>NW_027315945.1:35382222-35699722 GCF_026437365.1 Eucyclogobius newberryi | reverse complement strand
AAAAGGGGACAAAGTGGTGGTGACGAAGCCTTTAAAAACTCTGAGGTTTCTGCGCGATCGGACCAAATATTGAAGCAAATATCGGACCAGATATCGGACCAAACATAGCTCACTGGATTCAACGCAAAAAAATGACTTCTTGTACAGAGCAGTATTAGTGAAAAAGGTATACAAAAAGTACAGAATAAACTCTCAATTTACCCCAAATCCTTATAATCCCAATAAAACCATTACCTGACTAGTAAAAATGTATTCAACTAAATGTTTTTCAACTAAGCTGAAAAAACTAGATGGAGAACACATTGTGAAGCCAAACATATCGACTTATTTAGAGTTTACACATTCTTCTTTGGGGTTTGGGGTCTTCACTAAAGAAACGTTGCACAAAAGAGACGCCGTTTCCTGCCTTTTTTGGCGCGTCTGCTCTTTCTAACCTGACGATGGCGGTGGCGGTCGTGCGTTTGACGTTCAATAACGCGGCAAAACGACGAGATCCAACCTTTTTTTTTCTCATTTTCCATGTCTCAAAAACAGGCCAATTATTCCCAGGCTTTCCAGGAAGCCTCGAGTCATTTCCCCTAACTCCCGATCTCAAATAAACCTCAAAACCGCACTGAACAAACACAAAATGTACACAGCGAGGTCCAATGACAACCTAAACAAGCAGCGTTTGGTTTGTTTTTGAGAGGATGCAGTAATGGTGTGTGCGCAGTGATAAAACCGTGATAAAGTGCTTACTAGCTGGGCGTCCCGTATCCCTTCGCTTTGGTAAATCCCACGGAGATGGCCACCACGAGTGCAGGCAGACCTGGAGGCGAGGGTAAAAATAGCGTTACCGCGGGGAAATACAACAGCGGCCGAAAAGACAATAGCAGCCGGCGAGTTGTGTACGAGAATGAGAGCAATATCACAGCCGCCGTAGGAAGTACATGAAGTACAAGGAGGACTTTTCCTTGATTACGTCCCAATACAACAGGGGTACACGAAGGTAAATTGCAATAGTACTCCCACTTTGACCTGACTTATGTGACAATGTTGATAATCACGTTACAGTAGTACTTGTACCGTATTTACCGCACTATAAGGCGCACTTAAAAGCCTTTAATTATCTCAAAAAACGCCTTATAATCCAGTGCGCCTTATTTATGGATTCATTCTGGTTGTGCTCACTGACCATGAAGCGATTTTGTCTGGTACACGTTTTGTTTGGCTTAATGCGCTTTATATGTGAAAAAGGATCGAAAATAGATTGTTCATTCATAATCCAGTGCGCCTTATTGTGCGGAAAATACGGTAATTGTATTTTTTTTTTTTTCTGTAGTAAGAAAACAGTAGAAGCAGAAGAAGCAGTTGTTTTGCATCAGTAGAAACAGAAGTCGGTATGTACGTCGTTTATCATTTGCTGGTGTTGGAGTGCGCACTGATTCGTGGAAGCGCGCTGCAATCAATGCTGCTCCCACAGCTCGGAACGCTCTACGAACGGAGCTGAAACCTCTGAGCGAGAATCATGCGCAGTGTTTATGCCTCTAAATGAAGCTTTGTTGTAGTTGAACACTTTTATTCCAGAATATCTACGTAAAATGTCTTTGTGTTGTACGTTTTTGTGACTGGATAGTATTCTCAGATCCATGCCACGTATAGAAACAAACTCAAATCTTGTAAATGACCAGTTATATCTAGATACTGGGTAGACATACGCGAAAAGTACTTTTTTTTTTCCAATTGCATGGGAAGCCCCGAGGGAAAGCAGAGATGATTTAGAACCATGATTTTAGAAGAATAATGCTTTCATCAGTGTGTGAATATTCAGAGTACTCAAGGATCACATGGTAGTAATGAAGTGAATGTTTTTGTGTCAATAGATTTCAATAGATCTAACCTGGTTAAATAAATGTTAACAAATAAATAAATTATGGAATTATTTGAATGTATCACATTTTCTATTATTATTTTTTCTTATTATTTTTTTCTTATTTTTCTCATTATTATTTATTATATTTTTACATTTTTATTTTGTATATGTACAAACAGAAACAACAGAACCAGAGAGCTGGACGAACAATTTTAAAATAATACTAGAAAATTAAATAATGACGAATATAAGGCGCAGTAGGTCCAATAGTCAAGTCCCATTTAGTCCAAAGTTTATACCATTTTTCCATTTCCAAATTTTGTCCTAATGTAATTTTCTTCAATTTGTTTGGTGTTTATTTCAATGTCGGTCCAGTCCTCGATCGCCTGTGACTTTTGCGTCACCCTCGTCCTTGTATCCATTCACTGTGTCCGCGGCGAGAGTCTCGAGACCCGAACACGACCATCTTCGCCGACTTCAAACTCACCCCATCCGAGACAGAGGAAGCGCTTGCGTATGATCCTGTTCCTGAGCCGCCCGGTCACCGCCATGTACGACTGCCACGCCTCGGTCAGGACCCAGCAGAACGACGACAGGAAGAAGAAATGCAGGAACGCCGCGATCAACGTACACAGGATCTGAAACAAAGGCACGGGTGTGGTCGAGTCGGGAAGTGCGCGGTCGGGTGGGTGGGGGGGATGGACGGGCTGCCATGATTGGCTGTTACCTTGTTCCGCGTCTGGGTTTGTCCAATCAGAATCAGGGCGTTGGAGGAGATGATGGAGAGGCAGAAGTTGATGAGGATGACGGAGCGCTCGGATCGGATGTACCTGCGGGAAACACGTGGACAACCATTATAATATGCAAAAAACATGATTTAACTGTTAGGCAGTTTTTTTTTAAATCGACCATAGTCAAGGAAATAATCAGAATTGTTCAAAATAATAATTAAATGAGTCAAAATAAGGACATAATTAAAATTTTGACATGTTACGTTTAGGACATTTTTTTTTTATCATGTTGGCACCACATAAATCATTATAATACAGATACATGCAACAGAACAGAACATAAATGCACTAAAACATGTTTTTGAATTTAGTTTTGAATGTTCAAATGCAATATTCACGATTCTACTGATAATTTGATATATATATTTATACATAAAACACTAATAATAAACTTGATTGGCTGAAAAATCAAATACACATTGAAAAGCAGTTAAAAGGCTTAAAGCGCCCTCTACAGGACAACTCATTCAAATAAAATGTAGTTAAGATAAATATATTTTGAATTTTGCCAAAAAAAGCGATTCAAATATGATCCCAGAATAGCACATGTTTTAGGTTTATAATTTCACTTCCTGTTTGTAATCGATGGCATCACACTAGGACATTACCCAGCAAACACTGAGCAAAAACTAATTTAATGTCACAATGTGTGTTTTTATTTGACAATTGAAAATATATGAGAACGACTTTACATTAATTTAGTTGAATTCATGTTTAAAATGTTGAAAAAAGTTGTTTCTTTTGTGTTAATTCTGCATAAACTTTGACTGGTATGTTCCTTGTGTGATGTCACTTCCTGTCATTTCCTACAGCTTTTTCAACGTTTTCTCCACAAATACCTGCTCGATCGGTGTAAAACTATCATTTATACGTACAACAGGTATAAACGCACCAAATAAAGTCTAAATTAGAACATCGTAAAAACCCGTCATGGGCCCTTTAAGCGTCTTTTGAAAGAACACCTTAATCTAAGTCAAGCGCTCTTCACCAGCAGCTCGGACTCACCTCCAAACAGAGACGTAGATGATGATGAGGAGCAGCAGTGTCAGAGAGGACACTCCACAGCCCACGATGAGCGTCACCGAGGGAACCAGGCCGCCTTTGTCCATGTTCTGCAAACGAAGCCAACACAAGAGCAAAGGTCAGACAGTGGCTCCTCTGCGCTTCGTGCTCGAGCGAGGAGCGATTCTCGGTCAGCGTGTACTCGGACCAGACGATGAGAAACGCTTGTAGAACAGAAAATAACTACAGCGTCAAAGTCATTCGTATTCCTCAGGGGTTGGTAGGTGGAAGCAGTAGCGGTAATTCCAATTTGAGTACAAGTGGTATTAGAGGGAAAGGTAATAGTAGTAGTAATAGTAGCAGTAATAGTAGCAGTAATAGTAGCAGTAATAGTAGCGGTAATAGTGCAGCAGCAGCAGCAGCAGCAGCAGCAGCAGCAGTGGTGTGTACTGTACATAAAGTAGGTCAGACAGTAATTACTATATCGACTTGTTTATTAAATGTTAGATGGGATTGTTAGGCGCCCAGTATTTGACGTGTGTACCATTTCTAAGCACTAGAGGGGGCTTTTTTGTTATTTTGTTTTAAGACGATAAAATATGAGCTGTTTTTCTTACAATAGTGAAAGGATTACCAGGTTGAAAAAGGTGGACACGGTCATTGTGTCAATAAGGGATGTCACAATATCAAATGTCACTGTTACCATTATTGTGAGAACAAACATCACGATTTATCAATTACCGTAATTTCTGGACAATAAGTCGCACCAGCCAAAAAATGCACAATAGAGAAGAAAAAAACATATAAGTTGCCCTGGAGTATGAAATGTGGTTGTAAGTGTGAAAATAACAAATAATATCACATATAAGTCGCTCCGGAGTATAAGTATATAAGCATAAATATAAGTATAAGTCGCACCCGGGCCAAAACTATGAAAAAAGGTGCAATTTATAGATTATTGAGACTGTGACCAAGAAGCTGCGAAATCTTTACATTTCTTCATTCTTCATTATATAACATGTGACTATTCCTCAAGTTTGTGACCGGCTTTACAAAATAGAACTTTCTGAAAGACAAAATTAAATTAAATATGACAAAAAAAAGTCAGATAAAAAGGTTATTTACATTTAGGTCTATTTTTTGGAACTAAAAAGACTTAATTATGGATTTCATTGACCAGCTACGATGTCATCACATGCTACTCTCTCCATCTCCATGGCGACCAGGCGTCAGTTTTATCGCCATGGTTACCAGCTTTGAGTTCTTGATGACATCGCTTTACATCACTCACAGTAACAGAGTGTACTTGTGTGTGTTTTTTTTTTAACAGTACAGCATTAAACACACACAACTACAGCAGATGGCTCTAAATGCACCTTTTCAGTTGGCTGCAAACCGCCATTAAATGTAACACAACAACAACAACAGCCACATTTTAGCAGAGCTCCAAATACAAGTTTCAAAACGTCCTCATTGTTGTGAGAAAACAACACGATTTCAACATGACATTTTTCCAAAGAAACGGCCTGTTGAAAGAACTGAGAGGCCAACTCAGCACGGCAGAGGAGATCCAGGCTCTGCAAAGGGAGGTGCAGAAGGAGAGAGAGGAGAAAGCTGCCCTGGAGAGAGCTTTGCAGGAGGCCCAAGGCACCTCCAGATCCATCCAAGACAAGATGGACCAGGTGGAGCTGGAGATGAGCCTCCAAACTGGAGAACATGCTTTGGACAAGGAGGAGAAACACGTCCAAAAACTCCAAGAAAAGATCCTGGAACTCGAGCAGGAAAAGGCCGTGTTTCAGAAGAACATGAAGGTGACGACGACCAAGCACATGATGTGTTCAATGTTGTTCTGTCTGGTCATTTCTGTGTCTCCTCTGACCTCTCTGCTTTTCTCAGACCACTGGCAGCTCCTGCAGCTGTTCAGACAAGACAGATAAAAGAAAGCCCAGGAGCAAAAACTGAACATGTCACACTCTGCTCCTTTTATGTTCTGAGCTTATTTGTTTGTAAAAAATAATAGATATATATATATATATAAATCAAGAGTGTAACATAATCGACATAAACGTAACAAAAATACAAACAAAATCAAGGCACATTTAAATTAAACACAGTTAAATATGCCAAAAACCACCAGATAAAATGTTATTTATATTTAGCTCTATTTTTTGGAAGACTAAACTAAACTAAAACGACTTAATTTTGCTTCTAAGTTTTGGGTTCTTACGACAATTTTGTGCCCTGAATAATCACGATTATCGATAAACCAAATATTCTTGCTATCCCTCGTGTCAACGGCATTATTCTTCTTTGTTTGCTACATTTTCTTCAGCAAAATTAAACACTTCAAAATGTAACGTCATCGTCACAGGCCAAAGGTCAGATTCGTGTGCATTATTACAACACGGCTATTAAATACTGCAATATCAACTTTACACAATATTTCAGCAATATCAAAGCAAATACGTTTGTGTCTTAACGTATTCATCAAACTCAACAGCGATCGTGATAATGCTACTATTCAGTCACTCAAGATATGTCTATAGCGGTTCTGTCCAATCACCTGACACTGCACGCACACTTAAAGATGTACCACAGCGGGAATCAAACCCCTGACCTCAAGTTTAGTTTGGCAAACATTATGACAAATGTGCTAAGAAAAGGTCGAGTCGGGCTTTTGGTGTAAGAGTTCAGTAACCGACCGCCGCAGCTCCGAGTCAGGGGAGAAAAGCCTGGAAAACCAGCGCCGAGTCGAACGGCAGAAGAATACAAAAGAGCTGCTCACCGTGGCAACCAGCTCACCTCCAAACTGGGTCAGCTCCGGTCTGCACAGTCCGCACAGCCACGCTTTTAGTCTTCCCCGACAGTTTAAAGGGTCACTCCTAAACAGCTTTCCACGTTCGCAGTGTTTAACCTCGGACTGGAATTAAATGGATTTGGACAAAAAGCATAAACTTGTGTATTTTTACTGAACGCTGAAGCACCAAAGTGTGAAGGGTGAAACTGAGACTTGATTGACTGAGACATGACTGTAAAGTTGTCGAGGCAAAGTGTGACGCAGCAGGACGAGTGGCAGCGGAGGTCAAATGTTAAGAGTAATTTCAATCAGAAAAGAGTAAATCTGCAGTTATTTGACGTGAATAGTAATACGTGAATAGTTCAGATTTCAGTCTTCGCTCGAATGCAAATGCGTGTCTGAAAATACCTTCAAATGAAAAAAAGTAAACTCTAGTCGCAATCAAGTATGTGAATATAAAGTGCATTTTTCACAACTTCAAACAGTCAAAACTTCTTTTTTTTTTTCATGTAATAAATAGGTTTTGGCTCAGCAGACATAGTGTAAAAGCAGCTGTACGGGTCAAAATGAGACCGCTGCGTGCTGTTTGTATCTAACCAGGAAGTGCGCTGTTAGCATGCTAATGTTTGTTAGCTGTGCGGTAAACTGCTCCGGCCTTATCGTGGTGAATAATTGGGATGCTCGGAAGAACTTTGAACCACTGCAAATGGTTTAAAAATCAATTCTTTCTGTTTTTCATGCTTTTAATACAGTGAAAATCAGGTCCAACGCCTTTAAAGCGCCCCCTACAGGCCGGACGACTCATTGAACTAAAATGCTATAAATGCTATAAAATGCTAATATATTTAGAATTTTTCTAAAAATTATATTTTTTCATCACAGAATAGCACATTTTTAGGTTTATAATTTCCCTTCCTGTTTGTAATTGATGACATCACAGGAAATTACCCAGCAAACATCGGGCCAAAATTCATCCAGTGGCACTGTGTTTTTTAATTTGACAGATGAAAATATGTACGAGTGACTTTATTCTGTTGAATTAATGTTCAGAGAGTCAAAAAAGTTATTGTTTATGTAAATTCTGCATAAACTCGTCACTTCCTGTCATTTTCTACAGATTTTTCAAGGTTTTCTCCACAAATACCTGCTCGATTGGTGTAAAACTATCATTAAACTGTCCAACAGGCACAAATACACCAAATAAAGTCAAAATTAGAAGATCGTAAAAACCTGTCATAGTCAAAACTGGGCTTACTCAAGCACTAGTATGTTCCACGAGGTAAACTGGTATTTTTACTCATTTCTTTTCGTATAAAACGTTGGATCCAGGTTCATTTTTCGTGTCACTACTACAAATTCATACAAAATACCCACAGTATCTCGTCTACCAGCCCTCCTAACGTGACCCCGTAGTGAATGAACAGGTTAGCCTCGTCCTATCACTCACCCACGCCACCGCGACCTCTCCGCCACCGCCGCCGCCTTAAGGAGCCTCAAATCCGATCACTCCTAACGCGCTGTGTGAAAACCCGCTAACAAACCCCTGAACACATCGCGCACACACAAAATGGTCTCCCCCCTCTACTCGCCTGGACGCTCGGCTCCTGCTCCTACATCCCGGAGCACGGTGACTCCAAGGTGAGCCCGGTGCGGCGGACGAGCAGGCGACGCGGATCGGGCAGGTTGGCGTTAGTGTTTTAGCCGCCGCCGCGCGTGGAGCTTACGAGGGACGTGCGTTTCCTTTGTTCTCGTAAAAAAAAACAAAAAAACTGGCAGCTAAACGGTTATTCCCGGAGACACGTTGCCATGGCGACGCCGGCACAGAGGCAGCTGCGGCGCGATCGCTGGCGAGGATTAAGGTGCGCCGCGTTCTTCGCGCGTGTATGTGGCGCACAGCGGGGGTAATGTACTGAAGGTGCTGAGGATGAACGTGTTTGTGCAGCTGTGGCACGGCTGCAGTCGGCCGGTCGGGATTGACAGTGTCGTGGGTGACTGTAGCGGCCCTCCGCAGTCTAAACTTCACCACCGGGGTCTAAAACAGGGCAAGGAATCGCAGCATTAACCTTTAGAAGTAACTGTATTTAAGTTTGAATCAGTCTTTTTTGAGCAATAAGTCACATTTCTATTGCAAAAACTGAAGTAAGTAATAGGTGTACGTATGCTAACGCTAACACCTTCAGCTACATGAGGCACAGACAGAACTGTGGTAAGATAAGATAAGACAAGATATTCCTTTATTGTCCCACATGGGGAAATTTCATTGGTGCAATGCAGGTAGATACAGAGGTAGATACAGAAGAACAGATCACTTATAGGAAGTCTGAAAAACACTTTCAGTAGAAGATCTCCTATAAATAAAAACTCCCATAGACAAATAAATAAATACCATTGCATGTGATCCCGACAGTAATTGCACATGAATAATATTATGTGTCACGACAGCACATAGATTGCACATGAATTCCAACAGTAATTGCACATATGACAGAATTGCACATCAGTATTAGGTTAGGTCAGTATTGCGACGGGATAACGTGACGATCTCCGGGTAAGACGACTGTTCTCCGCAGTTTCATGAGTTCCTCCTTTGTGGAAACGCGGTACGGCGCCGGCCGGGGGGCGGGGCCGGAGCCGGGGGGCGGGGCCGGAGCCGGGGGGCGGGGCCGGAGCCGGGGGACTCAGAGCCAAGACACATCGCAACGACACGACGAAAACACTCAATCCAGCCGAATAAAGTCAAAACAAGTTAATTTAAAGCGATTCCAGTGCGTGTCGAGATCGTTCGTGAAGTTCCTCTTTCATATAAACGTGTATATAAACGTGTACCGACGACACGCCGTACTTTAGCGCGGCCGGAGGGCGCGGGGGGGGGGGGCTGGTGGGCTCGCTCGGAGCTAGCTCACGTCACAACAACACAACGAACGCAACAAAAAACGCTCAAATCCAGCCGAAAAAAGGAAAAAAGTCAAAAACAGTTGAATTAAAAAACTATTCCAGCGCGTGTCCCTATCGTACAGTAAAATAGAAAAAATATACTAACTATATTTACAAAATATAGGAAATAAAGCACAATAAGTGTGAGAAAGAAGAGAGAGCGTTTACACCGGGCTGCTAGCTGTACCAGCGCCTTATGACGTAACTAAGTGTCTGGTATGTGAACGTAACATATGAACAGTTATTCAGATAACTATAGCATAAAGAACATGCTAACAAGTTTAACAAAACATCAGTTTTACCCCAAATCATTAAATCCATTGAATTCTTCTTCCTCTGTGTCACTTCTAAACAACTCCACAAACTCCAGAGGAAGAGGAAGTGCAGATTCTTCTTCTGCATCACTTAGAGCCTAGAGCGCCCTCTTGTGGTTGCCAGTGAAAAAAATAACAAATAATATCACATATAAGTCGCTCTGGAGTATAAGTCGCACACAGGCCAAAACGATGTAAAAAGGTGTGACTTTTCTTCAAAGCATGAACACAATGAACACGTACGCGCGGATGTAGCACGTGCACAGCGTGTTTATCTCGGCCTCACATCTCCAGCCTGCCCTTTCCCTTTAGCGCTGCACGCTCCACGATACAAACCAACAACCTCAAAGCACCAAAGCGTAATGCGCCCAGACCCTTTGAACCGAGCGCCGCTCTCACTAATCTGGAAAATACGGCGACCAGAGCTCCTCACCAAGCTCTAAAGTAATTTACGGTGTGCCACAGGGTTCGGTACTCGGTCCAATTCTGTTTACTCTTTATATGCTACCATTAGGCAACATTATCAGAAAGCATGACATTAACTTCCACTGCTATGCAGACGACACTCAGCTGTATTTATCAATGAAACCTGATCAGAGCGATCAAGTAGACAGACTTAGTACTTGTGTGAAGGAGATAAAAACCTGGATGACACTAAACTACCTGCTTCTTAACCCTGAAAAAACCGAGGTCATTGTGCTTGGCCCTAAGCATCTACGAGACGCTCTATCTGAGCAGATAGTCACACTGGACAATGTCAGTGTAGCCTCCAGTTCTACTGTAAGAAACCTTGGAGTCTTATTTGACCAGGAGCTCTCATTTAAAGCTCATATAAATCAAGCTTGTAAAACAGCCTATTTCCATTTGCGCAACATCGCCAAAATCAGAAGAATCCTGCCTAAAAGTGATGCCGAAAAACTTATCTATGCATTTGTAACGACTAGATTAGACTACTGTAACTCCCTGCTTGCAGCGTGTCCTAAAAGCTCCATAAAAAGCTTTCAACTGGTTCAAAATGCAGCAGCAAGATTACTAACAGGAACAAAAAGAAGAGAGCACATTACGCCGGTGCTGAAGTCTCTTCACTGGCTCCCCGTCGAGTCTAGAATCAAATTCAAAATTCTACTCTTGACCTACAAAGCCATAAATGACATGGCCCCATCCTACCTCAAAGATGCTATAGAACCATATCATCCAAACAGAGCCCTTCGCTCTCAGAATGCCGGCCTTCTGGTGGTGCCAAGAGTCTCTAAAAGTACTGTAGGAGGTAGAGCGTTTAGCTACCAAGCTCCTGTGTTATGGAATCAGCTCCCGACCCATGTTAAATATGCTGACACAGTCTCTTCATTTAAGTCCAGGCTTAAAACGTTCCTCTTCGAAATCGCTTATGGTCAGAGTAGTTAGGAACAGAAAGATAAACCCACAGCTTCAGCTACGCTGCCCTAGGAGTAACTGTGCTGGGGGAAGTATGACAGCTTGAGCACTATCCTCTTCTTCTTCTGACTACTTATGCTATCAAACAATATTTATTTTTTGATTCCACTTGCAAACTGTTCACCGCCTTCTTTTCTTTCTCTCACTCCTGAGGACCTGTGGACCCAGATGCCCCTCCCCTGGTGAAGTGGTCCCTGCCCTGTGTGGACGGTCCCTCATCTGCCTGAAGAGTGGCTCCAGTTCGCCTCAGTCGGTCCCTCATCTGCCTGAAGAGTGGGTCCAGCTCGCCTCAGTCGGTCCCTCTTCTGCCTGAAGAGTGGGTCCAGCTCGACTCAGACGGTCCCTCTTCTGCCTGAAGAGTGGGTCCAGCTCGACTCAGACAGTCCCTCATCTGCCTGAAGAGTGGGTCCAGCTCGACTCAGACGGTCCCTCTTCTGCCTGAAGAGTGGGTCCAGCTCCAGTCTCCTTGTGTCCGTCTGTCCGTCTGTGAGAGTCGGATCTCTCCTTCACTGGAACTCCTCCAGGTTTCTACGCTTTTTTCCCAAAGAGGTTTTTTTTGTAGTTTTTCCTGGCCGAGAAGGAGAGTCTAAGGACAGAGGACCCTGGGACATCGTCCCTCGCCACCACAGACATTGTCTGACTCCATCGCCACCACAGACATTGTTGATTCATTTCTCCCTGTGGCCCTCAGAGGCAACTGTTGTTGTGATTTTGGGCCTTACAAAAATAAATTGATTTGATTTGATTTGATTTGAAGGCCACGAGCGGGAGAAAAGGCGTTTGTCCCCCGCGCTCGCCCGGCCGCTAATTTGTGACGATAATCCAGTTTATGTTGTGCAAATAGGTGCATATGCCGCCGTGTAAATATCATTATGTTTTATTGATCACGGCAACACTCGGCCGGGCGAGGTAAAGTGGTGTCAGCAAATGTTGTACGGTGCAGCTTGGTTTGCAATAACGATGTTTTCATTATAATTATTAGTTTATTATTATTATTGGGTAAGAGGCAAAATCAAGCCTTCTATATCAAACAAAAGAATAAGAAATAATTGTGAAATCATTTGAACCGTGCATCAATGTAGAGTTTAAATCGTTTTGTAGAAATAGCTTTGACATTAATAAGTTCTGGTGGTAACGTGAGGCACAGAATAAACACTTTTCCAATACTTTTGTCACCATGTTCATTAAGTGGGTTGAGATGGCCGTGATGGACAGGTGGATTAGCCAATCAGACGAGCACAGTCCATCCGTATAAAAACAAATATGAGTGAGCGCACAGAACTGGTCATCTGAGGAGGGGCTGGGCAATGTGGTAAAAAACATGGAGCTATTTTGGTTCTATGCTAAAGAAAAAGACTTTTCCCCACCCAACCTCGGCAGTCCTCTGAGTGAGTGACAGGTGGATTGAACCAACTGCAATGAAGTGTGAGCTTTAAGAAGAAGACAATATAACGAGCGCACATGAATGAAGTTAAGTTAACCTTGATCTTGACCTTGTCTGGCCACGTAGGGCTTTCATGCAGAGATACAATGAAATAAATGAAATAAAATAAAATAAAATAAAACAAAATGAAATTAAATGAAATTGAATGAAATTGAATGAAATTGAATTAAATTGAATTAAATTGAATTAAATTGAATTAAATTGAATTAAATTGAATTAAATTGAATTAAATTGAATTAAATTGAATTAAATTGAATTAAATTAAATTAAATACAAAAAAATTAAACACAATATAATACAATAAAATACAAAACGAATAGTGCAAACAGTGAGTAAAAAATCTGTAAAATCAACAGAAAAACACACAGTAAAGTGACGCGTGCACCTGCATTTTAGGTCTTAAACCTCTGAGCAAACGTGGGGTAGAATTGGCAGATGAAGCTTGACAGGAGGAGAGTGAAAAGACACACTGAGAGCGACAGGACCAGGGTGGGCAGAGGAGCCACAGCTGCCCCCACTGCCCCCACTGCCCCCCACGACAGAAGGCGTTCAAACTCCAAGAAAATGTACAGATCGCCCTGAGGTGAGATTTTGGAGGTGAGACCTGTGACCTCCTCCGTTTCACACACCGTCACGCCGAAATAAACCCTTTTGAGGCGCAGCAGCAGGAGGTGGTGACCAGAATACGACCTTTATAGCATATTCTGAGAGATCCCGGGAAATCGAGCCTTTATTGGTTTGCTTCACGTGCTCTGGAACGTTTTCAATCAAAGCAACGGCGTGGATCGTCCCTCCGCCATCTCTGAAGTTCTCCAGGAAACGTTGATTTACTTTGCGCGTGGACGGCTATGACAGGCAGCAGAACATGATGGCAGCACCTCCCCCACACCTCCTCCCCCGCAGAAGCAGCAGATAATTGGCTGAGTTTATAGCCTGTCTTGTCTTCAGGTTTGATGCGTGCGTCGGGGCCCAGGTTAATTAAATCCCTCTGATTAATCTTCACTGCAGCGGGTTTTCTCTATCTGCGGCGCGAGGGCTGCAGGAGACATTACAAGCGCAGCCGGCCGGAAACGAGTCTGCTGAGGGAGACAAACTCGCACTCCCGACTCGCCCACGACGAGGGGGAGTCGCGTGCGGGACGGGTTCACGCTTATTAACATGAAACAGACGTATTCGTAAGAAATAAGCAAAAAGGGCCAGCTCTTTTTTTTTTTTCTTCCAACAATAGCTTCAGGAAGTGGTGCCATTATTCAACCGCAACAATGAAAGGACTTGAAACCGTAAGATTAATATGGCAAGTTTGTGGAGCCAAAAGCTAATAAATAATAATGAATTGCAGATGAGAAGTTTGAGTAATTCTTTAGTTACAGTATATGCGCCTTTGTTCTGTACGGCATTATAAATATCATGAACACAGCCCGTTGTAAACAAGAAGAATGCTCGATGCCACAAAGGACCAGCATGAAATGTGAGACAAGTAAATACAAAATAAAGCATTCTTTCACCAAGAAAGGAGCAAGTACTAAGAGAAAACTTAGGTTGTAACTCAGAGAAGATTGTGTCATTGTCAAACAAACAAAAGGCTTTTCAGATGCACAGGCGATTCATAGTGCTGCTTTTACACTGCACTGTGCTCATACAGCGTCTACACCTGAAGATACAAACGTCTGGTACAGGCATTTACGTTTTCAAAGAGGTAAGAACAACTTAAAGTGCCAGTGACAGGTTTTTACGACTTTCTAATTTGGACTTTATTTGGTGTATTTATAGTTTTGCACCAATCGAGCAGGTATTTGTGGAGAAAATGTTGAGAATTATGTGGAAAATGACAGGAAGTGACATCACACCAGGGACACTCATTCCAGTCAAAGTTTATCCAGAATTTAGACAAAGAAACAACTTTTTTTGACTCTTTAAACATCATAAACATAATAAACGGACACAAGAAACAGAACAGGTTTACATAAAAAGGAAGGATATTTTGTTATTTCCAGTAGCCATTCTGTCACCAAATAATTGCCAAATAATTGCTAGAATTATTTGGCAATTATTATTATTATTATTATTATTATATTTAGTTACCTATAGATAGACTTAATTTTGCTTCTAAAATTGTCATAATCTTTATATTTTGGTTTGTACCTGAATAATCACAGTTAATTGATTTAACAATTTTCTGAATTATAAGTAGTTTAGTTTTGGCAGTGCGACTTATGTGTGACATTATTCGTTATTGGCACTGGCAACCACAAGAGGGCACTCTAGGCTCTAAGCGACGCAGAAGAAGAATCTGCACTTCCTCTTCCTCTGGAGTTTGTGGAGTTGTTTAGAAGTGACACAGAGGAAGGAGAATTCAGTGGATTTAGTGATTTGGGGTAAAACTGATGCTTTGGTAAACTTGTTAGCATGTTCTTTATGCTATAGTTATCTGAATAACTGTTCATATGTTACGTTAACATACCAGACACTTACCACAGTTCTGTCTGTGCCTCATGTAGCTGAAGGTGTTAGCGTTAGCATACGTACACCTATTCACCATGTTCTCTCATCTGTTATTATTTTAAACTGTATTTCAAGTTGAAATGTCTGTTCTTAGTTTTGGATTTTATCAAATACATTTCCCCCAAAAATGCAATTTATAATCCGGAAAATACGGTAATTCCTGCTTTTGAACGGTCTACACTACAGCACTACACATTCTGCTTGTACAACAGAAACATCACATGCCCTTCGAAGTGACATATGAATATATCATAAACATATTGCATAACTTCAATCACAAACCTGGCCCAGTCTATTAAAAGCACGACTGTGTGTTTGTCCATGTGTTTCTGCAGCGCTCACGTCTTCATCTGTTAATGCCCTCCATAGATATATTTAGTGGTCCTTTGTAGCGTAGCGAGCTAACACAGCTGTTTATATGTGTTGTAGTGTGCGTTTATGCGGCCCCCGGCCCCGGGACAGCGCTCTTGTTTACCCACGTGTCACTTGGAATTAATGCTGGGCCTAATTGTCTGTAGCCTGAGGTTATCAAGAGGATCAACCTTAAAAGACCTATTCACCTACCGTGCTTTTGCTAATCAAACAATGAGAGTTGGGAGTGATTGAGGTGTTTTCTTCTTGATGTTTTTACTTCTTAAGCTCAAAGTGAAGTTGGCAAAAAGGAAAGTGAGTGGGGTCTACGTGAGGGCCAAATATCTGGGTGTTATGGTTCAGGACAGTGGCTTTCAAATGTTTCACCACCTGAGAAAAGACTAGTCCAAAACATCTCTAAAATAGGAAGAGTATGGCATGTTTCTGAACAAGACCAGCTCTTAAAAGACACATATGATTTATACATTCTTCATTTTATGCAGGTCTTATTTTACATACTTCACTATTGTTATAATTTTTTTGTTTAATTATTATTTTTATTATATTATTATTCTTTTTTATGTCATTTCTTGTTCTAAACCTTTTCTGATTCTCGTAATTATGATTAATGAATGAAACAAAATGCAAGTCCGGGAATGTTTTTGATGAGGGAACCATGTTATAAAATGGTTAAAAGCTCCAAAAAGTGCCATTTACATTGCACACTTAGTTTTAAGTCGTAATTAGAAGCAGAGCACACATTTCTGAGCCACTGGATTAACACATAATGTCCTGAACAACAGGATGGGTGGTTTAGGTCGCTACAAACTGCAATGTGCGTCTTGTGTTAGTTCTGTGGGTGATAATTCAGTTTTCTCAAGTGTTATGAATGTGTTTAAAATGTGCACTGACAGTAGAATCTCGCTTTTAAAATGTATTACAAAGGTAAATGTAATCACAATATTTGCCCAAAAGAAAGAGCCAAATGCAAGATGACATTTCAAAGCCTTTCTGCCCTGGGACCAACGGAGATTAAACTATTCACACTTGTGGGTTTTCTCTCTTTTCTTTGCTCTGTTCTTCCATCTAAAGCCCAAAGCAAAGTTGTCAAAATGGCGAGGTGGCAGCGAGCGGGAGGGCAAACGATACAGCTAACATCCGAAAAGAAAGAGACTCAAGTGAGACGCTGCATCGGAGTCGCAAAGAGTGCATGATGACATGACTGAGGGCCAAAAAGGGAGGGCGAGAGAGAGAGAAATGTGTGTTTGTCATGCTGAGGATGTAAGAGACGAGATGCAGAGGAGCAGCTCGGCCCATTTAGGAGCTCAAATGTGTTGCAGCAGGAATAATTAGCATGGACGGAAGGAGGACCCACAAAATAAGGCATGGAGGGAGGGAAGGGGAGGAGGGAGGGAGAGAGAGAGGGAGAGGGGGGAGGAGGAGGGAGGGAGAGGGGGGAGAGAGGGAGAGAGAGAGAGAGGGAGAGAGGGAGGACCCACAAAATAAGGCATGGAGGGAGAGAGGAGGAGGGAGGGAGAGAGAGCGGGAGAGAGGGAGAGAGGGAGGGAGGGAGGGAGAGAGAGAGGGAGAGGGGGGAGAGAGGGAGAGAGAGAGAGAGAGGACCCACAAAATAAGGCATGGAGGGAGAGAGGAGGAGGGAGGGAGAGAGAGAGGGAGGGAGAGAGAGCGGAAGAGAGGGAGAGAGGGAGGGAGGGAGAGAGAGAGGGAGAGGGGGGAGAGAGGGAGAGAGAGAGAGAGAGAGAGGACCCACAAAATAAGGCATGGAGGGAGAGAGGAGGAGGGAGGGAGAGAGAGAGGGAGGGAGAGAGAGCGGGAGAGAGGGAGAGGAGGAGGGAGGGAGAGAGAGCGGGAGAGAGGGAGAGAGGGAGGGAGGGAGGGAGAGAGAGAGGGAGAGGGGGGAGAGAGGGAGAGAGAGAGAGAGAGGACCCACAAAATAAGGCATGGAGGGAGAGAGGAGGAGGGAGGGAGAGAGAGAGGGAGGGAGAGAGAGCGGGAGAGAGGGAGGGAGAGAGAGCGGGAGAGAGGGAGGGAGAGAGGGAGGGAGGGAGGGAGGAAGAGAGAGCGGGAGAGAGGGAGGGAGAGAGGGAGAGAGGGAGGGAGGGAGAGAGAGAGAGCGGGAGAGAGGGAGGGAGAGAGGGAGGGAGAGAGGGAGGGAGGGAGGAAGAGAGAGAGAGCAGGAGAGAGGGAGAGAGGGAGGGAGGGAGGGAGGAGGTGGGAGGGAGAGAGGAGGAGGGAGGGAGGGAGGGAGGACCCATAAAATAAGGAAAGTGGCTACGGCTAAATACCGACAACGAGTGAGGCAAGTCCCGGGACATAAACAGCGATCAGTGATCAGACCCTGCCACGCCCTTCCAGTGATCAGACCCTGCCACGCCCTTCCAGTGATCAGACCCTGCCACGCCCTGCCAGTGATCAGACCCTGTAATCAGTTGGCCAAAGGAGGAGATACAGACCACAGATGTTAAGACACAAAAGCGATTGACCAATGCATGGAGGGGTCCACCCCAAATCCAGCACCCTGAGACGAGGTGTGGTGGTAACATCAAGAAAAAAGAACATGAGAAACTAGAGAAATACCAAGGCCTCAGAGAGGAGCTGGAGAAGCCCTGGAGGGTGAAGGTATCGGTGGTGCCCGGAGTGATCAGAACACTTGGGGCAGTGACCCCCAAACTGGAGGAATGGCCTGAGCAGATCCAGGAAAAACATCAGACATCTCGGTCCAGAAAAGTGCAGTGCAGGAACAGCCAAGATACTGAAGAACCCTCAAGCTTCCAGGGGCCTCTGGTAGAGGACCCGAGCTTGAAGGGGGAGAAGTAGAGAGTTTTTTATATAAATATATATTTACATTTTTAACAGTACTTCTTTGTTTATCCACAACCTCCACAAAACATTGAATATGTCAAAACAATGTCAGAAAATACTTTAAAATATATTTAAAGAATACTCATGATATAGAAACAATATTTCTACTTTATCACCAAAGGATGACAACATATTGATATTCTGATATTCAAGCACATCCTAATAAGCTTTAGTGTTACTGATGAACTCATGAATACTTTACATTTAAAACAAAACAACTGGAGTCTTCAGTGCAGTCATCAACAAAACATCCAGATACAGACGCAAATGAACCAAAGTCCACTAAATGCAAGATAATTACTGAAAATTCAAGCTTTTTATGGCCATTTACCATCAGTGATTCTCTATTTGTTTCCATATTCTACAGACGGAGCACAAACACAAACAGCCCTGCAGGAGTCAGCTCAGCCTTTGTAGAGCTTTAGGTCCTCAGTCATATAGTCAATGATAGCCGATTCCATCGGTCGATGAAGTCTTGGGCCCGAGCAAGCGCACATTCACACGCTGCAGAGTTTACCAGAGTGAACATCCTCCCCATGCTGGCCACGCCTTTGCGTTAGTTAGTTACCAAAGTTACTAAAGGAAAGACACGGCCGAGCTCACCTGCCGTTGCGTTGAGGGACACTTCGAGAGAGGAGGGCTCACTCTGATCCTAAACTGTAGCAATCGCAGCTCATCTTTGGTCGTACGACGGCTCAGAGTTTAATCTTTGTCCCTGTCACACCGTCATTACCGTATATTCATCATTACAGGTTGTAAAGATGGACGAGATATGCCACGCTTTGCCGAAATGGCCCGTATGCACATAACGATGGCGTTTTTTAGGACGTATCGAGCGTCTATGAAGATCACTTAAGCGTTGGCAGAAATATCGCTTCACACCCTTGTTTGGAAGGTTACAATAGACATGTATTTGCTTTTTTAGCTATTATATTCATATTCAGTCCATATCCTAATGTTGCATATCTCCAGAACAGCAATGTTTCGATGCGTCTGCCAGCTCTGAAGTGGGTCCATCCGTCTGTCGTAAATCCATAGAAAGTAGTTCTTCCCTCTGGCTCGTCTCTGGGCCTGGCAGACAGACGACAGCAGCAGCAGCAGCAGCAGCAGCAGCAGCAGCAGCAGCAGCAGCAGCAGCAGCATCCTCTGTTTCAAGCCTGTTTCCAGGGCAACACGTGCACAAGCGGCTTCAGAGCCTTCTCCCGCCCTAATAATAGTCTTAACTAATCGCTCCGAATCCAATCTTCACCCTTTAACGTCCGCTGACGTCTCTGTGCCAGATCTGAGTCACCGGCGAGTCACGCGGCGCTCTGATACTATTACCAGATGCCCGCGCCGTCTCGCAATGTTATAATGTTATTCTCCTGCCATGCGGGTTCACCACAGTGTTAATGACAAACGCATCGTCTGTCATCGCGGTCTCTGGATCTTTGTTCTTACAGTATCACAAAGCGGACGCGGGTAAAACAACGGCGGAGGGCGAGATTTGAGATTATTGGTGATTAATGATCCTGTTTATTGGCAGAGAAAGTCGACAAAGAGCAGTTCTTATCCCCAGGCCGTAAAGTGAATGGACATTATCTGTAAAGAGGACTGAGATGGCATCGTTCTCTATCAGGGCTGAACACGTGTAAACTTTATGCACACGACAAATGAACTTAAAGTGCCTAACACAGGTCGGTCGACGCATTGAACTAAAATGCAGTTAAGTTAGATGTATTTTAAATGTTGCTAAAAAAATTACAAACATGTCATCCCAGAATAGCACGGTTTTTAGGTTTTATAAATGTCACTGTTTCCTGTTTGTGATTGATGACATCACACTAGGAAATTACCCAACAAACACTGGGCCAAAACTCATCTAATGTCACTTTCTTTTTATTTGACAAATATAAATATATGAGAGCGACTTTATTGTGTTGAATTAATGTTTAGAGTCAGAAAAAGTTGTTTCTTTGTGTAAATTATGCATAAACTTGGACTGGAATGAGTGTGATGTCACTTCCTGGTGTGATGTCACTTCTTGCCATTTTCAACTGATTTTTCAACATTTTCTCCACAAATCGATTGTTGTTAAACTATCATTTATATGTACAACAGGTAGAAATACACCAAATAAAGTCAAAATTAGACCAGCAGAAGAACAGGACCAAACTCAGTCTGCATTAGGACAAAACCAGCAGAAGAACAGCACCAAACACAGTCTGCATTAGGACTAAACCAGCAGAAGAACAGGACCAAACTCAGTCTGCATTAGGACTAAACCAGCAGAAGAACAGCACCAAACACAGTCTGCATTAGGACTAAACCAGCAGAAGAACAGGACCAAACTCAGTCTGCATTAGGACTAAACCAGCAGAAGAACAGGACCAAACACAGTCTGCATTAGGACTAAACCAGCAGAAGAACAGGACCAAACACAGTCTGCATTAGGACTAAACCAGCAGAAGAACAGCACCAAACACAGTCTGCATTAGGACTAAACCAGCAGAAGAACAGGACCAAACACAGTCTGCATTAGGACTAAACCAGCAGAAGAACAGGACCAAACACAGTCTGCATTAGGACTAAACCAGCAGAAGAACAGGACCAAACACAGTCTGCATTAGGACTAAACCAGCAGAAGAACAGGACCAAACACAGTCTGCATTAGGACTAAACCAGCAGAAGAACAGGACCAAACACAGTCTGCATTAGGACTAAACCAGCAGAAGAACAGGACCAAACACAGTCTGCATTAGGACTAAACCAGCAGAAGAACAGGACCAAACTCAGTCTGCATTAGGACTAAACCAGCAGAAGAACAGGACCAAACACAGTCTGCATTAGGACTAAACCAGCAGAAGAACAGGACCAAACACAGTCTGCATTAGGACTAAACCAGCAGAAGAACAGCACCAAACACAGTCTGCATTAGGACTAAACCAGCAGAAGAACAGGACCAAACACAGTCTGCATTAGGACTAAACCAGCAGAAGAACAGCACCAAACACAGTCTGCATTAGGACTAAACCAGCAGAAGAACAGCACCAAACACAGTCTGCATTAGGACTAAACCAGCAGAAGAACAGGACCAAACTCAGTCTGCATTAGGACTAAACCAGCAGAAGAACAGGACCAAACACAGTCTGCATTAGGACTAAACCAGCAGAAGAACAGGACCAAACACAGTCTGCATTAGGACTAAACCAGCAGAAGAACAGCACCAAACACAGTCTGCATTAGGACTAAACCAGCAGAAGAACAGGACCAAACACAGTCTGCATTAGGACTAAACCAGCAGAAGAACAGGACCAAACTCAGTCTGCATTAGGACTAAACCAGCAGAAGAACAGGACCAAACTCAGTCTGCATTAGGACTAAACCAGCAGAAGAACAGCACCAAGCACAGTCTGCATTAGGACTAAACCAGCAGAAGAACAGGACCAAACACAGTCTGCATTAGGACTAAACCAGCAGAAGAACAGGACCAAACACAGTCTGCATTAGGACTAAACCAGCAGAAGAACAGAACCAAACACAGTCTGCATTAGGACTAAACCAGCAGAAGAACAGGACCAAACACAGTCTGCATTAGGACTAAACCAGCAGAAGAACAGGACCAAACTCAGTCTGCATTAGGACTAAACCAGCAGAAGAACAGGACCAAACTCAGTCTGCATTAGGACTAAACCAGCAGAAGAACAGGACCAAACTCAGTCTGCATTAGGACTAAACCAGCAGAAGAACAGCACCAAGCACAGTCTGCATTAGGACTAAACCAGCAGAAGAACAGGACCAAACACAGTCTGCATTAGGACTAAACCAGCAGAAGAACAGGACCAAACTCAGTCTGCATTAGGACTAAACCAGCAGAAGAACAGCACCAAACACAGTCTGCATTAGGACTAAACCAGCAGAAGAACAGCACCAAGCACAGTCTGCATTAGGACTAAACCAGCAGAAGAACAGGACCAAACACAGTCTGCATTAGGACTAAACCAGCAGAAGAACAGCACCAAGCACAGTCTGCATTAGGACTAAACCAGCAGAAGAACAGGACCAAACTCAGTCTGCATTAGGACTAAACCAGCAGAAGAACAGGACCAAACTCAGTCTGCATTAGGACTAAACCAGCAGAAGAACAGGACCAAACTCAGTCTGCATTAGGACTAAACCAGCAGAAGAACAGGACCAAACACAGTCTGCATTAGGACTAAACCAGCAGAAGAACAGGACCAAACACAGTCTGCATTAGGACTAAACCAGCAGAAGAACAGCACCAAACACAGTCTGCATTAGGACTAAACCAGCAGAAGAACAGGACCAAACACAGTCTGCATTAGGACTAAACCAGCAGAAGAACAGCACCAAACACAGTCTGCATTAGGACTAAACCAGCAGAAGAACAGGACCAAACTCAGTCTGCATTAGGACTAAACCAGCAGAAGAACAGCACCAAGCACAGTCTGCATTAGGACTAAACCAGCAGAAGAACAGGACCAAGCACAGTCTGCATTAGGACTAAACCAGCAGAAGAACAGGACCAAACACAGTCTGCATTAGGACTAAACCAGCAGAAGAACAGGACCAAACACAGTCTGCATTAGGACTAAACCAGCAGAAGAACAGCACCAAACACAGTCTGCATTAGGACTAAACCAGCAGAAGAACAGGACCAAACACAGTCTGCATTAGGACTAAACCAGCAGAAGAACAGCACCAAACACAGTCTGCATTAGGACTAAACCAGCAGAAGAACAGGACCAAACACAGTCTGCATTAGGACTAAACCAGCAGAAGAACAGGACCAAACTCAGTCTGCATTAGGACTAAACCAGCAGAAGAACAGCACCAAGCACAGTCTGCATTAGGACTAAACCAGCAGAAGAACAGGACCAAACACAGTCTGCATTAGGACTAAACCAGCAGAAGAACAGGACCAAACACAGTCTGCATTAGGACTAAACCAGCAGAAGAACAGGACCAAACTCAGTCTGCATTAGGACTAAACCAGCAGAAGAACAGGACCAAACACAGTCTGCATTAGGACTAAACCAGCAGAAGAACAGGACCAAACACAGTCTGCATTAGGACTAAACCAGCAGAAGAACAGGACCAAACACAGTCTGCATTAGGACTAAACCAGCAGAAGAACAGGACCAAACACAGTCTGCATTAGGACTAAACCAGCAGAAGAACAGGACCAAACACAGTCTGCATTAGGACTAAACCAGCAGAAGAACAGGACCAAACTCAGTCTGCATTAGGACTAAACCAGCAGAAGAACAGCACCAAGCACAGTCTGCATTAGGACTAAACCAGCAGAAGAACAGGACCAAACACAGTCTGCATTAGGACTAAACCAGCAGAAGAACAGGACCAAACACAGTCTGCATTAGGACTAAACCAGCAGAAGAACAGCACCAAACACAGTCTGCATTAGGACTAAACCAGCAGAAGAACAGGACCAAACACAGTCTGCATTAGGACTAAACCAGCAGAAGAACAGAACCAAACACAGTCTGCATTAGGACTAAACCAGCAGAAGAACAGGACCAAACACAGTCTGCATTAGGACTAAACCAGCAGAAGAACAGGACCAAACTCAGTCTGCATTAGGACTAAACCAGCAGAAGAACAGGACCAAACACAGTCTGCATTAGGACTAAACCAGCAGAAGAACAGGACCAAACTCAGTCTGCATTAGGACTAAACCAGCAGAAGAACAGGACCAAACTCAGTCTGCATTAGGACTAAACCAGCAGAAGAACAGCACCAAACACAGTCTGCATTAGGACTAAACCAGCAGAAGAACAGCACCAAACACAGTCTGCATTAGGACTAAACCAGCAGAAGAACAGGACCAAACACAGTCTGCATTAGGACTAAACCAGCAGAAGAACAGGACCAAACTCAGTCTGCATTAGGACTAAACCAGCAGAAGAACAGGACCAAACACAGTCTGCATTAGGACTAAACCAGCAGAAGAACAGGACCAAACACAGTCTGCATTAGGACTAAACCAGCAGAAGAACAGGACCAAACTCAGTCTGCATTAGGACTAAACCAGCAGAAGAACAGGACCAAACACAGTCTGCATTAGGACTAAACCAGCAGAAGAACAGCACCAAGCACAGTCTGCATTAGGACTAAACCAGCAGAAGAACAGGACCAAACACAGTCTGCATTAGGACTAAACCAGCAGAAGAACAGCACCAAGCACAGTCTGCATTAGGACTAAACCAGCAGAAGAACAGGACCAAACACAGTCTGCATTAGGACTAAACCAGCAGAAGAACAGCACCAAACACAGTCTGCATTAGGACTAAACCAGCAGAAGAACAGCACCAAACACAGTCTGCATTAGGACTAAACCAGCAGAAGAACAGGACCAAACACAGTCTGCATTAGGACTAAACCAGCAGAAGAACAGGACCAAACACAGTCTGCATTAGGACTAAACCAGCAGAAGAACAGCACCAAACACAGTCTGCATTAGGACTAAACCAGCAGAAGAACAGGACCAAACACAGTCTGCATTAGGACTAAACCAGCAGAAGAACAGCACCAAACACAGTCTGCATTAGGACTAAACCAGCAGAAGAACAGCACCAAACACAGTCTGCATTAGGACTAAACCAGCAGAAGAACAGGACCAAACACAGTCTGCATTAGGACTCAAACTGGGCCTAAATTAGGACTAAACCAGGACAACAACAAAGCCAGCTGCATCAATCAATCAAAATTTCAAAAAAGAATGAACCGTTTCATATTTTAATCAATAATACACCACCTTTTGCAGATACTCTCTAGTTCTAACCCGTCTGTCAACATATTTCAACATTCATTTGGGTAAAAATGTGTTTTAAAACATCACAAGTCGACGTGCTGAAATCAGAGTCACTGAATAGTTGAATATTAAACATCAGCTGCAGCCGTGTCGTTTCATCTCAGAAACGTGAATCTCCATCAACATCCCATTCACGTCACAGCTTTGCTCCATCTCCATTCTGATCTTGGAACATCTGGGCCTTACAAAACTCCAGACACACGACTGCGACGTGCTCGACGTGCTCCATGTTCCCGTGGAAACCAAACATGTGCATTCCTGTCATCCCCCAAATCCCCCTTCTGTCTTCACAACACAAAGACTCTCCCTCCTGCACAAGTCCAGCGTGATTAAGGTGCCATTTTTCCTCCACCTTCTTCCTCCACCACCACCACCACCACCACCACTGGGCCCGATAACCATGGTTACAGCACTGACTCCCAAACCTGCTCAAATATGCCAATATCAACATGAGCGTTATCCCCGCCGCGGGGGCTTTCACGCGGGTATAATCACGCGCACTTTTGCCTTAAAAGCTGATTAAATGGGAGTCAGTGTTGGAGTGTTACTATGTGGCCCTATCTGCCAGCTAATTAGCCATCCGGGTTAGCGCGCGAGCCCATCCTCCGCAGTGTGCGCGTCCGTTTGCGTCTTTTTTTGTTTATTTGTTGAAGGGACCGTTAGATGATGTTTTATCACCTTTAGCAGCCGCGGCGTGGGTTTTGACACGGGACGCGCGGCGGGGGAGGAGGACGCGCGTGGGAGAGGGAGGATCTGTGACAATGACGCCCTTTGGATGGGACAGGGAGGAAAAAAAACGCGCACAAGCCTCATCCATCCACCCCCCGCCGGGCCCCCCTCACCCAAAACACACAATCGGCACCGAAACAGCCCCGTCCCGAATGGAGGTGTCGAGCGTGGCGTGCGCGCGCGAGGCTCCCGGAGCGCCGCGGGGACAGACTTACCGTGTCGGGATTGAGCCGCGCTAAGATGGCGAAGGTGGACAGTCTGTCACAAACGCATTTGGTCCGGTAGGAGTCCACGGGCACGGTTTTGCAGCCTCTCGGAGCCCAGGAGCCGAGCGCGGAGGAGCTGCTGAGAAGAGAGCACGCACGCACACACACACAGACACACACACAGAGACACGCACGCACACACACACGCACGCACACACACACACACACACAGAGACACGCACGCACACACACACGCACGCACACACACACACACAGAGACACGCACGCACACACACACGCACGCACACACACACACGCACACACACGCACACACACGCACGAGAGGGGGAGAGAAGGAGAGAGAGAGAGAAACGATGCGGTGAATGGCAAAAGGCAAAAGGATCCGTGCAGAATGAGAAACGCGCGCGCGCCGCGCTGGAAAAGAGTCCAAACTGTGGTTACGTTTGAGGCAATCCCGGCTTTACATGCTCTTGCTTTGGCTCGGTTTGGTCCGGTGCCGGGTGCAGCGAGCAGACGAGGCGCGGAGCGGAGCGGAGGGACGCGGTGCTGAGGCGGCAGAGGCGGCAGAAGCGGCAAGACGCTGCGTGGAGCCGCCAGTGCACACGCTGTACCCAGTGTCACTCAAATGACTTCAGTCACTTAGAAAATATGTAACGATGCATTATTATTACCATTATTATTGTTATTATTATCATTAGCATCATTATTATTAGTATTATAATTATTAGTATTATAATTATTATTATTATTATTATTATTATTATCATTATTATTATTATCATTATTACCATTATTGTTGTTATTTTTATCATTAGCATCATTATTATTAGTATTATTATTATCATTATTATTATCATTATCATTATTATTATTATTATCATTATTATTATTATTATTAGTATTATTAGCATTATTATATTAGCATTAGTATTATTATTAGCATTGGCATTATTATTATTGGCATTATTATTTTTATTTAAGGCTCTATAATTGGTTACATTTAGTGGGGCGACTTTGTGTAGAAGCAATAAAATAAGCAATAAACTAAATACATTTTACTTCCTTTTATTTATAGTCATTTATGATGTTACTTATAGTTAAAGTGCATGTTGTACTGCACATAACCACAGTCAGAGCCACTTATTGTACATAATCATGTTGTTGTAATAAATGCTCTGTATGATTGAAAACATTTAGTGGTTTGACATATTTTAGAGGTGTAGAAGCAATAAATTCCACTACTTTTAATATTTTTTTTAATTTTGTCGTTTAAGAGCTCGGCCGCAGAAACATGTCTCTGTTTCGAAAGTGTGTCTAAAAGTAATTGCATTGTTGTTTCCATCTTCTGCAGCTTTTATCAATGAAAACAACGTCTAGTGGATTTTATCAAGGAGGAATACGGATAATATTTTGAGTGCAGTAAAATACATCCGGCATTTGAAAACATTGCTAAACAAAGAGTAAAGCAATGCCTTTTTAAAATGGCACGTGTCGGTTTTTGTTGAATAACTCTTTGTTCCCAACTGTTAAAATATTGCCCCGGGATGATTGACATCATGTCACAGTATTGCACATGAATATGACAGTATTGCATATGAATATGACAGTATTGCACATGAATATGACAGTATTGCATATGAATATGACAGTATTGCACATGATTATGAAGCTGAATGACACATGTTCAGGACTAACAGTGTCTGTTATACAGTCTGACAGCAGCAGAAGGAAAGACCTGCAAAACCTTTCCTTCACACAGCGAGGGTGGATCAGTCTCTCACTGAAGCTGCTCTCCAGAGCGGACAGAGTGTCCTGCAGGGGGCGACACTCATGGTCCAGCATAGATGTGAGTTTAGCCAGGACCCTTCTGTCCCCCACCTCCTGCACCGAGTCCAGAGCACAGCCCAGGACAGAGCTTTGTCCAGCCTCTTCCTCTCCCTCTCTGTGATGCTGCTGCTCCAGCAGGCCACACCTACAGGAGCTGATGCCACCACAGAGTCATAGAAGGTCTTCAGGAGTGGCCCTGTCACTCCAAAAGACCTGAGTCCCCTCAGGAGGTAGAGCCGACTCTGGCTCTTCCTGTACAGTGCATCTGTGTTATGAGTCCAGTCCAGTTTGTGGTTCAGATGAACACCAGGTACTTGTATGAGTCACTCTCTCAATGTCCCGTCCCTGGATGTTCACTGGTGAGGGGGCAGTGGGGTGGCCTCTGTGGAAGTCCACCACCATCTCCTTGGTCTTGTTGATGAGGAGGTGGTTCCGCTGACACCAGTCCACAAAGTCCTGCTCCAGTCCTCTGTCCTCCACATCATCGTCGTCCGTGATGAGTCCGATGATGGCAGAGTCGTCAGAGAACTTCTGCAGGCCACAGCTGTCCGTGTCGTGTCTGAAGTCTGCAGTGTAAAGGGTGAAGAGAAAGGGCGCGAGGACAGTGCCCTGGGGCGCCCCCACACTGCAGGTCCGAGTGTCAGACACACAGTTCCGGGCTCTCACAAACTGGGGTCGGTCTGTGAGGTAGTCCAGGATCCACTCTGCCAGGTCATACTCCACACCAGCCTGGGACCAGTCTCCAGCTTGTCCCTCAGGAGCTGATGGTGTTGAAGGCGCTGGAGAGATCGAAGAACAGGATCCTCACAGAGCTGCCAGGCTTTTCCAGGTGAGAGAGAGAGCGGTGCAGCAGGGAGATGACGGCGTCCTCCACTCCGATGCCAGGCCGATATGCAAACTGCAGTGGGTCCATGGCTGAGCTCACGGTGGAGCGGAGGTGGGCCAGGACCAGTGTCTTCATCAGGTGGGAAATGAGAGCCACCGGCCTGAAGCTGTTGAAGTCTTAGGCGCGTGGTGTCTTGGGCACAGGTACCAGACAGGAGGTCTTCAGACCTGTGGTACCACCCTCAGCTTCAGGCTCATGTTGAAGACATGCTCCAGCAAGTAACAGTAAGTGGTTGGCAAGAGGGCGGGGTGCTGGGGGGATGGGAGAGCTGATGGGCTAAAGCCGAGGTGTGAACAAGTACGAGTGTGGGCCATTTTTAGTTTTCAATTGTATGTTTCTGTTTTCCCACTGTTCTGTGCGTTGCAAGATTGGAATTTCTCCTCTGTGGGACAAATAACGGTTATTTTATCTTATGTCATTTGTAGGCAAAATTTGATAAGAACAGTGTCTGGAAGTTGTGGTCTAGAACTGTGCGTTGGATCATGGAATGGAAGTACATATAGAACTAGAGTTTCTTGGACAAAACATGACCGTGGATGGTGAGACGCCTCAGACCCACGTCAGACAGAGGGTTTGTGACAATGTACAGACGGATCAATGTGTTTGATCTCAACGTGAGGTCAGAGGTCAGAGCTGTTGTTGTTTTCCCTGAGCTCAGCTTGACCCGAGGAGCACCTGTGACACGGCCTGACCCGCTCACACTCCACTGGCTCTGCCTTTTACAGGAAACACCAGCCAACATGGCCATTCACACCAATACATTATGGATTTGAATGATATTTAGAGATAGTTTTAGTTGTAAATCATCTATAAAGGTGTAGAGTTCAAATCAAAGTCATGTTGAAGGATCCTAATGAATATTCTCTGTACTTCAGGCAAAACACATTTCAAATTACTCACTTTTTTGAGGGAACTTGCACTAAATCTGTTCTTTGAAATGAAGTTTGACAACAACGGTTTGTGATATAAATGCACTGATTTTCACGTTCTGATTGACACTCTGGACCAGGGACGTGGCCAGTCCATATCGCCAATAACAAAGAACAAACCTCTCTCTATCACCTCACTCAGGCTCAAACATGACTCACTAACAGCTTCATATTCATAGATACATTTATAATCCTTTTTTTTTTTTTATATTGTTGCAGCAACGTCCTAAAAAACAACAATGCAGCTATGACGTTTTGATTTTGTTGATTGCTTTCCATTTAAAGTCATCACATGGTCAAACCGTGGATAAAACATCAACAGCACCAAATAATAAGCAATATTTGTTTAATTAAAGTTTAATTATGGGAGCCAAACTTTACTTTGGCTCACGGGGGACGCTAACACTTTGAAGAATACATTTATGATCTATTGTGCAAAACCGCTTAGTAATACAAAAAAAACAAACAGTAAACTCATAAATCTATTTGCGTGTAAAACATTAGTCTGATGAGTTGTGGATTTGCAGTTCACTCTCACTCACACCGAGACTAAACCAGGACTAAACCAGGTCTTAACCAGGTCTAAACCAGTTCTAAACCAGGACTAAACCAGGACTAAACCAGGTCTAAACCAGGGCTAAACCAGGTCTAAACCAGGTCTAAACCAGGTCTAAATTAGGACTAAACCAGGACTAAACCAGGACTAAACCAGGTCTAAACCAGGACTAAACCAGGTCCAAACCAGGACTAAACCAGTACTAAACCAGGACTAAACCAGGTCTAAACTAGGACTAAACCAGGTCTGAACCAGGTCTAAACCAGGTCTAAACTAGGACTAAACCAGGACAAAACAAGGATTGAACCAGGTCTAAACCAGGACTAAACCAGGACTAAACCAGGGCTAAACCAGGTCTAAACCAGGACTAAACCAGGTCCAAACCAGGACTAAACCAGGACTAAACCAGGACTAAACTAGGACTAAACCAGGACTAAAGCAGGTCTAAACTAGGACTAAACCAGGACTAAACAAGGATTAAACCAGGTCTAAACTAGGACTAAACCAGGTCTAAATCGGAACTAAACTGGGACTAAACCAGGTCCAAACCAGGACTAAACCAGGACTAAACCAGGACTAAACTAGGACTAAACCTGGACTAAAGCAGGTCTAAACTAGGACTAAACCAGGACTAAACAAGGATTAAACCAGGTCTAAACTAGGACTAAACCAGGACTAAACCAGGACTAAACCAGGTCTAAATCGGAACTAAACTGGGACTAAACCAGGTCTAAACCGGGACTAAACCAGGACCAACAGAAATACGCTCCGTCCTGACGAGTGGCTCCGCCCGTCCACCCGGGCTGTGCTGACCAGATATAATCCTCCAAAGTGGACTGCGTGTCACGGCATTAACACTCGACTCGGTCTTACAGGTTTTATGGCGCGCTTTGCTCTGCGTCGGACACAGGGTTAATCACAGGGTCAATACATAGATACGCGTCGATTAACTGCCCTTTGTAATTGATTGCATTCGTTAGTCATCGGCGGTATTTATTCACCAGTATCGCATTAAATAATTGAATTGAATACGGTGTAGAATCCCTGTGGGGGCATTTGACCTCTGTGTTTGCCCGTCCTTTGATGTGGCAGCTTCTCCTCAACATTTGAACACGAATGACTGGCAGGCGGCGTTTGAAATGACCCAGTAAATGACACGTATTTGCACCTTTTTACATAACTTTGAACTGAATAAAATCACGCTTCCCTCGCTACCGACCGCTGTTAGCGTCATGCACGGAATTAGCCTGGAAATTAGCCTCTTCCATCAGGGCCGTGTTTCCATGGTAACGTCTGCGCTGCGACAACGGCGGTTTTGTCCCGATCCACAGGTGTAATTAAGGCCCTCATCTGCATTCAGCGCAGGTATCTCCACTTCCTGTTATTCGCGTCTGCCCCGCACCAGCCGCAGCAGCCAATAAAGCGCTCGATTGGATGTAAGTATTTGTGACCCGGCTCATGCTTAGACCTGGTTTAGTTCAGATTAAGTCCTGGTTTAGTCAGGTGTTAGTTACTGTTTAGTCGGTGCTTAGATCATTGAGATTTTCTTGAGTATATTGTTTTTTTTTTTAACTTGACTGTGAATAATCTATAGTTCTGACGTAGACTTGGTTTGGTCCTGGTCCAGCACAGGTTTAGTTCTCAGGTTTAGTTAGTTTAAAGCCAGTTTGTTTGTTTTTTATGGCACTTTTCACTGTTGTTACACGTCACATTTGACCTCGACCAGCTCCAAGTTCACAAACATTTACCAGTTTGAGCAGCATTTCAACCTGGACTAGACCAGGACTAGAACAGGACCAAACCAAGTCCACACTGGGGCTAAACTGGCTCAAATTTGAACAAAAAAAGGAAAATATATATACACACTTAAATGAACACACACGTATGTCTTATGCACTAGTTTAGCTCTTGTTTGGTCCCAGTTTTCTTTGCTACTTGGATTATTTCAGACAGTGTGCAAAGTCAAAGCGGGTGAATCAGCAGATTTTAATGGTTGGTTTTTTTGTATTTATATAGGTTGTTTTATCATAGTTCATTGTTTCATGTTGCACCAAATCACCAAGACAAGTTCCTATGTTTGGGAATCCTGTTCATTGACAATGGCAATCAACCTTTTCTGATTCTGATTCTGGACATTACTCTTTGCATCTTGCTCATATTTTGTAATCAAAAGACGCGAGTTGATGAAAAGAGACGTAATCATAGTGAATTATCAACAGACACAGACAGAAAAACCGACGTGCAAACCCAAACTAATTGATATCCTCTTGATTGACTTGGATTTACAAGGACTGGATTGAAACGCCCGGGTTTTGAGTCGGACCGGCCAATTAATCTGTCAAACGGTGACAATGGAAGCACTTAAGCTGCCAGTCACAGTGAGACCAGTTCAGAGGAGACCAGAGCTCAGACTCTGAGGGTTTGGCCCCTGTTCAGTCTGTTTAACTGCTCGGCACGTTGTTTTGGAGACATTTTCTGTCAAAACCTATGGACTCAGGCTTATGTAGCTGAAGGTCGCACAAAGCTATAGTCCCAGTGTCAACACAAAGCACAGAAACCACAAGAAAATAAGGAAATAGACTTCAATCTAACTATTTAACACAGATAATACAGTATAATTAGAATAGAGTTAAGATACAAAACGGTGTAACACATGATAAAATACAAGTAAAGTTAAACTAAAATGCATGAAACGCCTTTGCTTTAAATCATTTCACATAGTGTATGGAGGTGAAATTATTATTTTTGCTCCACGCCAGCTCCAACTGACCTAAAAAATCAAATATATGCGCAAATATACTAAAATACAACCGCGGCCGCTTGGATTCAACAAAGTAAATACAGCAGGTTCCTCTCCTCCTGCTGGAGAACCGCTGCAGGTGATGAACTTTCAGCTGCGACACAATATCTAAACACGACTGATGCAGTTCTGAAACAACCATATGGAAAGACGAATCCCGTGGTCATGGAAATGATGTCAGGGTCAAATCGTTGGCATCGAGCAGAGGAAACATCTAAAGGAGAAGCAGAAACTAATCTACTACAGTTCTGAACCCCGGTGAGAGCTTTGTGCGAGTGGAACTACCAAATATTAGAGCGTGTGACTCCTTTTTTCCTGCGACGACTTTTTTTTTTGGACAGGCAAAACATAATGTATGGACAATGCTATATTGATATTTTGGTCGGACCATCACAAGTTTTCCTCAAATACATTGAATCTCTTTCCTGAATAATATCTTGGCCCTCTTCTTAAACTTGAGCAATATGATTTAGTTTTGAAGTAATGGTACGTTTACTATTTGTTTGGTTACTCTTCCCACATCAGCCTTTTTCAGGTTAAATATAAAGCATTAAGTGCAATGCATCCGGAACCTTTAAGTAGCAAGAAAGATAAAGATAATTTTTAAATTGAATGGTTAAAATTTTAGGGTTTGTCGTAAAAAACAAAAGTAAAATGTTTCACAGATTTGAAAAAAAAACCTCCTCTCGTTGTGTGAAATTGCAATGGAATCGTCTTGGCTCCAGTGTTTATTTTTGCTAGCATGTGTGTTAGCCTCGGGAGGCGGCCGCGCTGCTGACTTTAGCACCTCAGCGCTAACACAAATCCAATATATCACCGCTCGCTGCAGTTTGGGAGATTAGCCTCTCAGCGAACGCCGCTGTGGCCCCAGACGCTCCGGCCCCAGAATCTAATTGGATAATTTAGGTTCGTGGTCCAGTTTCCCAGCATGCAACGCTGTCACGGCCAAGTCCGAGTAAAACCCGGTCCGTTTGCACAAATGGAAAACAACCAAAAATCTGGACCAAACACGAGGTGGTCTGTGGTGTTATGAGTGTAAACCAGCAAGAGCCTGGACGGCGATGAAGTATTTGGAACATACTGTACAAATACGCTGCAATTCTGAGCATGGACGTGTGATAATATTGGATGGTGGGACCGGTTTGGCCAATTTCATAAATTTGCCTCGCCGTCGTGTCTAAAAAAGGAGCAGAAAAGCAGAGTGTCTTTGCTGAGCTGGAACTAATTTTAAAATGGACTGAGGCAAAATAGAAAATTGTTCTGTGGTGGAATTAAATGTGTAAAAATCCACTTGGCCCGGAGAAGAAAGTCAAAAGCTTCTCTGTGATACAATGGGACCGAAGCAACGAAAAAATCGAGCGGTTTATAAGCACTGCACTGTTGACGACGGGGTGCAACACTTAAACCTGCACTATGTCACGTCTTAGCCACCACTTGTCTCCATGGTGATAGGATTTTTTTTTAAACAGTAGAAAATTCAAGACAAGGGGGACAAAAATACAATTGTGAAAAGAGTAGGCTAATAAAGAAGCTGTAGCCGTTTCTTTTCTTCCATGTAATAAAGTAAAATATGTTCTGCCCCATAGATAGAGTCAAAATCAGACCGATGTGTGCTTTTTGCGTTTAACTCTAGAGCGTTTTTTCCTTTACGGTGACAGTTTGGATGCTCAGAATGCACTCGGTCGGTGAGCGATACTGTACATTGGAAACTGCAGCAAAGAGTTCTGTTTTTCTCGCATTTTTATGACGAAAATAAAAGGAAAAATCAGGTACAGCGCAGTAATATGCACTCGGCTGTAATCGGAAAGACTTCTATCAGAGTTGTGTTCCTTTTCAAGCGTGCTGTTTTTACTATTTTGGCTTTAGAAATTACAATAGATTCTCCTGTCTACTATTAGCGGATAGCAAATTGGTCAAAAATTGGGACGACTGCGACTTATCTTGTATAACACTGGCAATAAATCTGTATAAATCTTAGTGGGACACACGGCTCAAAAGTGGAACTGTCTCTGGGAAATAAGAATATCTGGTCACACTAGAATAGGTAAAATGTAAAATCTATTAATGTTGCTCGAACTGCCAACAGATGAAATCATGAATAGGTCTGCAACTACCACAAAAGTAACATATTTCAATAGGCCTAGAGTAATTTTGAGCGCAGTGATTTGGAGTACCGTATTTTTCAAACTATAAGTCACACCCTTTTTCATAGTTTTGGCCGGGATGCGACTTATATTCCAGAGCGACTTATAATATTATGTGACATTATTCGTTATTTTCACACTGACAACCACAAGAGGGCGCTCTAGGCTCTAAGTGATGCAGAAGAAGAATCTGCACTTCCTCTTCCTCTGGAGTTTGTGGAGTTGTTTAGAAGTGACACAGAGGAAGAAGAAGTCAGTGGATTTAGTGATTTGGGGTAAAACTGATGCTTTGGTAAACTTGTTAGCATGTTCTTTATGCTATAGTTATCTGAATAACTGTTCATATTTTACGTTAACATACCAGACACTTACCACAGTTCTGTCTGTGCCTCATGTAGCTGAAGGTGTTAGCGTTAGCATACGTACACCTATTCACCATGTTCTCTCATCTGTTATTATTTTAAACTGCATTTCAAGATAAAATGTCTGTTCTTGGTCTTGGATTTTATCAGTTCAAGTTCAAAAACTTTTACCCAGTTTACTCTCTATTATAATTTTTGGGGCTGGTCGGACTTATAGTCAGGAAAATACTGTACTGTCTTTTCTGTCAAATCAGAAAACACCAACATCATACATCATATACACGCCTACATCCTGTTATTTAAATAAAGTTACGCTTGGCAACACCTGGGGACACTAAACCGTGGACACATTTACTTCTTGTGCATATTAGCAGGTAAACGTCTAACCTCTTGCCCCAAAGTTCTCCCGCCTTAACGAGCTAACTGCGCTAACCGCGTCTGACGCTGGCGGGCATCCTCCGTTCAGCCCGTGCATGTAAACAAACAGCCTCCCACGCCACACCTCTTCACGATTCATATCAAAAGTGACGGGAAAAGAAACCCGCAGCGGTCAAAGCTGACAGCTTCCATAAACACGGACATGGTTTCGAGCTAACGGGGTGCGCTGAGGTGATTTCTGTGATCAAACGCTAAGCTAGCTCGGGGCTGCCGTCTGGTAAACGTCAATGTCCTGCTCCTTTCTTTTGACGTTCCTGGATCAGAAACCTAAAGTCCATACATTAGACTTAAACACTTAAAACAAAAAGGACTATGATCATATTTTTTACCAACGTTTTCTCCAAATTGGCAATTTTAGTGATAGTATAATTTCACTTCCTGGTTGGACAGGGGCAGCGATGATCAACCAAATAAAGGAAGAAATATGATGACTGAGGGCTTAAAGATGAAGAATATTTACCATTAAAGGTTATTCTTGGGGAAAATAGGAAATACTTTATTCTTTTCTGCCATATGACATAGGCAGAGGTAATTACACAACCATTACCTAGCAACAAGATTGTAAAAAGGGCCATAAACAATTTAAAAAATACTATAGTTATGGTTTCACAAATAATTGCACCTGAATATACGTAATTGTTGTTGTTTAAACTGTCATAAAAAGGTGCAAGTTGAAATTGCCTCTGCATTTTTGATGGATTGGCGCTTTTTGATGACATCACAGAGGCATTCTGTTGTGGAACTCAGCACTACTTCCTTTTATTTGTCAAATCTTCTTCACAAACTTGACTGATGAAAAACGATGATAATTATTCACCACAGGGACAATCTCACCAAACTAAGTCATAAATAGTAAAACATGAGAACCTGTCGTATGGACTTTGAGTTGGTTCGTTTTATTTTCCTTCCCGCTGAGAGGAAATGATGTGGCGCGGGCCAGAAAGAGCGCTAAGCTAATTCTTACGTATTTTCTGGAGCAGATCGGAGTGATGATGATGGAAAGTGGCAAAGTTGGTTAATAATTCACCGCCGACCGCAGATTTGTCAGGGCTAATCTCTCCAGTTACAGGGACGGTTACTTATAACAGCGCGCAAATATAAATAATGTTTCATAATAACTTGCGTCTGCGTCGTGTCAAGTGCATCAGATCGGCTTGAAATGACGCTAACAGTCGCTAGCACGGAAGTCATGGATTTTTAATTCATTTTCATATGCTTAACTCCACAACCGTGCTGCTTTTTCTTAATTCAAACATTTGATTGCATTTGAATGTTGACTGCCAATGACCAAAACATGGATGAGTTTGAAAACTATTGGCTACACATGTTTAATTATAAGCACGTAGCTAGTTTTCTTTGCGAAAGCCACTGACCGATGTCCAATTAATGTGACGCGAAGAATACTTTTGAAAATCTCTGTTGGTGACGAGAGCGTGTCGGCTGACGTGCGATGACCTTTCACCCCTCCGCTGCGTTACCGTGATGTCCGAAAAGCCAAACTGTGTCAAAAATAACGCGCCAAACGTTTGTGAGCGCTAGGAACGGCCTCGATAGCGCAAAACATCCACTTCCTCCTTTCACTGCTTGAGAATCGGCTTCCGCGGCTTTAGCGTGATCCGGTTTGGCAGCGCACAAAGCTCCGATTGACGCGGACAAGGACGCCTCTCTTTGAGTCCAATTTCTGTCCCAAATATTAACTCATTAATCATCGCAGCTGTCCACCGCGGATTTTAATTTAGCCCGAACACGCCGTCTCCAGCCGGGCAGCGCGTGCAGAGCAGGCACCATGAGATTGCCTGCGTCGCCGTCCCTTTGTTTTTGCCGACGTCTTCATGTTGTCTGTCATGCTCTCGTTCGTTTCGCCGAGTTTAATTAACTTCGTTGTCGCGGTGGCGGAGGACGACGAGGAAGAGTGCTAAACAAACGATGTTTTCGGATGGTGGGGGGGGGGGGGACACCGGCTGAAACGTGTGGTGGAAAACCCGCCGGGCAGCTCCTGTTTGTTTTGTACGTTTGTCTTTGGATACGTTGGTGCTTTTTTGATTACGTTCTCTTGACACAGATCATTTCTAGCGTCTCCCGGTTCACAAAAAACTGAATTTGAAAGGTTTAGCAGTGGCTCAGGTGGAGAGTTTGTCTTAAAACATGATGGAAGTGGTTTGTATCGCTTTAAAACAGCTTCAAACGTGAAATGAATGCGTCAAGAAGCGTTTCCCTCCAGACGAGACACGAGGTGCTGTCCACGAGAACGAGACACGAGACGAGGTCCACGAGACGAGGTCCACGAGAACGAGACACGAGACGCTGTCCACGAGAACGAGACACGAGACGAGGTCCACGAGAACGAGACACGAGACGCTGTCCACGAGAACGAGACACGAGACGAGGTCCACGAGAACGAGACACGAGACGAGGTCCACGAGAACGAGACACGAGACGCTGTCCACGAGAACGAGACACGAGACGAGGTCCACGAGAACGAGACACGAGACGCTGTCCACGAGAACGAGACACGAGACGAGGTCCACGAGAACGAGACACGAGACGAGGTCCACGAGAACGAGACACGAGACGCTGTCCACGAGAACGAGACACGAGACGAGGTCCACGAGAACGAGACACGAGACGCTGTCCACGAGAACGAGACACGAGACGAGGTCCACGAGAACGAGACACGAGACGAGGTCCACGAGAACGAGACACGAGACGCTGTCCACGAGAACGAGACACGAGACGCTGTCCACGAGACACGAGACGCTGTCCACGAGACACGAGACGCTGTCCACGAGAACGAGACACGATTTGGATTTAATATGTAATAAATAAAGTGAACTGAACCACAAATGAACAAAGTGTGCAGTTCAGTTCACAATTTTGGCCTCACTTTAAAAAAATGTTTTTTTAAATGTCCTATATAAATAGGGAGTGTCTACAGAGCCGCGGTGCGCGGCCGAAACTGCTAGGTTATTTTGTGCCGCGGTTCCTGAGACTGCTGCACTATTTGACCACGCCGGGTTAGGGTCAAGGCTAGGGTTAGGGTTAGAGTTAGGGTTAGAGTTAGGGTTAGGGTTAAGGTTAAGGTTAGGGTTAAGGTTAGGGTTAAGGTTAGGGTTTGGGTTAAGGTTAGGGTTAAGGTTAGGGTTAAGGTTAAGGTTAGGGTTAAGGTTAGGGTTTGGGTTAAGGTTAGGGTTAAGGTTAGGGTTAAGGTTAAGGTTAGGGTTAAGGTTAGGGTTAAGGTTAGGGTTTGGGTTAAGGTTAGGGTTAAGGTTAAGGTTAAGGTTAGGGTTAAGGTTAGGGTTTGGGTTAAGGTTGAAGTTAAGGTTAGGGTTAAGGTTAGGGTTAAGGTTAGGGTTAAGGTTAGGGTTAGGGTTTGGGTTAAGGTTAAAGTTAAGGTTAGGGTTAAGGTTAAGGTTAGGGTTAAGGTTAGGGTTTGGGTTAAGGTTAGGGTTAAGGTTAAGGTTAAGGTTAAGGTTAAGGTTAGGGTTAAGGTTAGGGTTTGGGTTAAGGTTGAAGTTAAGGTTAGGGTTAAGGTTAGGGTTAAGGTTAGGGTTAAGGTTAGGGTTAGGGTTTGGGTTAAGGTTAAAGTTAAGGTTAGGGTTAAGGTTAAGGTTAAGGTTAGGGTTAAGGTTAGGGTTAAGGTTAGGGTTTGGGTTAAGGTTAGGGTTAAGGTTAAGGTTAAGGTTAGGGTTAAGGTTAGGGTTAGGGTTTGGGTTAAGGTTGAAGTTAAGGTTAGGGTTAAGGTTAGGGTTAAGGTTAGGGTTAAGGTTAGGGTTAGGGTTTGGGTTAAGGTTAAAGTTAAGGTTAGGTTTAGGGTTAGTGTTTGGGTTAAGGTTATGGTTAGGGTTAGGGTTAGGGTTAGGGTTAGGGTTAAGGTTATGGTTAAGGTTAGGGTTAGGGTTATGGTTAGGGTTAAGGTTAGGGTTAGGGTTAGCCATGAGGCTATATCGCCGGGCCGCGTTTCCTGAAACTGCTGGGCTATTAAGATAAGATAATCCTTTATTGTCCCACATGGGGAAATTTCATTGGTGCAACGCAGGTAGATACAGAGGTAGATACAGAAGAACAGATCACTTATAGGAAGTCTGAAAAGCACTTTCAGTTGAAGATCTCCTATAAATAAATAAAAACTCCCATAGACAAATAAATAAATACCATTGCATGTGATCCCGACAGTAATTGCACATGAATATGTGTCACGACAGCACATAGATTGCACATGAATTCCAACAGTAATTGCACATATGACAGAATTGCACATCAGTATTAGGTTAGGTCAGTATTGCGACGGGATAACGTGACGATCTCCGGGTAAGACGACTGTTCTCCGCAGTTTCATGAGTTCCTCCTTTGTGGAAACGCGGTACGGCGCCGGCCGGGGGGCGGGGCCGGAGCCCCGGGGGGCGGGGCCGGAGCCGGGGGGCGGAGCCAAGACACATCGCAACGACACGACGAAAACACTCAATCCAGCCGAATAAAGTCAAAACAAGTTAATTTAAAGCGATTCCAGTGCGTGTCTCGATCGTTGGTGAAGTTCCTCTTTCATATAAACGTGTATATAAACGTGTACCGACGACACGCCGAACTTTAGCGCGGCCGGAGGGCGCGGGGGGGAGGGGCTGGTGGGCTCGCTCGGAGCTAGCTCACGTCACAACAACACAACAACACAACGAAAAACGCTCAAATCCAGCCGAAAAAAGTCAAAAACAGTTGAATTAAAAAACTATTCCAGCGCGTGTCCCTATCGTACAGTAAAATAGAAAAAATATACTAACTATATTTCCAAAATATAGGAGATAAAGCACAATAAGTGTGAGAAAGAAGAGAGCGTTTACACCGGGCTGCCAGCTGTACCAGCGCCTTATGACGTATATTTGACCGCGCTGCAGCTCTGTAGCCATGGCCATAAATAAAGTGGAGCTCTTGTTGCATCACGTGTTTGTGCTTAAGAAGACGAGTGAAGCAGTTTGAATCAGGCTTAAATAGTAGCTGTTAACACTGAAGTGGGTTTGCTGCACATGATATTGACCCTGGTGGAGGCGTATGGACTAAAAGCGTGGATATGCACAGCTGGATTACCATCTGATGATGTCAAGAGGTGGAACAGAGCATTATGAGTTCTCAAGAGGGAGGCAGATTGAGTATGGATAAGGATTTAAGACGGTAATATAGACTTTTTCAAGCTTTTAACCGTGTTTTGATAATAACCTTTATTGTCTGGAGTGGTCATTTACTTCCTCGGCACTAAGAAATCACTCCGTTTCAATTTTCCTCATCTTTATGTGAGACGTAGAATCCGGAAGTCACCTGTGCCGTCCATAAATCTCCTTCAAAATTGGTTTCACTCTACTAACTTTGCTCATGGCTTTGTTGTTGTTTTGTTGTTGTTTTTTCATGATCATGTCGATTGCTGTCAGCAGAGGGAGCACTAACGCAAATAAAGGCCTCGTTTTAAGTTCTAAAACGTAAAAATACAATGCCTGGGAGACGAAAAAACATTGTAAGGAGCAAACAAAGACCAAATAAACCTTACGTATTCGTAAAATCCAATCACCACATACAAAATCACGAATGTTTTCCTCGATATTGGACCTTCAAAGCCGAGGACTCACTGATGACTGAGTCAAATTCGACACGACCTCGACTGCCTGCTTTCTGTCTGGCACATATTCCACTCCCGCTCCAATATATTTAAAACTAATCTGCTGTATTCTGCGCCCGAACCGAAGCGCACGGGGCCATGGAAATACGGCCGCGCGGCGCTGCAGATGGGATTTGAATTAAACAGGATGAGCACGGCGCTCGCATTGAAATGGCAGTGGCACGCCGGGCAACTGCTGCTGCTGCTGCTGCTGCGAGAGTCCCAAATTTAAAGTGACAACAAACAACGCAGGCAAAGTGTTACGACCAGGCGCGCCGGGGGGTTTCTCTGTTTTTGTAAAATGTGCACCTTCCGTCTGCAGATTCACGCTCGGCTTTGCCCGGGGTTTAAACGCGCCAAGACCGAGTTCTTTTAATCCTTTTTGACTGGATGTTCCCCCCACTTTTTTTGGAGCACAGTTCGCAGCCATCTAAATGCAAATGTCCCAAAACCTGCAACGCAATAAGGCAACTCTAGTATTATGCGGTCGACTCTCCGCTCCAGAACACTTACTCACGCTTTACGCACCATTTTCTTGTCTTGGATAAACAGGGCACTTTGGGGGCAAATTGCAGAGTGTAAGTTGCACTAAGCAAAATGTTCTTTATGCGTTTCCAAAAACAGCAACACTTAATGCTTTCATTTTATATCACTTCAGGGATTAAACATCACCACTGTACGCTCGCTCCTAAAGAGTTTTTTCAACCCATGTCACCACTTCAGATCCAGACTTATGACATGTTACAATGTTTTCAAGATTAGTCCGTTTATCAGGGTTAGTGTCAGGTCAGTACACATATCATCAAGTCACTTTTGGGAGAAATTGTACGTCTAGAGTTGTCTTTTCACTGTATCTACTCTTGGGTAAAAAAATAAGTTTACTCGTCCCAATGTGTTTCCTGGACTGTGCTTTTTCCCCTTTAAACTTTAGTTTAATCATCTGGAAAAATAAATAAACGTAAATCTTTTTGTGTTTTGTCTGTCCGATTACTTTAACTTTAAATTGCAGCACCATCAGGGGTGGCACCATCAGGGGTGGCACCATCAGGGGCGGCAGCACCATCAGGGGCAGCACCATCAGGGGCAGCAGCACCATCAGGGGTGGCACCATCAGGGGCAGCACCATCAGGAGCGGCAGCACCATCAGGGGCGGCACCATCAGGGGCAGCACCATCAGGGGCGGCAGCACCATCAGGGGCGGCACCATAAGAGGCAGCAGCACCATCAGGGGCGGCAGCACCATCAGGGGCAGCACCATCAGGGGCAGCAGCACCATCAGGGCCAGCACCATCAGGGGCAGCACCATCAGGAGCAGCAGCACCATCAGGGGCGGCACCATCAGGGGCAGCACCATCAGGGGCGGCAGCACCATCAGGGGCGGCAGCACCATCAGGGGCGGCAGCACCATCAGGGGCGGCACCATAAGGGGCAGCAGCACCATCAGGGGCGGCAGCACCATCAGGGGCGGCAGCACCATCAGGGGCAGCAGCACCATCAGGGTTGGCACCATCAGGGGCAGCACCATCAGGGGCAGCAGCACCATCAGGGGCGGCACCATCAGGGGCGGCAGCATCATCAGGGGTGGCACCATCAGGGGTGGCACCATCAGGGGTGTCAGCACCATCAGGGGCGGCAGCATCATCAGGGGCGGCAGCACCATCAGGGGCGGCACCATAAGGGGCAGCAGCACCATCAGGGGCGGCAGCACCATCAGGGGCAGCACCATCATTTTTTTGTTTTGTTTATTCAACCAGGAAAGACATTTTTTTTAATTTATTTGACATTATTTGGAATGTACTCTCATGGAGGTCAAGGGTCAGATTCCCTGTCCATTTGAGCCTCTTTTATAATGTACACATAGATTTTTTTTATTTGATTACACTGTTTCCTGTAATAGTGATGTATATTTTAGAATACATTGAAAACCAACGCATTTGTTTATTTATTTATCGTCAAGAGAAGCACGAGTGTCACTGTACTGTTTAAAGCCCATGGAAACATTTAGGTCCTCGCTTCCTCGAGCGAAGGAGGAGGACGGGGCGAAGGAGGAGGACGGGGCGAAGGAGGAGGACGGGGCGGAGGAAAACGGGGAGAAGGAGGAGGACGGGGTGAAGGAGGAGGACGGGGCGGAGGAGGACGGGACGGGGTGAAGAAGGAGGAGGACGGGGCGGAGGAGGAGGACGGGGTGAAGGAGGAGGAGGACGGGGCGGAGGAGGAGGGCGAGGTGAAGGAGGAGGAGGACGGGGCGGAGAAGTAGGAGGACGGGGCGAAGGAGGAGGAGGACGGGGAGAAGGAGGAGGACGGGGAGAAGGCGGAGGGAGCCGTGAGCGACACTTTTAATTTTCCAGCGGCTGCCTCAGTGTCAGAGCAGCGAGAGTGGGTTAGCGCCGTCCCGAGCCGAGCAGCAGCAGCAGCAGCAGAAGGAGAGACTTTGTCAAGATTAAAAACACTTGAGGACAGAGCTGCGGCGGCGTTCATCGGGAGGACGGCCGAGCGCAGACAGCTCAAAGCAGACAATAATGTGCAAATTAAACTGATTCTCATGAAGTTATGATCTTGTTTCCTCGCATTCTCACAGCAAAGACCTGAAGATGGTTTTGTCTTTCACATGTTCGAGTTGCTGTTCAGTCAGTTCCTCTCTACATTGCTCAAAACACCTCAACACAAGTACTAGCAGCATTTGAGAGTATAAAACTACAAGTTATAGCTCATACAACCCTGTTAGAGTTGCCCGACCAGCCATTCCCAACACGTTTTGACAGACTACTTAACAAAACCCGGAGGGTCTGGGGCTCGACCGCAGAATTTCAGAGATTAACCGGATATTACGTCGCCTATGTCAACAAGGCGTGTTCGGCGTTATCCGTCCTCGAACGCAGAAAATGTCACCTGAATCGCGATGACGCCCTTCGTACAAACGCATCTAACGCACGTTCATCACGGCGAGTAGCGCGGACTTTCCTGATTGTTCAAACCGAAGCGAGAGCAGAAGTAAACACTCGGTCACTAGCCGGGTCACGAGCCGGACCCGGGTCACGAGCCGGGTCACGAGCCGGGTCCACCATCTTGAATGTTTTGGAACGGGGGGTGAAAAGCAACTTCCGTATCTTCAGTGTGATGCGTTACAACCTCCACCTCCGAGATTGGATCGGACGATTATAGTCCCATGACTTCATTGGCTCTGACCCGGGGTCCAGACCCTTCCGCATTTGAAAAGAGTGTGGGAGGGGCTGGCAGGTCAGGCAACCGTTAGAGCATAGTATCCACATTAATCACACATTTTTAGACTTTAACAACACTTTTTGATGGACTGCATCCAACGGGCAACACACAGTCATCCCAAAACACATTTTCGGACTCTATTCCATGTTTGCGATTGACTTTACAATAAGATGCAGCCAACAGGAAGTGCTGCTTTTATAATATACAATAAAACATTTTGTCTGTTGGTATGTTTTGTTTGGTGTTGTTCCCTGTTTAGTGGCTTCAAAGTTGAAAAAACAAAACAGCAATGTCACCGATTTATTATCTTGTTATCTTGCGCTAAACCAGCTTCTGTTGCTATGCCGCTCATAACGTTAACTTTTATCGACTTTTAATGAGCTTAATTGGTGTTACGACGCTAACGGGTTTTCTGATTGCCATCTATTGACTTTCATTGTGCTTCCAAGCCAATAATGACAGCTCGTGAGGATTTACAGCTATAGTTTTCACTTTCTCAGACACATCTTTTTAACAATATATATGGGAGGAATGTGGATTTTACCTGTCACTCTCGTCCCAGGCGATACACGACTGATTGGTGGTGCCCTGAAGCGAAAAGAGGAGAGAGTGGACGTGTTATCAAAGGCTTTTGTGGAAAGATCTATGGCGGTTCCAATTATCGGCAGAAAGTTCGGGGAGATGTTCCGGAATTACAGATGTTGGACTCACGTTGTAAAGATGAGAGAACTCCACCACCACAGGAGCCGACAGCAACGTCGACGGGCTCGGTTTGATGGCCACCGACAAAATCTTTGAGTTCATCACGGTGTTATTTCTACAGCGAGCAGAGAAGGGAAATAACACGGGGTTAGTTTTATAAAAGAACATATTGATTATATTTGAAGGATTCACCGGAGCAAAGACAGCAAATGAGGACAAATAAATACATACATAAACAAAATGTGTGTTCTTTTTATGAATACATTTCTTATTTTATGGAGACATCAAATGCAAATAAATGTATATATGATCAAGGGCACTCCCACTTTTATTTTATTTATTTATTTTATTTAATGTATTTAATGTATTTTATTTATTTTATTTATTTTATTTATTTTATTTATTTTATTTATTTTATTTATTTTATTTATTTTATTTATTTCAGGGGCAGTTTTGACAAATAGATGAATAATTTATTCATTTATTTATTTATTTTATTTTTATTTTATTTATTTTATTTATTTTATTTATTTTATTTATTTTATTTATTTTATTTTATTTATTTTATTTATTTTATTTATTTTATTTATTTTATTTATTTTATTTATTTTATTTATTTTATTTATTTTATTTATTTTATTTTATTTATTTAATGTATTTAATTTATTTTATTCATTTTATTTATTCTATTTCAGGGACAGTTTTGACAAATGGATGAATGATTATGAGCATTTCCAGCTGAAATGAAACACAGAGATTGAGTCTAGGTTTGGGCACTTTCTTGTCATCATTACAAGACTTTATTTAGTTATTTTACATTGTCAGCTTGATCAAAAATAAATAGACTGATGCGTTGCACTTGCATTGAGCTTCACAGTCTTGTCAAAACCTCTCAAAGTGTGAACTGCCTCTGTCGCCTGTAGGTTCCACAGTAAAAGAAAAGTCTATTCTGTCAGCTGGACAAAAGAGTGGTTTAGCTTCAGACGGACAGTTGAGGCAGTGACCTGGAGCTACTGTAGACGCCAAAGCTGCCGTGGGACACACTGCCGGAAGCGAGGCTGCCAATCTGCCCCTCCGCCCTCCATCAACAACCACACACCACGTCCATGCAGTGGGTGGAGTGTCTTTCTATGACTATAACGACAGCACAAACAGGGCTGCAGAAGGCCAGATTTGTACGATTTTTTCTTTTAGACTCAATTGACAAATGGGCCTTTTCCATCAGAACCTACTTGGCTCTACTCAGCACGACTCAGCACGACTCAGCACGACTCAGCACGACTCAGACCGTCAGACGCTGATTGGGTCAAAGTGTGATGTTTCAGAACAACCCTGTGTCCTCCGTAAAACACGCTAATGCACTACAGAAGTTTAGAGACTTAAAAAATCCTGCAAAAAAGGCACTCACAAATAATGGATGACACAAAAGGCCCAGACGATCAAGGACTGGACTGTGATTATAATGAACCTACGTGAAATGGAAAGAATTATATTTGGACAAATTTGACAGAGTTTGGACAAAATTTGACGTTTTTTAAAGTTTTTTGGGGGTTTTCAAGGCCATGATTAAATTATTTTTTTCTTTTCTTTGTTGGATGTCTGCTGCTTTTATTTTGTGTCTGCTCTCTGGTCGTGTTTTTCTTTTTCTGTTCTTTAAAGGTGCCATAACATGCTTTTTCACGTTTCGTAGTCTATCCCAAGTGTATAATAATAAGGGTTGTGTAACACCCTTAACATAATAGTTAAGAAATATCACACGTGCTTGCCCTTATGACGCGGTCTTGCCCCACCGCCCGTCAGTTTGGAGATTCGAGGAAAGGAAATAGTCTGTAATATAGCTAAACACTGCGGGAATCAAACAAAAAAAACTCTGAATACATATATGAAGCACAAATAGCAATGTAAGAAGGTTAAAAGCTCTGAAAAGTTGGTTTTGCAAGTTATGGGACCTTTAATTTAAAAAAAAAAGAAAGAAAAACAGCCACACACACAATAATAAAGAAATATTTACATTGTTCTGAATAAAAAAAAAAAACTAAAAAACTAAAAGTGAGTCATGAAAAGAGTCTTATAATATTCATATCACCGCTCATGAGCAAAGGCTAAACAATCCTGCAGAAAAAAGCCTGCACTCTTCGTAATAAACAAACGTTGTGCTAAAGCTAGCGCACCAAGCATCAGCTAACGATATCATAGTCACTGCAAAAACACGACAACGGCTACACAGTTCAGCCGCGTCGAGCCGAGTGGGTGCTAATGGAAAAGGCCCAAAAGCGATGTGACAACTGCACTTCATTTATCGGAATTAGACACGAGCACGTTAGCGCCGATAGATGCTAACAAACCGTCATGTGCCTTCGGTTGAAACATGCACTTTTACAACCGAAACAACATCGACAATAAACGCGAATTCGAGCGGTCAAAAAATATGACGACAATTTCAAAACACTTGGGAACCTTTTCATCTCGTCCTCCTGTTTAGTATGCATTACCTTCTGGACTGTTTACAGGCGCCATCGATCACGCAAAGTGAGACCATCGACAAAAACGCGGATTGGCACCGGGGAAAACGGGCACGGACGCTCCCGGCGAGCCAGACGTTCGCCGGCCCGCGCACCCGGTTCATATCGTCGGCGGATCTTGGCGGTTTTAGCCCTGGCGGAGCTAAAACGCAATCCGTCAATTTAAACGTCTACGTCGGGCACTGTCCCCTCAGCGAGTCGTTTAACCGGACTCAAAGATCAGACTGCGGCTCGAAACAAGGAGCGTGGGATTGATACGTTTGTTATTTTAGTGTTCATTTATTCATGTATTTAACGTGCCACTTCCTGAGCAGATCATTGTCTTGTCATCTTATTTATGGGCAGCAAATTTAGCTAAAATTGATAATGAGTTTCATTAACACACCAGCTACAAATTAATAATACCAAAGTCTGTCTTCAACAAACTTAACAGCGATAGTCATAAACTGATGTTTTTTTTCAAAGGTGGTTTTCAGGACACTGTTTTGAAATGGAGTGGAGTTTAAAGTGACTTTTTAGGCCACAGTCAGAGAGCTGTATCTTTCAGTTCCGTTCCCACAATCTGGGCACACAAGGGTTTCTAAAAAGTTGTTTGTGTTTTTACTATGTCTGTATTTCTAAGTCAATTAAAGGTGGTATGGACGATTTTTTTCAGCAAATTTTGTATCATATTTCCTCGTGACGTGGATAAATCATTTGTCCTGCCACGTATCAATCATAAAACGCACCTACCGCTCACCTGCAGCTGCGTCAGGCTCGTCCCCACGTTTCCGCGTGCCTAAGCGCATGGATCTATCATAATATAGTTCCCTCAGTGTACGGGGCAAAATGAAGACGGAGAAAGACAATTCGAGCTGACTCAGAAGTGGACAGAAATCTACGGGAGACGAGAGATGTGATGCGCTCCGTTTCGCTAATAAACAAACGCACGTGTGTGTTGTATCAGTCCGCACGGGGGAGGGCGCATGCGCACTTCCGCCTGCGTTCTCAAATCGCCATACCGCCTTTAAGATAATTGACTGGGACTTCAGGAATGTGTAGAAAGTAGTAATGCAGATGACTTGGGGGAAAAAATCATTGTCGCGTGTCTAATGGTTTACAAGATGACGGGCCGCCAAAAAGTGGTGTACACATCAATATGTCCAAATTAAGAGGAAACTGTCAACTTTCAGAACAATTTTCTCAAATACTGCAAGGTTGTTCGCAGAGAACTTTTTGTTGAAGATTCTTCATATATTTGGGCCCCAGAAAAACGTTTAAAAAAGTAGTGCCCAGATTGTGGGAACGAAATCCTATTTCTAGGGCTCTTTTCAACTTCTGACTGTGGCCTATTTTACGATTTTCCAATTTTGACTTTATTTGGTGTATTTGTAACTGTTGTACTTATAAATGATAGTTTTACACCAATCGAGCAGGTATTTGTGGAGAAAACTTTGACAAATCTGTTGAAAATGACAGGAAGTGACATCACACAAGGGACACTCGTTCCAGTCAAAGTTTATGCAGAAATTACACAAAAGAAACAACTTTTTTGACGCTCTAAACATTAAAAACAAAATAAAGTCGCTCTTGTATATTTTCATTTGGCAAATAAAAAAAGTTGTGACATTTGACATTTTTCCTAGTGTGATGTCATCAGTTACAAACAGGAAGTGGAGATTTTAAACCTAAAAAATGAGCTATTCCTGGATAACATTTTCACACTTTTTAGGAACATTTTAAATATATAAAACTTAACTGCATTTTAGTTCAATGAGTCGTCCGACCTGTAGGGGGCACTTTAAGGTTAAGCGACACCTCATAGGGTTATTTGTCGTCTGCATTTGACCCACCACTCTGCCGCTGCCACTTCACATCTTCGTAGCCCCCTGACCTGTGACCCGGGCGTCGCCTGCTCGTCGCCACGGAGATGGACAGACTAACGCTACGCTGTGGAACATTCCAGGCAAAGCAACCCCATCGCCAGCAGGTACGAGACTCTCCACCGGATAAAGTAACCTAACGCCCCTTTAAGACGGACAAACGTGTGAATACCTCAAACTATTCGAACACTTTCTACCAAAACAATGTACTTTTCCTGAAACTCGTGTAAAAGTAACAGAAGGACAAATTCTGCCCTGTCGGGACGCTAACAGCACTTTACATTAAACACCGCGCTGGAATCATAAAATACACACTTTTAGATAAACCCCACGTCGGAAACATGATGAAAGCCAAGCGTCGGCCTCCTGCTGTTGCCGTGCCGACGCTTAAATCCTCGTTTGCCTTGAAGTTTCCCGAGCGCCGGCTCCGCTGTAGCGCGCTCTAATGCTTTTCGCACTGTGGAAAAAGTGCCTGAAATATTTATCCGGCACTCTCAAAGTGCCGGCGTCATAACGACTGCTCGGACTGTTGTTTGGTGCAGTTTTTTTTAGGTTTGGAATAACATATAATATCACAATTAAATATGATGTTACTTGGGTTTGTATTATGTCAACAACAACTGACCATAAGTGGGATTTATATCAGCAGATTTAGTCTTCGTTGAGCAGAAAATTGAGCCCACAACCTGAGCTGGGGACGTAATACTTACTTCTAAAATGAAAGATAAAAAACAATATAATTCATGGTTATTCTGGAGTCATTGGGTGGTGTTGAGTTATTTGTGGGTAAATGAAGTAGAACGTAGAGACTGTTCCATTGCTGACGTGTTTGGAACTGATATAAAGGTTCTATCGCATCCATTTGAATGAGGGAGCAAAATAAATAAAAAATGTGACAAATAAATGTTCAAGCTCCAGTTACTGACGTTCACTAATGTATGCTGGGCTTGATTAACTAAAAAGTAAAAAGTCGAACTGTTTATTTCATTATTGTCATGTGTAGAAGGTCATTACACTTTATGATCGCTAATTAATTCATAAAAATTGTAAATAATTTTGGCACCAAACCCTAAAAACCACGCTAAAAACTAATACATGCTGTAATATTTCTTAACAAAGCACTGATGTTATTCACGTGTGGTCGAGTGTTCCCTGCTTTTACGCTACTGCTAATGCTAATGCTAATGCTAACGCCCCGACGACAATGCAATAGAGCTAATGTACTGATGCTACAGCCTTTAGCATGTGTACGACAATTCCAAACCAGTTCAAAGGTGCAGTGGGGGACCGCCTCCTCCTCGTTATCTTAAATATGTTTTTAATTTTTCTGAAATACATTAAAACGTATCTAGCTTCCTATTGTTTCACTTCAGTCATTTTTATCGCAAAAATACGTGCGTTTTTACCCTGAGCGCCGTCACATCACCAGATCTAACTTAGCATTAGCAACTTAGCATTTAAACGTAAACCCGCTTCTCAGTCTCCAGAAAGATGTGAAGTTGAAAATGCTTAAATTATGGTATGAATATGAAATAACGGAATTCCTTCATAAATTTGTAAAAACATCTTTCAAGCAAAAATGAACAATATTTTGACCCAAATATAAACCACAGCGTTTCCACCTTTTGCACCTTTGTTGTCGACAAAGTGCTAAAAGTGAAGACATGAAATATGCATATATGTTGAATATGGAAAGAAAAGTGACATGGTTTTCCCATTTAGAGGATTTACCTTGAACTTATTCATATTTAATACCGGCGTATGGATACTTTTATCAGATACGCACACATTTTTTTCAACTGGAACGGTTCTTTTTGATATTGACAATGATATTTGGAACGTCATAATCCACTGAACAAACCCAAACAGTATATTAATGGTAAAAGTGCGCTCACCGCTGCAGGGCCAGGATGCTGCCCAGGTTCCTGTACAGCACGATCCCGGTCACAAACGTGGAGGAGTCGTCGGCATCTGTACAAGGGACAAAGAAAAGGTAACGTCAACCAAGTAAAGGTAAAGTAAAGGTAAAGAAAAGGTAAAGTCAACGAGTTTGAGTTCAGCACGGTGGTCAAACGCGGGTACTGCAGTCTCAACATCACAAGCTGTTCAATCAGTACATCACGAGATCACTTTTTGGTAATATTACACAAAGTTGGCTTCTTTAGAGAGATGGAACTTGTGTAGGTGATCCAGCTGACACATGCACTGTTTTTTATCATTAAATTAAGTGTATTTAATTAACATCTAGGGCCAGAATTAATTTATCAATGCAGCTTTACTCATTTTTCAAACAAATATGGCTTAATATTACTAATTAAAGTGCCCATGACAGGTGGTTGTACTACGTATTTGACTAAAATCCAGCTAATTATATATAAATATGTTTTTTACAAATTGTATCCCAGTTTAGTCATTTTTTTATTTTCATTTATAATTTTACATCCTTATTGTAAATCGTGACATCACACTAGAAAACTGCCTGTTACCTAGGATCCCTGTTGTACACTGACATTTATACATTATTTGAGAACTAAAAACTACTTTATTTTATTGAATACAAGTTTAAAGAGTCCGATTTTGTGCGTGTAATTTTGTGATATAACTTTAAGTCGTTGTTGTGTGATATCATCAATACTCTGCTCTACTTCCTGTCATTTTTAACCCATGTCTTCACTTTTCATCACAAACTGACACTTGACAGGTGTAAAACTATCATTTATCTTTATCCGCGTCCTAAAGATAACAACTTTATTCATCCCAATTTCTAATAACCATTGGGTTTCATTCTGCGAAGATTGAGAAGAGCAGGACGATTACACGTTTTTGCACTGTGTCCAGAATAAATCACTCGGGCAACATTTGAAAAACTGGTTATTTCCTTTTTCTGGAACCGTACGATCAATAGAAGAATCACAGAATCTGAACAGAGCCAGTGAAAGTCTGGGCTGACGCAGCATGACGCGAAGAGCCAGAGGTGACGGGAGAATGCAGGTCACTCCAGCTCCTGGTCTGTCTCAGTGGCCTACATAACTACTCATCTATGAAGTATGACACGCACGCTACTGCTCCTGCTGCTCCTGCACGCTCCTGCACGCTCCTGCACGCTCACGCCGCTCGCTTGGACGCAGTGAGGAGCAGGGAGGATGAGGGATAAACAGGGAGGAAGAGGGAGGAGAAGGGAGGAAGAGGGAGGAACAGGGAGGAAGAGGGAGGAACAGGGAGGAACAAGGAGGAAGAGGGAGGAGCAGGGAGGAAGAGGGAGGAAGAGGGAGGAACAGGGAGGAACAGGAAGGAACAAGGAGGAAGAGGGAGGAGCAGGGAGGGGAAGGGAGGAACAGGGAGGAACATGGAGGAACAGGGAGGAAGACGGAGGAACAGAGAGGAAGAGGGAGGAACAGGGATAAACAAGGAGGAAGAGGGAGGAACATGGAGGAACAGAGATGAAGAGGGATGAACAGTGAGGAAGACGGAGGAAGACGGAGGAACAGGGAGGAACATGGAGGAACAGAGATGAAGAGGGAGGAACATGGAGGAACAGGGAGGAACAGGGAGGAAGACGGAGGAACAGGGAGGAACAGGGAGGAAGACGGAGGAACAGGGAGGAGCAGCAACCAAAGAACCAGCTCCGTTTCAACACGAGAACAACAGGACTTTGATGTTTATCGTGGGGAAATACTGAGGTGGTTTTCCCTCTGGTGCCATCTCTGTATGACATCATATTTGTGGCAATGACATCATATTGTGGCATGTGTGGAAAAGCAGCTGTAATTATCATCTCCAGTTGTGTTTTATGTTTTATGGTGATGTCGTTATTGGCCTTTGAATGAATGTTTAAGCATCTCATGTTTAAGAACTTAAAGTGCCCCCTACAAGTTGGACGACTCATTGAACAAAAATGCAATTAAGATAAATATATTTTGAATTTGGCCAAAAATTATAAAAAAGTTATCCCAGACTTGCATACTTTTTAGGTTTATAATTTAACTCCCTGTTTGTAATCGATGACATCACACTAGGAAATCACCCAGCAAACTCTGGGCCGAAACACATCTAATGTCACATCATTTTTATATTTTACAAATAAAAATATATGAGAGCGACTTTATTTAGTTGAATTAATGTTTGGAGAGTCAAAAAAAGTTGTTTCTTTGTGTAAATTCGGCATAAACCTGAAAGAGTGTCCCTGGTGTGATGTCACTTCCTGTCATTTTCCACTGATTTTTCAACGTTTAATTTATACGTACAACATATATAAACACACCAAATAAAGTCAAAATTAGAAAATTGTAAAAACCTGTCATAGGCACTTTATAACGCATGTGTTGAACAGTACACATTGCGTTGTTTAATTCAAGATTTAGCATTAAAACTCCATCTACTGGCAGCAGAGGGAATTACCATGGGGAGTTAGCATGCTAATACAAGCGCAGAGTTGAAATGAACGTGATTATCAACAGAAATGCTCAAAACGAGTCTGGAAAGCATTTATGGAGTTAAAAAGAGCACAGCCCGATCCCTATGTGACCAGACATTTGAAACCGGGTGTTTTATGAGGCTCAGAGGTGAATCAAAATGAAAAAGAATGACGTTAAACACATCTCCAGGTATGTTTTTGAGGGATCGATGTGTATAAAAGGTCAAACATGTCAATTTTTCATAATGTGTGTCATTTAAACTCATGAAAACAAAGGTATTCTGCACCAGATTTATAGCCAACCTAATTGAAACTGAGAGTTAATTAATCCAACTATACTCACGAGCTGATCACCGTTATAAATAGTAATAAAGAGACGATAAATGTGATAAGTTGTGTTAAATCGAACCAACTCTGCTCGGGAGTATAGACCGTCTAAATTTAGGAACTGGAGCTTAAAACTGACGTGTCATACTCAGAATAACGCCATGGTAACAGCGATGGAATCCACAACACTCATTTCACAGCTCAGTCCCAAACGTTCAGGATCAACGCAGAGAAAAAGACGATTTGTCTTGCTCTTTGCTCCGTCACAAGATTAAAATGCTGTCGTTTATTACATTTTACAAGTCATACCCTCAACACAAACCTGCTTCTTTCATGTTCTATCTAATATGTCTTCCCCCTGACCCACAGCTCTTTATTATGTATGATTACAATGTTTTCTGGGAAACGGCACTCGTGTTATTATTAGTTCTCTCTGTTATCATGTTATAATGGGTGTTCATCTGAACCACAAACTGGACTGGACTCATAACACAGACGCACTGTACAGGAAGAGCCAGAGTCGGCTCTACCTCCTGAGGAGACTCAGGTCTTTTGGAGTGACAGGGCCACTCCTGAAGACCTTCTATGACTCTGTGGTGGCATCAGCTCCTGTAGGTGTGGCCTGCTGGAGCAGCAGCATCACAGAGAGGGAGAGGAGGAAGCTGGACAGAGTCATCAAGAAGTCCAGCTCCGTCCTGGGCTGTGCTCTGGACTCGGTGCAGGAGGTGGGGGACAGGAGGGTCCTGGCTAGATTCACATCTATGCTGGACCATGAGTGTCGCCCCCTGCAGGACACTCTCTCCGCTCTGGAGAGCAGCTTCAGTGAGAGACTGATCCACCCTCGCTGTGTGAAGGAAAGGTTCCGTAGGTCTTTCCTTCCTGCTGCTGTTAGACTTTATAACAAAAACTATTAGTACTGAACACTCGCAATAATGACCTAACCATGTGCAATTCTGTCATATGTGCAATTACTGTTGGAATTCATGTGCAATTACTGTGCAATTCATGTGCAATCTATGTGCTGTCGTGACACATATTCATGTGCAATTACTGTCGTGATCACATGTAATGGTATTTATGTATTTATTTATTTATTTGTCTATGGGAGTTTTTATTTATTTATAGGAGATCTTCTACTGAAAGTGTTTTTCAGACTTCCTATAAGTGATCTGTTCTTCTGTATCTACCTCTGTATCTACCTGCGTTGCACCAATGAAATTTCCCCATGTGGGACAATAAAGGAATATCTTATCTTATCTTATCTCCATGCTGGCATCAATCACTGGTAAAGAACTGGATATCAAATGTCCCATTATTGATACAAACGGACTGTATACTATTACGAGTGTTAAATTAAAAGCGTTAAAAGTAAGTCCATCCATCCATCCATTTTCTACCGCTTGTTCCCTTTTGGGGTCGCGGGTGACTGGAGCCTATCCCAGTGACTTCGGGCCTTAAGTATTAGACGCAATACAACAAGCAATGGTTAGATTTAATCACAAAACACAAAACATTTACACGACTAAAGTTGGGTACGAGGGGTCTTCATATCTTTGCCACGACAGAAAAGAGGAATTTCTAAATCTATGGAAAAATTAATGAATCTTTACAATGCAGTATTAAACATGCATGGATAAAAAAATAATCTAACTTGTAGATATGTATTGTGTCTGAAAGGAGTATTTAAACCCACCCATTTTATGATTCCAATTTAACTAATCCATTCAGACTTGGTACTTTGAAGGAATATATAATTGGATATTGCATTAAAAAGTGGATGGTAGTATTTGTTTGCAGTTTTAGACCCACAGGCTTTAATGAAAATACCATTATATACTGTTCCAGACCCTATATTTTGAAATATCCGGTCGATTGGCGTGGATTTAAGATGTTTTTCTCGGTTAAGGTGCAAGATGTAAAAGTCATCTAATGTGCGTCAGGCTCGAAGCAAACTTTGACCATCTGCCTCGCCATCTGAGGCTCAGGATGGACCAGAAGGAGAGAGCGGAGAGCAGCAGCTGACCTGCAGGCTCCAGGGAACTCTTTATCATTTAACTGTAGATCATTCGACTCGTTTTTTTAGACAGACTTAAAATGACCTGGTTTTGCCTCAACTTTTAGCATTTCAACAGCACTTTATAAGGCAAACAACCAGCACTCACCCATCCACTCACCAGTGCACGCAGACACTGTGTGCGAGGAGGATTAAGTGTCCTGGCACCAGCAGGAGGCCGGTCCATGTTTAGTCCTGACTCTGGCACCAGCAGGAGGCCGGTCCAGTGCAGAGACCTGAGAACAGGACTAATGTGATCATACTTCCTGGTTCTAGTCAGGACTCGAGCAGCAGCGTTCTGGATGTACTGCAGCTGTTTTACAACTCGTTTGGAGAGACCAGTGAGCGGCCGTTACAGTCTAATCTACTGGAGACAAACTCATGGATAATTCTAATAATTAGAAGTGATGAAAAGGGGCAGAACTAGAATTATGTTTCTCTTTCATGGTTCAACTGCATTTTTATCCCTTTAAAAAGCCTGGAAAAAGGGGGTAAAAATCCCACAGATGCATGTTTTTGTGACCACACATTAGGCCTATTTCCAGCTGGAACCAAAGTGGCTGTAATTGTCCCTGATAGGTTCCTGTAGTCTCTTGATTAAGATCGACAGCCCCATTAGCATTTGGACTGTGCTAAACAAAACACTCCGTACCTGCCCAAACCCTCCGGCCCAGCTGCCAGTGACATCCAGACACAACTTTTAGTCAAATGGGATTCGGCGAGAGCTATGAATGCAAACATCACAAAAAGAGAGTGAAGCTTCATTTGCATAAAAACACTTCAGCCGTGTCATAAATACTCCAAAGCCCCACAACCCATTAGCAGAAAGTCATATACAACGAGTTGAAGCAGATACAAACAGATGGCGCTGTGCGGCGAGAGTGTGATCGGGGCACACTTAAAATAAACCTGACTTATAAAAGGTAAAGAATAAAAACTAAAACCACTAACTCATATTCTGTGTAACATTTTGACCCTGGAGCAACATGTTTTATCAAATTCAAACAATTCTTGCACAACCACTCTTGTCCTGAGGGCTATTACTCCCCTCAAACTCCCTGCTTTTTAAATTATTCTTGTATTTAACTGCTTCGTGTGCTTGAATTGCCCCTCGAGGACAAATAACGTGCTATTGATCTTGACAGCTTAACTTAGAAACATGTCTCTGTGTTGATCTTACATTGGTAGATTTTAAATGTGGTTATTAAGAATATATTTTGAAGTGCGGCCAGACCTAGCTGGTACAAACTGGGCTAAATCAGTTCTAATTTGGGTTTAATTCTTGGTTTATTCCCAATGTTGATGTTGTGTGCAGCTTTTATTGATGTCTCCTTAGACCCATGTTGGCTTAAAACATTACGAAAACAGGAAAATATCCTTTTTACATGCGTGACCGACATTGTAGAATATCTTCATTTCACACTTTGCAGTTTGTAATATTATTTTCTGTATTTTCTGGACTATAAGTCGCGCCAGCCAAAAAAGGCTTAGTAGAGAAGAAAATCACTGAAATAAATCACTAAATCAATTGAATTCTTCTTCCTCTGTGTCACTTCTAAACAACTCTGCCAACTTTGGAGGTAGAGGAAGTGCAGATTCTTCCTCTGTGTCTGTGCTTAGAGCTTAGAGCGCCCTCTTGTGGTTGTCAGTGTGAAAATAATGAATAATATCACATATAAGTCGCTCTGGAGTATAAGTCGCACCCCGGCCAAAACTATGAAAAAAGGTGCAATTTATAGTCCGGAAAATACAGTCGTTTTTGTTAAAACATTTTCTATTGTTTTCTGGACTTTTCACATAAATACTGTCAATATTTGAAGAGTTCATTTGGAAAAACAGATAAGAGCCATTAAATAAATTCACTCAACATTATTTTCATTTGTAAAATCTACTAAAAGATGGTAATACAAATGGAGATAGCGTTTTTAGATTGAACGTTTCATTCCAATACGCCAAACTGACAGGTCCAATGTTGTTTTCTCACTTCTTTACTTCTTTACTGCACTGACAGATTGACACTGCGTTCTCTGGAGGTCGTGGCTAAAACACTTTTCCTCTGAAGCCGTAACTCTTTAGAAAACCATCTGCTCTCGGAGACAAAGCAGCTCATTTCTGCTGGAGTAAAAAGAGGAGCCGTTTTTTACAGCGTGTCCAGCATCTGGTCAAATATAAAGCTGAAAATCACCTCCTTTTTGTTTCTACAGATTCTGACACGGAACAAATGTTCTACTCGGCTTTAAAGGAAAAAGAGCTGATCTGTGAGGATGTTATAAGTTCAGATAAAACAAAGAACATGTGGCTTTTCAGTCAAAATGATGATTAGAAACTAGTTTGGAATGATTGACTATTTATCTTTTCAACTGCAAGCGTCTTTAAGTACTATGGTTAGAATGTTCCGCAGTGGCCCTGAACCTATTTAAACTTGATAAACATTAATTATTTTTGTGAACAGGCTCGCCCCTCCATGACATTTTAATTTAGTTTTTTGTCTTTTACCAAAAGTGTTTACTTTTAATAATGAGTATAATATTATTATTTATCTTTAGTTTAGTTTAAGTTGACATAATCGTCACGCTAATTTAGTTAACTACTTTGCTTAAGTTATTAATGAACATGAGTTTGGAAGCTGTAACTTATTTTCAAATTGATGAATGAATAATCCTCATTATTAACTTTGACAATAGTTAGACAAACGTTTCAGTTTAAACAGGAAAAATTTTAGTTTACTAGTTGTTTTTTGGTTTTTCAGATTTACTTCCTATAAGACAATCATGAAAATATGAGGAAAACCAACAACTGCTGGAGATTGAAAATTATTATTATTATGAAAACTATTTTGGCTCGTGCTTCTGATCAAACCGTCATCAAATCTAACCTGGCTCAGACGGATCTGAGTCTCTGAATTGAGTTCTTTACATGAATCAATCTGGGAAGATTTTCTCCAAAAGCCGTCGGGACGTTAAGAATAAAACCTGCTTGGTCGAGTTCAGAAAAGCACTGTCCTCTTTCTCCTCCTCAAATGAACAAATTGTCCTTGTGTGCACGTTTTTGAAAAGCAAAATAGTCTGTATTCCTCCTAAAATGGGCTGAAGTACGGTTGTCTGCGCCGTCATGTTTGTTGTGGATCAGTTGTAGAAAAATATTCAGCTGTAAAACTGAATATGTTTCTACAATGGAACCCCTCCTGGACGAATGAGGTATTACACCGACATTGGTTGGGTTGTTTTGACTTCCACCAAAACTACAATGCTGCTCTGGGATTGGCTCCTGTCCCTCCTGCGGCCCTAAAGGTCATGTGATTGGCCCGTTAAACCACTGGTGCGAACTGCAAACGAATCAGCGAGAGCCAAACAAGAGGGATCATCAAGAGTTTGTGAACTCACAATCGTGAAAATTATTCTTGTTGGAAAGTTTACAATCAGTGTCAAATGTCAAATCTTCCTCATCACAATTTTCAAGTCAGTACAAAGTCGTTAAAAAGCCAAAAAATAAACAAAACTACGACTAGAAAATGACCAAACCAAGTCTACATCAGCAGAAAACTAAACTAAGACCAGGAGCAACACAGAACCAAACCAGGACCAGACTTAGGACCAAAGCAGGACTAAACCAGGACGAAACCAGGACCAAAGTAGGCCCAAAGTAGGCCCAAAGCAGGACCAAAGCAGGACCAAAGCAGGACCAAAGCAGGACTAAACCAGGACGATACCAGGACCAAAGCAGGACTAAACCAGGAGGAAACCAGGACCAAAGTAGGCCCAAAGCAGGACCAAAGCAGGACCAAAGCAGGACTAAACCAGGACGAAACCAGGACCAAAGTAGGCCCAAAGCAGGACCAAAGCAGGACCAAAGCAGGACTAAACCAGGACGATACCAGGACCAAAGCAGGACCAAAGCAGGACCAAACCAGGATCTAAGCAGGACTAAACCAGGACGAAACCAGGACCAAAGCAGGCTCAAAGCAGGACCAAACCAGGACCAAAGCAGGACTAAACCATGACGATACCAGGACCAAAGCAGGACCAAAGCAGGACTAAACTAGGACAAAACCAGGACAAGAGTGAAAGCAGCATCAGTTTATTCACAGTCTGATGCTCTTACCAGTTTTTCCAGTGACCAGGATGTTCTTGGGCACAGTGACCCGGTCCTCAGAGTTGCGGGCCCAGTCCACCATCCCTCTCCAGCCTTTCATGGGGAAACTGACGTCTGCGTGACCCGACACTGGACGCTTGTGGATGCTCAGCACTGCAATGCAAAATCATCATAATCACCCAGCGAAGGTTTGGCTCTTGGTGAGACTTTTGGCCTCTGCTGTTTGATTTACTCTAATTATAAGTGGTAAAAATCTGATTTCAAATTCCACCTTGGTTGTTTTTGGTAAATAGATAGAGGAGTAAAGCTGCTGTTGGAGGAACGGACAGTAGAATGTGGAGCGTTTTTTGTTGGGTCTTGACAATTCTGATGTCAAAGCTGAAGCCAAATCGCTAAAAATGTTATTCAAACACTTGTAATTCAGTTAAAAGTCCTGACAAAATGACTATAAAAGGACAGTTTACATGTGTTGTCTGATAGAATAAGACCTTCAAGATATGTATGATATAACAATGTATTGTTAAGTGATTTGGTGGTGAACAATTTCAACAGACCAGTTTAGAAATGTGAGAATTCAAGTTCAGCACCACGGAGAGCTCCCAAATGAAACGTAACATACAGGATTCTTTCCACTTTCTTCCACCCAAAACTGGTCAAAATTAAAATCTTCCTATTTTGGCGGGAGATTATCCCAATGGCTTTATTTGAATTACATTTGAACAATCCATACAAAATGTGCTGTCAAGTATCTCAGCTCTTTTTGAAGCCTTTGTAACGGTCGATATTTCTAATCATACACAACAAACTCGATATTTGCTACAGTGGAGAGCGGGGACGTACCCAGGTTCTCCGTGACCTCGTACATGTCCTGGAAGTCTTTCATCCTCAGGCCGATCACATCCACAAAGTCCTCCACCAAACGGAACAGCTCCCTTATGTTTGGCCCCAGCTGAAGACAGAAAGGAACAAAAACGTACAATGGGCTGGATTATGGTGTCGCTTTACAGAAGGAGCGAGATTACAGACACGAGCACTACACTTTTATGTATGAGCTGACGAGTTGTTTCACAGTGAGAGCAGTGCTTTCTGCGGGCAGAGTTCTCAGTCTGCATCGGCATGAACACAACAGAAGTGAGTATTGTTTCGCTTTCTGACTGGAAGCACTCGAGACGCTCTTGGCAGTGCTGGCTCGTTATGGCAACAAGAACAACTGCTGCGCTTAAGAGTCAATAACATGTTCGCGGAGGATTAAGTTTATCCCCACGGCAGCGCTACGTTTGAAAGTACTAGTATTTCTCTCCTGCACAATACGAAAAACACGTATTGAAATATTTTAATAAATCAGATACATTCATCTTGATCTGGGCCTAATAAATTGTAAATGTAGATCGAGACAGGTTTAAAATGTACTATATTAGATGAAATTAGCTGGTTTCTTATTCAATACTTGCGTAAACGTCCTGAAAATTTGGCATACAAATTCAAATAAATCCGGCTTAGAATTAGATATCAACAAAGCCTTCAGTAGATCTGTCAAAGTCTTGTTAAGTACCAGATTATATAGTGTGGGGTTTGTGTAGATGCTATTTTAAGGGCTGATCTGGCAACGCTTTGAATAAAGAGCCTTAGTAAACTATTTATAAGGCATTAATAAGCACTGGTTATTTGTTTATTAGCACTTAGACAATTTGTAAATGTCTTATAATGCCTTATACACGTTAATAAGCCATTATGCAAAACGTGTTAAAAAACCTTGAACAAAATGTGTGTAAGAACCTTCATAAACCGCTTATTAAAGTGTTTTCAATGACCAAATGATAAATTCTAGTAAATGTCTTATTAGTGTTTATTAACAAATAATAATATAATACAATGCAACTTTATTTTAAAGCGTCACCAGTATGTATCTGCTTTTAAAACGGCCTTTGAACTTACAATGTTCCAATCTATAAATCCAATCTTCATCAAAAAAGGCAAATAAAACATCTTTAGGTGGAATTTTAGTGTCTCGACTCAATTCAGCTCGAAAAAATATATAAATAAAAACCCGCTGAATCAGAAATACACATCAAACAACCTGGAACCAATGAACTGAAATCATCATTATCATTATTGTGAATTCTGGCGTTTTGCACAGATGTTTTGCGGCGCAGTAGAGGAGTGTGCCGTTTCCCCGGCGCCGGCAGCTCGTCCGTATGCCGAGGCGACTTTGGAGAGAGACGCGCGTGTGGAAAGGAAAAAAAAGAAAAGTGGGTGATAAACAAGTGCAGCGCGGCGCGGCAGATGGGCGAGTGGGCGGCCGCGAGGACTGGGTTACTTATTATCTGCTATTTCTGAGAGCACCGCTGTCAGTCTGAAGCCGCGGTCCACCTGCTCCTTTGTCACCGACGCGGCGTCAATCTCGCCGTCTATAGGTGTCACCGCTGTTATTGCCGCGGTCATAAACAACGTGAACAAAGACGCTGATTACAGTCGAGGTAAAGGTTTTGACGCTCACCAGTTGTGCTTCTTCCCACCTGTCGCGGTTCTCTTCCATCAGCAGGTTACTCACAGACTGCACAAAGTTCTGGGAAACAACAACAAAAGAAGAAGAAGACGACATTAAGAATAGTGTGAATAGGAAAACATCTTTAATTTAGTTATATCAATTTGAGACGTCTCCAGTAGATAACTAACATAAAGTTAAAGGGGGTTAACAAATTACAAATGTCTTGACATAAATTACAAAGGGGATTTTGGATCCTATTGTCTTTGAGTAAACTAGGTCTTACTGAAAACTGGCGTAAAAATTCAAATTTCACGATATTCTGACTTTAGACTTGTTTAAATCGGGCTTGGAATCAGATACCAAGAAATCGTTGTGTAAAGATGTTAAAATCTAGACGATTGTAAAGTTTGGTGTGCTATTTCAAGTGCTGATCTTCATGTCTTTATGGGAGAAAAATGCATTTTGAGAAAACAATCTTTGAAGTTGCAATGTCCCATATGGAAGCGAGGTGATTACATAAATAATAAAACAGCTTTAAGTGCAAATTGGACAGTTGTTATGTCTGCGAGCATGTAAACACCCGCCAACAATCTGATTTTTACCGGCCATGTAAACGGACCCACTGATAATAAACAGAATATAACATGGGGAATTTAAAATAGGCTTTTCGAGTATGCAGACCCTGAAAGAAAGGCGAGTTAAGGGTCTTCCCCCAGGATAAACAACTGTGTGAACCAGAAAGAGCTGAGAGCAAATCTCTAACCTTTGGGTTGTAAATGAGCTGCTGTTGCCCCTCATGCAGACGTTTAACTTATTCTAAAGTTACGGTTTATAGGAACATATTTTAGAAAGTTTATCTGCATGCTTTGAATCAGATTTTACACCCAATGCCCAATATTATTGACTGAAAAATGAGCAGTGCCATTTCAGCACCACGGACAGCGCAAGCACAACACTCGTTATCAAGGCTGCTCGACTGTTTTTGTATCATTTCACCTGAATCTGACATGTCCTATCTTGAAAAGGATTTTGATTTCATACTAAATTATAGTATATACTAATATTTTTTTGTTTTATTCACGCTTGTTTCATAAATCCTGTTTACAAGGTTGTCTTCCTTCTCCGAGCCTCACAAAAACACTCGTTCCCAGATTTATGACATCATAAGAAGAAGTTCTGAAGTCCATAAATCATTGCATTTTGAGTATTTCTGTTGTCAAATCAGAATAAATATAACTGTGTTTGAATTAGCATGCAAGCTAGCTTTTGTGTTTTGTTTTCATGATCATTTTCTCTGCTGCCAGTGGTGGTAAAACTAAACCTGATGAGGACATGTCTGACTGATGGAAAGTAAAGTGTACTTTTCAATACATACATTATTTTTATATAAAATCTAAAACATGAGACATGAAAGAAAATGTCCTCAAGAGCATGTTTAAAGGCCAATAACAATACAAATTAAAGCCGCAAGCGGCAATGATCGGCCCTCGCCACGCCGCCGCAAGAGGAGGGGGCGCTAACGCACCCCAATTGTCCTTTTATTACGCCTACTGCTGAATCTGTGACGCTGTCACATCTTCTCCCCTTTGTTTTACCATCAAAAAGCAATTTTATTTTGAATTCTTGGCAAAATGTGCGGCTTTGCCGCACAGACACCGTGACTCTTTGAATAAAAATGTGGATAACTTTTACCCCTGAAGATGAGTCTCACCAAATTTCAGGTTAATAGGGCTAACGCCCTGAGGGGGAGGAGTTTGTGAAAGTCTAAAGTGTAAACATGTTCTGGTGATTTCCCCATTGGAATAACATGGGAGGTTTTGGTCATCGCTACGGCAAAGCCATAACAATTATGACATGGGTCTCATTGACTTTTTTGATGGGGATGCTAAAATTGAGTTGTGTGTCAAATTTCATATAATTTCGCAAAACTAAACATTTAACCTCCATATAAAATCTATAGGGGGCGCTGTAGCGCCAAATTAATTTATTTCACTTCAAGTAGGTTTAGGGCAAAGAGTTTAACAACTGATTCTAATTTGACGCAATTCGGACATTATCTGCGCAAACGGCAGAAATGTTAAATTTGGGAGATTTCTGAAATTCTAGCTAAAGTTTGCGGCTTCGCCGCTCAGAGACCGTGACAGGTATCAATGTAATTTGAATAACTTTTGATGTCCCACTCCTCAGTACCATTTTCACCAAATTTCAGCTTTTTAGAGCCAACGCCCTGGGAGGAGTACGACATTTGGAAAAACTCCCGAGTCATGCTTAGCCATTTTTGAACCAATATGGCCGACATTTGGTTGGACAGACGGCGTTGCCGTAATAACATTTTTTACTTCTCTTGTCACCATCTACCTCTGCGCCAAATTTCATGATTCTACGATCAGATTTTTTTGGGGTCATTTCCTATCTCTCAATGCAGTTTTGGTACATTTGGGGGCGCTGATGCGCCAATTTTTTTATTTTAAAAAAGGGAAATAGCCAGAATCTAGAGAGGCACGATTTTTAGAGGTGTGCATATTTTTGTGACTTTTCGTCAATGTTCACTGGGTGAAAAATAGGGGGGTTGGTCCCGAGAAGAAGAAGAAGAAGAAGAAGAAGAAGAAGAAGAAGAAGAAGAAGAAGAAGAAGAAGAAGAAGAAGAAGAAGAAGAAGAAGAAGAAGAAGAAGAAGAAGAAGAAGAAGAAGAAGAAGAAGAAGAAGAAGAAGAAGAAGAAGAAGAAGAAGAAGAAGAAGAAGAAGAAGAAGAAAGAAAGAATAATATTCCGATGCGAAAACAATGTTTCCCATTTTTCAAATATCATAAACTATACATTTTTGGAAAGCACTCGCGCTTTCCTACCTCATGGTGTGGGTCCCTGGTCACTGACGGGTACTTTCGTTAATTTTGAGTGGGCTCCGCCCACTTTGTGTTTTTGGCCCTCTATACGTCATCTCAATGTAAAGTGCTCGTTTAGTGCGCACTTTTGCACGGGGTTCGCCCGTTTACAACGGTAATGTTCCATTTTCCTACTACTAATTAGTATGCACGGGGCGTGCGTGAGTGAAGGAGTGCGTTAGTGAGTGTTTGGAAGTGGGCGAGCGCTTCGCGCTCGATTTCGTGCGCACTATATGCGCACTTTCGCAGCCGTGCTTCACACGGCCTTACGAGATTAATAGGCCTCTCGCCAGCTTGTGGCGCTCGGGCCTAATAATGTTTAATATGTGTCCTTTAAAAATAAAATAAAACATTGACATTTATAATGTAATTTATAAACTCCTCTAGCAAAGGTTTTTATTTTATTTGTTTATTATTTAGATATAAGCCATTAAGTTATAATTGTATTTATAATGACCCTGAAAATAAATAGATGTTTAGTGTTTTTAATTCAACAGGGACTAAGAATCCCATTAAAATCCCATTTGAGTCCGTGTCGTCTTCGGCCCCCCGACGTCGCCCTCCACACGCCCCAAACTGACCCTCATGTCGGCTCCACTCGGGCTGTAGTAGGCCCTCCTGAAGATCTCCGTCATGTTCTTCAGGACGTCAATGGTGGCCAGCAGGTCTCCGCTGTAGCTTGTCCCGTCGCTTGAGGTCACTTTAAGCTTTGTCATCACCTCGGAAACGCCGTCCCCCACAAGCCCCCTCTGCGCCTTGGACAAGTGCTCCCGCGTCTTGACAGGGGCCAAACAAGAAGGAACACAAGGAAACTAAATGAAAGCAAGTCCAATGAAAGGTTACAGAACGCACTGCCTTGAGCGTTTCATTTGGTTTATGATTAAATTGACTTCTAAAACACAGACGGCGTGATACAACTGCAGGGCCTGAACACGAACACGGCATTATAAGGTCGATATATATTGCGAAGGACAGTTATTAGTTATGAAGAGACAAACTTACCGAGGTCTGAATGCTGCGATAGTCGTTGGAGATACATTTCATATATGTCGGATTCTCCCAAAAGGCAATGCCCTCGTCGTCGAGGAGACAGCGACGCAATATCAGACCTGTTCGGACGAAGTAACAGTCGTGAGGATCGTGTGTAAAAATGTGGACGTTTTTTATGGTCATGTTTTGTATCTTAAAGGTTGAATGGACGATTTTTTGGGCACAAATCTAAGTCTTATTTCCTCGTGGTGTGGACGGCCGATTAGTCCTGCCACGTATCAATCATAAAACGCACCTACCGCTCACCTGCAGCCGCGTGTGGTTCGTCCCCACGTTTCCGCGTGCCTAAGCGCATGGATCTATCATAATATAGTTCCCTCAGTGTATGGGGCAAAATGAAGACGGAGAAAGACAGTTCGAGCTGACGCAGAAGTGGACAGAAATCTACGGGAGACGAGAGATGCGATGCGCTCCGTTGCGCTAATAAACAAACGCACGTGTGTGTTGTATCAGTCCGCACGGGGGAGGGCGCATGCGCACTTCCGCCTGCGTTCTCAAATCGCCGAAAAATTGTCCATTGCGCCTTTAATGTTGTTTATAGGAGATATACATATATACATGACACACTAATTGTTTTCTTTTATTTGATTGTAAGTTGTCAAATTGACCAAAACAACCAATAAAAAGAGAAAAAAGAAAACAAGAAAAGTCAGGATTATGAAATAAATTAAGAAAATATGTGATTTTCCAAAGATATTCCTTAAATCGATGTGAAATGAAGAAATCTAAGAATATAATTAAATGAAATTGTGGAAAAAATATATTCAATTCCCCTGTTTGTTTTGTTACACACCTGCTTTGGTAAATTTAGAGCGCAATCAAATCAAAATGGTGCAATTATGAAAACGCAAAAGGCTTCCATCGTTTAGCTCATTTAATGCCGTCAGCAAACAAAGAAAATATCCTGTCTTTTTATAGAACAATCTTGTTTTAGCTGCAGTTTTGACCTCTCCAAACACATATCCTTCACATTCTTATATTAGTTTATCAGATCACATTACAGTCTTCTCTTAAACGTTAAAGCTCCTGGAGTCGTTCACGATGCGCTCTCTGGACAGAATCCTGCTTTTTCAAACATATTTAGCAACTCTAATCTAATCAAAATCGTTTGAAAAAAAATCACAGTCCTAATTTTGCACAGCACAATTTGTACACAAGTAATTAAAGTTTACGCCGGGATTCAAAACATCTCCGCTCTTACCCACTGCGTTGGGCGGACACCTCACTGCCGCCGTGTCTCCCGCCGGAGTCATCTTCCAAACCACGTTGTTGAAATTATCTTCTCCACAGATTTCATGAGGCTCTGTAATTGAAAAAAAAGGAGAAGAAGAAAGAAAAAAGAGAGTTCATAGGCTTCACTTCTGTACCAAACGTACACCGGGCTCACCGCTGCCTCACCTGGACAGCGTTTGTCGTTGCAGGTGCGCACTTCCTCGCGGTCTCCCGGACACGTCTGACCCTCGAAGAAAGGCCCGAAGCAGACTCTGTTCCTCTGCTGACTGCCTCCGCCACAGGTTTTAGAGCAGCCCGACCATAAAGACCACGGCTGCCACTTTCCATCCACTGGGGGACGAAACGGTGCATTAGGAAGTCTGTGAGAAACCAGCTGAGTTTAATGACAATAAAGAACGCTCTTCTGTTAAACCGGCTCTTTATTTTAACTCTATGGATTTGTGGTTGCGTCCTCGAGGAGAATGTTGACCTTGGCTTCATAATCAGCTGTGTTGAGGATCACGGTGCAGCGTGCCTTGTCCGCTGGAAGAATGTTAACGCTGTGATGCTTTTGTAGTGCTGAGAGTGCCTTCCTCTCTTTTGGTGTCATGGAAAAAAATGTCCGGATTATTCTCTCAGCCTGTGGTTACCCTGCATGGGCTCAAACAAAGTCAAAAGAGCCAGAACCAAGAAAGAACAGTGTCCCTTTTGTGTCTGGACTGTCTGAAAAACTACAAAGGTTTTTAGACTGCACTTCCTGTTTATTTAAAACCAGGCAAAACTTTAAGACAAAAACTTGTTCATCCTCAGGACAAGATGCGGACACAAAAACACAAATGTAGTATATTTGATTCAGTGAGAAAATGTGTAAAGAGCGTTACATAGAGGCTAAACAGCCACAAGAGGCTCAGCACAGAAGACACTCGAGTTCAGGACCACAGAGCGCTGTGCAGCTTCATCTTCAAGCCACAGACCACTCTATCAAAGACACAGGTGAAGATTCTGAGCAGGAGAAAAGATGTTTTGAAAGAGGAGCTAAAGAAGCCATTTCCCCCCCAAAAAATAAATAAATGATCCTTCTTTAAACATAAATGTAGGTTTATCGTTCAAGTTACTGGTAATATACAACATAATTTTGAAGCCATGGGGCGGGATCAGCCCTGGCCATTCAGATGCTAATCAGGTACTCATCAGCGACAAGGCAGCTAACAATAGGATTTCTACAGCCCATTTCAGGGCTGTTACGGTAACAAAGAATATTTGTTTCAGGGGGAAACTTAAAACAAAGCAAACTAACATATAAACAAGACAGGCTATCATCAGGAGACTCCGCCCGGTGGGCAGGACTTTCTCAGAGTAGGTTAAATATCTCAGACTCGATCCGCTCTGCCTGGGTCCACGTCACTGTTTAACTTGAACAGGAGTTGTGTTTGTTACTGTAGCAACGGAAAGGGGCCCCAGTGTAAATGTTAGTAGTTTATATTATGTACTTAGAACTCAGATATGCGCACCCATTTCCAACATCATATATAGCTATGATTTATTTGGTGGATAATCATGTAAAATCCTTTTCAATTATCTACCCGGGTCTGGATTCTTTTATCACAAATTTGTCACTTCATATCAAATGTTCCTTATCTCTGCTGACAGAGAAGACATTTATCTTAGTGACAGTTTTTGTTTCAAATGGATTGGCTCGGTAATTACAGAGACATTAATCAAACACCAGGGCAACAGATTTAAACAGTTAAACAGCAAACGGTATCACAGAATTCTGACCACTATTATCATTTAGCAGTGGAACTTGGGCTGCCATAAAACAATAAAATAATTACCCTTTGGATCAAATCTGAGGGTAAATGTATCATTATATTAGCTGCTACATTGACCATTGGACTTTGCGTTCCCCATCTGCTGCAGCAAACCAACTGTGGGCTGGAGATCCAACATTTCAAAGTACAAAATCATCAAGAGATCGTTGGACAATATTCTCTGGCAAATCTCTGTGTTGGAATGTGAGTTATCATAGGACAAGATTGAAGTCTATCAACTGGACATTTCGCCACTCGTCCAAGTAGCTTCTTCTGTTCCTCTGACGGAGAACTGGAGAATCATTGGTTCAAATATCTGTCTGAGGGGAGGAGCCAACGACACTAGGGCAGCTTTTTACAGTAAGTATTATTAGTTGTTCGGAACTATTAATCTTTTGAAACCACTTTATTACAACTACATCTTAATTAGCCTCAATAAAGTATAAACCATTACGTTAATTAATGATGAACAGTTTCTTAATAATGACTTAGTAACTGTTTAATTAAGGAGTTAAGATGAGGGAATTCATCAAGTAGTTACATATGCTTAATCATTCTTTAACCATTTGTTCATGCTTTATTAAGGTTATTAACAGTGTAGTTATCATAAGGTGAAGTCAGTCTATTGAACTGTCACTTGCTCTATAGATTCCTTAGATATATTGTTATATATATATATATATATATATATATATATATATATATATATATATATATATATATATATATATATATATATATATATATATATATATATATATATATATATATATATATATATACATGTAGTTCATACCAGGACATTCTCCGAGGAAGCAGTCCACCGTCTCCAGCCACTCGCCCTTGCACTCGGAGCCTCCGTACGACGGGCCGTTACACTCCCGCGTTCTCTGCATCGTCCCGTTTGAACACGTGGACGAACACAAGCTCCAGCTGGACCACTCATTCCACAAGCCGTCCACTAGGGGCAGCAACGGGGTTAACACCAAATCATCACAGAACACCATTGTCTTCAGAGGAGGACAAAAGCAAAGGAATACTGACAGAAGACAAAGGATGGATGAAATGAACGTCCTTGAGTAATGGCAGGGTAAGGGTTAATATTTATGATGAGCAAGTTGAACTTATCAGTGATGGAGATAATTAGATCAACAGAAAGAACGAGGGGAAACATGTCTATAGTGGTAGAACTGCACTTGTAACTAAGGGAAAAAATAAAACCAATTAAAAAGTTGTTAAGCAAAAATGATTGTAAAAACTCAGTGCTATATTCATAGGTACTTATTGTTGTGCTATTAAAGGACATTCATTATGCAACGTTTACATCTGAACATGTCTGTTTTCCAGTGGCATTCATTACATCGGCATGCTTGTATTAGCATCTTGAGCAAGTGGCTTAAATAGAGAGCGTTGTTATTTTTCATGGTTCATTCCAACTGTTGCCAGTAGATGGCGAGGAAACACCAAATCTCACTGGGATGGCAGTATTTTATTTAAGTTGAAATCCCAAAGCAAAGGTTCTCAAAAGCATGTTAAAAGGCCAATAACAATACAGATAATGCACAATGTCCTTTAATATAAACTTGCTCATTATAAAATAAAAAAATGTGAATGATAAATGGAGTAAAATAACATATTAATTACTATTAAATTAACACTATTAGCAGCTACTATATAAAAAAAAAGAAAGACAGAAGATCAAAACGTAATTCGTGAAATTCACAGTGGTGGAAAAAGTCGTATTTCGTAAAAGAAAGCTCGTAATGATGAAGATGACGTTGTTTCCCGTGACAACCAAAACCCATGACGTCTCTATGAGGTGTGGAGTGGTGATGTTTGATGTGATGACGATGTCGTTTGTGTTTCCGGTCCTCTTCCTCACCTGGACACACGGCTATGTTGCAGAACTTTGTCTGCTTCTCGGGGCCTTCACATGGGTCTCCGTTAAACTGCGGCGGGGCACAGGTGCGCGTTCGGGACCTGTAGCCCCGCCCACAGGTGGACGAGCACAGACTCCATGGTGACCACTCGTCCCAAGCACCATGCACTGCAATCAGAGCGCCTAGTGTAGCCATTAGACAGCCAGAAATCAGCAGGACGGCAAAAAGCTGTATCTGCAAGCGATGAAATGACTTGAATTCAGAGTATTTTTTATCTTTGTGCCATTAAAAGGTCTAGCTGTTTCCAACTTTGTATTTCTTCTTTTAAAGGTGAACTATGTAACCTTTCTGGAGGAGGTATTTTTGAACAATAAAAATAATTGAATAAATGCATCAATGTTTTTTTTTTAGCGACATTATGAAACATTCTGGAAAACTAACAGATATATATTAAAGGAGTGATGTTTGATGCTAATGTCATCAAGCTAGTCCAGGACATTTTGAGAGTTTTTTTTTTTTTTTAACACATTTATCCGAGGTCAAAGCCTCATTTTTGATCACGTAAAGCTTTAAGATAGTAACAACAACTAACTTTAAATTGAGAAGTCTGATCTTGGTAAACACAGTGGGCACTAAACTTCCTCGTTTACGCGTTATTGGTGAACAGACAAAGAAACTAAGAACTGTTCTAAATGTATACTTTTATATGGAGATTGGCTTCATTCGTGACGGCACGTTCAGTGATTGTTTTGTAGCAGCAGGAAAACATAGTGTCTATGGCAAAGAAGGATCAGCTTCACTTTTCTTGCTTTCATCTAGAAGTATACATCTTTACGTGGATCAGGACAAAGTACACATTTTTGCATCAGGACAAATTATTTTTCCAGTTGTGTAACAAAAACAAAATGAATCAACCCACATAATTGACTTATTATTGATTTGAATACCCAATACCCGGTTCAAATACACAATTTTGAAACCAAAAGAGGAAATAGATATTTAAATCAATTGAAGTTTCCAGCTCTCACAAACCCTGCAGCTCATCCCTAGAATTCACTCTAGAATATTTATGATCGTAAATATATAACTTATAAATCCATATACATACAATTACACCTATAAATCAAGGTCAATGTTTTGAATTCAAGTCATCTTCAATCAAGTAGATGCTGCGTGTATGGGGTTGATTTTGACAGTTTATGCCACATTTGATTTGACAGTCTAATTTGGGTCTACATGAGTCGCCCTGCATGTTGGAAAGCCTGACCAAAGCTAATGTGCAACCAGAGCCCTGGGTAAAGTGGAGTTTTGGATTGGAGAGAGCGGGGAGTGAGTGGGGAGTCAGAGGATTTAAAAGTGAAGGGGGAGAGGGCTGGGCGGGAGGAGGCAAAGGGTCTCATCCTTTGGTGTAACATACAAATGTGCAGCGATACTCAAAGTGTCATAATTACTAACTAATGGAACTAATGGCTTTATGCTGGAAAAATCTAAAGACAAATGACTGAAGTTGTCTTGACTCTACAAGCAATACCCGCTTTGCCCATGGGTTTCAGAATGATGAGAAACCAGGACCATCTTGGAAACAAAATATTACATATAACAGGTCCTCAAAATGTTGCACGTAACAGAAGATGAAACCCATGAATAGTATTGCTCTTGTTTTTCATAAGTGTTTTTATGAATAACACTTCTTGTATTAAAAAGTATGGTAAAGGCCAAAGTGGAATTGAAAATAGATCTCATTAATAATTTGGCCAAAAGAAGCGTGATATTGCACAGTAAATCAGTAAAATACACCAAAGGAGGGAGAGCCAGTGTTGGGCAGTGGGCGGGGCATCTGTGGGCGTAGCAGCAGGATTTGCGGGGGCGGGGCTTACCTGGACACACAGCTGAGTTGTTGCAGGGTCTCTGCTCGCGCAGGGGCCCGCTGCACTGCGTGCTGTAGGAGGAGGAAACGCAGAAGCGAGTGCGGCTCTGCCAGCCTTCACCACAGGTGGCAGAGCACACACTCCAGGCCGACCACTCCTCCCCTGAGGCCGGGTCTACTGCAGCAGGAAGTGAGGGGAGGAACAGACAGGACCACAACTAATTAGCATGCAGGAAACAGCCTCAGCGGCCAAATAAGGACGGGGTGGTGCTGTGGTGAGGGGGTGGAGTCTACTGGGGCATTTCAGGGACCGCCTCCTTCAAAGTTTATACTTTAAGACCAATATATCCCTACAAAAACAGCATAGTAAGTAAGTAGTAAGTAAGCTAAACCTCAGCTGAATATTGTCAAGTCCTTGCAGTTGTTGAGTTTGTCCTTTCTGGATTGACAGGACAGTCTTTTACCCAACCTCAAACTGAATTCCCACTTGTTTTTCAGTTCATTTGTTCTGGAGTGAGATGGTGCTCTGACCTTCACCCTGGAACATTGTGGGCCAAATGGATCCTCGGGCCAGATGCATTTTGAAATCATATTAGAGGCTGGAATAAACAGCGACTCGGAGGCAGTTGGTGTGAAATGAGGTCTGACTGGGTCAATAACTAAGCATGCTGCCACTTTTAACAAACTGCTGCCTTTTCTCAACCTTTACATGCACTTGGACAAAAATATCTGACCACAAACATGAGAAGATATGCTCTCTCCTGTTGTGAGAAAGGTGGTTTGGTGTCCATAACAATACTGCAAAATAAAACCTATGCCATCGGCCTTTGTGTCACTGTAGTCACATGATTGGCTCTGATATCCAGCCTGTTGCGGTCCCACTTTTTTCAGTTTTAATTCATTTTGTATAAAAATCTGGGATCAAACGCCCGGCGCACCAGGCAAACTAGCTTGAACACAGTGACTGAAACTGACTTAGTCATAAGAGATTTCTGCCATAAGTAGTCAATATGGCTGAAAGCTTTAGGAAGATAAGAGTAATGCAATTGTGGTTATTTTACAGCCATATTTATTCAAGATCGGTTTGTTCTCTGCAGAGGACTTTATACAATCTACAAAATAACTACAGCTAAAGGCAATTTGACCTTTCAAACTGTGATTTTTGCTCATTTGTAACTCAGTTTGAAGCATTACTGATATTTCAAAAGAGGCGGCCCAAGAAAGTCAATATAAATAGATGTTTTTCTGGGTATAGGGTAAATATATAGTAGCAGGGCTCTGATGCCATATCCCCGACATTGACTTCGAGCAGAAGTGAATGCGTGTCACTAAGGATATGTCAGTCATGGTTTAGTTACAAAGTCAGAACTGAGCTGATCAGAACAGGAGAACTCTGTCTGTTACAAGGACCTGAAGATGAAGCAGGGACAGGGGACTAAAGGGAGGGCTAGGGTTAAACAGTTAAAGTGATACTCCACACAAATCACAGGTCGGTCCAGTTGGCGTCTCTGGTAGCTGCAAATTACTTCCAGTTCAATTAATTTTAGACTGCTTTAATATTATTAAAGCAGTCTAAAAGTAATTGAACTGAACTTTCAGACAGAACTGTTCATTCTGGAAGTTCTGAAAGTTTGACATCCGAAACTACACAATCCAATAAATACTTGGCTATCCCATTGTGTTTCAGCTTTTTTGGGGGTCACGAAACACTTTTTTGGCACTCCATTAACAGCCAATTATTTCAAGGCACACCGGGCGATACCTCAAGCACACGAGTGTTCAGTGGAACGCTTATTAAAACCAATCCAATCAGAGCTACAACATTGTTCAAAAGGTGGAATTGCATGCTCACAATTTTCTTCAACGGTTGCAGCAGTTAGAAAGTTTGAAACAACCACCAACTTTTCAAGAGTTTAAATGATTTGACATTGCAAAAATCATGATCAAAACGTACAATTGGCTAGAACCATTAACGAGACGACCATCACCTTCCCAACAGTTTTTCTAATCTGACATGGGAAATGTACAGACGTTTGGTCAAATTCATCAGTTAAGCTCACCCACGATCAACCAATTACAATTGTCTAGAGCCATTAATGAGACGACCATCGACTTCCCCCTCGCAAACGTTTGGGTCGAATTCGCAAACCGCAGCCGAGAGCTTTGAGAAACACGACAAGTCCTCCAGTTTTGTGCGGAGTATCGCTTTAAGAGCTCGGGACGTTAAAGGTAGAGCATTGAGAGAGCGGACCCGGCGCCGCATCCTGTCACGCGAACCACCACTGCACTATGTTGTCAGGGTCCATGTTGGAATCAGTCCATTGTGATGATAAGGCGCTTCGCTGGGACATTTCGACAGACGTGGATAAACTGTGTGCGTGTGCCGTGTGTTCTTGCGTGTTTGCTGTGTCTCTGTTTGGTGGTCACCCAAGCTGCCAGAGTGGCTGATGCAGAGGGGGGGGGGGGGCTCCCTTACCTGGCTGTTGGCTTTGGGGTCCGGGGCGGGCCTTGTCTACATCTTCGCGCTTTCGGCTGTCCACGGAGCGGAGGGACTGGCTGCGAGAGAGGTGGCGCCCTTTGCCTACATGGAGGAGGAGCCGGGGGTGTGGGAGGAGGAATATACGTAGATCTTATTGTTCTTTTTTGGGACACCATTTCGAGATCACCCAACAGTAGCATCAGCCAAACTTGGGACTTTTTATGATGTGGTGTTTTGAATTGTTTTGTTGTTTATATGTGAACAAAAAAGTACAAAATGAAAGCATTTCTCTTTCATAAAATTTTATCTGTAAGAAGGAAAAAAAAAGAGCTACGAAGAAAGATGTGAAGCAATTTGTTGAAAATAAAGTCACACAGTTGAATGAATGCAATACATTTCAAATTGACTGCTCCACCAGGGGTCAATTTTTCTTTGTCCGCTTAGCCCTTTGGTGGAACGTTTTGGATAAACTGTGTGCGCGGCCGCAGAAAGCAAGTCATTATTACTTTTCATCGATCAAAGTCCCCTTTCCAACATGCACTCCTTAAGTCAAATACTGACTTATAGATGATGGATAGAGACACAGTGGTATGGAAAAGATGAGCGAAGATTACACGTACCGACCAAGCTTCAAAGCCCACACAGTGACCGATGGACGTTTGTGCCCTCCGCGTATAATGGCATCCCTGACAAGTCGATGGGGTTTGTATTGGGTGATTTTGAGTTGTATTTTTGGAGACTTTCTTGACCCCAAAGCCGAAAAAAGTGCCCAATTCTCAAGCATTTATTTGTGGACTAAACCGACTCTCTGTACTAGGACCCCAGGATCAAGGCTATCGTTGGTTCTGAGGGGTTTTGGGACTCTGGAACCATCCGCATATACTACATGAGGACAAGAGAAAGACTGGCCAAGATCAATGATCAATTCTAAAACATTGTTCTTTCATCAAACACATACCTGGAGTTGCATTTAGCTTAATTCATGCTTGTTTCATTCATTTTGTGTACAATGTCATCACAAGCCTCACAAATCATTCTGTTTCAAATTGTTTTGGTGACATCATAGGTAGAAATCAGGAGGTTGTTAAGTCCATAAATCATCACCAAACTTTAAAAACACATTAACTGCAACTGTTTGCTTAAATTAGCAAGTTGGGACAAGCTATCTTTTGTTTCTTTCCCCATGGAATTTCCTCTGCTGCCAGTAGATGGAGTGCTAACACAAATCCTAACAAGGGAACACCTTACTGGTTAACAATACTGTGTGCTTTTCAATACATACATTTTTTTCTAAAACTTGAGATGCAGGTATAAAACCCAATAACAATAAAAGATATGTAATATGTGTCCTTTAAATAAATGCATCATGTCATATTATAATCATTAGGGTATTTTAGAGTGCATTCTCACTTGTCCACAGATCTAATAAAGATTACGACTAAACCTGGAACCGAACCAGGAAGTAATTTTTACTGCTTTGTGTTGGCACCTTCAGGGATGCCAGTGTTCGCCGGAGGACACAGTAGTGACGGTAAAAGCCACAGTTTCAGGGGGGTCTTACTGGTCTTGGGGTTGGCGCAGGCCTGGGGGTTGCACGGCCGGCCCTCCTCCACCACGCCCTCACACAGGTACGACTCCTCCGGGGGCGACTGGCAGCTCCTCTTCCTCGTCTGGATTCCTCCGCCACAGTCGCTGCTGCACTGCGCCCACTGGCCCCACATGCTCCAGCCTCCTGTCGGACAGAAAACAACCTCCGGTCAGGAAAACACAATAGATATTTACCGTCGTCGTAATTAAATGCTCACAATAATCACTCAAATGAATCTGCAGAAAGGGCTGTGTACTCTGCAAACGACAACGTGAGCATGAACTCGCCGTATGTGCAGTAAAGACTAAAACATGTAAAATCATAGTTCTCCAAAATTGTTAAGTCGCGACACATTCCTTTTTCTCATAACATATAAGCTAAATGTTTGATAATCATAAGATTAGATAAGCCTTTATTTGTCCCACAATGAGGACATTCCAGTGTTGCAACACAAAGTAGGCACAGAAGTGAATAATAACAGAATAACAGATAACTTATTAAAAAAAAAACGTAATTAAAAAAAACAAAAACCATTCAATAGTATACAACGTTATTTTCCCTTTTTGTCATAATTTGAAACTTAAAATATGCATCTATCTTTTTAAAGGACATTCATGTTCTCAGGTGCACAATAAGGTTCTGCATTTACTCATTTTAATAATAATAGTAACTTTTATTTATATAGCGCTTTTCAGTGAACCAAAGACATTGTTTTTTAACCAGCTCAAATAAAAACAAAAATGCATAAAACAGATCAAATGTACTTATGGAAGCGACAGCAGGGAAGGGTATGACATCACGGAGAGATACTTCAACAACAATTCACTCTCCAATTCATCCAGATTTACAGTAAATAACCAATGCTTCCAAACATTCCAAATATTTATTTACCTTTTGTCCATTGTCCCCCATAACTCGAGTACAGATGATTCTTTGGCTAATTAGTCGGTTATTATTATTATAATTGGGGTTCGGTTGTATTGTAATCTTGTACTAAAAACATTCTTACAGACAACATTCTACAACTAACAAATGTTTATATCCAATTACAACTCCATTTTACCTCCTTAAGTACCCCTGGTTGAGAACACACACTTTCAAAATAAAAGCGTGTTCATATTTGTGTTATGTACTTTTCCTGCTCGTGTGTTTTTGCTTTTGCCTTTGGAATGTTCCACAGTGTGATATTTAACTTATCCAGCAAGAAATTTCAAGTGATATATTGCTCAAAAATGTCTTGAAAAACAAATAGCTTTACTGCGAGTGGTGCGGACTCTCCACAGATCAGGTCCATCCTATTAGTTTAATGAAATTCCAGGCAAAGCAATAGCGCCTCCATGGAGACGGGCGGGAGACGGGCGGGAGACGAGCGGGAGACGGGCGGGAGACGGGCGGGAGACGGGCGGGAGACGGGCGGGAGGCGAGCGGGAGACGAGCGGGAGACGGGCGGGAGACGGGCGGGAGACGGGCGGGAGACGGGCGGGAGACGGGCGGGAGACGGGCGGGAGGCGAGCGGGAGACGGGCGGGAGACGGGCGGGAGACGAGCGGGACACGGGTGGGAGACGGACGGGAGACGAGCGGGACACGGGCGGGAGACGAGCGGGAGACGGGCGGGAGACAAACGGGAGACGGGCGGGAGACGGGCGGGAGACGGACGGGAGACGAGCGGGAGGCGAGCGGGAGACGGGCGGGAGACAAACGGGAGACGGGCGGGAGACGAGCGGGAGACGGGCGGGAGACGGACCTTCCACCAGAAAAGTTACAAAGTAAAGTTATCGCACCTTTTGTTTTGAATCCACTCCTAATTTGGCCAGAACTGAATGAAGAGTGAATTAACCGAAGGCTTTTTGTCTCTGCCTCGTGCAATTAAAAGCATTTAGACGACATCCGCTGCTAATTAACCCTGATTAATCTGGTTAATATTTTCCCAGCAGGCATTTACGTGTGACTGCCCTTCTCCGCGACCCCTCAGCAGCGTTTCCCTGGAGATAACGATGCTTCAGTTCACATTCAAGTCACATTCGTTCATTCATTCACATTTACAAATACATTAATAAATAATTGTGCTGTTTGGAAACAGGGAAAACCACTCAAGAACCTTAGCTCTAGTTTGTCCCACTTTTGGACATTTTTACAAGAAAACGATAAAGGATTAATTTAACATTGAATTGAGAAATATTAATTGAAAAAAATAATTTAACAATATGAATACAACCATACACTTCCTTCAACCTCTGCTAATAAAACTAACCATTTCTCCCAAAAATGTCGAGGAAAAATGAATGTTTTTTTGGGTATTTGTCCCATCTACTCTCTACCCAAGACGATCGACTGCACCAACTGCCACGAACTGGACCAAAATGTCTTATTAATGAACATGAAGTTGTATATATCCACTTAACATTGGAATACATGGCACAAATATGTGTCCGATGCAGTGTAAATGCTCCGCGCTTTAGTCTGTGCTCTCGCTTTTTGTTTCCCACTCTGTGTCATGTTTGCTATTGCTGTTTTTGTCTTTTGACTCAGAAATAAAAACTTAAAAATACAAAAAAAATACACATAGTCAACTCAGAGACACATATTAAACTCAGAGACACTTTGTCGGTGTCTTGCCGCTGTCAAAAATCATAAAACATCTCTCCGTTTATGGTCCCGGCAGCAGCACGGTTGTCAATGCGCACCTCTCCTATAATGTCCAGCGATGAGGCAGTAACCAGAGACCTTTAAAAGCAGGTGCGGCGGCGCCTGTTGTCACGGCGAATTCCCCGTCTGGCCGTAGTGATTTACTGCACTCTATTAAGATGTGTGCGATACCAGGAAGAGTCTCATGAATGTTTAATGACGGACAGATGCCGTTCAGGCCCCACAGGCAGCGACAAATATGTATTAATCTGCATGAATACAACATGAAGCTGCATGGCCCGCGTCCAGACACACGCCATTTTAATTACCCACAAATCATTATCCTCCGGGGCCCGGGGACGAGCGCCGCGGGGAGGAGAGGGGCCTCGGAGCTCTTCATTCAGGCAAAGCACCCGGAGCTGCCTCGTGCTGACGGAGTGAGACTGTGACAGTGGAAAGTACGAGAAAGATATGAAGGAGAGACGTGTCACCGTTCTACAAAGGCCTGAATTATAAAAACACACGAGTGACAGCGTGAAGTGTAATGGGCGGGGCCTCTTTTGAAACACGAGGGTCATTTGGAAGAGAAAACTATGGCACACAAACAAAACAACAAAAAGGGTGTATTTAATCTTATAATAAAGACTGTCGTTTGATTCAGCTTGTATATAAATCTAATATTATGCATGGTAATGTGCAAATCATCTCTTGCACAATAATATATACAATAAGCCACCAAAACAGAATAAGCAATAGAGTTTTTAACATGTATTTGACTTGTACTGTACTGTTTCCACCCATTTAAAACTCATATACAGTGCTAACGTTGAGCACTGTTGACTTTATAGATGTGATGTAGCAGCAGCTTGAAATATTCAAGTGGTTTTGAAGGCAAAGTGGCTGATTGCGACGCGTGCACTCGGGGAATGAGACAATATGCCGGGTTTAACAGGGCCAGAGACAAACATATACGATTTATTGCACCAGAGTTTAAAGTTTGAGCTTTCACGGGGGCAATTTTAAAAGCGATTCCTCGTGATACGATAATAAATCCATATAGACGGGGGATGCGCCATTAAAAGCTCTAAAATTGTTATTGATTTCCTTTTCCTTTGTAAAATGAAGTTACCAGGCCTCAGTGATCACAGTCGATATGTTTGTTGTCAGCGCGCCAACGTGAGTTTCTGTGACAACATTGATCAAAAACCCCGCCCAGAGCCGTGCCAAGTGCTCAAAGAGGACTCCATCGGACGTCAGAAGTGACTGTGGAAACGGGAAATGGCCACGGTTTCTAGAAAGATCTGATTACGTTGTTTGGTGGGATATAAGCTCTGTGGAAAGTATTTACCATAGTTTTAAACATATAAAGACAGTGAATACATTTTGTTTTAATGTAATGATTTTGTTTTCTTTTCTTAAATGTCTTTTAAATGTGTAATGTTTTAAAATGTGTGCATGTTGTTGTGGTGTTTACATTGCCCCAGGTCACCTAAGGTTAATAAAATAAATAAAATAAAGTAATTCATATAAATAAAATAAACAACAACAAAATGAATTAAATACAATTAAAATACAATAAATATAAATAAAATATTAAATTAAATAAATAAATACAATCAATAAAAATAATTTGTGGAGGGGGGATAATATTTTGTGTATAAGGAACACATATTAATTTAAGAAAGTGCTGTCAAACATGAAATATTGTGTAAATTAGCAGAGTTTTTTGGCCCTTGTATGCAGGTTGCTTGGTCCAAACAGGAAGTGCATATTATAAGCTTCACCAAAACTGTAAAACAAAGGCAACATTTTTTAGCTAAATCTTCTAAATATTCTAACCACAGTTGAGTGAAATGAGTAGTCTTTCCTGTCATATGCACTTTGATAAGCAAATTACAAGTTACTAACACTTTTTGCTGTAAACCAACAAATCAATGATGCAGAAGAAAAGGTCATTTGTGTGATTTGGACGAGCTTGTTGAGGGAAACATGTCTTCACTCCACTTCACTGCCAAGAGCTCTGTCCAAGCCAATAATTAGCTTTGCACACAATTACATGTCAGGAATAATGGATGATTCTTGTGAGTTTCTGACCTATACTCTGTTAAACGAGGCAGGATTTCATGTTTTGCTAATCAATTATCATTACGGAAAGGATTTTTTTATGTCCCAGTTGTATCAGTAACATTTCACATTTCCCTCTTTGTTACAGAAAATGTATATATACTGCATATCTAAATATCACACTTTTCTGCAACCTGGATTAATCACCTAAAGACTAGTCAACTACAAAAGTCGTATTTCTATCATTATATTGTTATCTGGACTATGCAAACTTTAAAACACATAAGAATATAACTATTTATAACAAAAACAGAGGCACAACTAATTCAAAATGTCAAAAAGCATTACAAAAAATCATATTCACATCAATAATACACTTTATTTGCTCATATTCTCGATCCAGAAGCCTTCAGTCACCCTATTTAAACGTGTATTTGGTTAAAACATTATTTAAACTTCTAAATGTACACTAGAAAAGTTACAGCATGCGCCTTTACACCAACGCATAAACCAGCCAAATAATAATTATCTACAAAACAGACAAACCTCATTCATTTTCATATCCAAAACGCTGTGACTTTGTGAAAACCCCTCCGCCGTTAATTATTAAAAATCCAATCTAAAAGAGTTTGGGACAGGTACAGATTTGGCTCCAAAAGGTATTAAAAGTTACCTGACCTTGGGCTTTTCTGTACAATAGGCAGATGATTATAAATTTACTGGGCTCTTTGGTACACCCAGAGGGATAAAACAATCAGGATTTAAAGCTGTGCAGGGTTTCAGTCAATGTCACTGCTCGCAACAGCTTCTTTTGTTGCAGTCAGAAGCTAATTACTCTGTAAACTGTAATTTATGGGGCACCAGACCCTGTTGTTTCAGAAAAAAGGTGTAAAAAAGCTGTCAATACTGAAATAATGACTACAATAAAACTAGAAGAGTGTTGTGTAACTGACTCGCCTCAATGGAAACTGTAAGCAAAAGGAGGCGCCCCGCTCTAGTTTCAGAGTGATGAAAAATGAAAAGTGTTGTCATAATAATTAACAATTTAAAACAACTTACTCTACACTTTGAATGTTAAAAAGATAGATGGATGGATATGTTTTAACTACAAACAAACAAATATGAAATTATTATTTTTTTTAAATAAATAACAGAAGGAAGGACCGAATAGGACAGAATAATTAAAGAATAAAATTAGAAAGTAAGGAAGTGGCATCCAAAGAGAAGAGGGGTTACAGCATACTATGTCCAAAAATTAGAGAGCTGTTTTGTCCATTGTTATTTGAATGTATACATTTTCAAATTTGATCAGTCATTTTTTCCATTGTGCATCTGCCCGTTATGATGTACAACTAGTCCTTAATCGTCTGAGTCTTAATTTTTTAAATAATCAGAACTAAGGAGAGATAAGTGGGTGAAAATAAGGGGTAGGCGAAAACAGGAATTTTTTGAGACAAAAAGATTTCTCAAAAATGTAAGAATCAATACAACTTTGAACAAGGTAACAATGAGGGAACAATATACCAACCTTGCCTTGATTTTACTGTTATAATAAATAGCAATATATTTTCCCTCATTTATTTTTATTGAAATTATTGAAATTATTAAATTGATTTAATGTATTTAATTTATTTAATTCATTCAATTTAATTGATTTGATTAATTTTATGTATCCATTTTATGTATCTGTGTTTTTTATTTTTTTTAATTTCTTTAATTTCTTTTCATTTTATTTATTTTATTTTTTTTATTTTATAAACTCTGTCTCCCCAATTGACTAAAACATACACAACAGTCCATTACTACACCTAGACCTAGACCCTGGCTCAGAGCTGGAGAAAGGCCCCTCATGGTCACTGACCCCACGACTCTAGATGGACGGGTCAGACCCTGGCTCAGAGCTGGAGAAAGGCCCCTCATGGTCACTGACCCCACGACTCTAGATGGACGGGTCAGACCCTGGCTCAGAGCTGGAGAAAGGCCCCTCATGGTCACTGACCCCACGACTCTAGATGGACGGGTCAGACCCTGGCTCAGAGCTGGAGAAAGGCCCCTCATGGTCACTGACCCCACGACTCTAGATGGACGGGTCAGACCCTGGCTCAGAGCTGGAGAAAGGCCCCTCATGGTCACTGCCCCCACGACTAGATGGACGGGTCAGACCCTGGCTCAGAGCTGGAGAAAGGCCCCTCATGGTCACTGACCCCACGACTCTAGATGGACGGGTCAGACCCTGGCTCAGAGCTGGAGAAAGGCCCCTCATGGTCACTGCCCCCACGACTAGATGGACGGGTCAGACCCTGGCTCAGAGCTGGAGAAAGGCCCCTCATGGTCACTGACCCCACGACTCTAGATGGACGGGTCAGACACATCCGTCGTGCTGCTGCTAAGTCCCATTTTGGAGAGCGCTGAAGAAAAGCTGACTAAACTAAAGTAAGGGATTTGGCCGGAGGCTTGTGGGATTAGCGAGGCGACTCTTCCACAGGCGGACAAAAAAAACACTCCTCTGAATAAAATATAATGAAACGTCCTTGGTCAAACGGACCGCATACGACGCCCGCTCCCCCTCGCGTCTCAAACGGGACGGGAGTCGCATAAAGTCCAGAATCGCCCTCTGTTCCTCGTTAAAATATGAATCTTATCTGGAAGCGAGCGCGCCCTCTCCGTTTGTTTTCCCCCCCGCGCTTGCGTTTTGACATCCGCCGCCGCTGCCGCGCCCGCCCTCCGCCCCCCGACCGCAGTTAACCGCCCGCTCTGCATTCATGAAGCGGAGTCGTGTACAATAGGCCCAGACAGATTCAGGGGAGACGCTCAAGGTTAGTGTTTTCAAAGTGGCAGAGGAAGTTTCGGGTTCAGATTGGGGGAAAAACCACGACCAATTCCCATGATTTGGCGTGTACGATTTTTGATTTGGAATTGGATAAACGTTTCGAAGGTGAGGTACACTTGTATTGTCCTCTGCGTTTGACCCATGCTTCAGTGCCGCTGGGGCAAATGTACGAGGTAAACATGTACAAATCGAATATGACAAAAAACATTGGATAAAGGCCGTGATAATTCAGTGTTTTGGTCGTCCAGACGATTCTCCAGACGAACAGAAAGCACGATGAGCCTCACACGTGTCCCTCATTTGTCTTGCCAGTTTCAAAGCTGAAATCCAGCTGGCTTGAACCCAAAATGACTCTTCTTGTGCCGTTGTTACTTACATTATTTTCTCTTTTTGCATTTGTGTGCCATGTGTGAGTTGATTATGTAAATTATGTAAATATGTCAGTGTCACAAATGACGATAAGTCTAATAGAAAAATACAATAGCTGCGTTTCAGATGACATCACACCATCTATAGGCCAATCATATTTCATACTGATGCGGGGAAACCAAAATTAATATGGGTCAATGCTGATTTTTGTTGAATAGGGTCAACTCACAAATATAATCACTTTGTTATTTTACTTTTTGGATATTTCTAATGAACGGTCGGTGTAATCAACAGGTAAAATGGCTCTTCTTCTGAGAGCATGACATCATCACATTCTAGAATCTGAAAACGACCAATAGAAGATTCTAGAACGTCGTGATGGGGCCAAGAGCGTTTGCCCCGTCACATTGTACTTTCTGCATTAATATCCTCATCCAATAGAACGTGACGTCATCTGAAACTCAGCACTACACAAAACACGGCTGGGAAATGTAAAAGAGCTATTCTTACTGTGTACCTCTCCACAGATCCTACCTGTAACCTGCCCTGTTTGTCTTCATGGAGACGGACAAGTTTAATGCAACAATGCGAGACATGCTGGACAAAGAAATGCTGCGTTGTGCAACTTTATATAACGATTTAATACAAGCATTACATTTTTTCACTACGTTTGCATGATATATAATACTGTCTTTATAATACTGTATTTATGATGTATTATACTGTCTTTATGATACTGTATTTCTGATGTATTATGATGTATTATACTGTATTTTTATGTATTTATATATTCGGCAGGGACAATGCAGTCATACAAAAGTTTATAAGTGTTAAATTTCCTGGTTGGGCTTTTCCACACTTTCCACAGTCAAATACAAAAGACACATTTCCATTTTATGACTATTTTAATACAGATGAAATGTGAGATAATCGCCCATAACCCAATGCTACCGTTGCTATGACGCCGTTAGCTCAAAGTCACCTTCCAGATCAGCTTCTCGCGCCTCAGCTCCGGTTTCTGCCGCTTTGATCGCACATCGATCTACACCAGCTCTATGAGAATCTGTGCTAAAGGGAAAAAGGCTCAAGAGTGCGACGCCGACAGCTCCGTGACAATAAGAGAAAGTGACGACGCGCGAGACACAAAAAGAGGAGAGGAGAGGAAAACATGAAATGCAGAAAACGGGCAGAACGAGCGAGGGAAGAGCTGAGTGAAGGATCAGGCAAATGCTGACACCCAGAGGACAGAGGCTGCTAACTGCACGGAGCTGATAAGAGCCGGAGAATGGAGAGAGCGGCAGGGGGTAAGGAAAGGCAGGGAGGAGAGAGGAGAGAGGGATGAGTGAGGAGTAAGAGACGGAGGGAGGAGAGAGCGGCAGGGGGTAAGGAGAGGCAGGGAGGAGAGAGGAGAGAGGGATGAGTGAGGAGTAAGAGACGGAGGGAGGAGAGAGCGGCAGGGGGTAAGGAGAGGCAGGGAGGAGAGAGGAGAGAGGGATGAGTGAGGAGTAAGAGACGGAGGGAGGAGAGAGTGGCAGGGGGTAAGGAGAGGCAGGGAGGAGAGAGGAGAGAGGGACGAGGGATGAGTGAGGAGTAAGAGATGGAGGGAGGAGAGAGCGGCAGGGGGAAGGAGAGGCAGGGAGGAGAGAGGAGAGAGGGATGAGTGAGGAGTAAGAGATGGAGGGAGGAGAGAGCGGCAGGGGGAAGGAGAGGCAGGGAGGAGAGAGGAGAGAGGGACGAGGGATGAGTGAGGAGTAAGAGATGGAGAGAGGAGAGAGCGGCAGGGGGAAGGAGAGGCAGGGAGGAGAGAGGAGAGAGGGACGAGGGATGAGTGAGGAGTAAGAGATGGAGAGAGGAGAGAGCGGCAGGGGGAAGGAGAGGCAGGGAGGAGAGAGGAGAGAGGGACGAGGGATGAGTGAGGAGTAAGAGACGGAGGGAGGAGAGAGCGGCAGGGGGTAAGGAGAGGCAGGGAGGAGAGAGGAGAGAGGGACGAGGGATGAGTGAGGAGTAAGAGACGGAGGGAGGAGAGAGCGGCAGGGGGAAGGAGAGGCAGGGAGGAAAGAGGAGAGAGGGACGAGGGATGAGTGAGGAGTAAGAGACGGAGGGAGGAGAGAGCGGCAGGGGGAAGGAGAGGCAGGGAGGAGAGAGGGACGAGGGATGAGTGAGGAGTAAGAGAGGGAGGGAGGAGAGAGGAAGAGTGGAGGACATGCATCATGAATAAATGAAGGTTTCTAAACGCTTCTTCTAAATAGAAAAGCGGACGTTCCCAATTAGAAAGAAATAATCTTTATTTCCAACAATAAGAACGTCTTCGTTTGTCACACGATGGGGCCATTTCCAGCTCTGCAACGAGAAGCGGGGGAATAAAAGCACGCAATAAAAATAAAGATAAATGATTAATAAAGTTGACTAAAAGCTGAGACACAGACTGAGCCAGAAGAGGAAAAATAACACTATTATGTACAACAACAGGCTATTATATTTATACTATTATTATATTATAGTTTATAGTAACAGTCTGAACAGTTTAAGGCCTAAAAAATCCATAAAAACCACAAACTTGATTTAAACAACACATATATTCAGCATATATCCTATTTAGAGGATTGGTTTTGGAGCGTGACTGTGATGTTCTTTGAAAATGACTTTTTAGCAGCACAAATCGTCCTGTTGTCGTTCCAAATATGATGTCAGTGCTTTATCTTTAGATTGTGTTAAACTTCTATCTCCATGGTTACATCGTCAGAAGAGTCGTTTAGAAGAGCTACACGCTGTAAACATGACGTTGACTCAGTTGTAGCGTTTAGAGTAGAAAAAGGCTCATTTTAAGGTAAAGTGTTCAATGATTCGAGCCTTGAACGACAAGAATTAAATGTGTCTTTACAACTCACGCTCTCCTTTAATACTTTAGGATGTATTATATTCATTAAGTGGCTTTAATTGACTTTTCTAATTTAAATTAAAGACTACACAAAAATACACTTTATTTCTCAATAAGGTGTTACGGCAGGAGCGCCCTCTGCTGTCTACAATGGGAATGAACAACCTCTCCCACTTCACTGAACCTCCCCCATTTCACTAACCCTCCCCCCACTTCACTGAACCTCCCCCATTTCACTGACCCTCCCCCCACTTCACTGAACCTCCCCCATTTCACTGACCCTCCCCCATTTCACTGAACCTCCCCCACTTCACTGACCCTCCCCCATTTCACTGAACCTCCCCCACTTCACTGACCCTCCCCCACTTCACTGACCCTCCCCCATTTCACTGAACCTCCCCCACTTCACTGAACCTCTCCCACTTCACTGACCCTCCCCCATTTCACTGACCCTCCCCCATTTCACTGAACCTCCCCCACTTCACTGAACCTCTCCCACTTCACTGACCCTCCCCCATTTCACTGACCCTCCCCCATTTCACTGAACCTCCCCCACTTCACTGAACCTCCCCCATTTCACTGAACCTCCCCCATTTCACTGAACCTCCCCCACTTCACTGAACCTCCTCCATTTCACTGAACCTCCCCCACTTCACTGAACCTCTCCCACTTCACTGACCCTCCCCCATTTCACTGACCCTCCCCCATTTCCCTGAACCTCCCCCACTTCACTGAACCTCCCCCATTTCACTGAACCTCCCCCACTTCACTGAACGTCCCCCATTTCACTGAACCTCCTCCACTTCACTGAACCTCCCCCATTTCACTGAACCTCCCCCACTTCACTGAACCTCCCCCATTTCATTGACCCTCTTCCACTTCACTGACCCTCCCCCACTTCCCTGAACCTCCCCCATTTCACTGACCCTCCCCCACTTCACTGAACCTCCCCCACTTCACTGAACGTCCCCCATTTCACTGAACCTCCCCCATTTCACTGACCCTCCCCCACTTCACTGAACCTCCCCCATTTCACTGAACCTCCCCCACTTCACTGAACCTCCCCCATTTCACTGAACCTCCCCCACTTCACTGAACCTCCCCCATTTCATTGACCCTCTTCCACTTCACTGACCCTCCCCCACTTTACTGACCCTCCCCCACTTCCCTGACACTCCCCCATTTCACTGACCCTCCCCCACTTCACTGAACCTCCCCCATTTCACTGAACTTCCCCCACTTCACTGAACGTCCCCCACTTCACTGACCCTCCCCCACTTCCCTGAACCTCCCCCATTTCACTGACCCTCCCCCACTTCACTGACCCTCCCCCACTTCCCTGACACTCCCCCATTTCACTGAAGCTCCCCCACTTCACTGACACTCCCCCATTTCACTGACCCTCCCCCATTTCACTGAACCTCCCCCACTTCACTGACCCTCCCCCATTTCACTGAACCTCCCCCACTTCACTGAACCTCCCCCATTTCACTGAACGTCCCCCATTTCACTGAACCTCCCCCATTTCACTGAACCTCCCCCACTTCACTGAACCTCCCCCACTTCACTGAACCTCCCCCACTTCACTGAACCTCCCCCACTTCACTGAACCTCCCCCATTTCACTGAACCTCCCCCATTTCACTGAACGTCCCCCATTTCACTGAACCTCCCCCACTTCACTGAACCTCCCCCACGTCACTGACCATCCCCCACTTCACTGAACCTCCCCCACATTTCGCGAGACCCCATTTCTCTCCCCCGCACACATCACACCTTGAAATAAACACCACTAAAACGCCCCGGAATCTAATCCTCTTAAGAAACCAATCTGACCGCTGGCCCCGGCTCCATCGCGGTCACACCGGACCTAATGCCGAGGCGCCCGTCTTTAACCCCCTCGGCGCCCCATCCCCGCCGCCGCTGTCTATAAATACATATCATGCGGTTGCAGGTGCGGGTCAGACGGCAGACATTTCAATTCCGAAGATGGATGCCCTGTTTCGCAGTCGCCGATAAGGGAAAAGCACAAAGGGTTCAGAGCGCGGGATCAGATGTTTTTTCTCACTTTGTGACTGACAGCTCACAGAAATAAGCCTTTTCTTACTCCCTTTTTTTTTACCTCTTTGCCCCGTAACTGACACACATCCATCTTCAGCGCGGCGCCAGCTGATAAGGCCGGGACTAAATTAGCAGAGAAAGTTTCGGCGTGTTTCCAGCAGAGAGAAGAGACGTGGACATCGCTCGCTCGCCGACTTGTGTATTATTCAGAAGAGTCAGTCAGTGTCGCGCCATTAAACGTCTGTTTTTCCCCCGACTACAGTCATCACAGAAAGGTGGGACTGGGTTTAAAGAATTGTTATTGGCCTTCAAACATTCTCTTGAGTCAATTTGCTTCTGCGTTTCATGTTTTAGAACCTTTGACGTTTTTCGTGAGGCTCAGAGAGGGAGCGGAGAAGACAACCTCGTAAACAGGTTGAATGAAACAAACAAAGCTAAACGCAGCTCCAGTTATGTTTTTGGTGATGTTTCGATTCGTGCGTTGGTTTGTTCAGAGGAGGGGGAAGTGTCTTGCTAAGGACACAACAATAATTAAGGGAAATGCATTGTTTTTCAGTCTGGAAAACTTGACAAAAAGCAAGTGTATGGACTAAAAAGCAATGGTATGGACTAGATAGAAACGTGATGTAGGGATATTTGGTGGCAGAGTGGTGAGAATTTGCCTTCGAGCAGGGAGGTTGTGGGTTCAATCCTCGAGTCCTCGCCATGCTTTGTGTAGGATTGGCAACTGATGAAAAATAACACTTTGAAATGATTGAGAAAGTTTATTTTCTGTATTGATAATCCAAATGTTGTGACTGCAGTGAAGTGACATACGCTCAAAAAAACTTTTTCGTCACTTCGAAATTAACATATCTTCTAAAAAGATAAACATAATCAACTTCATCTAAATGTACGTGATTTTCTTTGGATCAACATAATCAAGATCGAAACTTCTCGCCTACTCACCTACACCGCTGCTGACCTTCACCTCCTCAACCATAACCACCGTCTCCCAGCTGCTGCTGCCTCTGCAGCTAGCTCAGCTGGGATCCTTCGCCGGCCCCGCTACATCCACAGGGGCTCTGGTCTCTCCCATAACCAACACTCCAACGACGGCTCACCTATCCCCTCACTCTGGACTAGTTTTCGCCCCCCTGTCACCCCCACCTGCCGCACTGCCAACCTCAGCAACCTCCGCCCCCCCACCCCTGCGCCCCCATCCATCTCCGCGCCCCCATCCATCTCCCTTGCACTGCTGAATTGCAGCTCCCTCGCCAACAAATCACCTGTTATATCTGAACTGCTACTGGACAATAACATTGATCTGCTTCTCCTCTGTGAAACATGGCAACAGCTCCTGGACTTCTATGCTCTCAACCAAGCCACTCCCTCCAACTACACTTACACTGCCAAACCCCGCCTCTCCGGGCGTGGGGGAGGTCTTGCTGTTATTCATACAAAATCTACATCCATCACTGAACTGAACCTCAACCTTCCATCCATCTCATCATTTGAATACCTCGCCTTCTCCCTCCCCAACTCTATCACCGCTATCCTGATCTATCGTCCCCCAAAGCCCCACCCCTCTTTCCTCACTGAATTGTCTGAACTCCTCACCATCGCATCCTCTCTCTCTGCCCGCCTCCTACTCACTGGTGACTTCAACATCCACATTGACTGCCCCAACGCCCCACTGACATCCGACTTCCTCTCTCTCCTGGACTGCTTCCATCTCACCCAACATATTGACTTCCCCACCCATACCAAAGGCCACACTCTGGACTTAGTCTGTTCCTCTCTCCTACCCATATCTAAGCCCCACCCCCTCCCCTTCCCACTCTCTGATCATCTCTGCATCCTTTTCTCCGCCCCCCTACCCTCGCCCCACAACCCCAAAAAACGCACCATCACCTACCGCAATATCAAGTCAGTCAACCCCCTCACGCTCTCCCAGCTCATATCCTCTGCTTTCCCCCCTGACTCCCCCCCCTCTTCCCCCGACGACTATGCTGTCATGCTCAACACCACCCTCTCCGACTCCCTTGACTCCCTAGCCCCCTGGAAAACCTCCTCCGTCTCATACATCAACCCCGCCCCCTGGTACACCCCTGAACTCCGCACCATGAAGCAGACTGGCCGCCAACTCGAACGACTCCTCAAAAGAACCCGCCTCACCGTCCACGCCGAAGCTTTCAAATTACACATCTCCTCCTACCGTGACGCTCTCCAAGCCGCCAAATCTGCCCACCTCTCCACCCTCATCAACAGCTCCCACCGGAGCCCTCGCACCCTGTTCTCCACCGTCAACAAGCTGCTCCAGCCACCGGACATCACTCCACCCTCCTCCCCTGACCTCTGCAACTCTTTCCTCCTTGCCTTCAATGACAAAATTTCCAAAATCAACAGCTCCATGACTGCCGTCTCCATTAACTCCATCACCACCCCCACCCCTGCCCCCCCTCCGCTCCCTGACCACCCACCCTTCCCTGCCCTCACCACCTTCTCCTCTGTTAACTCCTCTCATATCATAGACCTCATCACCGCTTCCAAAACCACCACCTGCTCTCTCGACCCCCTCCCAACGAATCTAACCAAGGCCTGCCTCCCTGCTCTCATCCCCCATCTCACCACCCTCTTCAACCAGTCTTTATCCCTCGGCCATGTTCCTTCCATCTACAAACTGGCCTCCATCACCCCCATCCTCAAAAAACCCACCCTAGACTCCGCCAACCTCTCCAACTACCGCCCCATCTCCAACCTGCCGTTCCTCTCAAAATCGCTGGAACGCATCGTCGCCGCCCAACTTCACACCCACCTCCAGTCAAACAACCTCTATGAACCCCTCCAATCTGGCTTCCGCCCACTTCACAGCACTGAAACAGCCCTGGTCAAAGTACTCAACGATCTCCTCACCTCTGCAGACTCCGGGGCCCTCAACATCCTGTTACTACTAGACCTCAGCGCAGCCTTTGACACTATAAACCATTCCATCCTCCTACAAAGGCTGCGCCAACTGGGTGTTGAGGGCTCTGCACTTGACTGGCTCACATCCTACCTCACCAACAGGCAAGAGTTCATTTCCCTCTCCGGTCACTCATCCACCCTCTCCCCAGTAACGCAGGGGTCCCCCAGGGCTCAGTCCTCGGCCCCCTCCTCTTCATCTGCTACATCTTCCCCCTTGGTCACATCCTCCGCCAACTCAACCTGGACTTTCACTGCTACGCTGACGACACCCAGATATACCTCACCACCAAATCCACCCAAAACCCTCCCCTCAGCCACATTGAAACCTGCATCTCTACAATAAAATCATGGCTCACTCTCAACTTCCTCAAACTGAACAGTGACAAAACAGAGCTCCTCCTCATTGGCACCAAATCCACTCTCAATAAAACTGATCCCTTTTCACTCAGCATCGACACCTCGACCATCACCCCCTCTACCCTGGTACGCAATCTCGGTGTCATCATGGACCCCACCCTCTCCTTCACTCCCCATGTCAGCCACATTGTCAAGACCTCATACTTCCACCTCCGCCGCATCGCCAAAATCCGACACTGCCTCACCCTCCCCGCTGCTGAATCCCTCATCCATGCCTTCATCTCCTCCCGCCTTGACTACTGCAACTCCCTCCTCACTGGCATCTCCTCCCATTCCCTCCATAGACTCCAAATGGTCCAAAACTCCGCTGCCCGCCTCCTCACCCACACCCGGTCCCGTGATCACATCACTCCCGTTCTCCGCTCTCTCCACTGGCTCCCCATCAAGCAGCGCATAAACTTTAAAATACTCCTCCTCACCTTCAAAGCTCTTCACCACCTTGCCCCCCCTACCTGTCTGACCTCCTCATCCCCCACCGCCCCACCCGAGCTCTCCGATCCTCCTCCTCTCTCACCCTGACTGCACCAACATCCCGACTCAAAACTTTTGGCGACAGAGCATTCTCCCGAACAGCACCCCGACTCTGGAACTCCCTCCCCCAACCTGTCCGCCACTCTCCCTCACTCACAACATTCAAATCCCGCCTAAAAACATACCTCTTCACCCAAGCCTATGACCTCCCCTACCCCTAGCCTCCTCTACCCCATTGCCTACTCTTCTACCCCCTGTTACATCCCCATCTTTTTCTCTCTACTTCTTCTGTCTTGTTCATTTTATCTGTATATTAATGTGTTCTGTACGTGTTGTCCCCCCTGTCTGTAAATACCCCCCCCTTTTTTATTATGTTCAGCGTCTTTGGGTCACTGAAAAGCGCTATATAAATAAAAGTTATTATTATTATTATTATTAAGATGTAAAAATTACGACATATGTTTTCCAACTTAAATGATTCTCTAAGTGTTTTCTTTTTTTAAACTTCCACAACAAACGATACAAATGCATGTTTATTTTCATTAGTAAATTCCCTTTATTTATCCCTTTATCCCTTTGCTTTTATTTTTTTTTTATGTTGATCCAAAGAAAATCATGTACATTTCACCCAGTCACAATAAACTGTACATTTCACGTAAAAGGTGATTTATTTGGGGTCAGCATGTGATGGCGGTCAGTGTGTTGTGGGTGTTTTTCCCACTCTCCAGCCCGTACTGTTTGTGTGCCACTCGGTTAAAGCTTTGCCCAGGCCCACTTTGGCCGACGGGTTGTTTTGGTCGCTTCCTCCTCCGGACCCCTGACGCGAGCTGGGTCTCTCCAAATGCCTGGTGGGGGGACGTTCTGGTGCCGTTTCCTCTCGTCAGACTTGGATCTGCTTCACTCCGCGGTGCACGGCCATTAAGGCTCGACATCACCCCCGCTGTGCATCTCATGTGTCCTCGTCTCCACTTCCTCTCACACATAATGAAGGCTGCAGTGTTTTCCACAGCTGGAGAGTTTCACTAACATTTGAACGAGTAGCTTAGAAAATATTCTAGAAAGAGGATTTTTAAATGATACTTGTACTTTGAAGCTAAGCAGAGTGTTTGTGAGAGTCAATGTGGGACAAATAATGGCAATCTGGCATGTTTACAGTGTATCAAGTACAAATAATATTCATATGTAATAATCACTACGTGTTTGTAATGATTTAGGATAATTCTATACTGGCTTTGGCAAGACTATTTTATATTTCTATTTGCTGATGTAACAAGAGTACTTTAATATAGTACTATTATAGTCAAAGGTTATCAAAGTAGTTTTCTGACACCATACTTGACTATATACTATACTTTACTAGCTTCTTTTTAAGTGACATTCAGTTACCACCACATGAAAGTCGACAGCTTTAAGCAATTAGCCTTAGGTCGACAATATTAATTATTTGAAAATTTGTGTCTACTCTTTATAAATACTAAGAATCTGTACTCCGAGAACATTAAATCATACATCATTAATTCATTTTTAAGTCATTTTACATGCAAAACGCAGTACTCAAGTCTCTCCAAAGTCTCTCCAAATACTTTTTTACTCTCCAAAGTCTCTCCAAATACTTTTTTACTCCAACACGAGTGATTATTTGGGTCAGTACGTGAAGTAGACCGACTTAAAGTAACAATATTCCTTTGTGTTCCTACTTTGCAAAGTTATAGGGCTAATTCGTAATCACTTGAACATGTTTTCCGCGTCCCGTGTCGTACAGCGTTCACGCGCATGTGAAGAGATCCTGGCGCGAGCACAAACACTGCGAACACATACGTCCACAGACTCAGGAACACTTTCTCTTCCCACGCTTTGTAACAATCTCGCGCTCGCCTCTCCTCCTCCTGAGCAGTGTGGGCACGGTGACTGCATTGTGAGTCAGACCGGAGAGAAGGGGAGGTACAGGGGCCCCACCGGAGTAAGGTCAGCCCGGGATGGGAGCCCCGGGACACACACGCACGAACCCTCCCCCGCGCGCACCTCCGCCCGCCGCCGCTGTTCAAAGCCGCGATCGAACGCCATTAGCATACGCCACTTGTCTGCCTACTTATCTTTCTTTCTCTTTTTTTTTTCGAGCATCTTTGCGTGAAGAAAAGTCATGCATAAGTTGGTACCGGTTATTGGTGAAGCCCACTCAGTGTTCACAGTGATGCAGAACGCCAATAATATCATTTCTGCGGCGCATAGGAATGTGTCATAGTGCACCGCGGCGTAGAGTAGGAAGATGTAACTGGAAAGTATTCTGTGTTCAAGCTGTGGGAGACACTGCATTTTAATGTGAGTATAATCAAGTGTGGTGTTAAAATGCTGTTGTTTTGTTAGAAAGGAACATGTTATGCGTTTAAGTGAACATTTATGAGCTTTAGTAAACCCATCATGTCCTGAATTTGACCCTAAGAGTTTAACTGTAAGGTCAAACAACGGCTTCGGTCATGCCAAACCTGTGAACATTAACATCTAAAGTGTTTTATTGTAAATGTTATGTTCAATGTGATGTATGTTCCTGTTCCATCTTTTTTGTTGCAGGGACAATGTCTGCAAATGAGATGGTCCATGGACACGGCGTCGTCTGCACTTTAAACTTTAGTGATTTTTTGTTTGTTGCGTTTCTGTCAAATAAACATGTATAAAGACAACGCTCACACGTGGCTTAAAAATGGCGCAAACACATTTTTCAACAGCACACAGAAATAAATGAAAATGTGACCGTGGATATGCTCTCATAAAAATTATTTCAGAGCAATATCGTAGTTTGCAGCTTGAACAAAATGTCAAATCAATCATTAAAATAGTTTGGTAGTAAATTTCAGATGGTAAAAAACGTCTTCTTAAAGTGCTTTTTCCCCCCCTTATTATTTTTGTTTTACTCTTTCAAAAGCTTTCGACTGGTTCAAAATGCAGCAGCAAGATTACTAACAGGAACTAACAGAAGAGAGCACATTACGCCGGTGCTGGAGTCTCTTCACTGGCTCCTGTCAAGTTTAAAACTCTTACTCCTTATTTACAAAGCCATATATGACATGGCCCCATCCTACCTCAAAGATGCTATAGTACCATATCATCCAAACAGAGCTCTTCACTCTCAAAACGCTGGCCTTCTGGTGGTCCCAAGAGTCTCTAAAAGCACAGTAGGAGGTGGATCGTTTAGCTCCCAAGCTCCTGTGTTTTGGAATCAGCCCCTGTTCATGTTAAAGAGGCCGACACAGTCTCTTCATTTAAGACCAGGCTTAAAACGTTCCTCTTTGAAATGGCTGATGGTCAGGCCAGTTAGGAAATTAAATATAAACCTATAGTTTCGGCTATGCTGCCCTAGGAGCAACTGTGGGGGAAGTATGGCAGCTCAAGCACTATCCCCTGCTAAAGACTACTCATTCTATCAAACAATATTTAATATTTAATTCCACTTGCATCTGTACATTGCCTTTTCTTCTTCTTTTCCCACTCCCCGCCACTCCTGGGTGGAGTTTAAATGCTAATGCTTTTTAAATAGTTTTTTCATTTTTATATTGTCCTTTTGTAAACGTTTACATGGTTCGTTCATAATCACAGTGCTGGTCCTCAAATGTGATTCCCCATTGCGTTTTACATTTTTTTTGTATTAATGACTTTGGCACGATACTGCAAAGATTTAGTTTCCAAACCACTGGGAAAAGGTTCAGTCACGTTTCCACTCGTTTAACCAAAACTCGTTACTTCTGCTATAAAAGCCTCGTGTGGCGGAACATGGAGCTGTCCACGCTCATCCTTCAGAAGAACGCTGCAGCGCTGTGAATAATGCAAAGCCAAGTTGTGCCGTCTGTCTATCGACCCACGGAGAAAACATCTTTGTGCAATTTTAGTAAAATCTTCTCTCATTTGACAGTTTAAGAAAGATCACCAAGCTTTGTATCGATGTGACAGGAAAAGGAACAGGAATATGCTTCTGATTTGAATGTTGGTATCAAAGGCCTCTTGGCAGTTACATCTGACCTGTGTTTGACCTGTGTTTGACCTGTGGCTCCTGATCCGTCCTGGTTCGCACAGGTTTTGGATGTTTTTTTCTCACAGAGCGTTGTCACAGAAGTTTGTTTTCTTGTTGTTAGCGCCACATTAGCTCCGCGCTAACGTCCACAAAACTGTTTCCTTTCTCTCTTCCACGCGTTTCTCCGCTCAGTCCTCTCGGCTCAAGTCAAAGCTGTAAAGTTTTGTTCAGAGTTGGCACTTCTCAGCTGCGTGGGGGCGGGGCTGCTGCAAAGGACTGTGGGACTAACCCCAACCCATAGTTCGAACCATAAAAATGCTATATGTCTATTGGAAATGTATAAATATAGATTGGAAATGTTTTGCGGGCCAGATTAAAAGGTCTGGGGGACCATGTTTGACACCCCTGGACTTGAACACTGGTTCCCAACCTTTTTTTTGTCTTTTAAAAAACAATGATATGTTCTGGTAAGTCAAGAACAGTAATGATTATAGCATTCTTTATAGAAGCAATTAATATGCAATTTCTTCATTCAAATTCCCTCCAGATATTCAGGAAAACTTTGTATTTATTTATTTTTTGGATCACATTTTTTGTGTTTTTAAGTTTGAAAAGACTGGATTGGACAGAGAAAACAAGTTAAATTAACTTGTTTTCTAATAAAACAAACAAGCAAAACAGAATACACACAGACGTCTCTAGAACCCGGTTTTCCATCCCGACCCACCAGTTTAGATGGCACAGCCATAAGGAAACGCACGCGGTGTTTAGTTGTTTATTTAGAGCGTAAAATAGTGGGTGGGTCTCCACATAAGCGCCCGGATGAACCCCGTTACGCTGAAGCCTGTGGGAAAGTCACGAGCAGCCAATGGGTTCATTTTAGATTATCTCCCACAATGACATTGCAGAAAAGTGAGGCATAAAAAATCCATTGCAATCACTCAGGCAGTAAACACACCTCCGCTGGCCTTTCACTGTTTGTGTTCAATCTCATTTTTTGCCTATTTTTTTCCCCCCTCAAATAACCCATTATCTTTTTGGGAGTAAAGTGAAAAGATAGAGAATGAAAAGCAAACAAATTCTTCTCTGTCTGGAAGGTGCCTCAGAACTTAAAAGCTTTTTGGCATGAAAAAAAAAGAAGCAACAGCCAAAACAATGAGATGAAAATGAGGACATAATGTGGAGGGAAAAGTCTTATTGTGTTAAAATGATGTGAGAGAAAGTGCAGGCAGCAGATTGGGCTTGTCTACACTTTAAAGCCCCGTTCATGATGTCAAATTCACAACATTGTGTTTTGGGTTTTGGGATAAGAAATGCATTAATCTACTTGTTTTGAGGACTTTATTCCAGAAATGACTTATACATACTGTGAGAAAGAAGGGGAAAACTTGCAAAAAGTGACTTTATTAACAGTGCAACAACAGTTTTGCTTTTGAAATACATTTGATTCATTTAGATATTATTTTTGTATATTTTAAATTGAATTATTATTATTACAATTATATGATGATGATTACTGTTGTTGTTGTTGTTGTTTTTGTTGTTATTTCTTTCTTTTATATTTTACATATATTATTTTAGGTTATTTTTTTATTTTACTTTTTTACATTATACATAATATTATTTTATGTCATTTATTTTTTACATTTTACATATATTTTTTTATGTTTGTTATTCCTTATTTTTTATTTACATTTCACATGCATTACTTTATGTTACAATAACTTATGTATTTTTTAACATAACCTCAGGGAGCAGCCCAACATAACCCAACATAATTTGGACTAAAATAATTCCTTCCATTCCAAAATATAATAAGGACAACATAATGTGCTTTTTTTTTATTGGTAATGTAAAATATAGTGTCTGTGTTTTGAACTGTATAATGTTATTGCTGGGTTTGTTTGCCTCGGGCTTCTTCCTCTCATAATATTCTGCTCTTTTTTATTGACATGTTCACAGGAGACTTATAAAAGTGCAGCGTCACGAGCAGACAGCATCCGGAGTCGGTTTACTCTTACTGTAAATATAAAACTTGGATTTTTCCCCGTAATTAAGACAAAGATCAATACATTACGCGGATAATTGTTTCAGGCTGGACACTCGTTTCGCTGCAATGAGAGACTTTAATTGTGAGCAAAACGAGAGATTCTGCGCAACATTAAATATACTTTACATACCAAACAACTTTACATCACAATTTTTACTGGTGATACTGATGATCAATGAGACAATCATTAATGATGTGACGTTTTGAAATATAAATGTGACTTTGAATGTTTCCTACTTCATAATGACCGGTCAAGTCTTGATATTGGTGAAATTGTGTCTCATGGAAGCGTATTCACGACAAAAGATGTGCACAACAGGTTATTTCAGTGCAAATAAGGTGTCAATTATGTATTTATAGTTATGTAAAGAGTTATTGATGATGATAAACTGCTGTAAATGTGTGTTGCTGTTTGTGCCGTCTTTCTTTGCACAGAAAAGTCATGCCATGTCTTTGTTCTTTTCCCCCTCCCCTTTAATCAGGACGTTGCACTGATCGTTTTGAATAAGAGCCCTCGACTGAAGAACGGCTCATTTATTTAATTAAAGGAGACTTTTATTAATTGGTTCAATGGGAAACACGACGTTTAAGGCGTTTCCTGGCGAATTTAAAACGAGACTGACTTTTAACCGAGGTCGTTGACACGGCTTTACTCTAGAAAAGTATTGTTCTGTAGATGTTAGAATACCGTGGGCGGCGCTAGCATCGCGGTAGCATTTAGCCCGTAGCTGCCTTTAGCATTCTCGGATATTCGTACACATTTGGGCAGTCAAAACCACGTCTTTGTGTCTGCGTTTTGTACAGTATAACTCCCACATTGCTAAACATTTTGGAATAATCACAGGTAAGTACAGAGAATCGGGCAGTGACGTTTTCTGAGCACAAAAACCTCAACAAATTATAACACGCATGAACCAATCACAAATAACAGTCTGAGGGAGCAAATACTGCAGAAAGTCAATTGTATGTAATAATGGAGCCTCCAAAGTTTAAAACCAGCCCTGTTCTTTTGGCCACAGTGTTGCTGCTGCTACTGCTCCTTCCTCCCGGTCAGAAACTCCTCTTTATTGACCCGGCGCTCTCATTTCTGCCCGCGCCGATGATGGATGTACGCCTAAGTCAGCAGCCACAATCCTGCCACTGCGGGGACTTTTCAACCTTCACAAATCAAACCATCCGCACAACATTTAACGGCAAATTTGTCTTGCAAAATGGAGACGCGAGACGGAAGCTAATGCCACGAGATAAAGACAATGCATCACTCGCTCCGATATCGAAAAGAGAGAGGGTGAAGAGATTTGCAAGGGATTGTTGACGGCAGCAACAAATGAGCCAAAACTCATCTTTGTGGATATGAAGTATATGAGGCGTTGTGCAATTGTAGACGATCTAGTTTCAGATGGAGAGCAAGGGCCAGTGTGACTCGAATTCATGTTTTGGTGAGAAATATTCATTCATTCATGTTCTACCGCTTGTTCCCTTTCGGGGTCGCGGGTGACTGGAGCCTATACCTTTGAGCCTTCGGCGGGGTACACCCTGGACAGTGGCCAACTCGTCGCAGGGTTAACACAGAGACATAGACATTACAGACAACCATTCACTCTCACGTTCATTGATTTGGACGGCGGGAGGAAGTCGGAGAACCCGGAGGGAACCCACGGTAACACGGGGAGGACATGCAAGAGCGCTAACCGTCTTTGCCACCGAGCACCCAGAGAAATATGCAAAGAGAAAATCCAAAGATGTCAGAGAGTGAGTTTATAGAGATGTGGAGTTCGGGAGCAGGACCACGCCTCTTCCTGTCCCCCTGCTTCATCTTTCCTCTCAGTCCTCTCCTTTACATGCCTCTCTCTGCCTCTTTCAGGTATGAGGGTGACACAAACCTCCCCAGAACCTGCCAACGACCCTTCCACAGATGCACCAATCCAGCTTCGAGCTCCACAGTTGTCTACCGTTTCCATGGCCTTCATACATAATACGATCATACTTACACTTCTGAGGTTGTGCTACTTTCCAGTGAATTTGCCATTTTTATCTTAAGGATCCACTCATGGCTCTGTGACTCAATTACAGAGACATTATCCACAAACCAGGACCAAACATCTGCAGTTAAAAGGCAAAATCTTCAGCATTCTGAGCTGCTCCGACTCCATTTTAAACTCTGGACAGTTGAGAGCGTTGATAGCGTTGATAGCCGCCTAATTGACATGCTGTAATCGCTGAAGTCTGCTGAGCCATAGAGGAGTGTAAATAGATCAATAGAGAAGCAGTTTTTGGGAGTTAATCAGCAGACAGCGGTGTTACAGCAAGAGTCACCTGCAGGTAAGTCCAGGCGGGAATTTCAATGTATTAACACACATTTTATCCAATTAGGGACAAAGGTTATAGTGCAAAAGAAAAAAAACATCCTAATCAAGTATTTCCTGTGGTGACCCAGTTTTGATCCATCTCAGAGGAAAGGAGAACATGCAAACTCCAAAGTCCTCACCCAGTCAAGAACGCAATGTTATGTGTGTTTTATAGTATTCTCAGAGGTGGGTCGAGTAGACAAACATTACTACGAATGTTACTTAAGTACAGAGCGGTATAATTCTTATTAGTAAGAATGAAAAATGTGGGTAAAAAAACGTGGACATAACGTCTGATTTATGATTAAAATGTTCATGTGATCAAAAGGGAAAGTGATTAATACATTCTCTAAATATGATGTTATGAAAGTATAAACACTCAAATGAGCTAAGATGACAGTTTAACATGCTAATTGTGTTGTAAAATAAAAAATCAAAAGGTTTACACACTCAACAAAGACTCTTAACGCCCTGGACCTCACCTAAATGTGGTTGATGGTTTGGTACCAGCTGACACTCCACTGATTATTTGCTGGCTAATGCAAACAGCTAATGGGAGAATACGTGGGACTGGCTCCGGAGGCTTTGAACCAGACTAGCTGCATTGCTAAGTGTTTGATAGTGTGAACACTGAATGCTGTGTCTACTTATTTATACGTCTGCGTGTTAAATTGTACATCCCGCGCAGTCCGCTGTGCGCAGCAGAGACACACCCAACGAGCACTTTGCGTACGTCATTTTGAGTCATCGCTGAGCACAAATCAAGGTAGGCGGGCGCTACATGACGCTCTGCCCAATCAGCTTGAATTAATTCACTTTTCACCGTCCCGCCTTCTCCCAACGGCTTTGAGCGAGAGACTTTCCAGACTGATCCGTGAGGAGTGAGCCGGGTTAACGGTAAAGGTCTTGTTTTTCACATTGCACTGCACCGTTAACATAGCTGTACTGTAACGTTAACACACATTTCTCTTTCTAAAACATCTCCTCCTGTCGGACTCCACTAATACGAGCCGTTTATCAGCTCGGTCAGGTCGACGGGGCCACTGTCTCGTACGGCCTGCACTGCCCGCTTGCTCCTGTCCATTTCAACATGGGGCAGAGACACGGGCACGTCTGCAGTAATGAGCCCGACACAAACATGGCAGCGCTGGCCTGGATCTCCACTGCACTCTGACAGTGTGTCCTCCGGGTGTCGCCTTTGGGTGTCACCTTTGGGCGTCACACTGGTGTCATTTCGGGCGATATGGCAGAAGACAAATGCAGTCGCAGCCGCCCACGCACGCCAGACCGATTTTAACAGTGATCTGAAGCAGGACAACAACAGAACAAGGAAAATGTGGGCGAAAATGTGTTATTGGGTGTTTTTGTTTGTGTGTAATTATGTTTTTAGTGACGTCATCAAACTGAAAGAAATGTAAATTGTGTTACTTTCAAAATGTTGACACAATCTATACATGATTTATGTGAGTGCAAACACTACAAACCTTTCAATCTTTCCTGTTTTTATGCGACAGTTTGAGGACTTTTGCTGAACGATTCTCAAACCTTGGATAAAAACATTTAAAATTTAAGATTAAAAATGTTTCTCTTTTGACTTATTCATTGTTCATTGTTTTATGTTGCATCGAATCACCAAAACAAGCTCCGATGTTTGTGAATTCTGTTCATTGACAATGGAAATAAACCCTTTCTGATTCTGATTCGAGTAAGTACCCGTGATATACTCTTTGAAGTACAACTCCTTCCTAAATGTAAGCAATTATAACTCCCTCCTTCCCTCCAAGGACACTCTCCTGTGTTCTTGCAGTCCGGGCTGAAGCTGAGGGGCAGTTAAAGTGGATCATTCATCTTCATTGTCCAAGTCATCAAAAGTGAAGAGGAGCATTTGTCTCACGTTGGACTGTTCGAACTGCAGAGGCTGAAGACATCTCCCAAGTAACACCAAACACAGTCATGTGCTTTTCATTTTTCAAGGATTTTTTTGGCCCGTAGGCTTTATTAGATATGACAGCTTTGGCGTGAAACGGGGATGAGATGAGGGAAGGACATGCAGTATATTGTCTGAGCCGCTGCACTTAAAGCCTGGCATATGTGCTGCCGCCTTAACCACTCCACCACCGGGCATCACAGTAATGTGTTTTCTACAGTTTGAGCTAACTGAATGTCCATGAACTGTGCCAATAGATACAACTAATTGTGGAAAGTTGAGTCCATGTTTTCTAATGAAATGTCTTTTCTCCTTTAGTTGTGTCTAAACAGTGAGACACTTTGTTGACTTAATGTGTGAGCTGTGAACACGTCTCTATCTAGAGTCTGTATAAGCTTGTTTTAAGTAAGATTTGTAACACCAATCTGCCCTCCTCCACTGATCAAAGACTCAAACCATCTCGTCCTGCGTCTCGTCTTGCGTCTCGTCCGGCTGGAACCCAAATACAAACAAGACCAAGACCAAGTTCTGTGCACAACACACACTCTCGGCATCTAAGGAGACCTCAGGGGGAATGAGCTGTTCTCTAGAGTGAAGGCGGACTTCAGGACTAATGCTGTTCCAAATAGGAAGACATGGATAAAAATAAACTGGTCAAACGGCCAGAATAATCTGTTCACTTTCTTTAGTTGAACATCATGTCAAAAACATTTGTTAAAACTCAATTGTAACTTGACTTGAAGCGCTTTAAATGCACATAAACCACCAGGAAATGTCTTAAAAAAGGGAAAATGTTTCATTTGCCATTTCATTTGTTTTCCACCATGACACACTGCCATCTGTCCGCGGTGAATCTAATGACCAAGTCGAGCGCTCCAATGACAGTGACGTCCACCGCTGATTACACAGATGAACACGGACACACACACTGCCCACAGCGCTAACCATAGCACTGCCCACAGCACTGCCCATAGCACTGCCCATAGAACTGCCCATAGCACTGCCCACAGCACTGCCCATAGCACTGCCCATAGCACTGCCCATAGAACTGCCCATAGCACTGCCCACAGCACTGCCCATAGCACTGCCCACAGCACTGCCCATAGCACTGCCCATAGAACTGCCCATAGCACTGCCCACAGCACTGCCCATAGCACTGCCCATAGCACTGCCCATAGCACTGCCCATAGCACTGCCCATAGCACTGCCCATAGCACTGCCCATAGAACTGCCCATGGCACTGCCCACAGCACTGCCCATAGCACTGCCCATAGCACTGCCCACAGCACTGCCCACAGCACCGCCCACAGCACCGCCCATAGCACTGCCCACAGCACCGCCCACAGCACCGCCCATAGCACTGCCCACAGCACTGCCCACAGCACCGCCCACAGCACTGCCCATAACCCCGCCCACAGCACTGCCCACAACCCCGCCCACAGCACTGCCCATAACCCCGCCCACAGCACTGCCCACAGCACTGCCCATAACCCCGCCCACAGCACCGCCCATAGCACTGCCCACAGCACTGCCCACAGCACCGCCCACAGCACTGCCCATAACCCCGCCCACAGCACTGCCCACAACCCCGCCCACAGCACTGCCCACAACCCCGCCCACAGCACTGCCCATAACCCCGCCCACAGCACTGCCCATAACCCCGCCCACAGCACCATCCCGCTGGCAGATTGTGTGCTGTAAAATGCAATAAGACTTTTCATCATAACTGACATACGAACCGTGAGAAGAAGAACTGCTGGACTCAATTTCAAATAGATGAATTCAATAAACAAGTGACAAACTGGAACTCCATGTTTTGCCATGTTTTAGCCTCCTTCTTTTGGAAACATTCTATCACTGTCTGATGTCATCATCTACTGAGTGGTCCTGCGCTGCATGTTTTGTATTTATTTTTACATGTTATCTTTATTTTTCTCTTAGGTCAAATCAGTTTGTTTTATGTATGTTTTTGTTGTATTATGTTAGAAATAGTAAAAAACATTTTTCATTGTGAGTCTAAGAAAATCATCCGATCTTCATAAACTAAGACACATGTTGTTATTTCCAGGTGCATTCTGGTGCAAAAAGAATAGTAAATATATCAGAATATCATTATGCAAAACCTGTAATCTTACATTTATACATATGCATGGTTTTCAGGCATAAGGATTCCTTCCTGATTTGAGGCATTTCTCAAGGCGACGGTCGTGTTACAGCAAAGACACAATTCAAACACACATATGAAATCTTATGAATGGGAAAAGGTCCTCACAAAATCCTTCAAATCAGGAGGAAATACTGAAGCCCAGAAGAGAATGTCTCGTCTCAAATCAACAATACAACAACCACAGTTCATGACGAGAATGTTTTGTTTGTGGATTGAAACATTTCACTGGGATCTATTTTTAGTGAGCACAAACTGCTCCAATCTTCCACTTTTAATACAATATAAAAACTTTCCCATTGTCAGTAAAGACACAGAAGACATCTAGACATTGAACTCTTTTTTTAACCAATAATTCCTATTACAATATGCTATTAAATGATTAAGTCTTTTCTTCCAACACAAAAGGAAAAGAGCATTTTTCAATAGAAATGCCCTCAGAGTGAAGAAGAGCGGCGAGCGCGGAGACACGCCGCAGTCTCTCAATAATGGAGCACTTTCCTTTGAGGAGAAAATGGTTTCAAATCTACGACTCAAACACATTTGTCCCCAAAAAAAGAGGCGCTGAAGTGTAAAACGCCGCAGCAGAGACGTGGCTGACAGGCCGCCACTCACAGACCACCACAATCCTGACGAGGACTCGACAACAACGAGCAGACGGACTTATTTATCCTATAGACATCCATATGGTGCAGCAGAGGGCGTCTCAAACTGAGGACCACGGACCATGACAGAGCTAAACTAGAGCTAAACCAGGTCTGAAGTGAGACATGGGCAATGCAGCTCGAAATAATGTTCGATCAAAGGAGGACAAAAACATGAATGCAGTTACAAGACCGTTGCCATAGCGATTAACGATATAATGCAACCTATTTTATGATTTGAATGCTGCAAAAGTTGATGCTGAAACCTATAAATACCGTATTTTCCGGGCTATAAGTCGCACCTTTTTTCATAGTTTTGGCCGATGTGCGACTTACATTTATATTTATACTTATATACTTGTACTCTGGAGCGACTTATATGTGGTATTATTTGTTATTTTCACACTTGCAACCGCATTTCATACTCCAGTGCAACTTATATATGTTTATTTCTTCTCTATTATGCATTTTTTGGCTGGTGCGACTTATACTCCGGAAAATACGGTATTTGGCTCTAAATTAAACAATTAGTCAAACCGCAGAAGGCCCCGCGTGCCACAGTTTGGGAAACTACTACTGCAGCATTTTGATTTACAACAGTGAAGGGGAAACTAAATGTACAAGTCAAAAGCAAAACTATTATTATCGAATGACTGAACTGGACACAAACCACAAAGTCATATCAAGTCTAAACCATTAAAGAAGATAATTTAGCCCGAAATGTTCCACAAAATGGCATTAAACTCACAGTGCAGATCGCCTAACGAGAGCGTAGCTTCCTAATGGAGCGCACCCCAGATTGAGAACCCTTTCGCAGGCCTCTTTCCTCGATACATTTGTCCATTCCCCCCCTTCCAGAGCAGCCCTTTTTTTATCATTGGCAGCGGCGGTAAAAACGGCTTAATTAAAGCATGAATGTTTAATGCGGCCTGAAGCATTCTGGGAGCGGGACCCGGGAGACACAGACGCATCAGTTACAGGTTTGAACAAATCTGATGAGACAGAAACGCTGGAAGCCGAGGCACTTTAGGAGGGACTTCGGAAATGTATTGTAATTGGCGTATGTTCTCTGTGCGGATGTGGGCGGAGTCAAGATAGGAGCGGTTGAAATTCAGCCGGGGAAACCACGGGGGTTACATTTGCAGTGACCTTGCCAAAAGTTTTCACAGTTGGCTCGGACAAAACTACATTTGAGTAACCGGCGTTGTGATTAAAACGTAGTGTGAGTTTGAGTCTGTGCCGTGGGAGCGAGTTTAAAGTCGTCCTGAGTTGGTCTTTCTCCGGTCATCACGTCGGTCAGTACACGGCGCTGTCAGAGTCTGGGTTCAGTCTGTGGTGTATGTGACCGAGCTCATCCACACAGTCCAAGTAAAGCAATGTAAGTTTTCCAGAAAAGCCATTTTTATTTTTTTTATTTAATATGGACATAGCATTTACATTGGACGAACCAGATGCAATGTTTTAAGTGTTATAGCAAAATAAGCTAATTTTCAACACCCGTCCATTGGAGGCTTTTAGAATTAAAACATTTTTTTACAGACTATATACAATAAAATCTGTACATTTAAAAATAATTCATATCCAGCAGAGTGACGTTTTTTCTTTGGACAAGACAGTGTACATAGCATCAAATTGGGATGAGAGAGGGAAGGACATTCAGCAAATTGTCAGAGCCAGAATCAAAGTCACGACGCTGCGGCCGGCTGAACGTGGAGCCTGGCATATGTGCAATACACTCGGCCATCGTGTGGTAAAAGTCGTTACTTTATCAAGTTACACATCATTTTATGTTTAAATATCAAAGCTTTCGTCTGAAGGTCTAGACCAAACTGACTGAGGGGGCACCCATGTTTCCAAGGGGGGCCAAGACAAAGGACCTTCAGGTTCCCATGCAACAACAAAGAAACAAACAAAGAAAGAAAGAAACAAAGAAACAACTACTAATGTACAGTTTAGACGTGGTTGGCGAGGGACTTGTTTAAAGTTGGTGTGGTCGACTTTATTTCGCTTGAGCAAATGAGACTCTAAACCACTCTAGTCAAGTTCTTTATAGTTCGGGTGGGTTTACCAGGACTGAACTTGGACTAGAACCGAGCCCAGACTGGAATTTAACAGATGTTTGTTAACTGACTTTTTTTTGTCCATTATTACCCCCAGATTTCTGACTGACTTGACACCAATCCACAAAGTCAGAAACAGTAGAAAAACTTACGCCGTTTTATTTTCTTTCTTTTTTTCCCTCACAGCTGTATCATTATATATATGTTTTTCATTGCCCTTTTTAAACCAGGAAAGTCCCACTGGGCAGCAGCATTTCTTCCTCTGTAAACAACACGCTTTAACAGGGGCCAGAACCGCACCGTGCAGCTCGGTCCCACTCCATCCCTGCCCACACAGCGCCCCCTGCGCCTTCATCTGCTGTATAACACACACACATACGTACACACGGATATATATATATATAAAATAATGAACTTATTTTTCCTTCCGAGGCTTGTTTTGAACCAAAGCCATGTTCTGCAGCGACGCTTTACCGCGCGCTCCTATGGCGATGGCGGCGAGCCGGCTGTAAATGTGTTTGCTTCAGGTTTCCTCGCTGCTCCTTCTGGAGGCCTGGATGGAAACCCCTTAGTTTAGCAACAATGTGGTGTGTGGTGGAGGCCTGCAGCGAAAACACAGTCGCTCCATTTATCTTGCTCAGGCGCGGCGAGCTGCCAAGGCGAGCCCGGAAAAGTGCAAGTCAGGGGGGGGTTTATAGGGAGTTCTCCTGCCTCCGACGGCTGGAGCTGCTGATCAGGCTGGTCCCAGGTCGTTTCTGAAGCCTTCAATCACAGACAGTGTAAAACGCTCTGAACGGACTGTGGTTACAGTAGAACCCTGAGGATGTGTCTGCACTGCATTTAAAGGGTTTGGGTTAAAAGAGCGCATGTGATTACTCAGCTCATGAGCTTTATTCTATCTGTATTTTTTTCTATAATCTGCAGAAAAAAACAATTTTTTTTATATTAACATACTGTGTCAACTTTAAATTGTACACTTTTTAAAGGGGTATTGCAGCATGAGGTCAGGAGTGATAATGCCGTTGTCATAGCGCTGCCAATCTCAACAGCAAATATCATGTGTAGGATCTGCCCAGAGAAAGAGATAAATAAACCTACTTCATGTACTATTTTACTCACAGGACTTTTCTCTACTTCTGCATTGAAATGACCTTTGACCCGGATGCTCCTCCTCTGCCTGGAGGAACGCTCTCGGCTCCAGATGAAGGGCTCCTCAGTCCCCTCTGCACATGAACATCTGCATCTGTCTGTGGGAGTACGATCTCTCCTTCACGGTGGTTCTACCCGAGGTTTCTACTTTTACCCCACAGAGGTTTTTGGGGGATTTTTGTATTTTTCCTCCCAGAGAAAGAGGGTTTAGGACAGAGGGGCCGGGACAGTTATCCATTTGCCAACATACCGTGAACACTGTTTAATCTCCTTCTCTATATAACCGTCACACATCGAAGCAACTGCTGTTTTGGGCATTACAAAAAACCAATGTCATTAAATGTATTTGGGTTCAGACAAAAAGGTGAAAAAAAAAATCATGTGACAGTTTGAGCTCATTAATAATCAGAGAGAGGAACAATTGCATTTAAATGAAAGACGAGATTGTTTTCTTCAAAATGACACCAAGCATCATACTTTAAATCTTTATCTGGCAGAATATGGACGAGTGTTTTTAAACTTCAATCGCTGAGAACTGTGATACTGCTGAAACCCAGAAAAGTGTTTCATGACATCATATTTAATGTAGACCCTGAGCCCGTGTCGACTGGAGTGATACTGATATGTCACATTCTGGGGTCCTTCTCTGCACTCCATCCTCCTCGGAGTCTTCCTGTTTCCTGTTAACTGTTTCCTGTTCTTTCCTGTTCTGTGACTTGTCCCGGTTTCTTCCTTTATTCCAACAGTTTTCACAGCGGCACATGAGGGTGATGCCGAGGCCGTGAGCACGTGATAGAAAAGTGTCTCAGGCGTTCACAAAGGTCTCAGCGGTTATGTTCTCGTGTGACTGTAGCACAGAAGAGTAACTGCACAGAGATGTTGACTCGAGCACTGGCCAAAACGAGGTGTGGTAAAGGTGAATGAACACTTTATATATATTATGTGTATGGAAAAAAGAGGTGAAAAGGGCAAACACGTGCAAACACATCAGAGCCTTTTATTCCCCGGCTTTAAACACCACATGAAGAGTTTTATTGATATCGATTAACAGTTTTTCTTTATCATTAATAATGTTTTAGCTGAGCTTTTAAATGACCTTTAAAGTTCTATATTTGTTATTCTTGTTTTGAGGTTGTATTTATCATTTATAGAACGTTGCTGCTGTGTTATTGCTTTCCTCTCTGATTAAATCAACCGTGTGCAGCACTTTGACAACAGCCTTGTTTATAAAAATGTGCTCTATAAAAGGACGGATGGTTAGAAGGAAGGAACATTTGCTCTGTAACGTTTCTGCTGGAGAGAAGCCACAGCCTCCAACGCCACAGTGTTGTTTTGGCTTTCGTATAAATACATATCAATCTTGCATTTATTTTTAACGCTCAAAAATGTCTGGAAAGCGTGCGTTCGTTCTATGAGCGGACTCGCCTCTCCACAGATCTCATCCCACCGGACTTAAAGCAGATGTATTATGCTTTTATTAAGTGATAAACTATAACAGAGGAAGATGTCTATTCTACATTGTGTAAACTGCAAAATTGCCACTTGAAAAAGCGGTTTGGGCAAGAATAAAAATGTAAATTCCTGTTCAGAAATGCAGACTTGACGCGTCACCATCCGAAAGTGGATTTACATTTATCTTTTTGTTTTGTTTTATTGTTGAAAAGTGGCTCCACAACATTCCTGAACCTTCTGTTTACGACCCAGAATCTAAAAGTGTATTCTAAATGTATTATTATAGAAAAGTGGGCGGGGATAGGGGGTAGATGTTTCTGAGAACAGGACAATAAAGGATTACTCAAACATGCATAAATCAATAAATCAATATAGAACTTGGAGTAAACTAAAGATGAGGAAACACATGGAAAACATAGTAAAAAACACTTAATTTAGCTTCAAACTGACTCATTATAACTGTCGTGTCTGATCCAATCACTGACCAGCTCAACATCTGACCTCACACGACCCCGAAGACCACATTAAAGTGCATATGACAGGATTGCACATTCTAAGTTTGACTTTATTTAGTGTATTTGCACCTGTTGTACATATAAATGATAGTTTTACACCAATAGAGCAGGTATTTGTGGAGGAAACGTTGAAAAATCACACCAGGGACACTCGTTCCAGTCAAAGTTTATGCAGAATTTATAGAAAGAAACAACTAAACATCAATTCAACAAAATAAAGAAAGTTGCTCTCATATATTTTAATTATTTATACATTTTTTGGTCAAATAAAAAAAAATGGTGACATCAGATAATCAGGTAATTTCCTAGTGTGATTTAGCAAATAAGATAAGATATTCCTTTATTGTCCACACATGGGGAAATTCCATTGTTGCAACACAGGTAGATACAGAGGAAAAGGACAGATCACTTATAGGAAGTTTAAAAAACACTCTTAATAGAAGAACTCTTATAAACAAAAACTCCTATAGACAAAACCTCTCATTTCCTAATAAGGAATGGAGGGGAAAATAAATAAAGATAAAGATAAAAATAAAAATAAATAAAAACAGTTAGCGTAAGACAAGATAATACTAATATAATGGTATAATAAGTGAAATTCTAAACAAAAAAAAATGCTATTCTGCGCTAACTTTTCAAATAATTCTTGGTAAAATTCAAAATATATTTATCTTAACTGCGTCCGACCTGTAGGGGGCACTTTAAGTCAAGTTTAATCCTTTTAAACGGCTGATACATTCGTTTAGATTTAAAGGATGTCAAGTCCCAAATGAACTCTCGCCTCCGTCTAAAGTGATTCCAAAAAAAAACACTTTTAATCAGCGTGTTTTCCCCAATCACTGAGGTCAAACTCAACCAAAGCGACCCGACATGGTCACCGCTGTCACTGAGCATGACCGTCCGATTCCACGCGAGCTCGGGGCGACTCCTCCCACGGCAACGAGAGAAAAGGGGGTGGAGATATTTACGTTTTCTAAAAAAAAATCATCCCTCGGGGGCCCTGCGGCAGAGTGACTGAAAGCGAATGTACGGCGTGTCGCGTCCGGATCCTCCGAGTCGAGCGGCGTCAGACAGCTGTGATTGGTAAAACAGACAGGGCCTATTCATCTCCGGGCGTTTCACTATCAGCTTATCTCCCGTTCTGACACCGCGTGCGATGTGAGCGAGCCAGACAGCTTCTCAAATGTGTGACAGGATTAAAAACGTCTGCGCGCTCAAGAAGAGATGGGGGAAGAATGGAAGGATCAGCCGTAACTTTATGACCGTCTGTATTTGTGGTGCAACGAGTTAACGAGTGCGTTCTGTTGACCATGGCTGACCAATCACTGACCACTCACACGGACATGGACGGTAAGTTACCTGAACGCGCCCCCTACAGGTCGGACGACTCGTTGAGCTAAAACGCAGTTAAGATGTTGAATTTTGCGAAGAAATATAAAAATCTTAACCCAGAAAAGCACATTTTTTTAGGTTTATATTGTCACTTCCTGTTTGTAATTGATGACGTCACACTAGGAAATCACCCAGCAAACTCATCTAATGTCTCCATTTGTTTAACTTGATAAATACAAATGTATGAGAGCGACTTTATTGTGTTGTGTTTATGTTTAGAGTCAAAAAAGTTGTTTCTTTGTGTAAATTCTGCATAAACATTTGACTGGTGTGATGTCACTTCCTGTCATTTTCTTCACATTTTTCAACGTTTTCATCACAAATACCAGCTCGATTGGTGTAAAACTATAAACTATATGTACAGCAGGTACAAATACACCAAATAAAATCATAATTAGAACATCGTAAAAACCTGTCAGAGTCACTTTAACTGACAACTTTCCATCAAAGACTTCAAGTGCATTTCACAGGTTTCACCCATATCACTAAAACATAGATTTAACTAAGAATCGTACCTATACTTTCCTCTTGTTTGTGCAGAGGTTGTGGCACGATCTGTGGAGCAGCAGTATCACATGTGCAGTACTATATCCAAATACAGTACACAGAATAAAAACACGTTATCGCTTTATCACACTTACGCTACTAAGAAATGTAGATCGTGCAACGACAGCTCGACACAGTGCAGTACACAAGCACCAAAGCTCCTCTACTTTACACAATAGTTATTTAACAAATACAATTGAGTGACAACAACATTATTTTGTTAAATGAGTGTTTGAATCGTCCGAAAATTGTGATTATTGCGTGTGAATTGTCCTTGCAAAACGACGTGTCCCTGTACTTAAATACTAGTCTTAAAAAGCACTTCAAAATAGCCATAAAGGACAGTTCTCCAGCTACAGTACTCCCCCGACATGTTTGCAGTATCCTCATCATGCACAACAAAGTCCTTCTTAATGTTAGGGGAGGATCAACGAACGAACCCGATAACTTTGTGCAACAGTCACAGGATTTAACTTCAGGGGTAAATAACCGTAACATAATGCGATACGGCGTTACATCATTTGACGTTAGATTGGAAGAGACAAACAGGTCAGAATCACGAAGCAGCAGAGATGACACGTTTGGGTTGTTTACCTGTGTCAGCGGAACAAACACGGTGGCATGTGTGGTTAGTCACAACAGAGCACAAGGCCAAATGTCAGAGGATGTATACAAAGCAGAGCTGGACCCCGTAACATGTATTTACGGTTTACTGAGTTTTTGTTTGGCGGGATTAAACGTGTAGTACGTATTTATCTTAAGTTTTTCATCAGTCAAGAGCCGGTTTGCGAAGCGTTTATTCCCCGTTTCCATCAAAGCGCTTGAGTGGCATGTCTAGGTGTTGGTTAGCTTCAGGAGCAGCTTTTATCGTGACATCGCTGCTCCTGTAGAGGGCGCCGTGCACAGCCTGTTTCCGGAGAGAGGGCCACTATTTTGTCATCGCTGTTTAAACTTGAATAATACCATAATTTTAACACAAAAGCAAAAGGCTGCATCCTCTATCTTTAAACAATTGAAAAGCATAATAAACCTTTTCTGTATAACTGTTGAAGCATATTTGAATAAGAAAATGTCAAAATGTCATATTTGGTGTTTCCACATGGCGCTACTTTAAAATGTGAGGTAATGTAACAGTTTATGTCATCAAAACACACAATTGTCACATTTTTCTGGCAGTGCAGACATTAATTTAACAAATAAAGGTGTTCTCATTTCATCTGTCAAATTATAACTATTTTTGTATTTAATTTTTGGAGTAAATTGGATGAGAATGGGCCACACTGTAGTCGCATAATGACTTCTACATCATGTGTGTGTATAGCACAGTTGCCGTCCCTGTCCAACAAGGAAGAAAATATATAAACTTGTACTTATTATCTTATTTTGAAGTACAGTATTGGTGTTTTTGGACACGGCGTCTCAGCTAAAGCCTTGGACAGATGTATTTGGTCTTGGTCTTCCTTTCTGACCATCTGAATGTCAGGGACGCACCAGAAATAGCACAGATATGGCCAACTTAAAGGTTAAAGTTTTGTAACGGAGCGTAGGCCGAGGCGGAGTCCGTCTCATTAGCTCCGGTGACCACAGAACGCCGACGTTACTCACCGTTTAATGTCACGGTTTGAACTGGAGCTCCACAGAGTCCGTGTTTCCTGACCTACTTCGGCGTCACATCAAAACAATCCCTCGAAGCATGAAAATTACTCAAACTGACTGAGGTCGAAGGTCGTCAGAGGCAACGTGAACTCCCAGTGACATAGTGCAATGCTGCTACGGCCCGTGCTACATTTGTCACATTTACAACTGCTGCTGCTACTACTACAAATACTACAAATACTTCTGCTATTACTGTTACATACACAGTGATGCTCATGAGGACCTTTGCTATGGCAACATAAAATAATGTATGCACTCAAAACCATCCTGATTTGGTGTGGATTTGGTTGGAATTGCCACAACCGAATTAACAAAAGCTAGCTTGCATGACGTTGTAATGAGCATGTAGTACAAGAAAGTACATCATGCATCCACCCTCACTGTGTGAAAGAGACGTTTCACAGGTCTTTCCTTCTGCTGCTGTCAAACACTGTTAGCCCCAAATATGTGTCATTCAGCATCATAATCATGTGCAAAACTGACTTAATCATGTGCAATACTGTCATAATCATGTGCAAAACTGTCATATTCATGTGCAATACTGACTTAATCATGTGCAATACTGTCATAATCATGTGCGATACTGTTATATTCATGTGCAATACTATCATACGCATGTGCAATAATGTCATATGCATGTGCAATACTGTCATAACCATGTGCAATACTGTCATAATCATGTGCAATACTGTCATACTCATGTGCAATAATGTCATATTCATGTGCAATACTGTCATAATCATGTGCAATATTGTCATAATCATGTGCGATACTGTTATATTCATGTACAATACTATCATACGCATGTGCAATAATGTCATATTCATGTGCAATACTGTCAAAACCATGTGCAATAATGTCATACTCATGTGCAATACTGTCATAATCATGTGCAATTCTGCCATACTCATGTGCAATACTGTCATTTTCATGTGCAATACTGTCATAGTCATGTGCAATACTGTCATATTCATGTGCAATACTGGCATAATCATGTGCGGTACTGTTATATTCATGTGCAATATTGTCATACTCATGTGCAATACTGTCATAATCATGTGCAATACTGTCATACTCATGTGCAATACTGTCATTTTCATGTGCAATACTGTCATACTCATGTGCAATACTGTCATTTTCATGTGCAATACTGGCATAGTCATGTGCGGTACTGTTATATTCATGTGCAATACTGTTATATTCATGTGCAATACTGTCATACTCATGTGCAATACTGTCATAATCATGTGCAATACTGTCATTTTCATGTGCAATACTGGCATAGTCATTTACGGTACTGTTATATCCATGTGCAATATTCTCATACTCATGTGCAATACTGTCATAATCATGTGCAATATTGTCATACTCATGTGCAATACTGTCATATTCATGTGCAATACTGTCATAATCATGTGCAATACTGTCATACTCATGTGCAATACTGTCATTTTCATGTGCAATACTGGCATAGTCATGTGCGGTACTGTTATATTCATGTGCAATACTGTTATATCCATGTGCAATACTGTCATACTCATGTGCAATACTGTCATAATCATGTGCAATACTGTCATTTTCATGTGCAATACTGGCATAGTCATGTACGGTACTGTTATATTCATGTGCAATACTGTCATAATCATGTGCGATACTGTCATATTCATGTGCAATACTGTCATACTCATGTGCAATACTGTCATATTCATGTGCAATACTGTCATAATCATGTGCAATATTGTCATAATCATGTGCGATACTGTTATATTCATGTGCAATACTATCATACGCATGTGCAATAATGTCATATTCATGTGCAATACTGTCATAACCATGTGCAATAATGTCATACTCATGTGCAATACTGTCATAATCATGTGCAATTCTGCCGTACTCATGTGCAATACTGTCATTTTCATGTGCAATACTGTCATAGTCATGTGCAATACTGTCATAATCATGTGCGGTACTGTTATATTCATGTGCAATATTGTCATACTCATGTGCAATACTGTCATAATCATGTGCAATACTGTCATACTCATGTGCAATACTGTCATCTTCATGTGCAATACTGGCATAGTCATGTGCGGTACTGTTATATTCATGTGCACTACTGTTATATTCATGTGCAATACTGTCATACTCATGTGCAATACTGTCATAATCATGTGCAATACTGTCATTTTCATGTGCAATACTGGCATAGTCATGTACGGTACTGTTATATTCATGTGCAATACTGTCATAATCATGTGCGATACTGTCATATTCATGTGCAATACTGTCATACTCATGTGCAATACTGTCATATTAATGTGCAATACTGTCATAATCATGTGCAATAGTGTCATAATCATGTGCGATACTGTTATATTCATGTGCAATACTATCATACGCATGTGCAATAATGTCATATTCATGTGCAATACTGTCATAACCATGTGCAATAATGTCATATTCATGTGCAATACTGGCATAACCATGTGCAATTCTGCCATACTCATGTGCAATACTGTCATTTTCATGTGCAATACTGTCATAGCCATGTGCAATACTGTCATAATCATGTGCGGTACTGTTATATTCATGTGCAATACTGTTATATTCATGTGCAATATTGTCATACTCATGTGCAATACTGTCATAATCATGTGCAATACTGTCATACTCATGTGCAATACTGTCATTTTCATGTGCAATACTGGCATAGTCATGTGCGGTACTGTTATATTCATGTGCAATACTGTTATATTCATGTGCAATACTGTCATACTCATGTGCAATACTGTCATAATCATGTGCAATACTGTCATTTTCATGTGCAATACTGGCATAGTCATGTACGGTACTGTTATATTCATGTGCAATACTGTCATAATCGTGTGCGATACTGTCATATTCATGTGCAATACTGTCATACTCATGTGCAATACTGTCATATTCATGTGCAATACTGTCATAATCATGTGCAATATTGTCATAATCATGTGCGATACTGTTATATTCATGTACAATACTATCATACGCATGTGCAATAATGTCATATTCATGTGCAATACTGTCATAACCATGTGCAATAATGTCATACTCATGTGCAATACTGTCATAATCATGTGCAATTCTGCCATACTCATGTGCAATACTGTCATGTTCATGTGCAATACTGTAATAGTCATGTGCAATACTGTCATAATCATGTGGGGTACTGTTATATTCATGTGCAATACTGTCATAATCATGTGCAATACTGTCATACTCATGTGCAATACTGTCATTTTCATGTGCAATACTGGCATAGTCATGTGCGGTACTGTTATATTCATGTGCAATACTGTTATATTCATGTGCAATACTGTCATACTCATGTGCAATACTGTCATAATCATGTGCAATACTGTCATTTTCATGTGCAATACTGGCATAGTCATGTACGGTACTGTTATATTCATGTGCAATATTGTCATACTCATGTGCAATACTGTCATAATCATGTGCAATATTGTCATACTCATGTGCAATACTGTCATAATCATGTGCAATATTGTCATAATCATGTGCGGTACTGTTATATGCATGTGCAATATTGTCATACTCATGTGCAATACTGTCATAATCATGTGCAAAACTGTCATATTCATGTGCAATACTGTCATACTCATTGCAATACTGTCATATTCATGTGCAATACTGTCATAATCATGTGCAATACTGTCATATTCATGTGCAATACTGTCATAATCATGTGCAATACTGGCATAGTCATGTGCAGTACTGTTATATTCATGTGCAATATTGTCATACTCATGTGCAATACTGTCATATTCATGTGCAATATTGTCATATTCATGTGCAATACTGTCATAGTCATGTGAAATACTGTCATATTCATGTGCAATACTGTCATGTTCATGTGCAATACTGTCATAGTCATGTGAAATACTGTCATATTCATGTGCAATACTGTCATGTTCATGTGCAATACTGTTTTTTCAATATTCCCAGTCCATATAACAGCTGTAAATAAGAGTGTCACTAATGTTATTATTATATAGTATAAGAGCTTTTCTATAAGAGTGTTTTTTTATACTTTTTTTAAAAGTTATCTTTTATTCTGTAATTCTTCACTTCTGTAGCTACTTTGTGTTGCAACCCTGTAATTTCCCCTTTGTGGGACAAATAAAGGCTTATCTTATCTTATCTTATCTTAAACTACATATGGTCTGTGAACACGTTAATAAGCTTGGTGGACTGATCAAAGGTCAGTGAAATCAATGTGGGTTTAGAGTTTCTGATTGCTTTATGGATTGGCTCATTGACACAGCGCTGGACTAATGGAGACACATCATAACCATCATAGCACCCGCCACATCACATTCAGCTGATGCTTATGGATTATCGTTAAACGAGACGTCCTGGGACCCTTTTGTGGAAGTCAATGTGAAAGTCTCAACTTCTGCCCACTCTGGACATCTATTTAAAACGCCGGACAAGCAAAAACTGACCCACTGACTCCAGCCACGAGGGATTAGTTTAAACGAGTTTCAGTTTCACTCCAGGAAGTTGTAGTAGTATTAGTATTTGTAGGTGTAGAAATATGTTGTAATTGTAGTTAGTTGTATTAGTAGAAATAATAGTTGTAGTAGCAGTAGTTAGTTGTTGTAGTAGTAATAGCTGTTGTAGTTGTAGTTGTAGTTATTGTTGTTAATAACTAGGTATAGTGGTAGTTTCAGTAGTTGTAGTACTAGCTTGCAGTTGCAGCAGGATGTATGGCTTGATACAGTTGCTATACTGATTTACTGATATAGTTTAAAGCGTCAAGAAATACAAATAAAAATGTAATGTTAAAGTACAAAAAAACTGGTATCTTTTCTTCAAATAAAATATAAAATTTAAAAAACTGCTTTCTTAAATTAACGTTATTTAATAGAACTTAACTTTGTCTTGTTTGTCTGGATAATGACTAATATAAGAAGAGGTACTAACTAAAGTACCGGTACCTGAAAAACACAGAAAGGTACAGAACCCAATAGAAAATGTGACAAAATACATGTGTTGAAACTGTTGACATGTTTACAAAACTACAACAAAACCCCATAAATGCAATACATGCTAATGCTAACTCTCATCAAACATATTGCAGATACTTCTACTCGTACTGCCACTATACAATACTGTCATAACTGTGCAAAGACTCTTGTTGGAAACTGTCACAATGATTGTTGAACAAGTTCCTAAAATCCATAAAAAGCCGCAGGACACTGGAGGAGAAGGAGGAGGAGGCTGGTCCATCCATAAACGGCCCGCAGCGGAACATCGTGTCTCTGCAGCAGCAGACCTCACCCTCCATCTGTGCCAGGGCCTCCTCTCTCCATGGGCACAAACTGTAATCTATGACCCGGTCTCACTCAGCGGATCCCAGCTGGGCGAAGTCGAACTGGACCCTCCACGCAGACCGTCCATCCTCATCCAGTCTGCGGCGCAGTTCGGACCACACCCTTCTCCTGCTGTGGGCTGTTTCTGCTGCTGGTGCTTCCACCGCTCGCGTTTAACGGTCACATCGTATGCAAAGTGGCATTTATTTGAGACTTTAACCACGTTCTGACGTAATTTTACCATTTAAAACATACCTGGGCTTGTATTGAGCTCTAGTATCTATGCTTGTTTAATAAGTCCTCTCCCAGTGAGACTCAGGAAACATGCAGTTGTAAATGTCTCATGTTTGTGACACCATAGGCAGAGATGCTGTATCGTGCACTGTTCTTGAGTCCATAAATCATCGCTAGTCTCCTTCTGAGCATTTCTGCCGGTGTAGATTTAATTCTCAGATCCTGACTGACAGAACGTAATGTAAGTAAAGGCCAATAATGATACAGTGGAATCCCTCATCTGCCCAGGATTGAGCTAATGTAGAAAAAGGATCATCTGGACAATGTTTTAAAAATCAAGACGTTTTGACTTCCATCTAAAAGTAATTGTCAATCTGAGGAGCTGGTCTAGAGACGTTATACTGCTCTGAGCTGAATTAGCCCTGCCCTCAGCTGCCTTTGTTTACCTGTTAGACTTGTTTAATCCTTTTGTAATCTGACACAGACTTTTATCTGATGCTTTTAAACCCTCCTGATTAGCATTTGATTGTCTTGTTTTCTCACTTGACCAAGGTGATAGAACACTGCTTAACAGATTAACAAATTCAACCTTAAGTCACCATTTCTGTTCAAAGAGGGATTCGCTTTTTTCACAAAATGGCCTCCTTCACACCTTTAAAAACATCTCTTCTCCGGGCTTAAAATGTCAATTCAAACGAGTGGTTTGTGGTTTGAAGATTCAATCGTCAGTAACAATCCAGGTGTCAAATGTTCAGTGTTAATACAAGTATAGGATAGAAAACTCCAGATGGATTTCAATGTCATTTTGTCAAGATAAAGCTTTTGTCACTTGTAAACTAAGAAGAAAAGTCCAAACCTTTACTTAAGAACTGTTACATCAAGGTACTGCATCCGATGCTCTGTTCAAGTACTACCCACTTCAGCCCTCTGTTCCTCTCTCTTTCTTGCCATTCCCTCTCTCTTCCTCTCCTCCCTCTCTCTCCCCCTCTCCTGCCTCTCTCCCTCTTCTCCCTCATCACTCACAGACATCGCTCCATCTCGGGGCCATAACTGCACGAGAAACCGCTGGACCCATTTCCACAACGGCCCGTTCCCATCTCGCTCGCCCGTCTTTATCTTCATCCAGGGAAAGAGTCGATCGTCCACTCAGCCGCCCGGCCACATTTTTACAGACCGCTCTCGTCTCCCATTCCCCCTGATCCATGGCTCCTCCGCCTCAGTGAAGAGAGGTCATCATCGCACGGGGCGGTCACTTATGTGGGCTGAATGAGGCCACGGTCAAGCTAATGAATATACTTTAGGGAATTGGGTAAAATATGACCTAATATGGATGTCATAGTATCTTCATTGTGATAAAAAGGATTTGATTTGGGTTTAGTGGATTGGATATTGGGGGGAATCAAGCGTGGCATGGGCTAAAAGTGGACTGCAACCAAATCTGTCATGTCACTGGAAACAAATAAAAGTGTTTATTCTGTACTATGTCGATTGTGATGGCTGCTTCCTGGAGAATACCGTATTTTAGTATAAGTCGCACAAGCCAAAAATGCATAATAGAGAAGAAAAACACATTTAAGTCGCACTGGAGTATGACATGCAGTTGTAAGTGTGATAATAACAAATAATGTCACATAAAAGTCGCTCCAGAGTATAAGTATATACGTCTAAATATAAGTATAAGTTGCACCCCGGCCAAAACTATGAAATAAGGTGCCGCTTCTAGTCCGAAATATACAGTACATTACCATTTGATAAAATGTGTCTAACTATGATTAATAATTCAAAAACATTTCTCATTCACCATCTCTAGATCCTAATAACCATTAGACAAAGCATTTGGCGATGAATAAATCAAATAACTGATATGCTTATAGATAAAAAAAATTGATTTTTATAATGATGTGATAGTTATTATTTTTAAATGACAAATGTCCAACATCCACTGTCCTTAGACCCACCTCTTTGACAAGGAAAAACTACAAGGAGGTCAGTCAATCAGTTTAGAAACAGAAACAGAATCAGAATCAGATCCGGGAAAGGTGTATTACCATCGTCCATGAACAGAATTCACAAACATAGGGTTACTTGCTTTGGTGAGTTCCGTACAGTAAACTAAAACAGTCCCAACACAAATCTGCAGCTGTATTTTCATCCTTACATTATCAAACAACAAAATCCTACATACAATTTCATATTCCACTCGACTGAATAAAATCAAGAATTGTACAATAGATGTGGACGATGCCGCGTTGGACACATTTTGTTGAATTCTTGTGCCATAAGTCGTGGTTTTTGAACAGTACGAGCTCGAGTCCAAGTCTGAGCTTTGCATCTTTCACCATTTGCATCATATTCCGAGCTCCTTAAGCCCAATTGCATATGTAAATCCCCACTCCACATTATCGGTGCCAGCAGCCCGCTACGGCACCGCCACTAACATCAACATATGTTTCCTCCTCACTTTTCCATTTAGTGCACTCTTTGTAGGATGAAATGTTACTTGTGATTCAAAAACATATTGAAATAAATATCTAAAGTTAGCCATGGTTGTTTAAGTCCTGCTTTAACCTTCAGAAATAGAAGAAGGCATTTCCTTTACATTCAGCACATCCAGTTACAGTAAGCACACGATTAATGCAAGTGCAGATTTTTCTTTTTATACATTTCAAGCATAATGCGACTGGGATTACCATCTAAAGGCGCTTTGTCCACGTGGGCAGAGCGCGCAGCAAAAAAGCGCTGTCCTTCTGTTCCGATGTGTCCACGCACCCACGGCAAATGTATATCTGTGTTTTTATTCCTCTCACCCAGAGGCACGCGCAGCCCACACCCCGCTCTCCGCAGCCATAAGCGGCCTTACGTAAGCGCGCTAACTGTCGGCGCGGAGGCAGGGACGGTCGGCGCGGGGATATTAGCCACCGTGGAAAGCTGGAGGAGGGAAATACCCGGCGCTATGACTCCTCGGCGCCGATGGCTCCCGCGAAAGAGGTTTCGGGTGCTGCCCACGATCTGGCTGCACGGAGGAGGAGGTGCGGGGAGGCAGGGGGTGATGGTGTGGGAACAGGGAACACATGTAAATGCAAGGATGTGTACTTTGTTTTAAGATTTGAGTGTTAGTCGTCGTAACAGTTCGCAGTCAACGCCCCTGGACATTAGCGTTGCGGTTGATGAGTCAATTTGTCAGTCAACGGGGTCTTAGTGAACTCATTTTTGATAGCTGACATAGTTAAACATAGTTATTGGCATTATGGAGGATGTATATGTACTACAGCAGGAAGGTGAAGACAAGCAGCGAGTATTTGTTTACTGACTTTGTATAAATGCTGCCGATAAACGAGTATTGAACCAGGAAGTGGAGCTAGGGTCAATAATGTTAAATACATTTGTTGTAGCCTTGATATTTCAAAGACTCACGCTCAAGCTATTCAAGTTCTTCAGTTAAATCAGAACTTTCAAGTTGAATGCTTTTTCTTTGCGCTTTAGCTCTGTAGCATCTCCTATCATCGTGTACTCGAAAGGAATGAAGAGATATATCTTTGAAGAGGGAAAGACTAGAAAATAGTTTGTTGTACACAAGGGCCTGTTGCAAATGTGTACTTACTGTAACACTATTACATCGTAAACAAATACACTACTGAATTCCAGCTAATTCAGTGGACTGTACTGGAATCTGTATAAAAAGGTCAGTAAGCCATGATGGTGGTATGCGGTCACATCACACAGCTCTGTCCATCTCCAGGGAGTGTGTGTGTGTGTGTGTGTGTGTGAGTGTGAGTAAAAGGGGGTGAGGGGAATCAGAGAAGAGATAGATGGACAAAGGTTTGGAGCCGAAAGAGGAGACGAGACGTGTTCCCTCCCTTTGGCTGTGGTCCGGATGAGGCCAGGATAGAGATGTCAGGCCACATCCTGTCTTCAAGATCAGGCGGGGAGGGAGAGAAAGAAAGGAGAGGGAGAAGGCCAGAAGGAGGGCGGGAGTGGAGGAAAGGAGAGTTGGAACAAAAGGAGGGAGAGACGTAGGGAAGAAAGGGAATTCCAGAAGGAGGGAATGGAAGGAAGAAACATGCAAACTCCACAGAGACAGAGGTGGAGACGGAGAAGGGATGAAGGGAGGGATGGAAGTGAAGAGGGTGAGGTGGAGATAGGGATCGAATGAGGGAGTGAGAGTGGGAGGGAGGTATGGATGGGAGACAGGGACGAATGGAGAGAGAAAGAGCGAGAGTGAAAGTGTCAGAGGGAAGGAGACAAAGAGGAGGAAGAGAGAATATAGGGAAGGATATGGTAAGAAGCGAAGTGTGGAGAAGAAGAGGGATGGAATGAGGGAGTGAGAGACGGAGGGACGTATGGATTGGAGAGAGGGACGGATGGCGAAAGAAAAAGCAAGAGTGAAAGCGAAGGTGTCAGAGGGAAGGAGACAAAGAGGAGGAAGAGAAAAAGTAGGGAAGGATTTGGTAAGAAGCGAAGGATGGAGAAGAAGAGGGATTGAATGAGGAAGTGAGAGACGGAGGGAGGTATGGATTGGTGAGAGGGACGTATGGCGAAAGAAAAAGCAAGAGTGAAAGCGAAGGCGTCAGAGGGAAGAAGGAGACAAAGAGGAGGAAGAGAAAAAGTAAGGAAGGATATGGTAAGAAGCGAAGGGTGGAGAAGTGGAGGGATCGAATGAGGGAGTGAGAGAGGAGTGAGAGACGGAGGGAGGTATGGATTGGAGAGAGGGACGGATGGAGAAAGAAAGACCAAGAATGAAAGCGAAGGCGTCAGAGGGAAGAAGGAGACAAAGAGGAGGAAGAGAAAAAGTAGGGAAAGATATGGTAAGAAGCGAAGGGTGGAGAAGTGGAGGGATCGAAATGGGTGAGTGAAGAATGGAAGGAGAGAAGTATGAAGGAAGGAGTGGCGAAGGGAAGACTTAAGCCTCAAACCTCTCTCTATCCCCTCTCGTCTTCTCCATTTCCTCCCACTCTCCCCCTTCCTGCTCCTGTAGCGTCCCCAAAGTGATCCGATGTCCCCGCTCGGCACTCCTCTCTTCCAGGACAGTCCCGCGGGCAGATCCGGTGCACTCGGATCGACGCTTTACTCGGCTGACCCCGGCAAGGACGCGCGTCTCAGTTCCATCGCACGAAACCCGACCTCTGGATGGATCTCCTCTTGTCTTCCTCTCGAAGCACTTTTCGGCGAGCCTCAGATCCGGTGTCACACAATTACCCTCACTCCTCGCAGATTACACGCATTTGGCCACACTCTGATAGGCGACCGACTTTTCTCTATCATTTGGCTCGGTCAGAGTAAATTCAAGGGCAGTGGCAGTTTGAGAGTCGGTGACAAACAACTGAAGAAGTTTGCGAGGCTTCAGAAATCAGATAAGATATGCGGGCGATTTCAATAAAGAACATAAAGGATTCAGAGGTGACACTTTATAATAACTGCACCTTAACGAAGCCTGAACAAAGACTTACCTCATTTTTACAATTTTGAAATGTTAAAAACAGAACTGGTTCATTTTAAACTCTTTGCAATAGTCCACATGTATCGCTCGCTTACCTAGTTCCCAGCATTCTGAATATTCATCGCAATGTCGAGTATGAATGCACTTCACAACTGTCTGTGGCCAGAACGAGTTTTGCCGTCATGGTGAAGCTAACAAACACTTTTCAGTATTCAGGTTTTGTAACTATTTATTTATTTTTGGGTCAGGAGTTGGGTATAATGGTGTGTTCATGGGGTCCCCGGGTGCTCGTCCAGAAGGAGAGGTCGGGGTTCTGACTTCTTTGCAATCATGTGCTTTTATCGTCGGGGAAAGTCTGGAGTCTGCGCTTTATAACAGCCTTAGAGCTAACCAGTAAAATGTGTTGTTGTCAGCCCAAAAGCTAACGTGAAATATCCTAAACGCTAGTGTCCGATCTTCCTTGTGCAAATCTGTTGTTCTTATGGACGACTGACAGAAAACCCCTAAATCTAGTAACGTTTAGTCAAATAGCTCAAATGATGAACATAAATTGACAAATCAGTCCATCTCCTGACAGCAGGTGGGGGCCGGTATGAAGTCGGGCAGCAGCTTTTGACCCGAGTTCTTTTCACGACTCGTGCAAGTGTTCATGGGTATTTTTCAACTGGTAACTTTATCCCAAACTGAACTTTCAAAAGCAATATTTTTACCTTTCAATGCTTTTTGCTGGATGCATTTTGCACTGTGACTTCCACTTTCCAAATACATCTAGCAAACCCTTTTAGTCCAATGCATTTAACCAACGAGAATGTAAGAGCTCATACCAACACAGGTAAAGAAAGGTGGGAGAATAGAATGATTAAAAATATATAATATTGTAATTTTAGAGATATGTTCCATTACAAACTGAACTGGATAATTTACAATCACATTAACAGAAACTCCAAATTAGCGTAAAAAGTGATATTTTTTTTACTTTGTGGTAACTTTTATAGTCCAGAACTTCAACCATGACAGTCACATGTATGATTTAGCTCATTTCTGATTGCAAAAATATTGTCCCACTATTGGGATGGATAAAAAAAGCTTGTAATCTATGTTGATATGGCCCACCGCTAAGTCAAATCTAGATAATCAAGGACAATCAGTTTCCTAGAGGTAATGGCAGCATTAAGCAAATGAGTAATCAAACTGACAAAGACCAACAGGTATTCAACCTCAGACTCTTTTCCAAACAAAATAAACAATCGCTGAACAAACGAAACAGACGATTTACTCACCGATAAGTTCTGCGTCCTTTTTGCTCTCCTCCACGCTCGGCAAACAGTTTTCCAGGTAAACCCCATTGTGATAGCAGCCGTCCACGGGGTTGAGCTGAGGAGGAGGGTCCCAACACAAACAAGGCGTCTGCATTATCCCGCACGGCCTGCTGGAGGTGCTAGAGGCCAGGCAGTCTTCGAGCCACTGGCACAGCATCTGACAGGCGGCCATGCTCGGGTTTCTTTTCCCGACGACCAAATATTCGGTCTTAAAATCTCCATTGCCGTCCAAATCGGCGAGCCCCGTTCTGACCGGTCCCTTTCTCATTTGCAAAAACTGCTTTCCGGCCTCGAGGAAAGCCACTGGCGCCGACGAATCGCACAGCTTGACCACTTCGTCGAAACCCTCCATGCCCAAGTAGGTTCGAGTAGTCTCCAGAAACGAATCGTACTGAAACGTGCGGAGCTGCGAGGGTGTGCAGTCCTCCATCGGTTTGGTGACTTTGAGGAAAACAGTGTAGCGTCTTGGGTCGGGATTCTGCAGTGTCCAAGAGCAAGGCACGCTGGGAAATGTTGCCGATGATCTGAAGAAACCGAAAAAGCGGTTTTGAACCAACATGGAGCAGGAGTCCGATTCGGGGCCCGAAGGAGAACCATTGCAATAGTTTTTGGACAACAAAAACGGGGCGAGGTAGAAAATAAGAGACGGAAGATGGAAGCCGGGTATCCCGAGCGCCAAGTCGGTCATGGTTTGTACAAAGATGCTTCGCAGATTGGATTTGGAAGGACTGATCTAAGGTTTGACCGGGCCAAGAGAGGGAGAGGAGGGTAGGAGCGAGGGAGGAGGATAATGTTCTCAGAGATCCAGGAACCGGCCCATGGCTTAGTCCACTCAGAGATTCTTGCGAAGAACCTGAGGGGGGAAAAAAAGATGCATGTATTAGTACAGTAACTCATTCAAACACTGGCTTCAATGTCGATTCAGTGCATGCAATAACAGACAAGGACACAGCGATTCTAAGATTCCATATTTACACTAGAAGAGGCCTTGAGTGGTGTATGTTTTGAGCCATTTACTAATCGTTTTAACATGTTCAAAGAGAATGCTTTATGGCGTATTGTCTAAAAGGTGGAAAAAACAACTTGAGACCACCAAAATAGCGTGACATGTTTGTTGTCAGACCTGCAAGCCTTGTATTGTGAGAAAACCCACCGTGCGCAGCTTCTACTACTGCTGATGCTACGTTACTGCCACGATAACCACTTCTACAACTGCAGTCTGTATGCTTTTGTTGGCGAAAACACGTCTTCATCGAGGGAGGCCGAAGAGTACGATTGTAGACTGTATTTTTCTCAAGGCTCGGTTGCCGCTCGAGATCCTTGCAATTTGACAAAAACGCCAATAGTGTTCCTTTGATTTGGACTGAGAACCAATCAGCAAAGCCCGATCACAGCGGCATCAGATCGTCTTCATATGTTGCTGGTTTTTCCTGATCTTTTGGCTCTCGTTCCTTGTTCTTCCTGATCTTTTGGGCTCGAGACCCTCGCAATTGAACAAAAACGCCAATAATATTCCTTCGATTTTGACTGAGAACCAATCAGCATCAGATCGTCTTCATATCAGAGACGAACGAGTTTTTTAGAAGATGGAGAACATTTCTATCAAACCTTTTTAGCAAACAACAAAAACATAATCATCTGTGTTTTGTTTGAATCATTTCTGTGACATAACGCTACTGTGCGTCATACATTTACGCACAAACTATGAATCATTCTGTTTCTTTAAATTGTCATTATATCGGCAACGTTTACCCGAAATAGCTCATATCCACCATTTGAGATACTGTATGTCCTAAGTGCGCACAGTTTTTCCTCTATTTGACGTTGTAGTACGCAACAGGAACTAGACACAACTTAAAAAATCTGCCCCGCAGTTTAATCAGGTGCTCCGGCTTTGGATTGGAAACTTCTTGAACACTTGTGGTAATTTGGTTCGGTAACATTTTAATCAAGCAATAAAATGAAATGACTCATCTTTGCACATCTGAGTTCCAATGACTCGGAGCACAAAGAGTGATAAGAAGTGACTGAAGTATTGTGGAGCGCTGGTGCAGTTAAGCTCGTCTCTATTACACAGGTTCACGCCGGTCCGGTCCAGAGAAGCAGCTGCTTTTTCCTCGCACGCCGGCTCCAATCTCTCATCTGCAGCTCATTCATTTCTCCAATTAAGACTTCATTAATCACAAAATGAAGCGCACGGAATATTCCATTACATCAGTTTACACGGCGATGCGATGCGGACCGCCACGCCACAATCAATAAGTCACTTTGTTTGGGGATGGATTTATTTAAAATTACATAGACAAATGGAACTGTCTGGCAGGATTTTTGTTTGGATTTTGTTTGAATTTTGTAGGAATAATTTGACTCATTAATATCGTTTTTGACTCATTTGGACTGTATTTTTGAGTTCAACATGTTTTAACTCTCAAGAGGCTTAAATAAATCAAATTAAAATCACTATTAAAGAATTACTTTTATATTTTTTTAAGTGAATTACGATTCCCCCCCCCTCATTTGCAGAGAAAAATCACAGCATCAAAAATGTAAAAAAGATAGTATACATTGATGGGTTGACTCTCTTGAGTATAAGATATAAGAAGCATGTTCTTTTTTTTACAGAGCAGGGGAAATTGCCAAATTGCTGAACGTAGTCAAACATAATTGCAGTTGAATTTAGCGAGACTCTTCTTCTATTAGAAAATGAGTAATTTAACTGTCCACAATGAAAACTGAAGCATCTGTATCTGCTGCTCTGTGAGATTACAGCAGAACCACATCATTTTTTATCTCAAATGTGGGAGAACAAAAGAACTCTCTGCTCCTCTAAAGAACTGACTTTTCACATTTGGTCTTGTCAAGCTGACACATTCACTCAGAGAGCAACTGCGAAAAGCCCATGGCAGACCCATAAATACAGATGAAATAGTGTCGTTTTACACATTTATGTCACGTTTGCAGTAAAAATACAGAACAATTTACAGGATCGTTCTAAATTATGGCCGACCATTTCCACAGAACGTACTAATGTGGCACATAGCACACTTTCCATAGATACTGCACTAAACCATGTCCAACCAAGGATTGCATAAGAACAAAATTAGGAGTAAACCAAGGCTAACCCCCAAAAAATCAGAAATACATCAGGACAAACCAGGAGTCAAGATCTGTTTTTATTAGATTGTATTTTGCCTTTACTGACAGATGATTGGCTCTCGACCTATCAATAAACGAGTGAATCTCAATCCCAATTTATTTCAATTCCAATTAATACAATTTCAGCACAAATCAGTTCCTAAAATGGTGTATTCCAGAGTCTTAACCTCATGGATCGTCTCTTTCTGTGAGATACATCACCTACTCTCATTTCTCAAAGCAAATATTAGTTTAAATTACCAGGATTCTTTTTTTTTTTTACATAATCAAGCAGTCTTAGAGATGGAGACAGTAAAATGTATTGGTAATGGTCAGGAAATGCTGTTATTGAACCCTCTCGTCCTTCGGTGAGCGTCAAAATCTCTCATCGTAGATTCTCCTCATCTTTGTCACGTGATACCTCTTCATTCTGCCATTTTGTATTTGAGCTCATGAACCGCCAGCCCCAGAGAGCATCATGGGAAACAGCACCTGGACCATCACTGCGCAGACAGCACAAATAAAATGACCCGCGCTCCACCCAGGGTAAAGAGTCACTGCTTAATGCCGCTGCCTCGTCCTCCGTCACTCACATCCTTCATCCTTTTCTTTCTCGACTCCTTCACAGCGCCCTCCGAGTGTAAAAGATCTAAAACTGTATTAGACGTGTATCCTGCTGCTCTTCTCGCATCGTATACGGTCAAATGTAGCTAAATAGAAATTCATTTAGCCAACAAAACACTCCCCGGTCTGTGACATTTCCTCGATCCGTGACGTGAATCCAAGAATATTCTCTGCTCTTTTTAAGTCCATAAATCATCTCTGCTATCTCAGCTATGTACAGTTCTCCCTTCTAATCAGTACAACGGTGTGGCTACCAAGCATCTCAAAGAAAACCCTCTAGTTGTATTTGATTAACCTGTGTAATTCGCTCTGCAGCCAGTAGATGGCACTAAAACTCAGTTAGTGCAGTGGGAAACAGCAGGAATACAGTTGTTCATTTTGTTTTTCAGTTTTAAAAGATGAGACGCTATACTAAACGATACTCGAGAGCATGTTTAGAGGCTGATACAAATACAAATAATGCATAATACTTGTCTTTTAAATACATTTGGGATGGAACGAGACTGAGAGAACAATCGTGCGGCGACGTCATCCCGTGAGATCTTGTCCAATCACTAATCATTTTGAAAATAGCTTATTCAGAGCCTACATTCCCCTCAGTATTTAAGCAAAAAAAAACTAAAACGAACACAACTACCGTATTTTCCGCACTATAAGTTGCACCTTTTTTCATAGTTTTTGCCAGGGTGCAACTTACACTTTTATTTATACTTATACTCCGGAGCGACTTATATGTGTTATTATTTGTTATGTTCACACTTGCAACCGCATTTCATCATGTGCAACTTATATATGTATTTTTCTTCTCTATTGTGCATTTTTTGGCCGGTGCGACTTATACTCAGGTGCGACTTTTAGCCCGGAAAAGACGGTACTCTCGCTACTTCCTTACCCCTTTTCTCCCTCTCCTTTACTCTTTCTCTCTCTCTCTCGCACACAAACTTCCCAAAAGGTTCTGTATTGATCTTCATGTTTGAGCAGCTAACAGACAGAGCCGCGCTATTAGCACACTTTCATCTGCTCTGTCTGAGCCTGAGCCGACGAGAACGCCAGACGACAGCGGCAGAGCAAATACGAGAGCGTAGATCAGACACTCAAACACACACAAACATACACACACACACACACACACACACAGGCCAAACAGACTGGATTTACCTCTGGGTCAATTAACCGTGACTTTAGCCTCCGCTGTTGTTACGAGTCGTACTGAGGTTTTGGAAATGTTCTTTTATGACGACATTAGTGACATAATCAAGTCAATTTTATAATAAACAGATTCATATCGGACAATTTACTGCCATCTTTGTTTGTTTTCCATTCATTGATTATGGTACAAATTAGGTTTATTTTTAGCCTATTATAGCTTTTGATCCTATAGCTGATTTTAATATATTTTTTTACTTATATTGGTTGTTTTATTGTTTTATGTTGCACCAAATCATCAAATCAAGTTCCTGTGTTTGTGGTTTCTGTTCATTGACAATGGCAATAAACCTTTGCTGATTCTTTACTTTATACTTCTACTCGAGTCATTATTTGAAAGTAACGTCACACGTGCGTTAGCTCTACCCTACTCACATCTGCGCCTTTATACAATATATAAACCACATAAACTCTAACTATACTTCCTCCGTCCTTCCTTATAGAGCCGCTTGAGTTTATTGTGCTTATATCACACGGCGGCTCCACATTTCTGCCATGTGCTGTGTTTTGTCTGGATCATATTTCACGACGCTGACACCTCATGAAGCAGAGCACTTTGGGAGCTTTTGACTCATAATTCTGCTGACCAAAAAGCAAAGAGAGTGCAATAATGGGCTTTATGTTAAGATCTCTTTTTCTGTCTTATGTTTTTTATACATGTGGACCTCTAGATTAGTGTAAAATACCCAACCTGACAATTAGAAATGATCGAAATCTGATTAAACACTGCATAGGGAAAATAAGTACATTTAGAAATATTGATTTGAAACTCATCCTGTGGTTTTTAATCCTGTCATGTTTTAATTTTTATGGGTCAAAACAACATATTAGAGGCAACATTTTATATTTAGGATTTGAGTAAACTCGATCTGACTGAAAATGTGAGTAAAAATTCAAATCCCGCCAATTTTTTTGTGGTAAAACGTTCTAAATCGGACTTAAATTTGATATTAACAAATGTTTCTTTATGATCTGGCAAAATCTTCTTACACAATTATAAAAGATTGTAAAGTTTGGTGTGTTTAGGCGCTACTTTAACATCTTTATGTCTATTTGAGAATTAATTAAGAGAAAACAGCATTTGTAATTGTGGATTAAATAAAAATATTAAAAATGAAATAAATGAAATAAATGAAATAAATGAAATAAATGAAATAAATGAAATAAATGAAATAAATAAGAAAATTTGCAAAAACAGCAACTGACATTTAAAAAAAGTTCCCTGAATGTTCTCTACTAATAAATCACTACATCAAATATAAAGTGTGGTCCTTCTTTCTAGTTCTAGTGGAAACATTTGGCAGCCTAAAGTAACTACAGGACAAACAGGTCTTATGTCTTTCAGCAAGGACGCCGCTCTCTTGAACGTCTGCCATCACTAATTGCTCATTTGCACATCATCACTTCCAAACGCGACGCACGTTTAACCCTTTGACCTTTGCTCTGTCGCCCTAACGATGTTGTTTTTGCTGTTGACGAAATGTCTGTGAGCAAAATAACCGATAAATCACCTTCATTTATTAAAACACTCCAAGGATAAAAGGAAAATATGGACCAACAACCATCTGGTTATAGGACACGGTCGGCCAAATGGAGAAGGCAGAGCTCCTTTTGACAACAATATTTAATTTAGGTTTATTCTTTTGATTAAAATACATTAATATATTAGGTTTAGTCAAATAATCTTAATCATTAGTTTTCGTGTAGTTTTTGTCACAGAAATTGTCACAATAACACAATAATCTTTGTAACGTTTCTGGTGCAGGGTCAAGATGTGTTGTTGCTTCTTCTAAAATGTGTCACAGTATGGCATTACAGGTCAGATCTATGGAGAGGTGGCCGATCCATTTTGCATTTATTTAATTGCGAATGTGTTATTTTATTTTTGCAGAACTGTGGAGCAAAGTAAAGTTACATTACAAGTTACATAATGAACATTTAACTATGACATTATTTGATGGCGAAATGAAGGTTAAGACTCGCTTTGTTGAAGAAGGAAAATTGTTTGATCCTTTCTTTGACCCATCTTTCAACATCGCTGGGGTTAACCGGGAACGGAAAGGCGTCGAATCCCAGGAGATGGCGCTGACCACACTGCCACCGAAAGAACATTGGACTAGAAGTATAGCGAGGTTAAAGGTGCGAGGAAACAGGAAGACCGCAGAGGAGATTCCAAAGATGAAGTTAGTTGGCGCTAGAGAAGCGAATGTACAGATGAAAAGCAAAAAATAGGAAAGAAAAGTCCTCAAAAATGTCCACTCAGAGAGGATTTGGGCCCGCAGCTCCGACTCGAGGCTGATCATAAGTGACTTTGTGAAAATAATCCCCAACTCTATAGTGTCAGTGGATTTCTGGCAGCTTCAGACGGGCCGGAGCCTAAATCGGGCACAGCTTTGAATATCACAGCGTGTGGGAATAATTCCATACTTTTAAAAAAAACACACTGTGTGGCAATAACCAATGAAAATATGTGGTTATACTTCCCCCCGCCGGCTCCCCCGGTGCGTATAAGCGTCTATAGAAAGTGAAATTGTGCAGCGTCATTGGCAGCGGGTCCCTAAATCCCAGTGTGTCCTTGACCTCCTCTTTAAACTCAAACATATACGGCCAAAGACGCAGAAGGAGGAACTTTGGAGCGAGGCGTCCAGACTCTTAAAGCTCAGAAAGAGTATTCAATGTAAAAGTTCAGCGGGTTCAGTTTGCTAATAGGCACTTTACAATTTGGATATTTGCCCAGAAATCCAGGTAAAGGTGATCAACATCGTGGTGATTCAGGTTAGAATATTAACGTAAGAAGAACAAAACGATATTAATAGTTAGAATCGTCATTTCTGTTCTGCGTATTCTCTGTAAAGGTAAAACTACTATGTAAAGTACTTTTTTAATCTGGCTGTTTATGTGAAAGTTCTGATTTCATAAAGCTAAACGTGAAAACTTTAAGGGTTTAAATGTTTGGTCGTAGTGTTAACGATCGTGTATATCTTTAAATTGTCTCCTCTCACAATCGTACTAAATTTCGACATTGACGCTTTATTGATCTTCAAAGGAAATGATCTCCTTTGACAGTAATAATTGCACTGTGCAGCATTTAATCTGAGTTTATTCATCCAGACAAGTTCTGTCATTTACATTCTCTTTGCTGCTGTCCCGCTTCACGATTAACGCCACGTTGCTTTCTAATGAGGACAACCACAACAACAGCTGCCTTTTCTTTGGATGATAAATAGATATTCATAGATACATATGTCGTTCTTTTTTATTATATCAATGCAATATGGAGGAATCTAAAGAGACGAAAGCTTCATAACATAATATTGGCCACATAAATCACATACTACGATACATGCGTTCGCACATCCGGGAACTTGTGCAGTGGCAACCGAGTCCGCCATTTTGAAAGGGGCACAACAACACGTCTACTACATACGAAATCAAGGAAATATGAGGCCATAATGCCAAAAACCTTCCAAAAACCTTCGTTCTGTTAGGACATTGCTCTGTTGACTGACCAAGAAATGATAGCTTTTTCGTGTACTTTCGTTTGCCGTTATTGTCTAAAGAATCAAAGTATTTGCAGCTCATTATGCCGTAGAAAAGGATGCAGTCGTGTTGGTTTTATCGCGTGCCCCTTTTAAAATGGCCGCTATGGGGAAGTCCCGGCTGTACGACGTCACCGCGAACGCATGTATACAGTAAAGCCCTGTAAGTATTTCTAGTTGGCACAAGAGTATATAGAGTACATTTTACTAACGAAAAATCAGACCAAAAATCCAAAATTCACAACCGATATCTTTCAATTCACGTCCAATTTATAAGTGAAGCCCGTGGAGCGAGTTTCTCATTTTCTAGTTGACAAAAACACATTCCAGTCCGTTCATCATCTACACACTGTTGGTCTTCTAGCTGAGTGGATTTGTACATCACATTAAAATCATCCACTGTCGGGCTGTAGAAGTTACTCACTGTGAATTCATTTGATTATCACGTCGCCGGGAATAAAAAAATTAAATTTTAAAAAGAAGCGACTCATCTCCCTTTATTTCGCCCGCGGCTGGAACAGCAAGCAATTAAAAGAACAAAGGTGTAGCATTAGCCGGCGGCCTGGAACCCACGAGTCCATGTAAACAAACCCAACGGGCCGGATCTGCTCCCGGCGGCCCGCGAACAATGCACCAATCAGGGACGAGCCGCGGCCCACCTCGCGCACAAAGACGCCGCTGATGAGAAAATTATAGAGTCGCGCGGGAAATCACGTCGGAGTCGGGAACGGGAGTCGGGATTGCGGGCTGATTGGCGGGAACGTGTCGGGCCGCGAGCCGAAAAGCTACGGGGGAAGAAGAGTCCCGCGGCCACGCCCACTTTACGGGTGTCAGTTGCGGAGAAGCGTCGCGCGCCGTCAGGTGTAATCATGTCGCGGCACAATCAGACGGAATATCAAGGACGTTTAAGTGTGATGAAGTACACGGCTGACGCGGGGACAAGTAAACAAAATGCAATCAGTGGATTTTACTTTGGCGCTCTGTGGGGAAGTCGGATTGGTCGACGAGGACGGTTTTACTTTGACACAAATTAAGATTTCTTCAACAAATGTGATGCTAATGGGGGTTGGTAAATAGTGCTCCTAATTGTATTCAGACAAGATATATAGATGCATGTAAAATAACACGCTTACAATAAAATTACCGGGAAATATGTCAACGAGCTGTGGAAAGTAAAAAGTTTGGGAAGTAAAATATTGCATTAGGTTTTTAGCTTGTGTCCAGTAACCACACAAACCACTTTCGGGAACAAGATGCTGTTATGAAGCAAATATTCAGATGCAGGTCAAATGGGATTTAGACATGCAGTATTTAACAAGTTGATGTATATTTGCTGCCAAATTAGTCCCCCAATATCGCCCACTGCCCAGGGCCTTCGTGGTCAGGAGAACTCAGTTGGAGGACTCGGTTGGAGGACTCGGTTGGAGGACTCGGTTGGAGGACTCGGTTGGAGGCTTAACCTAGGACATGGTTTAGGAAAGTTAGGTTAGCACCGAAGCTAAGCATGTGAAACACTTCTGACTCACACGATCAGGATGTCAGGTTTGAGAGGTGGAGAAAAGCTGCTTGCACTGCTCAGAGCTGAGACTCCACAGCCTTTACTCCTTTCACGGTTTAAACATGGGTAAAAGAGCTAAAGAGCACAACGACCCATGCAACAGCACAACGACCCATGCAACAGCACAACGACCCATGCAACAGCACAACGACCCATGCAACAGGGCCTCCACCTTCACTCGAACGTTTGCGTTGCATGTGTTTAACTTGCACATAAAGAATCTAGGTTCATGAAGGAATTAATTAAAGCCAGAAACCTTTTTGGAAGTTGTCGTCTGCTAAGCTAATCTGTGGCTGCAGCTGCACCTTGATGATGCGACAAGGCGCCGTGTGCGATGCGCCGGCTCCAAATTAAAGCGATTATGATCTGTCTGCCTGATGAATGTGTTTACCGAGCCAAATGTCAAAGGCTCTCATAAGCCACGACTGAACCTTCATTACTCCCATAGAGCAAACTGGAACACTGATACTGTAAACACGAGGCGCTAATTGAAAGAAGCTGGAGAGAAAACCAAAAAGTCAAAATGTACTTTATTTACAACAAAAAGTAACTAATTCTGATGGATGTATTTGGTTGAACTTACCAAAGCTAATATGGTGTGTTGTTGTATAAACCAACCAGGAACAAGCACTGTCAGTCTTCTATTTGGGCTCCGAACAACGGTTTAAAGGTGCATCATGGGATTTTTTTTGGAAGGATTTTCATCTGGAACGTTACACACATGCATTAAATGAATCCATCTTCACAGAGACAATCAGTTACAAGTCAATGCAATTACAAGTCAGATCTGTGGAGAAGTGACAGTGCTCGCAGGAGAAATGTTTGAAGGCCAGATAAGTTTAATGCTCCACCGTGGAACATTCCAGACTAAAAAACAGCATTTCTGATTCATAATTTAGAACGAACAATTGTTGAGATACATTTCTACATTGTTAAAAAAAAGCTGTACAACATAAGATAAGATAATCAAATAGATGGGGAAATTTCGATGTTACAACGCAGTAGATACAGGGGGAAAGGACAGACAAAAAAACACTCTTATAAACAAAACTAAAAACTCTTATTAACAAAACTCCTCTCATATCTTAACAGGGAATAGAGGAAAACAATTAAAATAAAATAAAATAAAAAGATAAAAATAAAATAAACAAAACAAAACAATAATAAAATAAAGTAAAGTAAAAATAGCTAGCAGAAGACTAAATAAGACTACTCGTCGTCTCCTCGTCTGTCTTTGTGTTTGTGTTTGAAAACAGGAGCGAGGAACGCAGTCATGTGGAGAACATGCAAACTATGCATTCAACATCACGTATGTGAATCAAATTAGTGTGTAATCCCTCATTTGTCCAGGAGGGGTCCATTGTAGAAAAAGGTTCAGTTGTAGTCATCAGGACACTGCTTTTAGAAAAACAAGGCGTTTCAACTCATTCAAAAGTCATTTTCAATCTGTGGATTGAGTCTAACAAGTCGAGTCTGAGCTCTGCATATTGAGTTTTCCTAAAAAACATTGTCCGGCTGATACTACCGGACCTTTTTCTTACAAAGCCAATCCAAGTCAGAGTCAAACGTCTAAACCACCACATTTGTCAGGCAGGTATAATCAGTTTTAAACTCTGAAATAGCTTCAAAGCAAAATTAGTAATTACATTTTGACAATCACTGTGCACGTCTATGATTTACGAGTGGATATAACGCAGCATTTTCAAATGTGATTGTATTGACAATTTAGTTCAATATAGAAGTCATTTCAGAACGCTGACAAATCGCCCCTGCCGTTATTACCGTTGTGTTTGTCGAGATGGCCTCATAAGTAATCCAGGCATCCGAATTTATTTTCATTTTCAGGGAGACATTCAAAACTGCCTCTGGATAGAAATGGATGAAAACATACTAGAAACCCGGCTGATGAATGCGATAGGTAATGCATTTTGATTTTCAGTGGGTATTCGAACCACTCCTAGTGCTAAAGAAGAATAAACTCTGTAAAAATGAAATGAACAAATACATGATTTACTTTATAAACCGTTTTGTACGTGTGACCTGGCGTTGTTCTTTAGCTTATCAAAACTATAATTATAATAGAATACAGTTTAATCAATCTAAAAACTTATTAGACAAACAACGTTAAGCTATATTTGTCGCATGACCAACCTTGTCCTTGAAATGTAAAAGACAATGAGATGCAATTATTCCACAGACAAAGGCCGACGCGGCATCATGGACGTGGCTCCGTAAGCGTGGTCCTAATTGTTTTAGAGAACGGAAGAGGATTGGAATGACTGGAATAACAGAAATATTATACGGACAAACAACATGGAAGCAATTACGGCGACATTAATGCTCTGGTGCAATGATAAATATGTGTATCTTAGACGCGCTGTAATGTCCTCAAAGGCAAATGCATTACACATTTCAATGATGTATGTACAGTATGTATCACGATCGAAGCAAAGTGTACTATTCGAGCCAGCGCAGTCATCAAATGGTGAACACTGAAAAAATGACCACGTGGATCAGAGCCCAGAATTTTACATAGTTTTTTGCGTCGTGAGTTTCGAATCTGGCTCTCAACTGTTTGCTGCGATGTCCTTCCCCGGTCTCATCCCCATCTCACACAGTCCCGTCTAATAAAGCCTATGCTATGTCTCATTTTACCTCTAGCTGCCGCCATTTCGACATTCTGATGACATTTCAATGGATCTATAGGGAAAGAAGTTTACCCAGAGGAAACCTAAGCCGACAGGGAAGGGATGCGTACCTATATTCCCCGGAACCTATATTCCCCAGTACTTATATTCCACTGTACCTATATTCCCCAGTACTTATATTCCACTGTACCTATATTCCCCAGTACTTATATCCCACTGTACCTATATTCCTCAGTACCTATATCCCCCATTACCTATCTTCCCCGGTACCTATATTCCCCATTACCTATATTCCCCAGTACCTATATTCTCTGGTGCCTATATTCCTCAGTACCTATATTCCCCAGTACCTATATTCCCCAGTACCTATATTCTCCGGTGCCTATATTCCTCAGTACCTATATTCCCCAGTACCAATATTCCCCAGTACCTATATTTCCTGGTACCTAAATTCCCCAGTACCTATATTCTCCCTTTTCTCTGAACGGGGGAACATCGCTCCAAAAGTTGTGCATAAATGTATGGTTTTACAGCATAAAATATAGCAACACATTACCCTAACGCAAACCCTAACCAAGGTCTCTGGAACATAGGCACCAGGGAACATAGGTACCGGGGAACATAGGTACCGGGGAACATAGGTACCGGGGAACATAGGTACCGGGGAACATAGGTACCGGGGAACATAGGGCTGACCCCACAGGGAAGCCATTAAACACACATTGATGATCCATTCGGCCTGGGAATCAAACCCAGGACCTTTTTGCTGTGAGCCAGGGGAGCCAACTACGCCACTGTATCACCAATTAACAAGAACGTGAAACAAGTAATAATTATGCCTCGAAGGAAAGCCCACCTCTCCCGCAGCATGAAAAGCCCGGGAGATTAGCGTTAGCATGCATGTGTGTTATCTGCCTAATACCTCTCAGCTGGATGTTAGCGATGACAATTTGATTGGCTGCCTTTTATTTCCACTCGCACCATAAGTCTGTATAAAACGGCCTCTTTGTTCTACGGCTTAATTGTATTAATATGAAAGGCAATTGCTGCTGATGGAAAATCAAATCAAGCCCCGTCGCTTTTACAGGAGAATGAGTTCATAAGAAAGGCTGCGTGTTTGCACAAAGACGGCGGGATTAGTCTGAAACAGGTGACTTCACGATGCACGGGCTTTGGTTTGTCCAAACGTGAAATGTACATACAACATGTTAATGCGAGTCTTCAGTAACGAGCATGTTATGAATTAATGAGTTTCACTGAATTGCAGGGGTGGCAAGTGGACCAAAATGCAACTTAAAATCTGTTTTGCCCCAGAACAAATATATTGTATAAGCTCTAATGTTATAGTGTTTTATTCTCTTGTGAAGCCAGAAGTGTACTATCCATGGGTTTCAGTCATGTGATTTATTTGTTGTCAGCGCCATGTTGAAGGCGTCACACATGCTGTTGTCTCTCCTCTGGTAGATAGTCATGAAAAACAGAGCATGAAATAGAAAAGGAAAATATTTAAGACAGAAGTTCTGGGCTGACATTTAAAAGCAGAGAAAACTTGCCACAATAAACCTTTGTGGACATTTCCATCGGCCGCAAGCCCTCTGCACCAGACACACCTTCTGCACCGGACACACCTTCTGCACCGGACACACCTTCTGCACCGGACACACCTTCTGCACCGGACACACCTTCTGCACCGGACACACCTTCTGCACCGGACACACCCTCTGCAGCGGACACGCCTTCTGCACTGGACACACTCTCTGCACCGGACACGCCCTCTGCACCGGACACGCCCTCTGCATTGGACACGCCCTCTGCACCGGACACGCCTTCTGCACCGGGCACGCCCTCTGCATTGGACACACTAACTACCTGAAACACCAGCTCAGCCTCCGTCTGGTGATTTCGGACCACAGTCATCCATTTGTGGCAACAAACAGGGTTATTTGGGAATCTTTTGTTTTGAGACCTTTTGTCGACACTGCCCACAGTGAACATGCAGGTTTTGTCCTCAAGATGTTGAGTGAGTGACGTCACATCGGACCCATGCGTAAGCATGGGTGCTTTTGTTAGCTACACCGTAAAGACAAACTCTCTTTTGGTCTCAGGAAGTTGTGAAAAGCATTTATCAACTCATTGCGGTGAATAATTATGAAACTCAGAATGCATTATGTAAGTGAGCAACAGATTTGGACAACTGCTAATTGTTTAAAATCAAATTTTGTTTAAAACAAAAAAAATGTAAACAGTGCAAACTTTTCAGTTTCAGCTTTTCAATTACAAACCAAGGGGGGGAAATAAGCTAGCATGTGGAAAAACATTTTAGGTGCCCTAAAGTTGAACTATTTTGAGTTCACCAAATGTTGTTTCAAACAAACATAATAATACATTTTGAAACATCTTATCTCGTTACACATTTGGGTCTTGTTTTACTAAATGATGACTATGATGCCATGTGTAAAATACATATTATACTGTATGCCCCATTTTCTGTACGAAAGAAATGCTGAATCTAAAGTTGGAAAAGGCCTAATTAGTTATTATTAGATTGCACCTGTTCAGCAGAAGGAAACATGGAGGAATAAGCCTGTTATGCAATGGATTCAAATGGCTTCTCACTTATACAATAAAAGCTTACATAAATACATGTTTGGTTCCAGAAAACATTAAGAAAGCCACGGTGTTGAGCAGGGGTAATTCTATATCATTTAGTTTGACCTCACCTCGTCGTCTCCTGCTCCAGGTTAAGTGCCGCTGTGCCGAGGAGCGCCTGCAGAGGGCCCTGTCCATTACGCCATCATTACGAGGTCATGGGAGTCAGTTAACACGCAACTATAGGAACAATTCATCAACTACTGCCTTACAAATATGCAGCAGTTTTATGGCCAAGAATATTATCTATCATACATTATGTGCAAGGATTTGGCTGGATAAGTTCTAAAGAAGAATTATCTGTGATTAAACAGGACTGAACCAGGTCCTAATCCAGTCGAAACATATTGCAAAATAAACCGTGCCAGTCTGAAAGGGACCAAAACCAGATTAAAAAACAAAAGAAATACAAAAGTTAGATCTGTTGGCATGGAATTTGAGATTAAACCGTGACTAACAATAGAACGGGACATATGGGCCAGCATCCTGAACTGTGGACCCAGATCCTCTCTTCCCTCACCTGGCAGAATGATCCTCACCCCATCGAGGCTCTCTCTAAATGAGCTCTACAAACGTGAACTCAATCTGCAAACGACACGTCAGGACACATTTGCTGCCTGGTTAAGTCCAGGGGTTGGTCCTGGTCTGGAACCATCTGCAGCCTGTCCGTCCGTGGGAGTGCACCTCTCCTTCACTTCACTGTGGTTGTCTCTTTTTTTCCCCGCTGAGTTTCTTCAAGGTCAATCATGAGTCAAACGTGAGTCATTCTAATGTACACAGCGGGGGCGACCTGAAGATGACGCAGTGACACTGGGTCTGATCATGATCTCAGAGTCTGACAGAGCGCAGTCGAGCTGGCACCAAACATAATCCTTTAAGATGGGTTATAGTTTCAAGTGTAATTTACACTCGGGGCATTATTGATAGCAGCGTTATTAGCAGTGATGAGTTAAAATGCAGATTGTAAGCTGGGGGGTAAGAGTAGCGTGTTTAGTAAAGTGTCAGAATATACATCTTATAACCTGATTTTTAAAATAAGTTAAGATCATTCCAACTTGGAGTCTTGAGTCTCCAAAATTGAGAAGCTTGATTTAATGACATTTTACACATTATGCAAAAGTTAAAAGGTATAACATAAAAAGGCGTATTTGTTTTGTCATTGGCCTTCAGATCTGCTCTTGAGTATCTTTGGCGTCTCACGTTTTAAAACTTCAAATAAAGTATATTGTACGTTGAAAAGCACACATTATTTTCTATTAGACACTCATTCCCTCAGGATTTGGTGTTAGCACTCCATCTGCTGGCAGCATTACCCGTTGCATTGGGTACATAAACAAAAGCTAGCTTGTCCCTGATGCGATTTCACGTGATGTTTGGAACGAGTATGTTGTTGATTTCTGGACTTGAAAACAGCGCATGGGACCTCTGCGTGACCTATGACCTGATTTTAACCATGTTAGAGTTGAACTTCATTCGCGCTTCTTGTTCCTTTAATCCTGCTCTGAGATCGTCTGTGCCGTTTTTGAGTTAATTCATTATTGCCAGACTGAGCATTTCTGCCATCATATCACGATCATTACGACTGTGTGCTGCAACTGTGCGTGTCAGGGGAGAATTAGTTTATGTCACCCATGTAATTCCCTCTGCTGCCAGTAAATGGAGCCAAAAGTTAATTCCTGGCGGTGGAAACGTCAAACCATATGAAGCCATTTTATTTTTTGTAAACAATGTATTTGTAGTTCTAAAACATGCTGAAGTAAAGGTTCTCATGAGCATATTTAAACTCCAGTAACACAACAACTACCATATAATATTTGTCCTTTAAGTCAGCTCGTGGAATTTGATTTATGTGTATTTTATTGATATATTTGTGTTTAATGGAGAGTCTGCCTCATGCTTTGTGAAGATTTACCCCACGAAGCATTAACAACATGGAGACGGCAGGTGGAGGGCCACGCGAACAGGCCCCGTTTCAGAAGTCATTATCGGAGTCTTTCAGCTTGTCTAAATGAGCCAAGCGAGAGAGCCGGCGTGAGAAAAACGGCATTGCGAATCAGCCCGAGGGCGTGGTGTCTGCGGAGAGAGGCACGTGCAAAGCGGCCTCGCACCCAAACGTGTCAGGGCGCACGAGAAAACTCAGACTGACGGAGAATCGCGTTTCACAGGTGGCGTTCGCGAGGTCCTCAAACACCAAAGTCTATTTTAGGTCCGCCGTGAATCACCGTAATTCGGCGATAGTGCGACGGAGGAAGCCTGTCACGCGCTATCAGCTCCTCTGCAGACCCAGAATTAGACTTTGGAGTTCTCAAATGCGCAAGGAACAAATATGCGCTGGCTTTTCTGTTCTCTCGTGAAAGCTTCTAGACAATTTCTTGCGTGACGGGCCCTGATACGCAAGTTCCTGTCAACTGTTGACTTCTGCCGGACCATTTCTGTCTTCCGGTGTCAGTCAGTCAGTATTACAGTTTCTACATTCATATGCATCTAGAATACAGTATTCCCTCTTCTGTCTATGTACTATACTTAGCAAAACCGCAGAGTATAAGTATGAGCAAACTGCCACTGTCGTCGTGCATGTTGCGAACACCCATCTCTTATGCTCAATAAAACGTAACACTTTTTGGCTTGATTCGTAACATCTAAATCAGATTGCTCTTATGAATAAAGTAACATTAGATAAACCAGGTTAACTCCATTGCATTTTTTCCAATCGCTCAATCAATAAGACGCTTGGTATTCCCATCGGTCTCCCATATAAGTACTAACCAGGCTCAGCTCTGCCTCTGAAACAAATTAAATCTGGCATCCTCAAGCTACTGTGGCCGCACGATAAAACCGACCACAAAACATTAATTTTACTTCTAACTCAGAGAAATTAGAATGACGGAAAAGCTTGTTTCGACATGAGCCGTTATAACTCGCGGTCATCTTATTGTAATATGTTTTATCTGTGCTCAAACTACAGTATGTTCTGGGGGTTTTCCTGCTCTCCTGCGATGGCATATGTCTGACTCTTGTGTTCTGTTGATCTACACGGACCTCCATGTTGGCTCGAACACAGAGTCATGACCTGCAGCGTCCAGCACAGCAGTCGACCCATGTGATTACTCTGCAGCCGGACCCAAAAAAAAAACTCATATTGTGCTGAGGGCGATGTGAAGACCTTAAAGATGAGGTCACGTCTTCTTCTGGCTTGAAACTGCACGTCACTAAATTGAAACCCGCTGCACTAAGCACTCAGCAAAACGTTTGTTGTGTTCGTTAACTGTTTATACTGGATAGAAATCAATTATACTGGATTACATTAGTCTAAAAAGGCTCTCAAAGCAATCGCATACAGTAAATGCACACTCTGGCCCCTGTACCATTCCCGTACCATTCAGACACAACAGTTACATCCCTTCAGCCACAGCAGCAGAATCCTCGGCCACCTCTGCCTCTCCACCTCCTCCTCGCTCCCTTTATTTGCCCGTTTAAAAGTGCACTACGACAATTTAGTGATTTGTCTCCTTTCTCCAAACGGGTGAGAGGTGCGCCAGCTCGTGAGACTAATGCCACACTGCGGAACATCTCAGGCAAAGCAGGTGCATCCACGAAGAGACAAGCAAGTCGGGCCTGAACTGGACCAACATCCGGGACAAAAACCTGGACCAGGACTAAACCAGGATGAGAACAGGACTAAACCTACGTCTACATCAGAACTGGGCTCAAACATGACCATATTGGAGTATAATTTATATAACCGTTAGTTGTTATAGTGTTGGCTATTTATTTCTGGCCCGCATACCTGACAGGGCGACAGGTGCGTAGGAGGAAAGGCACTTAGCTGAAAACTTGTGAAAAACTCCGGCACAATGTCTCACAATTCATTCTTTTATTAACAGGTCCCTAAGTAGATGAATGTAGAGCTAGACGGTGGGCACAGGCGTTTCTCTTAATGTTAGCTATTTATAAATGCATATAGATGTTCGAGGATGTCGTAGAACCAATATGGTATGTAAAATGGAATAAATGAGTGCAAAAACGTGCCCACATGCTGCCAGTATCTTTTATGTCTTTCCAGCTTGCTCCTGAAGGTGCAGAACATGGAGTGGGAGGCAGCTTCACTGTGCCAAATACTGTATATGTACCATCAGAAACTCTTCATGGATACTGTCTCTATCCATAAAGAGTTCAGTCCTCACATGTCCAGGCAAGTCTCATAGAAACTAGAAAGGTACAGTTTTAGATGTAAATCAGTGATGTTTAGTGTACTCATACTCATACTGTACTAGTAAGTAATTTCAGTTGAGTTATTTTGTGAGGCCAATTATGCCAGTTTGCCATGTGGACGGATCAAAACTACACATACACACTCACAGTTTAATGACATTATAGAATTGTCACCACTTCAGCTCAGTTTTAAACTATAAACTGTTAAAAATGTTGCTCACACACACCACATTAAAACTGGGACTAAACATGGACTAAACCTGGATTAGTGCAAGACCAAACCAAGTCTACATCAGGCCAAGCTCAAAGCAGGACCAAACCAGGACCAGAAGTGTGAAGCCACCCTCATCTTCAATGTTTTTTTTTAAATAACTCGGGTCATGGTACTCAAATTCCAAAATCGATCCCATCGCTAAAGCAAAAGCTCCATGACAATTCGGCTAGCAAGAAGCTAACGGTAAATATGAAAAACACGGATGTACAGAAATCAATGCCTTTTTGGGGCTTCTGGCAACGAGGGCTGTTGGTTCCTGGTCTCAATACCCCCATCCAGGACATAAATTAGAATAATGAGAGGAGGGTCGGAGGGAGGGGCACCAAGTCACGAACCCTGATGTGTGTGAAATGGATGCTTAAATATGTAGCAGCCAGAAGGGACGTGAAAGGGGTGTGGTTCCCCTCCCAAACTTCATTCAAACATTTTATTTTAAATATTACCATGTGCTCTTAAACTAGTTCAAGACCATTCTAAAACTATTCAGGAAGTGTCCAATTTGGTCCTATTTTGGGGGGGGATTTCTTTCTCAGTATCTCAGTGGCTTTGATTGGTTTTCGTAGGGTCGAGTATCCATACTTTGACAGCGCTACAAATACTATAAAGCAGTAGCTCAAAGTGCAAAGTACTGTATTCATTGTGTTGTGTCAGCAGTGGCCTTCTCACTCACCCACGTACAGTTTGTGCGTCACTATAGCACTCCTCACAGACGTGTAAACCAGGAGCAAAGACAGTTTAATTAAATCGCAGAAAAACACAACGAGCGAACCACACATTTTATGACTCAACTTCATATCTTCTGTTTACAACAACAGCCCTTTTCATCAACTTTCCAAGCCTCCGCGTCCCGGCTGGAATCACACGGCGACCGCGGAACCATCGGAGCGGCCTCTTCACATCCACTCGTTCGCGGGAGTCTTTTCTCTTTGGGTAATCACAGGATGTCTTAAGACGAGGAGGGGAATTAACGGCGTATGTAAATGCAGAGGAGTGCGAGTTTGTTTTGACACCATATGGCTGATGAGCAAACAGAATTTATGAGGCGTTCGTCAGGGATTCTTATTCGAAGTTCCTCACCTTTATAAGTTTTACGTCCAGTCGCCAAAGAGCAAAATAACCATGACCTGCACATTGTGAGTAAAAGCCACGAAACAAGAACAAGTTTATCAGAAAAAAACATTATTGTGAAACATCAATATAAAATGTATCAATACTTCTCCCAACAAATTGGTTTTAATCTTGTTTATTTTAATGCATTATATTTTACTGCACATGTATTTACCTTTTATATCAAGCAGGGGTGGACAGAAAATAAACGATAGCCAAGGGTGAAGGTTCAAGTCATTTTAATACAAACCCATTGGTGTTGGATAGATAATGCAATACTTGGTGGCAGACCAAATACAAAAAAAATCCCCGGTATCACTTTCTGAGAAGAAAAATCCAAAGCTAACGTTCTCCTTCTGTACATGTTTATTTAGCAGTTTAAAACGACTCGGTTCAGTACTAATTGCAGTTCTTCTATGTCATTTTTAGAGGCACTGGACCAGAACGAATGTGTGGCTTGAAAGACTTATCACCTATTGTCTTCTTTCTTAACTTAACTTTACATCTCCATCTGACATCATTTGCTAACCTCCTTAGAGCTAGTTCAAAGGCGTTCGGTGGAACATTCTAGTGGAGACGAACCAATTTTTTCATGAACGTGTAATTGCATTTCTCCTCACAAACAGTGCAGTTGCGATCCGATTTCGACATATGCTTTAACGTTCGGATACTGTTCAACGTGGACATCTTAAACTTTCCTCGGAGCGTCAACGTTTGAGAGAAGACTGTGTAATTTTCATGAATACACAGAAGAGTGAAGCGGCTCTAACCAAACGAACGGCAGCGTGTCAATGTCAAAACTGTTTAGCTTGTGTGATGGAAAGTTGAGAGAAACGCTCCGACTGAATGTGAAGAAGGCGACTGATTAATGTGAGATCTACACACTTTGGCTTTTGGATGGAAAGGATTTGTATAATAGGGAAGAGAGACAAAAAACAAACTTTGGCCCGTGTTCTATTCTGAAAATGTTAAAAATAAAAATACTATATCACGGAAATGGAAAAACCTGTGTGGATTCAGTGACTTGTGAGTGCATTTTCTCACGTCCTCTTGACCCTGAAAGCGTTTGAATGGGAAACTGCGGGTGGATTATGAGCCTGATTCAACCAAAAGCAGTAAGCAAGTAAGTAAGTAGTGTAAACAGCACCAGGCTGTAGTCGTGCTGTCGTTCATCATCTCGTCACGTCAGGAAAATCGCAGAATAACCCTCTTTTGTTTTTTTTTAACTGAAAGAAACGCGTGCCTCCAGATGGTGCAGACAGTTTATAAAAATTCCAGAGGAGATATTATGTTTTTGACTCCGTTTCTTGGTTCATCACACAAAATCAGGGCAGTTTTAAGATTCTCCAGACGGGCTTCGAAGAACTTTAAGTCAAATGTTGTATATTCCTCCATGTATATGTACTTTTGAAATAATCTTTCTCAATGTCTGTGTGACTAAAGGTAATTTCATCCTAAATAAAGTTGTCGATGGCTTTGTATGAAGACCACACCCCTTTCACGCCCCTTCCTGCGGCTACACTATGTAAGCAAATGATACACACTGGTGTTCATGATTTTCGTGCCCATCCCTTCCACCCTCTTTTAATCATTGTATTTAATCTAATGTATCTCGTAGCTGGGGGTGTCGAGGCCGGTGTTCATGTTTCATGTACGCCAATAAACACTTCATCGTAGCCGGGATTGTGGTCCTTGGAAGTGAAAGTGTGTTGTGTGTGTCTTAGCAGGTGGAGGCCATTGCCATCGTATGCCACAATGGCCACAATGGCCCTTTTCAAACAAGACTACACACAATCAAGACTACACACAATCAAAACTACACACAATTAAGACTGAACACAATAAAGACTACACACAATCAAGACTGAACACAATAAAGACTACACACAATTAAGACTGAACACAATAAAGACTACACACAATAAAGACTACACACAATCAAGACTGAACACAATAAAGACTACACACAATCAAGACTACACACAATCAAGACTGAACACAATAAAGACTGAACACAATCAAGACTGAACACAATCAAGACTGAACACAATCAAGACTGAACACAATCAAGACTGAACACAATCAAGACTGAACACAATCAAGACTGAACACAATAAAGACTGAACACAATCAAGACTGAACACAATAAAGACTACACACAATCAAGACTACACACAATAAAGACCACACACAATCAAGACCACACACGATCAAGACTGAACACAATAAAGACTACACACAATCAAGACTACACACAATAAAGACCACACACAATCAAGACCACACACAATCAAGACTGAACACAATCAAGACTGAACACAATAAAGACCACACACAATCAAGACTGAACACAATCAAAATTGAACACAATCAAGACTACACAAAATCAAGACTGAACACAATCAAGACTGAACACAATCAAAATTGAACACAATCAAGACTACACACAATCAAGACTGAACACAATCAAGACTGAACACAATAAAGACTGAACACAATAAAGACTGAACACAATCAAGACTGAACACAATAAAGACTACACACAATCAAGACTGCACACAATCAAGACTGAACACAATCAAGACTGAACACAATAAAGACTGAACACAATCAAGACTACACACAATAAAGACTACACACAATCAAGACTACACACAATCAAGACTGAACACAATCAAGACTGAATACAATAAAGACTGAACACAATAAAGACTGAACACAATAAAGACTACACACAATCAAGACTACACACAATAAAGACCACACACAATCAAGACCACACACAATCAAGACTGAACACAATAAAGACTACACACAATCAAGACTACACACAATAAAGACCACACACAATCAAGACCACACACAATCAAGACTGAACACAATCAAGACTGAACACAATCAAGACTGAACACAATAAAGACCACACACAATCAAGACTGAACACAATCAAGACTGAACACAATAAAGACTGAACACAATCAAGACTGAACACAATAAAGACCACACACAATCAAGACTGAACACAATCAAGACTGAACACAATAAAGACTGAACACAATCAAGACTGAACACAATCAAGACTGAATACAATAAAGACTACACACAATCAAGACTGCACACAATCAAGACTACACACAATCAAGACCACACACAATCAAGACTGAACACAATAAAGACTGAACACAATAAAGACTGAACACAATAAAGACTACACACAATCAAGACTACACACAATAAAGACCACACACAATCAAGACCACACACAATCAAGACTGAACACAATAAAGACTACACACAATCAAGACTACACACAATAAAGACCACACACAATCAAGACCACACACAATCAAGACTGAACACAATCAAGACTGAACACAATCAAGACTGAACACAATAAAGACCACACACAATCAAGACTGAACACAATCAAGACTGAACACAATAAAGACTGAACACAATCAAGACTGAACACAATAAAGACTGAACACAATCAAGACTGAACACAATCAAGACTGAACACAATAAAGACTGAACACAATCAAGACTGAACACAATCAAGACTGAATACAATAAAGACTACACATAATCAAGACTGCACACAATAAAGACTACACACAATCAAGACTACACACAATAAAGACCACACACAATCAAGACCACACACAATCAAGACTGAACACAATCAAGACTGAACACAATCAAGACTGAATACAATAAAGACTACACACAATCAAGACTGCACACAATCAAGACTACACACAATAAAGACCACACACAATCAAGACTGAACACAATCAAGACTGAACACAATCAAGACTGAACACAATAAAGACTACACACAATCAAGACTGAACACAATCAAGACTGAACACAATAAAGACTACACACAATCAAGACTGAACACAATCAAGACTGAACACAATCAAGACTGAACACAATCAAGACTACACACAATCAAGACTACACACTTGCAACAACGCGACATCTGAACTGGAATTAAACTGGGACTAAATCTGGACTAGACCATGGCAAAACCAGGACCAGAACAGGAACAGAACATGTCAAGGCTTTGAAGAACAAGAGAAGTTTTAAAATGCCCGAAAAGGCCTTGTCTTTGTAACTGCCCTTTCACAGTGACTCAGTGTTCACCTTAACAAAGACCAGCAGCTTTAAATGAAATATCAACGCCATTATGACACTTTAATGCGTATGTATGTAAAGCATTTCTGTGGACCTGACTGTGGAGGGTTTTTACATCCAATGGTTCAGCGATAATTGAGACGAGTTCATCTAACTTTATTATACATAATGCTTTCAGCCAGACAGGACATGGTCAATGTTGTCAATGCAAATTCAACAGGATTCTAAACAATATATAGGATTTGTTCACACTTTGTCCAGGTTTTGTCCAGGTTTGAGCCCAGTTTGGTCCAGATGTGGTTCAAATCCTGGTTTAGTCATGGTTTTATAATCCAGGTTTAGTTCCGTGTTTCGCTTAAATTCCAGTTTTAATCTGATTTTAACTAATTTATTTGCAAAACTATTTCAAAATCGGGCCAGATTTGGGCTGCTCTGAGCTTCTGTGTTGTGCACCTACGAGGGCTACGAGTTACACCTGTTCACATCGAGCTCACAACTGCTGATCTTATGGTCGCAGGGATTTCAGACGTGTTCGATAATGATCATGAGTTGTACTGTTGTAATGTAATGAGCTGGTGAAGCCAAGTGAATGCAGCGAGTATATTCTGTCATCATACACACAAAAAGCCTCTGATTTCAAACAAATCACTGCTAAAGCCTTCAGTTATCTGCCTTTAAATCACGATTGAACCTGCCAAAATGTACTTATATATCTCAAAATATTGCCACCGGAACCGTTCTAAACCACAAACGCCATTATGAAAAGCCACGGCAGTCGACAAAGGTGAAGTTTAAGTGGATTAGGAGTGCGTTTGAACGGTGTTATTTGTGTCCTGGCGGGGCGTTTTTACAGACTCGGGGGAATACAGATCAGAGCCAGAGGGACAAACAGACCTGCACTGTGCTGAAGCTGTCACTCACAGGACGAGTGTGAGAGTGTGAGAGTGTGAGCCGCCAGGGCCACGGTTCCCAGGGCTCAAGGCCTCCATTCACACCCTCTCCTTCCCTCTGCCCATCCCTCTATCTGTCCCTATCTCTTCTTCTCTCTCTCTCCGATCCTCCGCCTTATTGTCATCACTTTCTAGACAACATTTTTCTCTCCCCTTTTCCGTCTCTCTCCATCTCCTTCCCCATTTCTACCTCTCTTTCCTGTCAACGTCTTCTCTTTCTTCTTTCTATGTATTCTTCTCTCTCCTTCCCCTTCCTCTATCACTCTCTCCTTCCCGTCTTTTTTTCTCTTGACTTCTTCTCCTTATCCTTTTCCATCTCTCCGTCACTTTTGATCCTTTATTTACTCTCTACTTACATTTATTCTCTCTATTTATCCCTACCTCCCTCTCTATTCTCCCCCCGTCTCTTTCTCTAATCACTATCCTTCCCTCTCACTCTGCTTTCCTTCCTTATTTTCTCTTTCTACTCCTCACTCTTCTCTACATTAGCTCTATGCTTATTTTTCTCTCTACTTCTCCTTCTCTCTCCACCTTTTCCTAATTCTCCCCTTTTTTCTCCTTCCCCTATTTCTTCTCTTTATATTCTACCCCTTTCTCTCTCCTCCTCTGTCTCCTCTCTCCTATTCTTTCCCTATCTTCCCTTCTCTCTCTCTTTCTCTCATTACCATGCAAACGGGCCCAGCTGCCCCGTCTCGGCTCTGACGGCTGAAATATTTACCACTCTGTTTACGCTGGACGTCCTGAATGACAGCCACACAGCCCAGGCCTCTTTTGTGAGCCTTTTTATGAGACATGTTACTATATAAAGGCCGATTGTGGAGTCTGTTTAGGCAACAACCACACCTGCTTCATCAAAGAACCAAAGTATCTTTGCTGTTCTTGGCACTGCGCTTTTCTGTACTGAGATGTTTTTCCAGGAATCTGCTGTAGCCACTGCTCAAGTTTGGCAGTTACTGCCCCTAAAGCACCACTTTTGCCTTCACCATCCACACCTTCTCCAGCTCCGCTCTGAGACCTTGGTATTTCTCCAGTTGCTCATGTTCCTTTTCCTGGTGTTGCCATCACTTGGTATTGCCACATCAACCATGATATATATACAATGAGGGAAATAAGTATTCGAACACCCTGCGATTTTGTTCTCTCACTTAGAAGTTATAGAGCGGTCAGAACCTTTAATCGTGAGTGCTTTTCCACTTTGAGAGACCATAAATCACGTTGTATGATTTTTAAATAATGTATTTGTATGTTATTGCTGCAAATAAGTATTTGAACACCTGCCAATCGACAAGAGTTCTGGCTCTCAAAGACCTGTTAGTCTGCCATTCAAAAGTCCACCTCTGCTCCACTTATTCATCTGAATGAGTAGCACCTGTTTGAGCTCGTCAGCTTCATAAAGACCCCTGTCCCCCCAACAATCAGTCAGACTCCACCCACTGCCATGGCCAAGACCAAAGAGCAGTCAAAACACACCAGAGAGTGTGAATATTGGACCTCCACAAGGCTGGAAAGGTCTGCGGGCGAGTGGGAAGCAGCTTGGTGAAAAAAAGATCTGTTGGAGCGATTGCTAGAAAATAGGCTAAAGATGACTGTCAATCTCTGTCAGACTGGGTCTCCATGTGAGATCTCACCTCATGGGGTTTAATGATGATAAGAAAGGTGAGGAATCAGCCCAGAACTACACGGGAGGAGCTGGTCAATGACCTGAAGAGATCTGGGACCACGGTTTCAAAGGTAATACACTACGCCATCATGTTTTAAAATCAGGCATCGCACGGAAGGTTCCCCTGCTTAAGTCAGCACATGTCCACGCCCGTCCTGTGGACATTGTTTAATCTGCTTCTCTATTTCATTGTCGCCCATCGAAGGAATTGGTGTTGTGATTTTGAACTATATAAAAATGAATTGAATTGAAGAATACACAAAGACTAAGGTTGCACTTTATCATCCACATTGGTGAATTTGCTGTCTGCATTTGACCCAATGACGTTGAGGCAACCTGTCAGGAGAAGTGGCAACCTGTCAGGAGAAGTGGGAACAAATAATAAATGAATAAATGTGGGCAATAGCAATTTAATCCAGTGCTGGTGAAAAAAAAAAAATCAATCAATTTACAAATAGCAAACTGGTCTATAGCCTATTAAGGAAAACAGGGAAGAAACAGAAAACATAATCTAGCATAACATCTAATATCTGTAATACCAGAGGTGCACAGAGCGAAGAGTATTTTAGGGACAACTCACCCACACACATACACTTTGTTTGCCCAGAGATAAATGTATAACCAACATAAATATCACAGGGGACAGTTTTCATGCATGGGCAGACATTGACTAATACAAATTTAAATAAATGACAAAATAATATCAAGTTCACAACTCGCACGGCCTTTCTGAACTCTGCCCCCCTGTACGCTTTGGGGGAACGCTGTGAAGCCCCCTGGAGTGTTGTTTTAGTGCATAATAGACTTGTGATTGACACATCTGAATCCAGTCACATTATAATGATATTTACTCGGTCGCCTCTGTGTCAGTCACTATTAAAATGTCAGCGGCAGATTTACAAGCACCCGCGCTGCCAAACAAAGCTTATTCTAGTCCAGGGCTCCGTGCTGGTGAGAAATCCATACTACAAATCAATGCAGGCAAATTTACAGCAGGCACATGTGGACATAAGAGTGCAAATGGCTCCTAATATCACACACGGATTGGGAACCAAACATGGGGTGACGTTTCTGGTGGATGGACACCTGTATGTTTTCATGGAGATGCTATTTCTTAGTTGGGAATGCTCTACAGGATGGCATTGAACACATCTTTTTCAAAAACACCCGTATTAAATTAAATGGTAGGTGTATTTAATGCTGTGCTGTGGGACATTCCATGCAAAGCAGTACCAGCTTTATGGGACTCAAAGTGCATGTGGATACTCAGGCGATCAGCACAGGATTGCCACAGCGCTGTGTACTTTCCCCGCTGCTCTTCTCTACACCAACGACAATCTTAGCCACTCCCCTTGGGCAGGAGCCTCTTCTCCTCTGATATTGGACATGTCATAAACACGTTTTAACACCCAGTAAAAATAACTCACAGCAACAATACTTTTAATCTGTTTGCACTGCTAGTTTTGCACTTTGTCCTGACCAGACCCTTTTTTCCCCTCATAATTTATACTGTTTACTATCATTATCTGACTCTTACAAGCAGCAATTTGACTCTCTGTAGATGTCCAAACATGACATCTCCATCATCGCAGAACAAATGACACCATTAGATTAGACTATGACACATTTCCACCAGTCAAACTGCCAAGAGGCAGAGCTCCCCATATGGTGCTTATAAATACACCATCACTGACAATACGGTTGCACAGTGGAACACAAAACAATGCAACTTGACTAATTCATTTCTAAAAGTTCATTGGATGTAGAGATGAATCATCTCGTTTTCGAGGGGGTCCTCAGGTCAGACAAGTTAAGCACAGACAGCTGTGCCACAGTAAAGTATAATACAAACACAACATACAACATTTTAATAATTTGCATGCCATAGCCACAGCAAACAAGAGGTTCCAACAGTTTTGTCTGGTCATCAAAAATTTAGAAACGTAGTGATGCCCGGTTGTCGAGTGGTCAAAACTAGCAGCAGCAGCACACATGCCAGGTTCAAAGTGCAGCCGGCCGCAGTGTTGTGAGTTTGAATCCCGGCTCTGACAGTTTTCTCGATGTCCTCCCTGCTCTCTCATCCCCATTTCATGCTAAGCTGTCCTGTCTAATAAAGGCTAAGGGCCAAAAAAACAAAACATCAAAAACACATCAAAAACAAGAGCCAGTGCAAATTAAAAACTATGGTGATGTGCTTTTGTTTTTTAGTATCAGTTAAAACAAACAGCCTTTTGAACTATTTTTAGTCAGGCCAGCGACGTCTGCCACAGCCCAACATGAAGTGCATTGCAGTAACCACTTGTAATAAAAGCATGAAATTAAATCCCAAGCTCATAATGTAGAAATTAATCGTTTTTTGTCTGGACATGTTAATGAACATGATATAAATGCTGTGAACACGCCGGATCAAGGTGGGTGAAGTGTCTTTCCAAAGACACATTGACTGTATTCAATCCCGCGCCCCTGTGGCACCTGGCATTGCCACTGCGGCACCTGGCATTGCCCCTTCGGCACCTGGCATTGCCCGTGCGGCACCTACCATTGCCCCTGCGGCACCTGCCATTGTCCCTTTGGCACCTGGCATTGCCACTGAGGCACCTGGCATTGCCACTGCGGCACCTGGCATTGCCCCTGCGGCACCTGGTATTGCCCCTGCGGCACCTGGCATTGCCACTGCGGCACCTGGCATTGCCACTGCGGCACCTGGCATTGCCACTGAGGCACCTGGCATTGCCACTGAGGCACCTGGCATTGCCGACGAAAGAAAGCTGGACTTGATCACCAATTGGTTCTCAACCCCGGGTACAAAGACCTCTGGAAGTGCGCAAACCCTCACCAGGGTGTACTTGGAATGGTTTCACTTTATAATAAAGTTGGAATTGAATAGTATTTTAATTAGAGCTGCAAATTATGGCAAAACTGGGTGTTTAGATTTGCCTTGATTCAATAGTACTATTAGTTTACTAAACTCAATAGTTCTTATTTACTATCATATAATATTACATAAATATTGGGCTGCCCTAGTTGAATATAAAATGCTTTTTAACATTCAATATTTTTAATATATTTAATATTCTGTAGAACATCAATAGCAGTTAAACTAGTACAAATAGTTATCCTACAGATTTATAAGAAACGTCTTCACATTGATAAAAGCGAGACAATGTTACTCAAGACAAAAAAGCTTGGGAGCCACTGAAGGGGCCAAAATCCACATGCATAACATTTGGGCCAAACAATAGGACCTGCACTATAATGGCTAATTATTTGCTTGTAATAAATTAGGTATAATTTTTATGATGCAATAAATTTGTGGGAGCGAACCTTTCCCCCTTCATAACTACCTCTGTAATAGATTTATGAGGCTCCACGTTGTATACGGACCCAGCGGCCGCACACACAAATGTACATAAACAAGTCACTTTTCGCCCACAAGCTTTTTACTTCACTGCACCATACGCTATAACTCTCCCGTGCACTTATTCAGCCAATCCTGTCCCCCGGCGCAGAATGTGTATTTCTCTACGGGGCCACAGCTTTCAATACTCAGCATCTCAGAACAGAGGGATTAAAAATACAGAAAGAGCAAGACAAGGATATATATCAGATGGAGATATGTTTACTTCATGCTTGTGTATTGTGTGAGGTGTTTTGACATGGGTTGGAATTTAGAAAGGTTTTGTTTGTATTTATTTGAAACATTCTGTCGTGCAGCTAGTCCCATGTTGTGTGTAGAAGGTTTTCCATCAGAATAAACATTGGACAACATTTTAAGAGAGATCAAAGTAATACAAGATAAGGTGCGTATACTGATAAGACCAGGTGCACATTTATGGAGCACAATAAACCAAAGATTGAGAGTCGGGAGTGCATTCATATTAAAGTGTACTAGAGGAGAAGGAAAGTATACTGCTGTCTACAGTGATGGTGAAATAAATTGCAAATAGACACAGTTTCCACACAAAAAAAACCCCAAGTGTATATCAATCACATTCATCAGTGTTTGGAATTAAATTAAAATATTGTGTTTCATGATTTTCCTTTTAATTTATGGAGTTCTTTTTGGTTTCACAACAGAAATAGGTCGGTCGCAGTGACTTGGTAGCAGAAAAAAAACATAAAAAATATCCCGAAATACACGGATGACACCATATTTACCCCCTACAAACCCCCACGACTCCACTCTGATGCTAAAACAGTGTACCACCTCGAGCATTTCCCCCCCGCGCCCGCCTGCGAATGAGCCGTGCCCAGTGGATGTGTGCGGAGGAGAGAGGACGGCCCCACAACAGCCCCACACTGCAGTGCACACATGGCTGATTGCACTCTGTGATGGGAACGCTCCATCATTCCGCTCCCTCCAGCCTACACACTACACCTCATTCACACTCTGCACAAGCCTACTCACTTGATGGCTACTTGGACGCAATGGGCTGTGCCGTCCCTGTGCCGAAATGTAATGATAGTTGGAGCCATTGCCTTGAAGATAGACTTGATCAAACTTGGAATATAGTTGGAGACAGGTCTTTTGGGGGAGATGGGTGAGCGATGGCGGGAGATACGGTGAAGGTTTGCCACTTGTTTTCCATGCGGAGATTTCATTGCTTGCCTTGAACACTCTGCCGTGTGGAAGTAAACTTTGTAAACTTGCAGGCAAAGGCAGAGACGAGTTGATGGCGGACCTCAAAGAGATTCTGGTGATGATAAAAGAGGCTTTGAGATTTAATTGAGTCAGTTTTGACTGCGACGCATTTTCTTTACTTTATAAATTCCTGTGATCCATGAAAAATTCTTTTAAGTCATTGAAATCATCTCTCTTTCTATTCTGTTTACATGTTGTTTTGTTTTAAGATGCAGATTTCACAATCAGGTTGAGGTCTCCTTGTACTGACACCTTAACGTGGTGGAGGGGTTTGAGTGCCCAAATGATCCCGGGAGCTATGTTGTCGGGGGCTTCAAGCCCCTGGTAGGGTCTCCCAAGGCAAACAGGTCCTAGGTGACGGGTCAGACAAAGATCAGTTCAGAAGCCTCTTATGTTGACTACAAGAACAAGGCCGTTTACATCGCCTGGATCGGCGTCACCGGGGCCCCATCCTGGAGCGAGGCCTGGGATGGGTGCTCGATGACGAGCGCCTGGTGGCCGGGTCTTACCCCACGCGGCCCGGTCGGGCACAGCCCGAAAAAGCAACGTGGGGCCGCCCTCCCGTGGACCCACCACCCGCAGGAGGATCCATAAGGGGCCGGTGCAGAGAGATCTGGGCGGCAATCGACGGCAGGGGCCTCGGCAACCAGATCTCCAGACACAGAGACTAACTCTGGGGACATGGAATGTCACCTCGCTGGGTGGGAAAGAGCCTGAGCTTGTGCGGGAGGTTGAGCGATACCGACTAGATATAGTCGGCCTCACCTCCACGCACAGTTTGGGCTCTGGAACCCATCTCCTCGAGAGGGGCTGGACAATCCACTTCTCTGGTGTTGCCCGCGGGGAGAGGCGGCGGGCTGGTGTGGGCTTGATGATAGCCGCTCAGCCGCCACGTGTTGGAGTTTACCCCAGTGAACGAGAGGGTCGCGTCCGTCCGCCTTCGGGTGGGGGACAGGTCTCTCACTGTTGTGGCGGCCTATGGGCCGAACAGCAGTGCAGAGTACCCGGCCTTCTTGGAGTCCTTGGAGGAGTACTGGACAGTGCACCGACCGGGGACTCCGTTGTTCTACTGGGGAACTTCAACGCCCACGTGGGCAATGACAGTGACACCTGGGGAGGGGTGATCGGGAAGAACGGCTTCCCCGATCTCAACCCGAGCGGTGTTAAGTTATTGGACTTCTGTGCTAGCCACGAATTGTCCATAACGAACACCATGTTCAAGCACAAGGGTGTCCATCAGTGCACGTGGCACCAGGACACCCTAGGCCGGAGGTCAATGATCGACTTTGTTGTCGTGTCATCTGACCTCCGGCCGCGTGTCTTGGACACTCTGGTGAAGAGAAGGGCAGAGTTGTCAACCGATCACCACCTGGTGGTGAGTTGGATCCGCTGGCGGAGGAGGAAGCCGGACAGACTTGGCAGACCCAAGCGCATTGTAAGGGTCTGTTAGGAACGTCTTGTGGAGCCCTCTGTCAGTAGGGTATTCAACTCGCACCTCCGGGAGAGCTTCTCCCATGTCCCGGGGGAGGTTGGGGACATTGAGTCCGAGTGGACCATGTTCGCCGCCTTCATTGTTGATGCGGCTGCTCGGAGCTGTGGTCGCAAGGTCTCCGGTGCCTGTCGTGGCGGCAACCCCCGAACCCGGTGGTGGACACCGGAAGTAAGGGATGCCGTCAGACTGAAGAAGAAGGCCTATGAGGCCACTCTGGCTTGTGGGTCTCCGGAGGTCATCGACAGATATCGGCAGGCCAAGCGAGCCGCAGCTCGTGCTGTCACAGAGGCAAAAACCCGGGCCTGGGAGGAGTTCGGGGAGGCCATGGAGGAGGACTATCGGTCGGCACCAAAGAAATTCTGGCAAACCGTCCGGCGCCTCAGGAGGGGGAAGCAGTGCCTCACCAACACCGTTTACGGTGTGGGTGGAGGCCTGCTGACCTCGACTGGGGATGTCGTCGGACGGTGGAAGGAATACTTTGAGGATCTCCTTAATCCCTCAGTCACGTCTTCCGAAGAGGAAGTAGAGACCGGGGACTCAGAGGCTGGCTCATCCATCACCCAAGCTGAAGACACTGAGGTTGTTCGCAAACTCCTCAGGGGCAGGGCTCCGGGGGTGGATGAGATCCGCCCTGAGTACGTAAAGTATCTGGATGTTGTAGGACTGTCTTGGTTGACAAGTCTCTGCAACATAGCGTGGCGGTCGGGGACCGTGCCTCTGGACTGGTGGTCCCTCTGTTCAAGAAGGGGGACCGGAGGGTGTGTTCCAACTACAGAGGGATCACACTCCTCAGCCTCCCGGGTAAGGTCTATTCCAAGGTACTGGAGAGGAGAATCCGACCGATAGTCGAACCTCGTATTCAGGAGGAGCAGAGTGGTTTTCGTCCCGGTCGTGGAACACTGGACCAGCTCTATACCCTCCATCGGGTGCTCGAGGGTTCATGGGAGTTTGCCCAACCAGTCCACATGTGCATTGTGGATCTGGAGAAGGCTTTCGACCGTGTCCCTCGGGGTGTCCTTTGGGGGGTGCTCCGGGAGTACGGGGTCCGGGGCCCTTTGCTCAGGGCTGTTCGGTCCATGTATGACCGGAGCAGGAGCTGTGTTCGCATTGCCGGCAGTAAGTCAGACCTGTTCCCAGTGCATGTTGGACTCCGCCAGGGCTGCCCTTTGTCACCAGTTTAGTTCATAATTTTTATGGACAGAATTTCTAGGCGCAGTCAGGGGTCGGAGGGTGTCCGGTTTGGGGACCACAGGATTCCATCTCTGCTGTTTGCAGACGATGTTGTCCTGATGGCATGCACTGGGACGGTTTGCAGCCGAGTGTGAAGCGGCTGGGTTGAGAATCAGCACCTCCAAATCCGAGGCCATGGTTCTCGACCGGAAAAAGGTGGCTTGCCCTCTTCAGGTGGGTGGGGAGTCCTTACCCCAAGTGGAGGAGTTCAAGTATCTCGGGGTCTTGTTCACGAGTGAGGGAAGGATGGAGCGTGAGATCGACCGGCGGATCGGTGCAGCGGCTGCAGTGATGCAGTCGCTGCATCGGACCGTTGTGGTAAAGAGGGAGCTGAGCCGAAAGGCAAAGCTCTCTATTTACCGGTCGGTCTACGTTCTGCCCTCACCTATGGTCATGAGCTTTCGGTAGTGACCGAAAGAACAAAATCGCGGATACAAGCAGTCGAAATGAGTTTCCTCCACCGAGTGGCTGGGCGCTCCCATAGAGATAAGGTGAGGAGCTCGGCCACACGGGGGGAGCTCGGAGTAGAGCCGCTGCTCCTCCACGTCGAGAGGAGCCAGCTGAGGTGGCTCGGGTATGTGCTCCGGATGCCTCCTGGGCGCCTCCCTGGGAGGACCCAGGACACGCTGGAGAGACTGTCTCTCGGCTGGCCTGGGAATGCCTTGGGATCCCCCTGGAGGAGTTGGAAGTGTCTGGGGAGAAGGAAGTCTGGGAGTCCCTGCTCAGACTGCTGCCCCCGCGACCCGGCCCCGGATTAATCGGCAGAAAATGGATGGATGGATGGAGGTTGAGGTTAAAGTTAGGTTTAGGATCTGGTCATTTGGTTATGGTTAGGGCTCTGCGATAGGTGTCCGGGGTCTTGGTTTGGTCCAAAGAGCTGACGGCCTTCATGGCACCATGGGGTCTCTACCACATCCTGGTGAAGCCATTTGGACTTCATGGAGCTTCCACATTTCAACAGCTCATGGATACGGTTACCAATGGACATTCACATATCACAGCAGCCTCTCTCGGTGGTATCATTAAGTAAAACAACAACTTGAAAGGACTTATACTACATTTGAAAGTCGTATTTGAGCGTCTCCAGAATTCAGCTTTAACAGTGAATACTTTACTTTGTAATCAAAGAAATCCAGTTAGGCTATCCATATTCACATATCTCTCGAACAGCACCCTGACTCTGGAACTCCCTCCCCAAACCTGTCTGCCACTCTCCCTCACTCACAACGTTTAAATCCCGCCTGAAAACATACCTCTTCACCCAAGCCTATGACCTCCCCTACCCCTAGCCTCCTCTACCCCACTGTCTACACTTCTACCCCGTTACATCCCCATCATTAGGCCCGAGCCCCAGCAGGGCGGAGGGCCTATTGCCATATGTCTGACCAAACATGCGGGCTGCGCCCGCATGTTTTGTACCCCGTTGCCCCTGGCAAGTACAGTGAACTAGCCCATGCCGAAGGCATGGATCATGCATACTTACTCCTGCTATGACAGAAAAAGTCAACAATGAGTGAATGGGCGTAGCCCATTCACTCATTGTTGACAACAGCAGCGCGAAGCGCTGCATTCCTCCAAAAACCCTCTTGGCATCGTCCCGTACGCGAGAGTCCATGCCGCAGGCATGGGCCATGCTTGTATCTGCTCAAATCAATGGAAGTCTATGGGGAGTGGGCGGGGCATCCCGACGGAATAGGGAGTGACGAGCGCGTAAGCGCTCGTAATGATGATTCGACCCCATGGCGGCATCGGGAAGGCTTAGAGCTTTCAAACGATGTATAATTTGTTGTTATAGTGGAAACGGCTATATTGTTTTTGCTAAAAATATTATTATTTTTATTATTAGGCCCGAGCGCCACAAGCTGGCGAGAGGCCTATTAATCTCGTAAGGCCGTGCGAAGCACGGCTGCGAAAGTGCGCACGTAGTGCGCACGAAATCGAGCGCGAAGCGCTCGCCCACTTCCAAACACTCACTAACGCACTCCTTCACTCATGCACGCCCCGTGCATACTAATTAGTAGTAGGAAAATGGAACATTACCGTTGTAAACGGGCGAAGCCCGTGCAAAAGTGCGCACTAAACGCACATCAAAACTTGTCCATATTTTGATTCTAAGTGCTACGGTCTCTGTGTGGCGGACCAGCAAATATATGTCAGAAATGGGAAAACAGCGAAATCTCTAAAATGACCACATTTTTACGCTTCACACTTTAACGAACTCCTCCTAGGGCAATAGCTCGATCAAGCTCATATTTGGGGAGAATCATCTACACAAGCGGGGCATCAAAAGTTAGTCATATTTTGATTTTAAGTGGTACGGTCTTTGTGCCGTGGAGCTGCAAATATACTGTCACAAATGGGAAAAACGCCAAATCCTTGAAATGTTCACATTTACGCTTCACACTTTAACAAACTCCTCCCTGGGCAATAGCTCGATCAAGCTTTACTTTGGGAATATCATCTACACAAGCGGGGCAGCAAAAGTTATCCATATTTTTATTCCAAGTGCTACGGTCTCTGTGCGGTGGCGCAGCAAATTTGACTGACACTTGTGTTGATTTGCACTGGATTGGCCATGTCCAATGTGTCGCCGTCTGTCAAGTTCTTTTTTAATTCAACACAATAAGGGCGCCATCTTTATCAAGTCGAAAGCGCAGAGTCGGAAGGCCGGCGGCCTGCGAGGGCCGTTGGATGCCGCTTGCGGCTTTAATTTTCTTTGTACTTCTTCTGTCTTGTTTATTTTATCTGTTCTTTTTTCAGACTGTGTACATTATTGTGTATTGTATGTGCTGTCCCCCCTGTCTGTACATACCCCCCCCTTTTTGTATATGTCAAAGCGTCTTTGGGTCATTGGAAAGCGCTATATAAATAAAAGGTATTGTTATTATATCCATATTCATATCCATATCCATTGCCCTGTCCCATTCCACAGATACAGGCACAACTCCGTCCTTCTTGGGAATGTCAGGTTGGTGCCACAGATTTATCCCTATACTCTGCTGGAGCTTTTCTACTTACAGCCGTGCCCAGTTTCGGAGAAGCCAAGGAGGCGTTGAGTTGAATCCAACACCCTCTGAGCAGAGACCCTGTGCTCTACCGCCCTGACCAGCAGGAGTCTGTCTTATACTGACAGATGCGTCTATACACAGCACTACAACTGTCACAAGCTGGTGCATGCAGGTGTTTGTGATAAAAGCACACATTTGTCCATATGAAAACACTTGAACTGCCAGAATATGTACAATTTCTCATTTTTGGCATTGATTCTACAGCAAGTACAGAGTTATATCTTCAGCCAACTAGCTTATTTCCTCATAAATCAGGTTGAGGCACAATAGTTCATAGTTAGCATGGGGCCTAAGACAATACAAACAGCCCCAGCTGCATCAACGCTCTCTGTGATGAAGCCGGATCCCAAAGTGCAGTTCGCGCCGAGGCACAGGGGCAGATGGTGCCAGTTAATAAAGACCAATGACTAAAATAATTATCAATGTGTTTATATTCTCCATTCATCCACATCCTCTGTTTGATGGAAAAATCACTTGAAAAATCAAGTGTCCACCTACGAGGCTGTCAGCAACATAACACTTTATTATCACTCACAACTTCAAAAAATTTAGCCATTAGCACTTATGAAAGAGAAGATGAAGAATAGAAAGAAGGGATTTAAAAGGACCAGTTTTTTTAAATGTAAAAATTAAATAGCATTACAGTTACTAAATTTTAAAAACGCTCACTGGTTCACTGGATTCAAAGTCTTTAAGAAGAACATCCTACTTAAGTATATTTAACAGTGTAACAGTACTTTTACTCTTCCTACTGTGAGTGAGGCTACAAGAGAGAAAAATACTATGATTTGCACATTTGTGTTTCTTTCATCGCTCAATATGATTTTGTTTTTCTCATTTTAAAGGTCTATTCATTTTTTTTCTTCAATTTTGCGCAGTATTTAATGTTACTATATCAGTTACTCTTACTCTCCAAAAAGCACTGTAAAATTCAGTATTATGACATCCGTACCGACAACTGAAAACTGCAGTACAGAATTTTCATATAAGTCGCACTGGAGTACAAGTCGCATATTTTGGGGAATCTATTTGATAAAATCCAAGACCAAGAACAGACATTTCATCTTGAAATGCAGTTTAAAATAATAACAGATTAGAGAACATGGTGAATAGGTGTACGTATGCTAACGCTAACACATTCAGCTACATGACGCACAGACAGAACTGTGGTGTCTGGTATATTAACGTAACATATTAACAGTTATTCAGATAACTATAGCATAAAGAACATGCTAACAAGTTTACCAAAGCATCAGTTTTACCCCAAATCACTAAATCCATTGAATTCTTCTTCCTCTGTGTCACTTCTAAACAACTCCACAAACTCCAGAGGAAGAGGAAGTGCAGATTCTTCTTCTGCGTCGCTTAGAGCGCCCTCTTGTGGTTGCCAGTGTGAAATAACAATAACGTATAAGTCGCACCCTGGCCAAAACTATGTAAAAAGGTGTAAAAAGGACGTATAATCAGGAAAATACGGTAGTTGTAATGGCGGCACAATCTAATCTACAAGTTCCATTTTCGACTCATTATACACAGTACTGTAAACCATAACTTATTTCACCCAAACAGGTCCCGCCATGTTTGTCTGACACGTGTCCTGTTATTAATGCTTTCGCCCGGACCTCCAGACCAGTCAGAGAGCGCCCCCTGCTGCGGAGCTCACACTGAAACGTCTGCTAAAAGGCACAGCTCACACAAAGTCACTCTGACCTTAGAAGACAAGTTTAGTCACCTGCTTTAATCTCATGCTGAATACTCCCTCTACATAAGACAGGTGAAGGTCTTTCTTTCAGACTAACAATAATGTGCTCCTCTGAATGCCAAAGAAACATTGAACACACCGTAATCTGAGCAGATGGTAAAGTGGTATTGCCCTGATTTGCTGTTGGACAATTCCTTTTCATGTTCAGTGTTAAAGTTACTCAGTTCGACATTGGATATTGATCTACTATTGCAATAACTGAGGAATATACATTTATTTAAGAGTTTATATTTGGTCCATCAACGTGAAAATTCAGAAAATCTACAAAGACCTCAACATTTTTGCTTGTGGGATACAGTTTAGTTTTTGCAACATCTAGAAATCGGGGTAAAATTATGAAGATTAAGAATTGTTTTCTTAGTTTTTTTAAGGGAATAGATTTTTAGGCTTTGTGTTTTCCAACTTAGTGAGTGTCATGCCAGTAACAACAAATCACAAATCAACAAATCACGGACTCTTTAGTATGTGCTAAAACCCTTAAAAAAATAATAATAATAAGATGATCCTTTATTGTCCCACATGGGGAAATTCCATTGATGCAACGCAGGTATAATGGGTCGTCCTCAGCTATATGAACGTTATAAAGCTATAAAAATGTCCTTATCACGATACTTTCCTTCACTTTAACAATGGTTGGATACTCTCTCCACAGTGAGTATACTGTAGGTCTCTGTGAAAAAAAAAGCTCACTGTTGTCAATATTAAATGTCTTTCTTGCGCTGCCTCTTCAGATATTATTTAGTTAGTGCCATTGTTGTGCATTAGATGATGTTATGTCGAGACAGTTACTTTAGTTAGTGCCATTGTTGTGCATTAGATGATGTTATGTCGAGACAGTTACTTTAACAATAACTCTTACTTGAGAACTAGTTTCTCCACATACATTTTCAACAATTTCTACTTGAATAAGAACATTCCGAAGTAACTCTGCCAATACTTGAGCGTCTCCTCTACAGCATTCTCTCTCGGCATTGTATGTATATATTTGAAACACATTGATGTGCAACATACATCCATTAAGTGCTTTGACGATGTCTTGATGGCGTCGCACGGGCACGAATTGTTTTCGGGAGCCGATAAACGATTACCACTCGCACTCGCTTGTTTTCTTAATCCCCCTGTCCTTCGCCCACCATTAGCTCCACATGAGAGCGCATAACAGCAAATTAACAAGTGCCCGAGTCCGCAGAATCTCCCTCGCAGCTGCGGCGTCCTCGGAAAAAAACAACATGGCCGACCAAATGAGCTGGAACAAGGCGGGGTCACAGAGAAGTGAGACAGCTCTCTCAGCACAAAAGAAAAGGATGGGGAAAAACAAAAAAACGTTATGGTGACGTTTATCTAGTCCAAGACAAATTGCGAGCAGATGCGTGGTGAATATATGGCCCTCTGTTAAGGAGAAAATCCCTGGCTTTTATTTGACAGTGACAGCAAAAGCACCGGAGAACATCTGCTTCCCGAGTCGTGTGGAGACTGGGAGAACAGCACGACGAGGCGCTGCTGGAAAAAAAAGGTTTTAATATGTGTAAGAATCATGTGTTTTATTGGTGTTCAATGAGATCCATCAAATTGTACCCGGATTGGGAGAGTAACCGTAAAGTCTTCTGGGATGGAAAGCGTGATACATGGTACTTGATACTTGAGTGTGTTTTTTGACAAGAGTTGTTTATGCTTCGGTTCGTTTGCTGTTACTCTTTTTTTGGACAGTAAAATTCTATTGCTGTGCTATTAATCTACATGGCAGTCTTTATCCCTTAAGTTTTGTTTGATAAGTAGGTCTCAATAATGTAAAGGAGAACACATTAAAAACAGATGTTTTGTGAAATACTGAGATAAATATATGAACATCCAGTTGGTACGCCTGACCATGAACAAATGAAAAATTTAATTGTTCTCTCATCAAAAATTTGTTCCTTTGACTCGGAGCCTCAACACTCTCTTTCAAAATTTCCAGATTTGTGATGTCATAAATAGACATTTGGTGATCTCCCGCACTGTTTTTAATCCCATAAATCATTGCCAGACTCGTTCTGAGCATCTCCGGCATTTAAATTATGTTCATTTCATCTACATGCTTACATTATGTTGTCCCGACATGTTATGCATGTCGGGACAAGCTAGCTTTTGTTTGTTTCTCCGTGGTAATTTCCTCTGGTGCCAGTAGATGGAGTGCTAACAACGACTCCTGATAAAGGGACTCTGGTGGAAAGTCATGTGACGTTTTCAGTGTTTATGTTATTTTTTAAATTTTAAAACAGGAGATGCCAAAGCTACAGTTATGTAGAATACGTTTCACCTTTGAAAGTGAGGTCTCGATCTCAATGGGTTCTTACCTTGTTAAATAAAGGACAATAAATCAATAATACATTTTTATACTGATGGCTCGGGTGCAGCACTGTGGCCGCACTCTGCTCCTGATCGGTTGCAATATGAAGATTCAACACACTCTGTAAAATTGTAGTGTTATGTATGATGTGGTGAGAAGCATGATGAAGCCAGCTGGAGTAGTTCATGTGAGGTCAGTATAGGCCCTGCGGGGGCAGCGTTTCTGCTGACAGGATCCTACCAAGGTACGCCTGACTGACACACTGCTGATCCCATTTACAAAGAAAACAAATAAATAAACGTGCTTTTCTACCTCTAGGTGTGCTGAAAATATCAAGGAGCTACTCACCAATCGTCACATCTTATTTATATATATATATATATATATATATATATATATATATATATATATATATATATATATATATATATATATATATATATATATATATATATATATATATATATATATATATATATATATATATATATATATATATATATATATATATATATATATACTGCAGGGTGTAAGATGCAGGGAAGGTATACATGAAGCCCATAACCAAGTGGCTGGCATAGTGTACAGAAACATCTGTGCGGAGAATGGGCTGGAGACCAAAAGGACAAAATGGGAAACACCTACAAAGGTGGTAGAGAATGACCGAGCCACGATCCTATGGGACTTCCAGATACAGACTGAACCAACCAGACATAGTGATGGTGGATAAACAAGCAGAGGAAATTTCAGGAAAAAACTCAGGAAAAAGGAACACGAGAAACTGGAGAAATACCATGGGCTCAGAGAGGAGCTGGAGAAGATGTGGAAGGTGAAAGCCAAAGTGCAGCCCATGGTCATCGGAGCACTCGGGGCAGTGACCCCCAAACTGGTCACTTTGCTAGGAACAGCAAAGATACTGCGCATAACACTCAAGCTGCCTGGGCTCTGATAGAGGACCCAAGCTTAGAAAAGGGGGTGAGACCACCCGCAGAGGGGGAGGAGGATGTCATAAGCCTCAAATTAGAAAAAAATTGGGAATCCGGTAATCCAGCTTTGACTTGTTTAATGAGGCTGTCTACTGTACTTGCTGCAGATGATTCCCGCTACTATGGGCTTGAAGTAGGACTTACCACGGAGTATTGTTTCACCAGCAGACTTTTTTTAAGTAACAACCTCGATTGCAAGGTTAAACCAAAAAGAACGCACAGAGCATTTCCACTTAAAGAAATTACGCAAGTAATGGAACCCCAAAACTCTTTGCTGTTTCTTCCATGAATTCTACAACTTTGCGTTCATAAAATGCATTTAATTTCAAACAGCAACTAATGCGACAATAACAAACCCATATAACCCCGTGTATAGGTACATAAAATTCCAATGGCATTTTTATGTTGACAGTCTTTTCAGCGTAAGCGCCCATCCATCCCGCTCTAAACGGCTCCCCTGGTATTAAAAACCAATATGACGGCGCATAACAGTATCCATCCGCAGAAACAATGGCGGTGCCGGTGCGCAGCCTCGCTCTCAGCCCACATCTGGAGGAGTGTGTCCGGATGCGCCGCGCCGTAATAACCCTGATTAGTTCCAGGGTTGATGGAGCTACCAGGGGGTGGGGGGCTCAATACACATGGAAATAAGGGCTCAGGCACGCATGATTATCTATCCACTTCAGATCAAAGATTTCCGCTGTCTCATCTCCAAAGGATAAAAAAAAAGGATGATTTGGTCCCGCACTATCGCACCATCTCCGACAGCTTCACGGAAACGGTTCTGAAGAGAGCAGACTTGAAACCTCTGCTTTTGAACCGACCATATGTGTCTCAGTTTAGAAAGATGATAAGTATAGGCTGCGATTAGGGGAGGAGATTGTTCAATAAAGATAAGTGTTTTTCACATTTTTGGGAGGGAATAGCGAATTGCAGAGCCGCACGCCGTTTCTGAGAGGATGTAAACAGGGTTGTAAAGGAGAAGAGCATTGGATTTGTACTTAAGCCGCAGAGATATTTCCCTTTCTGATATCGCAGCTTGTACAGTCAAAACATCAATGGGCCTTTTTTACCTTTGTGGGTCAGATATAAATGTCGTAGCGTTGACCCCAAACTAAAATGTCTGACTTGATTTTCGATACTAAGGAAAATGCTCTGTACTCAATACACCAACGATTATAAACCATGATACCACGTCATCTTGTACTAGTTCTGTCATGTATGTATGTATATAACATTTTAAGAATAATAGCAGATAACAGATAAGAATAATACTTGTTTGAAGTGTCATTTAAACATAGGACATAGGACTATTTCTCTGATTAAGCTAATAAAAGCAATAATAATCTTCAAACGAGTTAGAAAAAGTACAAATCTTGCAGGTCTTTTAAGCAAAGCTATATCAGTAGGAACACATATTTATAAGCTTAACTCAGACTGCCACTCTAAGGATTTTTTGGGCAGAAGGCTTTATTAGACGGGATTCGAACCCACAGCTTACACCAGTTTATTATGTGGTTGTTTTTAGTGTTTTGATGTGCACTTCTAGCTTTTTCCAGTGTGGTTTTAAATGCAGACGGTAAATAAACCAAACTAAACTGAAAATAAGAGGATTCCAGTTAGCTGTTGGGAAATAAATATTTAATTTGGTATATATATTTTCACCATTTGGCTCCTATTACCTCAACTCAAGATCCACAACCGCCTAAGACGTGAAGCGTTCCAAACGATTTACCGATGGCAATCAAGGTGATTAGTAATCACAGGAACGATTGGGGATGAAACAGTGCAGTTCAAATAAAAAAAAACATCTTTCATACCCTGAAGAGAGAGCGCGCCGATCAAACATAATTAATGTCATGCCAGGAGTTTGAAAAGCGGACACATTTGGAACATAATGCGGCAAGCAGAATTTGCATTTTCTTCCCGAGTCCGAGGTCAGGGCGTATCTGAGAAGGCGTGGAGAAAGCGGAGGAGCCATCTGCGCCGGGCGAAGTACAGTATGTGCGCGGGGAAAATGCCACGGGCCGAGCCTACGTCCATGTGACTCATTTCTCTGGCGTCGCCTCACGACTCGGTGTGTCGCAGTTTGGCACCGCGACGGAGAAGTTGAGCCTCGGCAAACGTGGACAGATTGAGATTCTGACGGCGCGAGGAAAAGGACACTGCTGCCTTTTAACAGGATGAAACTAATTATCTAATGCTCTCCTTTCAATAGCCTGACCTGACTACAAACAGACAAGTGTACAACTAAATTGTATTGATCAAACGGAGGGTTAGGTCCTGCGACTGCTTGTGAATCTCATGTCCCTCAGATGTGGTTTATTAAAGTGAACATGCAACGTCTGGGACTCAAACTCAACTATATACAATTGTTCTGACAGACAAATACAGTCAGAACTGAAGAAGCTCCTTGGATGAGTGGCGAACTTATCCATCTACATGAGGACAAGCAGTTGACGCCACCAGGCCTGGTTACGAGTCAGCTCTGTGGACACATGCTAGATACTAATGCCAAACTCTTTCCAGGAAAAGCAAAGATGACAAAGAAAACCAAGTGATTTAAGAAGAAGCGTTGTATAAATCTGACAATTAATTAACAACTGGTAACACAAAACATGAGCTACTTTCGCGTGAGGGAATTGTGTTCTACATATTTGCAAATAAATCAACATTACAGTCCGATTAAAGTAAAGCTAATATTTGTCTCTCTCATAAAAATCTTCCAGTTCTAAGATTGCTTCTATTTGTTTTTCTACACATCACGGCACGTTCTAGTTCATCTTAAGGTTGTCGATGTTTCTCAGCATCTTGTTTGTTGCCTTGCTCAAGGAGTCAACAAATAGTATCGTCAAATGTTAGTGCGTTTCCATCTTTGAACCCGTGAGATCATTCGCCGTTGATTGTTAATACAAAAAAAGTATTTCACAGTTCACACTTGTGTATCTCAAACTGTACTGTAGCATCATTGGTTTGATCGATGCTATGTTTCTGAACGTATAAATATATTTAGACGTCATTAGGCCGAATTGGCAAGACAGCGGGTTTAGTCTGGCCTAAGCTGCTTTACCGCCCCAAACTATACCTATATATATGTTCTAGGCAGGGCTTGATCTGCTCTGCTACACTGGGACCTTCTTGTAGTGAGGCGAGAATACTATTCAGCCAACACCACAGCAGACAGGGATTTACCATTAAATTTAAATGGTTGAGCTGATTCACAAGTTATGGAGACAAGTTTTATAATAAAGTTAATTTCAATTAATCCGATTTCATGTATAAAAAAAAATCTAAATACACAACTTTCGGGAGTGCGCTGCATTCAACATCCAAACTCGAGTTCACTGGTTCTGAGCCGGTGTCGCAGACGTGGGACACGAGTGACGGGATTTGTGCTGCGTCACACAAGCCCAAATTTGCAGAGTCATTGCCCCGTGACTTGCTGCGATAATGCCGTTTGTTAATGAGACGGTAACGGTGTCATTTTGATCACATTTTGACTAAGGGGCGCTTGACTGTGAACGCTCAATTTGGATGAAGGAATATCAGGTTTGAGAAGTGTAGCTGAATGTGAGAAGTGCAGAAGTACAGAAGTGCAGAAGTACAGAAGTGCAGAAGTACAGAGGTGCAGAAGTACAGAAGTACAGAAGTGCAGAAGTACAGAAGTACAGAAGTACAGAAGTGCAGAAGTACAGAAGTGCAGAAGTGCAGAAGTACAGAAGTGCAGAAGTACAGAGGTGCAGAAGTACAGAAGTGCAGAAGTACAGAAGTGCAGAAGTACAGAGGTGCAGAAGTACAGAAGTACAGAAGTGCAGAAGTACAGAAGTGCAGAAGTGCAGAAGTGCAGAAGTACAGAAGTGCAGAAGTGCAGAAGTGCAGAAGTGCAGAAGTGCAGAAGTACAGAAGTACAGAAGTACAGAAGTACAGAAGAACGCAGAGGCAGAAGTCAGAGGTGCACTCCAAATAATTATTCAGATATTATGTAAAGACAGACAAATACTTGAGCTGCTGCTTCGTACTTCCACATGAGGATTATTATTTTTCAAGTAACGGTGTTTAAACACATTTTTTGACTTCTTCTAGCTTGGATTGCACTTTGACCAGATGAATATCAAGATAGTTTGTACTTTAGTTTGTACTTGTTGTATAGTGTTTAAGCACATAAAGCAATATTTGTCCATTTATGGTTTGAAAAATAAACTGTGAACTTTTGAAATAATCAGTCTCATTGTACTTTGACCACTTTTGAGTGACTTTTACCTGAGAAAGGACTGACAGGTTCAGAATGCATATCATAATGACATTTTACATCATTTTGGTTTCTTAAAACAGTTAAAACATCACATGTGACGTTAGAGTAATAGAGTATTTCTATTGGACAGTGAGGGAATATAATTTATTAGGCAGATTTAAGTCATTTTATTCCTTCAATTGAACCTGTATTTTCTCCATAAAGTGCAGGATTTGATAGAAAGCGAGTAACTGCAGTAGCGTCGGTGACACTTCTGTGTATTTCTGGCATTTGCACTTGACTTGTTCTCAGCTGTTTGCCTCGCCGTGACTTCTAAACCGCATCCATATTCATACGCTTTGGTGCGGTGACATTTTGTGTCTGTGAAGCGATGGGAAAATTCTCCGGTATATTCTTTTATACTTAGTGCGCGGGTGAAGGCTCCAGAGCATTGTCACGGCGTCGCAGGGACCGGAGCGGAGTGAGGTGTGAAGGTGTTTCCTGTAACTCTCTCTCTCTCTCACTGTTAACATCAGGTTTAAAAATAGCAAAGAGGTGAAGAGAAATCCTGCTAATTGAAGACCTTGACTCACAACATGCAGCTCTGATCCACTCCGCGGCGGATGGGATTCACCGGTGTACACATTTAAACACTGAATTACCAAGCGCACACGGTCAAGGTCAGATAACGGGAAAATACAAATGCAACTTTGGAACTTAGTCGCGTTCATGGTCAAAATTGTGGCGATATCATAACTTCAGATGGAGGGCAGGGGCCTGTATAACTCTATGGGATACTTTTTTCAGGAACTGTCCAAATGCTGAACCAAATGTGTCAGGGATTGGCTCCACAAACATGCAATCTTATGACTTAATGTCCTTTCAACTGACAACAGTCACATCTTTGGGGTTGAACAGTGGCACTACAATGTGAGAAATCCCCACGGTTCGTATGCAGTATGCTGAGAGAGAAGACATCTTTGGGCTAGTTTGGGTTTTGTGTGGGTAGACATTGTGTTTACATGGATATGAATGAAAAAATCTGCATTTAAACAGCAAATCCTTGTAATTCCGACCTGACATTCAGCTCAATTCTCAAATTAGGCGCCGTCAATTGACCGTAGTTCTTTCCTTGCATCGATTTAAAAAAACACCACAAAGGCAATATTTTAGGGGGATTTTTCAACTGTAATGACCACAACAAGGCTATTATCAAACTTGCACAATCTCAAATGTTGCCAACAACCTTCACAACTTCATCTTATATTGACCGACTTACCCATGGAAGCACGACAGTAATTTCTTTCACCAGTGTATTTAGTATAGATTTTTGCCACCAAAACTAAACACAAAATTAATTGATGACTAAAATAATGATCAAATACCGTATATTCCAGACTATAAGTCACACCTTTTTTCATAGTATTAGTTGGGGTGCAATTTGACTCCAGAGCGACTTATATTATAAGTCAATGTGATATTATTTGTTATTTTCACACTGACGACCACAAGAGGGCGCTCTAGGCTGTAAGCGACGCAGAAGAAGAATCTGCACTTCCTCTTCCTCTGGAGTTTGTGGAGTTGTTTAGAAGTGACACAGAGGAAGAAGAATTCAATGGATTTAGTGATTTGGGGTAAAACTGATGCTTTTGTAAACTTGTTAGCATGTTCTTTATGCTATAGTTATCTGAATAACTGTTCATATGTTACGTTCACATACCAGACACTTACCACAGTTCTGTTTGTGCCTCATGTAGCTGAAGGTGTTAGCGTTAGCATACGTACACCTATTCACCATGTTCTCTCATCTGTTATTATTTTAAACTGTATTTCAAGATAAAATTTCTGTTCTTGGTCTTGGATTTTATCAAATACATTTCCCCAAAAAATGCTCCTTATACTCCAGTGCGACTTATATGTGTTTTTTTTCCCTCTCTATTATGCATATTTTCCGGAACTGGTGCGATAAGATACGGTAACTGCTTATTTTTGTCAACATACACAGTGCAAAACACAAATGAACAGAAGGAATGAAGACAAAGACCGAAAACATCTCATCAGTCGCACTCGTTTCGCATATACAGTGTTGAGTAGAACCACCAGGAAACAAGCCTGCAATCTCTATTCATTAAAGTGCGTTAATCACAGTCTGGAGGAGATTCATTCTGCTGTTTCGCTTTGATTTTCAGGATTCGCCAAGCCGTTTCCAGACGCGCGGAAGTTAAAAAACCCCGGAGACAGAGGCCGTAAAGCCATAAGACTCTACAATGGGCTTGGAAATGAATGTCAGCCCATTGATCCGGCCATTTAAAGAACCGACCCTTCAACTGCGGCATACAAATCAGCGTAATGTGTCTTAAATCTGCTTCCCCGGCCCGCGCTCGACCAGAATGTGTCTGCTTTTAGACACTAAGGAAATACTAATTCAACTTTATTCAATTCCGCTCGCATCAGACACGGACTAAGTGGATTTGTGAGGAGACAGCGACACAGTTTGGGACAAGAAAGACTTTTGATGTTTACTAAAAGCTACAATTACAAGTACTTTAATTTTTCACTCAGGAATAAAAAAAAATGGGGAAAAAAAATCAACAATACTGTTTAATTAGCGTCAGATATGTTCTTTTTCAGTCTATTAATTGCCATATGTCATTGGAAACGATCAAATATGGGCTTTAACCATATCTAGTTATAGAAAAAAGAAAATAGCTTCTCTCTTCGAAAATGTGCTGTATATATATAAATAAGGGTAAATGCAAGCGGGTCAAGTGTGTAACCCTGGGGGACACCTGCAAGTAGCAAGTTGGGCCCAAAAAAACACACTCTAACAAACTGAAAAGCTTTTCCTTATTAAATATTCAATAACAACTACTGCAGCATTGTTTATTTTAAAATACAGCAACATTAAGCAACACATGTATTTCTGCTTGGTTGATCCTCTGACAGTTTTGAGTGGATAAATACATACGCTGCTCATTTGCCCTCTTTTAATGATGAACAAAGTGAATGAAACGGGGAAAAAGAAAAACAGGCTACAATTTCCACACCAGTGCAGCTCACACGACTGCTGCCACTTTAATGAATTCATCAAAACAGGAATACTTGTAAAAATATATATAAATTCATCTTTCTCTGTGCTCAATGAGTGCATATTCTCACTACCTGAAAGAAGTAGAGATCACCGTAGCAACGAGCACATTTAACTTCAAGACAACTTAACAGCTTGTCTTGTGTGTTTTATGTTTTATTTGATGACTCACTGAGCGACTTTGGAGCTACAAATGAATAAAGTATTCTGAATCTGAAGCTCAACCTAAAAGACCTTTTTCCATCATTTTGTTTGGTATTTTGTGAAAATAAATAGTTACTCTGTTAACAATAAATCAAACGTGTGAAACTGTTTAATAAGTACAAAAGCCATAGCAGGTTGTTGTTGACCTTGTTTAGATCGTGGGATTCAGAACAAACAAACCTTGAGTTATTTGTTGATGATGGAATGGATCAAATGTGTTTCTTCTTGTGAGGGTCTTGAGAGAAAAATCTAATGTTGAAATTATACTTTTAAAATAAATATTGACCTCATTAGACTGGTTTTCTCTGTGTATTCTAGACCAGGCGAGTCCGAACTGTGGCCTGAGGATCAGATGCAGTCCTCAGAAAGTAAAAAAGTAGTACTTTTTAAAGCAATTTGATACATTCCTTTTATAATTATCACTTCATAAACAAAACTACAGGTACATACAGGTGTGATACAGACCTGACATAATGATTGCAAGATGAATAAAGCTTTGGAATCTTGGTCAAATCTCCTCTTGTAAACCACAGTTTAAACTCAGTCTGGTCTTCAGCTCCTGTGTGAGTTTAGTGCTTCGCTCGCTGAATCTTAGACTCGTTTAGTCAATTAATCGGCTGATGGTGTCTTAGTCTACCAACAATTGTATTTGTTGATGCATCATTTTATTCAAGGAAAAGTATTTCTGTGGGACTAAAAAAAGACAAGATATGGAGTGAGTTAGCCGAAGCTTTGATTAAGAATCACAAGTTTAATCTAATTTATATATCTCTAACATACTAATACACTGTATAAATACTTAATTTGCATGAACTTACATGCTGCTGTAGTCTTTTGAGTGCAGTTTGGTTCAGATACATGGAGATACTTAATAGTTTTAATTGGTGGCGCATCAGTATGGACATTTTAAACTGATGCGGCCAATACTTTCTAGACGGTGTTTTTTCACCAAGAAATATTGCTAGAAACTAATTTTATTTTCATTCTAAAATAGGGATCAAATCTATTTTAAAATGTTGAGTTAGAACACATGATCTGATTCTTTGGAAATAGAAAAAAGTAATATTTAGCTCTATGTTTAGATCTTGGCTATAGTGTGATTATTCTTTATTAGAATAAAATGAGACTTCATGCTTTTACATTCTGTGAACTTCCTTTTTTATCAATATTATTTGTATTACTATTATTATTATTATTATACTACCATCTCTCTGAACCGCTCTAGTCGTGTGTCATTGCGGCGTGTTTAATCGTTGCTCCGCCTCCTCCTGTAACAGCAGAAGCTCCTCCTCCTCAGACTCTTCTCTTTTCCTTCTTAAAACCACTCACACTAAATTTATTTGGAGTAAACATGTCCGAACTGATTGTTTAGGAGATAAAACAGTCAAATAATGTCTGGAAAAACCATTGTCTTTGTCACGGGTCACATTTATGCTCAGAATGACAAGATTAAAGTTTACAGCCTCTCGTGACCTGAGCGTAATATTGGCTTTTGTGGGATAGAAATATGACTCAGCGACGTGAATATTGCATCCCTCGTTTTACTCTTACTCTTATTTCCTTAAAAGACGATGAGTGTTCAATCATGGCCGTCTGAACTCCAGGAAATCAAGTGTACGGTTCTTTGTCATGTGTAATCTTTGGCCGACCGGGACATTTACTAGTCATATCTTTCATTTTATTCATACTTTATTTATTCTCTGGTTATACAATAGCATATCAAGTTTTCTTGAATTGGATTTCCTCCTTTCTCTCAAGAGTTTTCATCAAGCAGCAGTGCAAAAAACACGCAACACTTCAAAATACCAGTTATATTGATGTTTTTCCATGTTTTACCAGTCATTCTTGAGAAAATAAATATGCCAAAACAGCAAATAACGAGTGCCCTCTTATTCTAACTGCGTGATTCCCAGCGCACTTGACCCTTTATAATTGAACTTTCAAAACACTCCCGCTGTCAGGATGTTGATCAGGAAGTCTGCGCCTTCTTAGGACGCGACACTTCTCATTTCGGCCCCTGCTCCTGCCTCCATCCAAGCCTCATTACGCGGCGTTCCCAGGCTCCTCGTTTGGGCGCTAATTAGGAGAGCTGATGGTTCTGTAGGATTTGGTCAACCTCCAAGTGGCTGCGAGCGAAGACGTCCGAGGAGCCGCAGCAGAAAGTCATTAACGAGTGTGTGTGAGGCGAGCGATATTGGCACGATTCACCTTGAAAGTGCGAGGTTTGACCAGGCTGTCGGAGCTGACTGATGGCGGCGCGTGGAGTCCGGAGCGCAGTGGGTGTATCAAAGTAGCGCGGGCTGTCACTCTGGGCTTGTGTGCGGACGGTCTTTTGTATTTTGAGTTTAATCCATCTACCCTCGCCGCGCCGACAAGACCCTGTCACTATCCTCTGTGTCTGCTGCAACCGCCCTTCTACGCAACAGCAATGACAGTGAGGTTCATAGTTAGTCATAGCATGGGAAAGTATTTAAGAAATCATGAAATGTCCCCATTAGGCTGTACAATATATCACAATCAAATTAATATCTCAACTTGAGGTTGCCCAATCATTAAATCGCAGAGGATCTTGTTGTTCCTGTAGTTTACACCACGACAAACACGTTCTGGTATTCATGGGATTCTTGTATCAGTTCATATTCAAGCATTATCACAAATATTAATACTCCTGGAGCTGTTTACAATGTTTAACTGCAATATAATTGAAGCCTTGGCATATCTCCAGTTTCCTGATGTTGCCATCACTTAGTGTTGCCACGTCAACCACATGACTTTCCTCTGCTGTTTATCCACCACCGCAGTGTCCGGTTGGTTCGCCATCACCATTCTGTCAGTCTGTATCTGGAAGTCCCACAAGATCTCGTCGTTCTCCACCACCTTTGGAGGTGTTTCCCACTTTGACCTTGGGGTCTCCAGCCCGTACTCTGCACAGATGTTCCTGTACACTATGCCAGCTCCTGGTTATGGCGCTCCATGTGTGCTGTCCCTGCCAGCATCTTACACCCTGCAGTTATGTGCAGGATTGTCTCAGGGGCCTCTTTGCACTGCCTACGCCTTGGGTCTTGTCTGGTGTGCTAGATCTGGGCCTCTATTGATCTGGTGTTCAGGGCCTGCTCCTGTGCTGCCATGATGAGTACCTCTGTGCTGTCCTTCAGTCCCGCCCACTCTAGCCATTGGTAGGATTTATTGATATCAGGCACTTCAGTTATGTCCCGGTGGCACATCCCATGTAGGGCTTTTGCCGCTTTCCCTGTTTCCTCTTCCAGGTTCCCATTTGCTTGTGGTTTTCCAAGGTACTTGTAACTGTCCTCAATGTCTGCTATTGTTCCTTTTGGGGTGAGACCCTCTCTGTGTGGACCACCTTCCGTCTCTTTGTCACCATCTGACTACACTTCTCTAGTCCAATGACATCCCAATGTCAGCGCTGTAGACCCTCAGTCCATGTCTCGCTCCTTCTTAGCGTTCAGTTTGGCATGAGTTACAGTAAATGGAGTGGACAGTTTATTGACCTTTATTTAACCAGGAAAGTCCCACTGAGATTCAGAATCTTTTTCAGGGGAGACCAGGCCCAAGAGGGGAGGAGCCTATTGTATATTTAGGAGGAGCCTATTGTACATCTACAACTACATTTAGTTGTAGGGGAAACCGGAGCTCTCAGAAGAAACACGGGGAGAACGTGCAAACTTCACATAAAAAGTATAACACTGATGCTGTTTGCTTGTACTTTGGTGTGTACTTTAGTGTGTACTGTAGTGTGTACTTTAGTGTCCTTAGTCAAAAAGAATGTCAGAATGTCTTAAGTCAGCTACAGGCCGACTCATTTTATGACCTGGTTTTTGTCCTGGTTTAAGGTGCGCTGGCTTTAAATGAATCACTTGGTCAGAACATTGACATTCAAACGGTAAAAGGCTGTCTCAAATGTTGAAATGTGTTCCTTTCAGAGCCTCGGACACTGCAGTCTTGTTCAGCACAATGAAGGAGAGAAAACGAGTACAACTGTGCGGTTTCCAGCAGGGGAAAACACAAGACGCAGAAATAAAAGCGGACATGTAGGTTAAAAACATGCATGAGTGGCTCTGAAAGGGCCACTGCCGGCTCGTCTATTTGCTTTGACCGGGAGCGAGCGGGGCCCAGGCAGCGGGGCCGCACTGCTGGCTCTCTGTTGTGAGCTGCCTCTCCCGGGGGATGGAAGCGCTGACTGTGGAGGTCTGAACCTACCGGGCACCGGGGCAGTTCTCTGAGCCCTCCACGTGCCGCCGCCGACCCAGAAATGCACATGTGCGATGGGAACGGACAAGTTCAGCACGCGAGACTCCAGAGAGTTTTAATGCAGGGATTGGATTACGCTGTATTTATACCTGAATCAAGCAAAAAGAAATGTGTACAGCTTTGGAGATGTCATTATGTGAACACTGAAGGAATTATGGGTTTATTGCAGTTTCTAGATACTTTTTTCTGGCTGTTCTTGCACTGTGATCTTGCAACATTGAACTTTGAAATGACAATTGTTCTTATCCTTAGCTTAGTACTGTTTATTGGTAACAACAGTACATTAGTGTGTGGTAAACTGTCTGGATGAGCACATTTCTAAATCAATTTGTCTTACTGTTTCCCAAAATAAAAGAAATGCATCTTAATTACGCTTGTTTAGTCTCCGCCTCAGGCATTTAAGACCAAGTTATGTCTTTAATTGTATTAGTCCCCGGCTTTTAGGGCTGAACAAAGTGCATTTTAGTGGTTATAGGGTTTAGTCAGCTGGAGAAAAATCGGATTATCTTTGATAAATCTTTAAAATCTTATTACATTGTGAAGTTGAATGGAGAAGACATGAAGTAAGTTAGCTCCAGTTAAGGAAGTGAAACATGTGATTAACTGTCCTTAGAGTGAGCTTGTGTTCTTTTGTGTGCGTTTGGTTCGGATACGTAATAAGTTGCCTTGCCACGCCCTCTTTTTGTCACCTAACTGAAGCACAGGGCGTGTCTTTACTGTACTAATGATTTCTTTCGTCAACTGAATCTCTTTATTGTCCATTAGTCCTGTCCCAGCTCTTGTTCTGTCTAAACATCTGCTGCACTTGTTGCATTTTGGATATATCGTATTTATGCTGCATTACACAGATTTCTTTGTACAAACACCGACCGTTATAAAACACTGGCCCCACCGAACTCCTCTGGCCGGTCGAAACCTTTTCTGTAGCTGAAACACGGGAGGCGGAGGAGACAGATGCGGCGCGAGTGTCCGTGGGGCTTTTTTGCTCGAGCGTTTTAATATTAATGAAGGATCAGAGCGGAGTTCAAACCACTCGACCGGCCGCCCGCACTGGGGCCCTCGCCACGCCGTGATGTGGGTCAGCACAAGTACACATGGCACGAGTACACACAGCAGTCGTACGCACAGTAGAAGTAGGCACAGCAGAAGTACACACAGCTGTAGTACACACAGTAGAAGTACACACAGCAGTAGTACGCACAGCAGAAGTACACACAGCAGTAGTACGCGGAGGAGAGGGAAGAGGAGAGAGTGTTCGGGGAAAGGATCGGGAAAGAGAGCAATTAATCATGATTATTAGACAACGTTAAATATTTAAATATGTCCGGAGATAGTTAAGTTTTTGCATGTCCCTAATTAGTATGTTTTAAGATGGGACGGATATGGATCACTATGAACTTAGAGCAGCTTGGGCCTTGAATTACGTGGTCCTCTGGCTGTCTTATTATTTTATATATTTATGTTGTTTTTTTTATTCATTTGTATTTGATTTTACATATTTTATGTTGTTTTATATGTATTTTATTATTATTATTACCATATTTTCCTTGTGCTTCTTTTGTATTCTGTGCAGCACTTTAGATATTTTGCGTTGGTAAAATGTGCTGTACAAATAAAATTGGATTGGATTTTTCATTTGCAGCCAATCCTTTGTCTGTCTTTGTCGGTTGTATTTTGGAGGTATTTTGACAACTTTTGGGTTTACATGGCCAATGTTTTGTTGTTGCTTTTGTTGTTTACCAAGGAATAATATTGAAAGCATTTTCTTGTGTTTTTAATTAAACAAAACCTAATCAAAACTCGTGATTGGTCAACAATGTAGCTTAAGTGTTTTCTTGTTGTTCTATTTGATTGAGCACACGATGAGAAAACTTAATAAATGCATCTACTTAATACTTTAACATCATTTTATAAAATTCCCAACCGTAATGACTGATCGTTAAACTCTTACTGTGCAATAATTGTAAATCCATATATGAAAACAAATGGATTTAATGGTTTCACTTGCAGGGCAGTTTCGACAAATTGCTCATCGTTTTAACACATCTATTAACTTCTAAGTATTGGATATTGACTGCAATTGCTCCTTCAGCAAATAAAACCCCGCGAAAAGAAATCATTACAGAGGGAATCGCTGCTAATAAATTGAGCGTGACGGAAAAATGAACCTTGTCATAGCCAAGCGTCGAAGGGGAAGCGTTTTCACAGCGCCCCCTTTAGGCAGAGGATGGAACTGAACGCTCTCAACACCAGATTTGATTCATAATAAGAAACAGTTTGAGGGGTTGAAAAAAAAAAGGCACAATTTCAACTTTACGCATGAGACGTAGTGGTCACTGCGGTCTACAGAGGGACGTGGGTGTCTCCTTGTGCCAAAAGGGCAAAGAGAGCGACGGGGTTTGGTTAGAAAATTGTTGCTTATGTCTTGGTGTGACACTGCGCGGGCTGAAAATGCTCCAACGCAGGGAAAAGAAGAAGAAAGAAGGAAAAAAACGCGACAGCATCTCCTTTGAGCGGCACACTGGGGACGCATTGTCATAAGGAATTAGTAAGACACAGTGAAGATTCCAGCAGCGACGCGCTCCGGGTAAACAGCGAGGAAATTGGCGATCAGCTCCCGTTTTAAGTGGGGAAGAGCACTGGCAAAGACGTGCGACCGACTCAGTGTTATTCCAGCGTGTGATTCTACACTAATTAAATAAGAAAAAGACAAAAAAAATCTATTCCAAAAGCCCCAATATCAACGTGACATTGGCCAAACGCGGAGCTTGACGTCGCACTTTACGTCCACCGCGTCCAACATAAGGACTGAACCAGAGCTGAACCCAAAACTAGACCTGGACTTGATCAGAACTAGAAGAGGACAAGCGCGGGACCAAAACCAAGTCCGCGTCGAGGCCAAATAAGCTCAATTTAGGACCAAATAATGACAAAAACGTGAACGCGCATCTTCCTTTTTCGGTGACACCAGGAGGACGCAAGCTCCAAAACTGACTGCGTTTGGACACAGAATGACACCAAATCAGTCCATACGTCAACATTTATGTCCAAGTTTGTGAGAAGAATTATAAACAAGCTCGTGGAGGTGTTTTTTTGTGATCGATCAAGGTGACAACTTGGTTTGACGCGCGCGCAAACAAACAAACAAACAAATACAACTCCGTTAGACGCGTGAAAATATGTGTTATATAAAGTCTTTTTTTTTCTATTGAGAACGAGGTGTGGCGAGACCGTCTCCCGCGGGAGCCGTGCCCCCCCCGGTCCGGGCTACGCGGTGGCACCGAGCGGACGGACGCGCGCGCGCCGATCCAAGAAGACGCCAAAACCCCGGACACTGCGCCAAAGCTCGCGGCGCAATTAGGAGCAACAAACAAGTCATTTCAAAACCACATTTCAATTAGGGAATCCCGCCACAACGTCAGCGGCCGAACGTGACAAAGCCGTGAAACAAACCCCAGCCGTGCGTAAAGTTGAATGAGACGCGCGCGTGTGAATGGGAAGATGAATGATTTGGAGCGTTTACCTTGAGTTAAGTTGTCCTCTCCTCAATGCCACCGAGGCATCCAGAAATTCCACGTAAAGACCCGGGATAAGTCCTAAGATAAGTCCGTAAGACGCATGCTTTACGCGTGAAAAGAATGCGTGGGTGAGATGTAAAGAATGAAACACGCGCGTGTCCAGGAAAACATTGTTTAGTTCCGTTAGAATTGGGGATAATAACGGAATCTCCTCTCAAATAAAGCGCTCCTTTCTTCCAACAATGGGGAATCCTTGGAAATAGTTGCTCCAAATGTTGAAGTTGTTGTTGGAAAAGTTGTCCTCGCGGGTAAATCCTGTGGCGGCGCGCGCGGCGGGAGATGCTCCGGTCAGTGCGGGTCGCGGCGGAGCGGCGGAGGGAAAGGCGCGGCGCGTCCACAGCTCGCGGCGGCTCTGGAGCGTCCTCGGCTCGTGTGTGTGTCCGCGCGCAGCAACAGCCAGATTCCTTATTTGGGAACAGGCACCGCGCGAGCTGCTGTCAAGAGACGCGGATGAAAGAGAGGGACTTCCGGTGACGTGTTTCACATTAAAAGGTCCAAAACTGTCAGGGAAAAAAACGACGTTGAGTTAATTTTGACCGACTGAGACTTTATTCTTATTTGTTTTATTTCTTTAGCTCGTAAACACAATGGAGGCTCATACATAAGCCTAATATACTTCACAAACCAGATTTAAATTCCAAACAAACACAACTGACAAAAAGTGCTCGACAAACTTGCTACATTGTGTTCAGAAACAAAATAGGACCAGTACCTCCACCGAGAGCCACAGCTGCCCTGGGGCAAACTGACCTTTTAAAAGTGTATCTTCTCTGGTGAACGGCCCGCCAACCTCCAGCCTCGGCCAACATCTCCATGGAGACGCTATAGCTTTGCCAGGGCTGTTCCACACTAAGGCGTTCATCTCACCAAGCTTCATGGATAATCGATGGAAGTGATTGATGTCATCAGGCCTCATTCTATTTGTGATTGAACACATGCAATATACGTTTAATGCCAAATACTGTTGAACGTTACAGGCAAAGCAAAAACATATTGGCAGAAATATTAGTCTTTACATGTCTTCAGTAAAAGCTTTTATCAGTTCTGTTAAGCCACTGGTCATCTTTTCTTGCCAATACACTTTTATTATAATTAAATGAGAATAACTTGGGGAAACGGGCAATTCATGACGTAGTGCACATTTACTCAATCATAAAAACATGGTCAATATTTAGTTGCAGTGCCAGCGCAAAGTCTCTTAAAAAGAAGCTGTTCATTCATCAGGATAAATACTTTTAAATGCTTTTTTTTCTTCCCAGTTTTGCACTCGACAAACCTCACACAGACTCGCCGAAGCCCGAGAGCGAACGCTGAACGCGCCGTCTCCACGAGCGGGAATCACACGCAGAGAGACAAACACTCATCGATAAAAGCCCGTTCCCCCGGGAGAGCATTTATTCTGAAGGGAAGTGTCCTGACATCCGAGCGACTCTGCCTCGGCTGCGCTCAAACGGGCTCTGAGGGGGTTTCTCTAAACGCAGCCCCCTCTTCTGGATCACACGGCTTCAATGTGGAGGTGTCAGAGCTCCAGCACCACCCACACGCGGGGGAGCGGGGAAATGTCAACTATTTCATGTGTTTCTATTCGCTTTTTATTCTTGTTTTTGGTGTTTTTTTTTCAAATATGTTACACTTTATTCTCTGGAAAATAATTGCCGCATGATTAATGTGGAAATGACATCTTGCCAAATGGATTTAATGAACTAGAAATGAATAAATAAATTGTAACATATGGCAATATTTGTATGTTCAGCTCTCCTAAAACTATGCATTCTGATGGATATTGATCAGGAGCATTTTACATACTGTGCATGTTTTGAAACCGGTTTTGGCCAGTGGAAACCCACCCGGACACAGGTAGAACAATGCAAATCCTGCACAGAAAGTCCCGGGCGGATCAAAGCTGCGAGCTTCTTGCTGCGAGGCGAGAGTTTGAGCCACTCCTGCACCCATCACATACTCACTGCACATGGAATACACCGGAGTCCAAGCACAACCCATGCATTTCTGAAGCTACTGTGTGGAAAGACGAATCCCGTGGTCATGGATGTCTGAAAAGGGTCAAATCATTGGCATCGAGCAGAGAAAACATCTAAAGGAGAAGAAGAAACTAATGTACTTCAGATCTGAACCGCAGTGACAGTGTTTGGAGCTGGAGAAGGCTTCGTGCAGTGGTCACTCTCTTTGTGTAGAGGTCACTCTCTTTGTGCAGCGGTCACTCTCTTTGTGCAGTGGTCACTCTCTTTGTGTAGAGGTCACTCTCTTTGTGCAGCAGTCACTCTCTTTGTGTAGAGGTCACTCTCTTTGTGTAGAGGTCACTCTCTTTGTGTAGTGGTCACTCTCTTTGTGTAGTGGTCACTCTCTTTGTGCAGTGGTCACTCTCTTTGTGTAGAGGTCACTCTCTTTGTGCAGCAGTCACTCTCTTTGTGTAGTGGTCACTCTCTTTGTGCAGCGGTCACTCTCTTTGTGCAGTGGTCACTCTCTTTGTGTAGAGGTCACTCTCTTTGTGCAGCAGTCACTCTCTTTGTGTAGAGGTCACTCTCTTTGTGTAGAGGTCACTCTCTTTGTGTAGTGGTCACTCTCTTTGTGTAGTGGTCACTCTCTTTGTGCAGTGGTCACTCTCTTTGTGTAGAGGTCACTCTCTTTGTGTAGAGGTCACTCTCTTTGTGCAGCGGTCACTCTCTTTGTGCAGCAGTCACTCTCTTTGTGTAGTGGTCACTCTCTTTATGCAGTGGTCACTCTCTTTGTGCAGCAGTCACTCTCTTTGTGTAGAGGTCACTCTCTTTGTGCAGCGGTCACTCTCTTTGTGCAGTGGTCACTCTCTTTGTGTAGAGGTCACTCTCTTTGTGTAGTGGTCACTCTCTTTGTGTAGTGGTCACTCTCTTTGTGCAGTGGTCACTCTCTTTGTGTAGAGGTCACTCTCTTTATGCAGTGGTCACTCTCTTTGTGCAGCAGTCACTCTCTTTGTGTAGAGGTCACTCTCTTTATGCAGTGGTCACTCTCTTTGTGCAGCAGTCACTCTCTTTGTGTAGAGGTCACTCTCTTTATGCAGTGGTCACTCTCTTTGTGCAGCAGTCACTCTCTTTGTGTAGAGGTCACTCTCTTTGTGTAGAGGTCACTCTCTTTGTGTAAAGGTCACTCTCTTTATGCAGTGGTCACTCTCTTTGTGCAGCAGTCACTCTCTTTGTGCAGTGGTCACTCTCTTTGTGTAGAGGTCACTCTCTTTATGCAGTGGTCACTCTCTTTGTGCAGCAGTCACTCTCTTTGTGTAGAGGTCACTCTCTTTGTGTAGAGGTCACTCTCTTTGTGCAGTGGTCACTCTCTTTGTGTAGTGGTCACTCTCGTTGTGTAGTGGTCACTCTCTTTGTGCAGTGGTCACTCTCTTTGTGTAGAGGTCACTCTCTTTATGCAGCGGTCACTCTCTGTGTGCAGCAGTCACTCTCTTTGTGTAGTGGTCACTCTCTTTGTGCAGCGGTCACTCTCTTTGTGCAGTGTTCACTCTCTTTGTGCAGCGGTCACTCTCTTTGTGCAGCGGTCACTCTCTTTGTGCAGCGGTCACTCTCTTTGTGCAGCGGTCACTCTCTTTGTGCAGCGGTCACTCTCTTTGTGCAGTGGTCACTCTCTTTGTGCAGTGGTCACTCTCTTTGTGCAGCGGTCACTCTCTTTGTGCAGCGGTCACTCTCGGTGTGTAGAGGTCACTCTCTTTGTGCAGCGGTCACTCTCTCCATCATCAACACAAGATCAACTGGTGAAAAATAATGACACGCTGGAATGAAATAAATCTTTAAATATTGCAGAAGCTTATTGCCACAGCGAATATATGTGCCGTAATCAAGGCTAAAGACGATCTTGCGAAATATTAGAGCGTGTGTCCCTTTTTTTAATCCCTCTGTCTTTCAGTTTATTCTCAATATTCTTTATTTACCATATTGTCTAAAGTCCTGTATGTGTTTGGAATGACTAGTATGAGATTACATATTATGTTCCTATGCCATTAGTGTCTGATGTTCACTATCTGCTTAAGTGGAAGCATTAGGCGTCATTACTTCAGCCATCCTAATCCAAGCGTGAAGAGTTAAACAGAAGATGTGCGGCTCACGGCCCATATTTACAGGAAATAAGATAGAAACATTGGAACACATTACCATTTATTACATTTTTAATCGCGCTTGTGTCTAAGGGAAGCATCTGTGGAGACAATGCAAACCAGACGCACTCGTGTGATCAGCAAAAACACTTCTATCGATATGGAAACAATCACTTTGAGTGTTTTGGGTCAGTTTTAGTTTGAGCACATACTTAGTTTCACTATCGAGTTCGTGATTAAGTTGATATGTTTATACTGTAGAGAACCTCATAGAGGACTGTGAGGTTATTAAGTAATTACAGTGTTGCTTTCTCTTCAGCAGAATACACACAAAAAGGTTCATGTGTCATTTTAATTGATGGTTTTATTAAATCTATTTGAGATATGACACAGTCTGCTTTTTAATGTGTAATTCTACCTGAAAAAAGAAACGTCAAATCTACAAAAACTTTCATTCATGGATTTAAATGGACAAAATGTAGTGGCAATTTTACCAAAATGTGTTGACATGAAACAGCTACATTTTGTTTCTCATAATGGCACGACTTTTGACCATATATTCCAGTGACGTGTTTCTTCTTCTTCTTCTTCTTCTTCTTCTTCTTCTTCTTCTTCTTCTTCTTCTTCTTCTTCTTCTTCTTCTTCTTCTTCTTCTTCTTCTTCTTCTTCTTCTTCTTCTTCTTCTTCTTCTTCTTCTTCTTCTTCTTCTTCTTCTTCTTCTTCTTCTTCTTCTTCTTCTTCTTCTTCTTCTTCTTCTTCTTCTTCTTCTTCTTCTTCTTCTTCTTCTTCTTCTTCTTCTTCTTCTTCTTCTTCTTCTTCTTCTCCTCCTCTTCCGAGTCGTTTCCAGGCCATAGAGAGACATGGTCCCTCCACCCTCCAGTGTGTCCTGGGTCTTCCCTGAGGCCTCCTCCTGGTGGCACATGCCCAGAATACCACATCCCGGAGGCGTCCAGGAGGCGTCCGGAACAGATACCCGAGCCACTTGGAGGAGCAGCAGCTCTACTCCAAGCTCCTCCCATGTGACTAAGCTCCTCACTCCTCACATGCATGCATTTGGACGGTGGGAGGAAGCTGGATACCGCCTTAAATGGAGCGAGAGTGATGAAGTGATTTGAATCTCACCTTGAAACAGCCAAGTGTTTTAAAGAGCGACAGATTGCTTCACGTCATCACTGAGCTCTGGAGGTGGATAACGAGGCAACGCACAACGATGTGAACGAGCAGAGGAAAGGTCAACTGTGTGCGTTCAATTTTCTCTCACAGCAGGCAAATGAGTTTTAACAACTGGATCTGCTTTAGTTACACATATTCGTGACACATATTCATGTGCAATTACTGTCGTGATCACATGCAATGGTATTTATGTATTTATTTATTTGTCTATGGGAGTTTTTATTTATTTATAGGAGATCTTCTACTTAAAGTGTTTTTCAGACTTCCTATAAGTGATCTGTTCTTCTGTATCTATCTCTGTATCTACCTGCGTTGCACCAATGAAATTTCCCCATGTGGGACAATAAAGGAATATCTTATCTTATCTTATCTTAAAAGTATTTTTTTTTGTGTGTGAACTGTGAGTCAAAGCATCAACTTGAGCGGTTAATCTGGCTTGAATGTTTTTTATTTTAGTTTTTTTCTTTAGTTATATTGTTTGATGTACATTCAGTTAAAAAAAAAAGAAAAAAAAAAGATTTATTTCCAAGCAACTTGACAAACTAAACTAAATGCTTCTCGCAATAAACAAATATCCAAATCAAGAAACACATTTTGTATTCCAGTAATTTTATAAAAAACTATTTTCAGTTTATTTGGTCAATTAATCTGGGTAAATAAAGACAGGTCAAAAAAATATAAAAGATTTGTAATATAAAACTACAAGCCGATTTACATTCTCTTTTTACACTAACATCGATACAAATAAGCAAGTAGGTTGAAGTTGCCCAAGGACACAAAGCACAAATCGGGGCTGAAATAGAACCACTGGAATCACTGCTCGCTTAATCTTCCCCCGATAAACAAACAGCAGCTTAGTCATAAGAAAACAAAAATCAGGATGTGCACTGAATATAAAGAAACACAGAATTGTCAAACCATTCACATTCATGGTCTAATTGCAATGTAGCAAGGGAGACAAAGTTGCCCAAGGACATAACAACATTGAGCAGTGCAGGAGCAGGAGCAGGATTTAACCGCCAACTTGCCAGCAGGATACGTTTGGAAAACAATCTCTTTTGGCTATCCAAAGCTTTTTCTTTTCCCAATTTCCCCCAAAAATAATACAGTTGAATAAGCACATACAAGAAAATACATTTGATTAGTTACGAAAGAGATTTGTTGAGTAAAAACATTGGCTTCAACTTCCTTTAAGCCAAAGCATCTCATCTAAACAGGAGTAGAATTGTGGTGGACACATCAGGACCAGGAACAGCTCCTGCAGACAGCGCTACAGAATCAGCACCATGGAGAGCTCCAGAGGCCAAACCCACAGTTCACAGCAACTAAACCAAAATATACACACAATAACACTAAATAGCCACATGTTAATTTGTATAATAAGCTACATATGTGTGTTTGTCTACTATACAGTTATAATACATTACACACAGGGATCATTATTTCTATTTTAGATATTTCAAATCGCGGAAAGGATCTGAAACAACTTGATGAAAGAAACCGCTGACTTGGAAACTGTGGCTCTGATTTTTGCCGGGCCTTTTACAGACACGTCAACACAAATGTGATCGAAGCGCCGCACCGCTGGACCATGCTGACCGATAGAGCTCACAGTCACGAGCAGTGGATTTCCAGACGTTCATAAATTGTGCCAATACGGTTACATGACACGGCTGAATACACCATATATCCACAGTCTAAGAAAATAAATATATATATGGGGCGTGTACGGGAGCAAATAGGCCACTTGAATGCAGAAGTGTGAAGATTACTCAAACATGCGTGAATCACTCTAAATGCTTATTCAAGGAGGTAATTACAAAATAAAATCTGTATCATAATTAACAAACACTTGTGCCATTGCTTAAGTTGGTTTTCATGTTCAAGTTGTATTTTTAAGCAATGGTTAGCCGAGTGCTTCTGGTTGCTATGACTCATGAGGGTTTAACATAATTCTTATTACCGGTTTATGGATACTCGTTTATTAAGATTTCATCATTATTTGATTAAACCATCTCCATTCACAACAACCTTTTATTGCTTAAAAATACCTTGAAATACGTGCAAAGGCAAAACAATAATATCTCCATGATACGAACCATGTGTCGGACAAAAGGTTACTTTCAAATTAAGGTAAAGAAATAGACCCATTGAAATGGTCTAAACATGGATATATTGGGACTGTGACCATGATTCCCACAATAGATTCACCGTCCACCATTCAATACACCAGAAAACAGACAAAAGAGTGGAAAAAGCACTGCTATCTCACATTTCACTAATCAGTCAATACAGTATATCCAGAGCAGAGCTGGGCCCTGCTCCATGGGGGCCCTTCCAAAAGATCATTTAAAACCCCTGTTGACCCACACAATGGCATCTTTCATTTGTTGCTTATTGATGACTCCTCATGATTGTAATGAAAGCACAGACTGCATCAGCATGAGTCCTGAGACTTCACCCTATGCAGCGTGACCTCTGAACCTGCAGCGCATTAAAGGTCATAGAAGATCATCTGGTCCAAGCCCAGGGTCCTCATCTGGTCAGTGCGGATCGCTCTGCTACTGAACCTGATGCGACTGACTGGACATCAAACTTGGGAGATTTTACTCGTGGTTGGAGACGAGAGACGGCTCTGTGAGATAAAAAGTGTGGATGGACAATATTGTTAATGTCGTTAACAAGGTTCTCACCTTTATTGAACCAGGTAAAAATCCCATGGAGATCAAAGCCTCTTTTTCAAGTTGGACCTGGGCCAAAGTAAAATATGCAGCACACCATCATAAACACATTCACGCTAAACATTTAAGAAGGATTAAAACAGAACAACATTTAAAAGCACAAATATGGGACTCTCATTATGGATCAGGACTAACCTTGTATTTTATTTTCATTTAGATGCATTATTCTAAAAATGGTAATCTCTAACAATACACACTTTGTATTTTCTCTGGTTCCGCCCACTCCGCACTTTCTTTCTTTATTTTTATTTTTATTTTCTCTCTCTTTCCCTTTTTATTTCATGTTTTAATTTCTTTTCTCTTCTTCTTTCTCTTTTTCATTTTTTGACAATGTTACTGGACTGTATCTTTATTTACACACACGTTTTGATTGGTCTGTGTTTATTCTTTCAATAAAATAATGATAATACAATTTTAAAAAAAGCACAAATAACTTTCATAGGATTGTCGTTCTTTGTTGTTGTTGTTGTTGTTTTTTCAATTGCATGAAAACCCCTCGGTGAAACCAGCTCACACAAACTCTTCTCAGGTTGAAGAGAGATCCGAGCTTTGGGAAGAGCGTGTCTGTGCGGGAGGGAGAGTCACGCCCTGTACGTAACATTTATGTACATATGACTGTCGTTTGTGATCTATAAGAAGACAGCTTTACATGGGAATGAGGAGTCTGGTCCAAAAACGTCAAACTCAGAGACAACAGAGACAACAGAGACAACAGAGACAACAGAGACAACAGAGACAACAGAGACAACAGAGACAACAGAGACAACAGAGACAACAGAGACAACAGGGAAGGCGATTTGAGGAAGTTTGTGTTTTGTTCATACATTTAAGAATTTTGCATTAAGTTTTATAAATGAGACTCCCAGACATTTACAGGCTAGAAAAGTGAAGCAGAACAAGCTTTATATTCATGTTTCAGTTTTAGTACAAACTAATAATTCATCATGATTCATTAAAACAACTGATGACATAATTATTGGGGCATCAAAGTCTATTTTGATAGGCAATGTATTGTATTAGATTAGCCTTTTATTGTCGCTATAGGGAAATTTGTCCTCTGCATTTGACCCATCCTTCACTTTCGCTGGGTCATCTCCTCAGGGGTGATCGCTGTGACCGCTCTGCCCAGAGACCCAGATCTGGGCCTGATCCGGAGGTCAGGGGGTCAGGGGGTCAGGAGGTCAGGACCACCTTCACTGGAGGATTTGCATGTTTTGGGTTGATGGGGTAAACCCGAGTGCCCGGTTCCTTGCTTTGAGGTGAGCATGCTAGCCACTCTGCCACTCTGTCACTATATTATGCAGAACATTTTAATATTTAATGAAACAAAGAATAAAATGAAGACATATAACATGCAATAATCAGTTGTGAACATTGTGCACATTTACATCTTCAGGGGAACAGATACAATAAAATGATGATTAAAAAAAATTATTTAGAAAGTATTGATTCTGAATATAGTGATTTATCTTGTATAGCTTTTGGTGAAAATGGTACTTTTTGTAATACTTTATAATAATTAGACCTTATTTAGCCTAAATAAACATGAATGAATAGTTTGTTAACTCTTTCCCTGCCAGTCGCACGAGCCTGACAGAAAACGTTGTGATGTTTTGTACACGAAAAGACACATTAATGGCTCTACTTTCATTTAAAACATATATTATTGTTATTGAAAACCTGCAGATTGCAGAATTGAGCATTTTAAGGAAAAATCACATGTGCAAAAATAAACTTTTGTTAAGTTTTGTTTTAACGTCTGCTGGAGCTGATTTGGGAAAATTTGATTCTGAGGTTGCCCAGGGAGATTTTGTTTAATACTCCGCCCCTGCAGGTGTGACGTCACAGCCCTCTTAAAAGGCAGAGTTGGCAGCACATAATCGTTTTATTCCACAAACCTTCTCCAACAAACATAAAATGTCTAATAAAATAGACATTTTAGACACTGCAGACTCCATATACACATTCAAAAAAATAAATACGATGTTTTAAGTTCAACTTTAAACAATGTTCATGAATTATATAAAATACTGCAGTATGATTGATCCCTGTTCATATTTTATCAATTATACGTTGATGGTGTAACGCAACAACTGTGGTTACTTCAGTGCATTAAAGAATGTAAAATCAAGTCAAAATGTTATAAAAAAGCAAAGCCGTGATTGTCCAGAACTCAAGAAAAGAGTTTCAAAATGGCATGACTCAATTGGTTTCTCTCCCAGTGAATGACCATCAAATATTTTATACATTTTAGTCCGTAGTATTCATAAAGTACTAATCCAGATCCTATGTGAGAACTACTGCTCTTTTCCATCGGAAGCAGCAAAATGATTATTTTACTATAACCGCTCGGATTTAGATTTCCAGCAGAATTAATACCTTTTCAAAATAAACACTTGAACCCACTTGAAGCTTTAAATGCGATTATTCAGATTGAACTCCTGTCTTGTGTGGTCACCATTGTCCATATGAAAGAGTTCAGCGACTGAGGCTACCTGGGGCTAAACACATCCTGCAGCTATCTCTGCTCTGGACGCACACCAACCAAAGTGATATTGATTTTCTTTTGTAGAGCGACTTCACAGAAAACAAGCCCCATTTCCTTTAAAGTCGCCTCCAATCTCGCGTCATGCTTTCTCTCTCCACCCTGCAGCCGCTCGGTGGATTAAAGGAGTCACTTTCAGACCCCTTTGCATTGTGTTCCATGTTTAATGTTTCTAACTCAGTCGTACCAAACTTTTCCATTGGACGAGCCACTTGCTTTTCTTCAAGTTATTGCATTGCCTTGAATGTCCCATTTTATTATATCAATCATTTATCGCCATGAAAACAAGCAGATGACGCCACCCAGAGAATGTAAAGCTCTGGGGTCTCATTTATAAAGCGTGCGTAGAAAATGGAGTTCTAACATGATGCACGTGATGTTCCACATTAAGTTTGGGAAAAAGACAGCTTGACGTGGGATTGTGCGGTTGTGTCCACAAACTCTGCACCATGCGTACGAGGCATCTGCTCTAGTGATGTGCGGGTTGTCTTTTGACCCACGGGTTGGGGCGGGTCAAGAAATGATCATTTTATTGCGGGGCGGGTTGGGGGAGGCTCTAAAATGCTGACCGCTGTTGAGCACGTCCACTCCGCATATGTATCTTTGCAAATAGTCGCGTCTGAATTCAGATTGTAATAACGTTTATGTCACTGTTCATGATCTCGCTGTGTGAACCAATTTGCCTGCATTTACCTTCCTCCACATCTGGCTCTGCTCCTGCTCGCTGCACTCATATCCTGGACTGCCTAATCCAACGGGCAAACGTAGGCTGGAGCCCAAGGGCCATTATGCCAAGTGTCTCTCTCTCTCCGCTCTCTCCTGCTACTCTTCCTTTCCTGTATCCAAACCTGACACCCGACACTCCATTGGCCCACAACAGCAGGCCCCAGCAGCCAATCAAAAAGGGTATTGGGGGAGCTGGATAGGGCCAATGCAAAGCAGTAAGCAGACAAGCTAAAAACAGTTTTGTTTAGCTGTGCATATGACTGAGAGGATTTTCTTTGCACAAATAAACTTGCCTTGACTTTTCTGACACAATGAGCAAATGGAATCAAATAGGAAGAAAATAACACATGATAAAGGCCCTGGATACAGAAGTAAGTGAAGCAGCTGTCAGACCCCAACATAAAAGGACCCTAACCCGCTGCACAGGTGGATTTGAACCACTGACTATCGATGTCAACAAAGATGCGCAAGATCCCTTTAAAAGCTTCAAGTTGTTTACTCTGCCAGGCAGGTCAGACACTGACACTCAGAGCCTCAGAGACGCGAGAGGTGAACACACCACGAGGTCGGCCCTTTCTATGAACACACTGATGCTTTACTGAGCTTTACTGACCTGGAGATGTGTTTAGTGCTTTGAATGACACCTTCAGGCTCATGCAGATGTTGGGTAAACACCTAACTGTGAGTCCAGTAAAAGTACAAATCTTCAGTATTTTAAAAACCAAAACAATATTAATCAAATAATTTTTAATGAACAATAAATAAATTCACAAAAATATTGATAAAAATGCCGTTTTATGCTTAGAGTAATAGTGTGAGGGGGGCCTCCAGGATCTCTCGGCCCCAGAGTTTACTGGGATACGTTTAAATAAAACAAAAAGGAGTGAGTACAGCACTGTGCGCATGTACAACAATATTCAGAGCAACTTGAATGAAGGAGAATACACATGACTAAAACATGAACAAGTATCAATTAGAAGGGAAAACAATTGTCAAAGCTCTTAAAAGTACATTTTTCATATCATGTCGCTTTTAATGAGAAAACAACAACAGAGCAAGTTGATTTCACATCAGTCATAACCTTCAAACCTGAGGCACGTCTGCGTATCCTTCCAGTGGACAGGTTTGCAGGTTTGTCCCGGAGCGCTGGAGCCTGAACGGTCCCGTCATGTGCATCACACGCCATTATCAAACATGACTAATTCAAACGGCTCCAAATGGGCCATGAAACATTCACAGCGGGGCCCGAGCATCTGGCCCCTGTTCTCTCTCTGGACGGGGCTGTGAATCCGGACCTACCTGGACACCGATCTGTTCTGTCGCCATGGAGACGTGTGGCAGGTCATCCGACACACGCCCCCTCGGGCTTTGAGACATGCGAGTGAACTTTGGACCACTCTGCACCCGAGGAAGGAGGAAAACAACAGCACAAAACGGCAAAAATGTAGGCGCATTGTCTAAAATAAACTGCATAAAATAACCCACTAAAAGCCGTCACAGCTCAAATAATGAATGTGTTTCTGTCCTGACTGAGAAGTGCTGTTTAGTGCCATTAACCCCACTATGTATTATTGTTATTATTATATATAAAACAAAGAATAAATGACAATGAGAACTTACTGCGGCTTTAATAAGTCTTTAAGCACAACAGCTACAACTGAAACGCTTTTAATTGTTAAACTGCTGCCTGTTGTTGTCCAAACTGCTCCTCCTCTGTCTTAAATCTTTTCTACAATTCACTAAAGTAAGTTTATTAAGTGTTTGGATATTTTATACGTGTTCCAAGCCTCTTTTCATGTGTATCGAGGATCTAAGTCACGTGCAAATACAGCGGAATGACGTTTATTTCATGTTAAGCAATTTGTAGCACTAGTTATGCATTTTTAAAACTATATGTATTACAAGGTTAATGTTTCTGTCTGTTTTCCCGTTTCACTCAAGCTTCTCGCACCTCAATCATAAAGAAAAGGCGTTCACCAAGTGTCCGAAATGTAGAAAGTACGACAAACACTAACAACTACTTAAACTGAACCATTTAAAGCTTGGTTTTCTTGAGTGAACCCAGTGTTTCTCTAATCTCAGTCTGCAGCTTGTGACATGTGGGTTTGTGCGCTCGGCCTGTGAAACCCGGACACATTCAAAACACTATTTAACTTTGACCTTTCTGTCTGCTTTATCTTTTACTCTCTGGGTTGGGAAAAGCAGCTCCTGTTTTGTGTAGTAGTCGAATAAATGAGCTTGTGTCTGCACATAAAAAGGGCCAAACTGGGCTTAACAAATGCCCTTTTAAATCTGGACACTGCTTGGCCATTTCAGACGCATTATTTGGAGAAGAGAGTTATGGTTCAAATAAAATAAAATGTTTAAGGACCCAAGGATTATCTCTATTGTTATTGATCATCTTGGGTAACTTTGCCTTGGCATCTCATGTTTTACAATGTTCAGAATCAGAATAGAATATTTGATTAGCGATGATTCATGAGCTTAAAAACTCCAGATTTCTACTTTGACATTAAAATAAAAATCAGGAACATTTGAAACCAAGTGTTTTCGTCACGCTCAGAGAAGCAGCAGAGAAGAGGACCTCGTAAATAGGATGAAAGAATGAAGTTTGTGCTTTTGATGAGGGAACAAAGTGAAATATCCCTTATATATACCTAAATATACCTTAAAATACTTTCTGGACTATTACTTTGCACTTGTACTTGTGTGACCGGTGTGTTCCTGCATTGTGTGATTTTTTTAAATGTTGTGGTGCGTAGAGTAGCCACGGGACACAGCTCATCTTTTGGAGGCGCTCTCCGTTTATTCTGATTAACAGAAAACACAACACAAGTGAACATGTGCCACGACGCAAATCCAGCCCAAACTACAAAGGAGAGATAACGACAATCAATCAATATATAACACATAAAACATGAGGGATGACTGACCTCCTGCCCACACGGAGATATCAAAAGGGAAGAGGAAGTCACGACCCTACGACCCTCAAATTTATACCAGTGCGCCGAAGGGGAACACACGAAGAAGAAGTAGGGACTGGAGGACCAAAACAACACCGTAAATCAAATACCAGGTATATTAAACACAATATTAAACACACATAACAACAGTTTTGTGTAATTATAATACAATAACATATGGACTGGCTACACTTGAGTAATTATTTTTGAAGTAACGGTACTCTTATTTCAGTAGAATATGTGGGCTCTGCATCTGCCTCTGTTTATATCACGTACAATGCTCATAACCCTTGTATATTCACCCCACCACAAACACAAAAACATAGTAATTGTTCTCGCCCCAGATTAAAAACACAGGCCGGTGTCTTGGTCTAGACTCCGTCCCATCGGGCGGACTCGGGATCTGGTCCAAGCCCCGCTCAAGCAGCTTTGAGGTTGTGGTGTTAAGTGTAGCGTGTGGGCGATCCGAGCCAGAGAATGCAGTTCTGCTGAGAGGGAGGAAAATAGCTGCCAGACACAGAAGAATATGAATCTGCTTATGGAACATACAGTGGGGAAGGACAGCGCTATGGCGTGTGAGAGTCAAGAACGCTGCGTTTGGTTTGAAATGTGGGATCGGGACCAAAACACAACATCTAATACACAAATCTGCTAATGTGGCAGTATATTCGACAGGCGGGCTCTGCTGCTTTGGAGGTTGGTTCCAATTGGCTGTTTGTGTCGGCTGTCAGTAAATAAGTGCTTGACTCGAGTCACTCTGACCTCACGCACTTCAGGCACCCTTTGTTGTTGTCCCTTCACCCTTCATCTCAAGGTAGAAGGCCTTCAGAAAACACAGCCTTGTCTGTATGTTGCACGTATGTTGTGGCACTAACTGGTTTTCAAACAGGACGTCGTGGTCAGCGGCGTTGTGGGTGTGTCTCGGGGCCCCAAGCGAAACATCACAAGGGGCTTTCCAGACAGACTCCACCACTTTTTTTTTCTTTATCTTTGAATTTAAAAATGTATAACTGCCTGTAAAGCTAAGTGTGGTTCTTCTGTTTTGCAACAATAATGCCACAGTCGGTTATTGCAGTTGCTAAACCTGTGACCGTCACTGATGTCAAGTGCAAAACACTGTCAAAGAAATGTTATTACTGCAAGGGGCCTGAAGGGCTGCCCTCTGGGGGTCCCTTGTGATCAAGGGGCCCCAAGCAATTGTCTGTTGGGTCACGGTGCTACTACGGGTGTGCGTGTTGAAGAGAATTGTCGCTGTGATGGGAGAATAAACTCGAGGTTTAAGCCAAGCCATGTCTTCCAATCCAAGTTCGTGGCCAAATCGCAGCCTCTACTGTAACAGCCGAGTAAATGAATTCATAGATATTTATATTAGGTGCCCCCAAGATGTTATTTCCGTCCAGCCAAGATCTGAGTCGTATTATACCGGGTTTAGATCTTGTGGTACTCAGAGGCCCAAATATTGTCTTGACACTTGGTGTAAAAGCTTTGACAAACACTGGTCTACAACATAGGTAAACACTTTAGTATATTTTAGTATATATATAAATCACATGATCTCTAACTGTATTTCTTCCAAGATCAGTAAAGATAAGCACATTTTGAAGGCAAAGGCTGTAGATTGAGCGTTTGCTGTGCATGTTTGTGTTCTTCATGCACCTCTGCACTTAAAGTTAAAGGCACACAGGCGTCTTGGACACATTGTGCTTTAAATGATGCAACAGCTTCCATCCCATGTCATCTGTCACAGAGCGTGGGAGGAGATGCACCACTGCAGAGCCATACAGCAGACAGGGAGATGTTTTCAAATCAAACCCTTCCTTTATGTCGTTCATGCTGCAATCATTGGCAAGGAACATACAACATGATAAAGGCAAAGTTTTAAACAGATCTGAGGGAGGTTTGACACCGAGTTCAGGATTCTGAGAGCAGGATGCAGAATGTCGAGGTCATGTTACGTCTGTGGGGGCTTTGTGTCTAATTCATTCAAGAGTTTAGAGACCCTCTTCCCTTTGAATGTGCCTCGAGAGATAATTCAAGTCATTATTAAGGTGAAAAAAAGGCTGGATGGTGATGGATAGTGGATGGTGTAAAAACGTGTGAAAACGTGCACCACATGAACAGTTCGGACACAATGCAGTGGCGGCTAGAACAAAGCTAAAGGACAAATCCAACACAGCAGTTGATTTAACATTTCTAAAAAGCTCATGTTGAGAAAATAGAGAACAATCACTTCAAATTCTGACATTTGTGAAAGCCCTAGGTGCCCTGTCGTTCCCAGTCTGCTGAATATGAGCGTTTTGATTTCACATAAATTACATGGGGCCCACTTTTCTCTGATCAAAAAACGCTTTTTGTCCCAGGGTGTCCTGGCCAAGAGGCAGCAACGTTTAACACATTTATAACATAAAGTCTCTGATGTTTTTAGCCTGATTATAAAAGTATTTAAGGACAAGACCTCAGCCATTTTCCAGTCTTTCTGCAAAATAATCCAGGCAAAAGGAACTGAGTGTACAAAGGCTTTCTTCCCCAGCTCTGTGCGTGCACAAAGAACACAGAGCAACAGCTGATCATTTGATCCTAAGGAATGTGAGTCAACACTTCTCTGTGTGATCAAAGTACAAATGTAAAGAGGCTGTATTCCAAGAAGGTCATCCCATGTGTACAAGTCACAGTGTTATGTCATGTACAGTTAGTAATGAACCTCAGAAAAGCATGATAAAGTGTCCAGTGTCCAACATGTAAAGACAGGTAGAGGAGGAACTCATGAAATAGATCAGCACAATCTAACACTGATGTGGTTTAAAGGTGAAGGAGTCAGCAATTAAGTCACCGATGTATTTGTAGTAATTCCCTTCAAGAGTGAACACTACTAAACAGACCGAGTCGCCTTTTCTGAGTTTGAAAACAACATTAGCGGTGATTTCCGGTTATGACTTCCTTAAAATCACCATTTTACCCACATAATCCCAGAAACGACAAGCAAGAGATGAGTAAACATGGAAAACACAAGACGGGTAACACTACGGGAGCTAAACAATCAAAGCTCACCGGGGCCTCGGTGGAAGACAGCCCGCCTCACAAGCTAACAAGGCTAACATTGCTAACATGGCTAACCTCCCGCCGGTGCTAAACCAAGCTCTGTCCCCGACGTGGGGTCTCCAGGCTCGCCCTAACTAAACAACAGTTGGCCCTTGCGATGCGTGAAACGCAGCGTGACACGGCATCGCTGAGAGCTGTGAGAGCGGGGCACGACGCAGCTCGATTCAACCAAATTTGATTCGACATGAAGGACAATGACGATGAGCTACATGTGCTGAGGTAGTGGCACGGCGGTCAAGAATAAGAAAACTACGATCCTGGAATTCCTGTAGGAACGATCTCAGACTCGCGGGGCGTCCCAGAGGTAGAGAAAGGAGACGACACTGAAAGTTTCTTCGAGAAGGTGTTCCCAAAGCTCATTTCGGGGTCTGAAGTTGCCCCCCCCCCCCCATCAATACAGCACATCTCCTGGTCCGGACGAGACAAGCAGCTGATAAACCACGAGGCCTGATAATGAGGTTTCTTCACGATCATGTGAAGGAGCGTGTCATGTCAAAAGTCAGAGAGACCTCCAGTACAAAGGCAAACACAAACATGCATTAAGGGAACACGTTAGATAGTGAGACAGTTTGACCTAATTTGAATGATATTTCTTTATTTTTTTAATGATTTTCTGTATAGTAACATTCATTTATTTGCTTTTGCTGCAAATCCTCTTGACACCCACCAGCTCTGTATCTTTTTTCCTCTCTTTAACCGTTTATTCAGCTGTGATCCACCCAAAAAGGTATGGGCAGGTGTCTAATAATCTTCAGATTGAAAAGTGTCCAGTGTCCAGATGACCACCCTTAAACTCTGTTCTAAACTGCATTATACACTATGGGCGAATGAGGAGTACAGTACACCAACAACATACTGTACTATTTCCTTAACGAAGATCACGGTGAAACTAAATTTGTCCAGCATCTAAACATTATTTTTTTTTTACATTTGGGGCCATTTGAGGAGACTCGCCCTTGTGTTCTCCTTTCACCGCAGTCATAAACTTCATAATAAATCGGTATCGTCCTAAACTCGGGTCATGGCCTTAACATTTAATGCACCTGAACCACTCATTAATCAGGCATTAGCAGCCACAATACATTAACCTCTAACTGCCAGTCCATAAACAGCCAGGGCACGCGGCATTTAGACACTTTACCGTGGCATGTTTCACCGTTTAAATACCAGGAATTGCAGCCGTCGTCGATGCCTCTATGTGGAAACGCTTTTGGTTTGAATAAAAGACAAGGTGACCCCCAGGGAGCGGCAGCAGTGGCTCGAACGTGGAATAAATGTGCCCTTTCTCATCCAGTGTAGTGTTTTTACTAATGTGGCTCACACCCACTGAGTGCGAGCACTTTGATATCTCCATCTGAACAAAGACCGACAAAGCTTGTGTGAGGAAATATCAAAAAGGAAAAACATGTTATTGACGTTCAGGCAATTATTCAAACGAGTCTGATGTATTTATCAAAGGGTCACAGGCGAAAATGTGGAAAAGGCTTCGGGCCAAATAGATATCAAGCCAGAATACTACTTAAAACATGTGCTATTCTGAGCCTGTGTTGCACCTTTTTTAGAATTTAGACAATGTTGTAAATTAGTTTACTGTGAGTTGCGATCAGGGTAATGCTGTGAGGGCCTTTGAGAGAAAAGACAATGACAAAATGTTCACTACCGTATTTTCCGGACTATAAGTCGCACCTATTTTTATAGTTTTAAAACGTACATAATGATGTGTGAGAACATAAATCGTCGGCGGGCTAATAGTGAGTTGATGAAAACCTGGTGTAGACAAAAGGACCAGGTGCGAGTCGAGCCCGAGGAGCGACGAGCGCGAGCCGAGCGGAACAGTTGGCGCGGAGCTTAGCTCATCCTTCCACAGTTGACTTTCTGTATTGTTTCATCTGATCGCTCGGGTCTCCGCCTCAGTGCAGACCGTTTACGTCGGTGAAACATCTTAAGTGTATTGCAGGCAGTGTATTATGTGCCATAGATAAGTGAGAGCGATGGAGAGAACGCTTTACATTTACATCATTGACGATCGATGAAAATCAGAGAGAGATAATTGGAAGAGAAGGTGAGAGAGGAGAGAGAAATCTGTGACAGAAAAGAGAGAAAAAGGCATGTTTGTTTGTATGTATGTATAAGAGAAAGGAGTGAGAAAGAGGGGAAGAGAAAGCAATAGCATAGAGTCAGCGGATGTGTACACAGCTCATGTCCAAAGCCGTGAGAGTGTTTGTGGGGCATGCGTTATCCAGGTATGAACTGCACCTCCAAGACTCCTCTCCTCGGGCTCCTCTCATCCGACGAGCACCATGTTCTGATGCAGGGCCCGACCTCCATCGCCGGGGGTCACGGAGGCATGTGTGACGGAGCTGCATTGCCCTCGCGAACGTCAGGGGAAATACAGAGAGGTGACTGGCCCGATCGTATCCGATGAATTCTAAAGAGGGAGAGAACATTGTTGACGTATCTGAGAATGCGTCGCCTCAGGCACAGTGTGATGGTGAAACAAAGTGTGATGGTGAAACAAAGTGTGATGGTGAAACAAAGTGTGATGGTGAAACAAAGTGTGATGGTGAAACAAAGTGTGATGATGAAACAAAGTGTGTTCGTTAAACAAAGTGTGATGATGATGAAACAAAGTGTGATGGTGAAACACAGTGTGATCGTGAAACAAAGTGTGTTCGTGAAACAAAGTGTGATGGTGAAACAAAGTGTGATGGTGAAACAAAGTGTGATCGTGAAACAAAGTGTGTTCGTGAAACAAAGTGTGATGGTGAGACAAAGTGTGATGTGAAACAAAGTGTGATGGTGAAACAAAGTGTGATGGTGAAACAAAGTGTGATGATGAAACAAAGTGTGATGGTGAAACAAAGTGTGATGATGAAACAAAGTGTGATGATGAAACAAAGTGTGATGGTGAAACAAAGTGTGATGGTGAAACAAAGTGTGATGTGAAACAAAATGTGATGATGAAACAAAGTGTGATGGTGAAACAAAGTGTGATGGTGAAACAAAGTGTGATGGTGAAACAAAGTGTGATGATGAAACAAAGTGTGATGGTGAAACAAAGTGTGATGTGAAACAAAGTGTGATGATGAAACAAAGTGTGATGTGAAACAAAGTGTGATGATGAAACAAAGTGTGATGGTGAAACAAAGTGTGATGGTGAAACAAAGTGTGATGATGAAACAAAGTGTGTTCGTGAAACAAAGTGTGATGGTGAAACAAAGTGTGATGATGAAACAAAGTGTGATGGTGAAACAAAGTGTGATGATGAAACAAAGTGTGATGGTGAAACAAAGTGTGATGATGAAACAAAGTGTGATGGTGAAACAAAGTGTGATGACGAAACAAAGTGTGATGGTGAAACAAAGTGTGATGGTGAAACAAAGTGTGATCGTGAAACAAAGTGTGTTCGTGAAACAAAGTGTGATGATGAAACAAAGTGTGATGGTGAAACAAAGTGTGATCGTGAAACAAAGTGTGTTCGTGAAACAAAGTGTGATGATGAAACAAAGTGTGATGGTGAAACAAAGTGTGATGTGAAACAAAGTGTGATGGTGAAACAAAGTGTGATGGTGAAACAAAGTGTGATGGTGAAACAAAGTGTGATGATGAAACAAAGTGTGATGTGAAACAAAGTGTGATGGTGAAACAAAGTGTGATGGTGAAACAAAGTGTGATGATGAAACAAAGTGTGATGTGAAACAAAGTGTGATCGTGAAACAAAGTGTGATGGTGAAACAAAGTGTGATGTGAAACAAAGTGTGATGATGAAACAAAGTGTGATGTGAAACAAAGTGTGATGATGAAACAAAGTGTGATGGTGAAACAAAGTGTGATGTGAAACAAAGTGTGATGGTGAAACAAAGTGTGATGGTGAAACAAAGTGTGATGATGAAACAAAGTGTGTTCGTGAAACAAAGTGTGATGGTGAAACAAAGTGTGTTCGTGAAACAAAGTGTGATGATGAAACAAAGTGTGATCGTGAAACAAAGTGTGTTCGTGAAACAAAGTGTGATGATGAAACAAAGTGTGATGGTGAAACAAAGTGTGATGATGAAACAAAGTGTGATGGTGAAACAAAGTGTGATGATGAAACAAAGTGTGATGGTGAAACAAAGTGTGATGTGAAACAAAGTGTGATGGTGAAACAAAGTGTGATGGTGAAACAAAGTGTGATGTGAAACAAAGTGTGATGATGAAACAAAGTGTGATGTGAAACAAAGTGTGATGATGAAACAAAGTGTGATGGTGAAACAAAGTGTGATGGTGAAACAAAGTGTGATGATGAAACAAAGTGTGTTCGTGACACAAAGTGTGATGGTGAAACAAAGTGTGATGATGAAACAAAGTGTGATGGTGAAACAAAGTGTGATGATGAAACAAAGTGTGATGGTGAAACAAAGTGTGATGATGAAACAAAGTGTGATGGTGAAACAAAGTGTGATGACGAAACAAAGTGTGATGGTGAAACAAAGTGTGATGGTGAAACAAAGTGTGATCGTGAAACAAAGTGTGTTCGTGAAACAAAGTGTGATGATGAAACAAAGTGTGATGGTGAAACAAAGTGTGATCGTGAAACAAAGTGTGTTCGTGAAACAAAGTGTGATGATGAAACAAAGTGTGATGGTGAAACAAAGTGTGATGTGAAACAAAGTGTGATGGTGAAACAAAGTGTGATGGTGAAACAAAGTGTGATGGTGAAACAAAGTGTGATGATGAAACAAAGTGTGATGTGAAACAAAGTGTGATGGTGAAACAAAGTGTGATGGTGAAACAAAGTGTGATGATGAAACAAAGTGTGATGTGAAACAAAGTGTGATCGTGAAACAAAGTGTGATGGTGAAACAAAGTGTGATGTGAAACAAAGTGTGATGATGAAACAAAGTGTGATGTGAAACAAAGTGTGATGATGAAACAAAGTGTGATGGTGAAACAAAGTGTGATGGTGAAACAAAGTGTGATGATGAAACAAAGTGTGATGATGAAACAAAGTGTGATGGTGAAACAAAGTGTGATGTGAAACAAAGTGTGATGGTGAAACAAAGTGTGATGGTGAAACAAAGTGTGATGTGAAACAAAATGTGATGATGAAACAAAGTGTGATGGTGAAACAAAGTGTGATGGTGAAACAAAGTGTGATGGTGAAACAAAGTGTGATGATGAAACAAAGTGTGATGGTGAAACAAAGTGTGATGTGAAACAAAGTGTGATGGTGAAACAAAGTGTGATGGTGAAACAAAGTGTGATGTGAAACAAAGTGTGATGATGAAACAAAGTGTGATGTGAAACAAAGTGTGATGATGAAACAAAGTGTGATGGTGAAACAAAGTGTGATGGTGAAACAAAGTGTGATGATGAAACAAAGTGTGTTCGTGAAACAAAGTGTGATGGTGAAACAAAGTGTGATGATGAAACAAAGTGTGATGGTGAAACAAAGTGTGGTGATGAAACAAAGTGTGATGGTGAAACAAAGTGTGATGATGAAACAAAGTGTGATGGTGAAACAAAGTGTGATGACGAAACAAAGTGTGATGGTGAAACAAAGTGTGATGGTGAAACAAAGTGTGATCGTGAAACAAAGTGTGTTCGTGAAACAAAGTGTGATGATGAAACAAAGTGTGATGGTGAAACAAAGTGTGATCGTGAAACAAAGTGTGTTCGTGAAACAAAGTGTGATGATGAAACAAAGTGTGATGGTGAAACAAAGTGTGATGTGAAACAAAGTGTGATGGTGAAACAAAGTGTGATGGTGAAACAAAGTGTGATGGTGAAACAAAGTGTGATGATGAAACAAAGTGTGATGTGAAACAAAGTGTGATGGTGAAACAAAGTGTGATGGTGAAACAAAGTGTGATGATGAAACAAAGTGTGATGTGAAACAAAGTGTGATCGTGAAACAAAGTGTGATGGTGAAACAAAGTGTGATGTGAAACAAAGTGTGATGATGAAACAAAGTGTGATGTGAAACAAAGTGTGATGATGAAACAAAGTGTGATGGTGAAACAAAGTGTGATGGTGAAACAAAGTGTGATGATGAAACAAAGTGTGATGATGAAACAAAGTGTGATGGTGAAACAAAGTGTGATGTGAAACAAAGTGTGATGGTGAAACAAAGTGTGATGGTGAAACAAAGTGTGATGATGAAACAAAGTGTGTTCGTGAAACAAAGTGTGATGGTGAAACAAAGTGTGTTCGTGAAACAAAGTGTGATGATGAAACAAAGTGTGATCGTGAAACAAAGTGTGTTCGTGAAACAAAGTGTGATGATGAAACAAAGTGTGATGGTGAAACAAAGTGTGATGATGAAACAAAGTGTGATGGTGAAACAAAGTGTGATGATGAAACAAAGTGTGATGGTGAAACAAAGTGTGATGATGAAACAAAGTGTGATGGTGAAACAAAGTGTGATGGTGAAACAAAGTGTGATCGTGAAACAAAGTGTGTTCGTGAAACAAAGTGTGATGATGAAACAAAGTGTGATGGTGAAACAAAGTGTGATCGTGAAACAAAGTGTGTTCGTGAAACAAAGTGTGATGATGAAACAAAGTGTGATGGTGAAACAAAGTGTGATGGTGAAACAAAGTGTGATGATGAAACAAAGTGTGATGATGATGAAACAAAGTGTGATGTGAAACAAAGTGTGATGGTGAAACAAAGTGTGATCGTGAGACAAAGTGTGATCGCGAGACAAAGTGTGATTTGAAACAAAGTGTGTTCGTGAAACAAAGTGTGATGATGAAACAAAGTGTGATGGTGAAACAAAGTGTGATGATGAAACAAAGTGTGATGGTGAAACAAAGTGTGATGATGAAACAAAGTGTGATGGTGAAACAAAGTGTGATGATGAAACAAAGTGTGATGGTGAAACAAAGTGTGATGATGAAACAAAGTGTGATGGTGAAACAAAGTGTGATGGTGAAACAAAGTGTGATCGTGAAACAAAGTGTGTTCGTGAAACAAAGTGTGATGATGAAACAAAGTGTGATGGTGAAACAAAGTGTGATGGTGAAACAAAGTGTGTTCGTGAAACAAAGTGTGATGGTGAAACAAAGTGTGATGGTGAAACAAAGTGTGATGGTGAAACAAAGTGTGATGATGAAACAAAGTGTGATGATGATGAAACAAAGTGTGATGTGAAACAAAGTGTGATGGTGAGACAAAGTGTGATCGCGAGACAAAGTGTGATTTGAAACAAAGTGTGATGGTGAAACAAAGTGTGATGGTGAAACAAAGTGTGATGGTGATACGTTTGAACATGAGGAGGTAAAATGTTTAGGCAGGGCTGCTGTTGTGGTTTTGGGTATTACAAAAATAAATGAATGAAGGAAGGAATTTGTTAAGAAAACAGTGATCTGAGATACAACCTCCCAACAGTCTACAATAGCCTCATAATGCTTTGGCAGGAATCAAAACAGTCAAATGCTAATGAGACACCTGAAGTCGCTGTGGTAGTGTTGGCCTGACCTCGATGTGCAGCATGTAGCGGACCCAGCGGCATTGAAGGACGGGTCAAATGCAGAAATTGCATTTCCCTCACGCCAGATTAATACAGTATATCTAAACCTTAGGACCTAAATACCCAAACTGTAAGAGTTAAACGTTTGAAACAAGGGGATGGAAAGTTTCAATTGTATCAACTCCCGCTGGGCAGGACCAATTTGAGCTCAAGAGGTAATAAACGCTACTGCTCCAACCATCTCCACCAGATTGAAAATTACATTCAGATGGATTTCCATGGGCCACTCCTGGACAAATGAGGGATTACACCGACCTGTTTCCAAGAATTAGATTGTAAATACTGAGGCTGTGTTCACACTTGCACACACATTAGATCAAAATAAAACCTGAACTAGCCAGGACTAAATCAGGATTAAAGTGGAAATATACTATAGTGGTCGACTGAAAACGCACACAACTATGACAAACCAGCCCATTTGTAAAGGTGTGTTCACTTCACGTGTCAAAATACCACGTTAAAATTGAGACTAAACTAGGACTAAACCCAAAAGGAAACATGGACAAGGCCAGGGCTAAAACAGGACTCAACCAGGACCAAATCAAGTCTTGATCAGAATGAAACTGGGCTTAAACTGGGACCCCATATCTGAGTGGGTGTCCCTAGATTTCCCACAAAACAAAATCCTTCATCTGGATTCTTAACTGTGTGAAGCATTTTTGGTCACTGAACATTGCACACACATATATCTTGTATATTATTCTGTATCTGTCGTTGTAGACCTCATTAATGCTGAAAACAACCACCGTTTTGTCTTTGGCTGATGTTATTTGTCTTTTACAGTCACAGTCGCCTCCTGAACAAGTTTACAGTGCATCATTAGCCTCTCATAATTAACTTGAGCTAACGTGACAATATTGCATTGTTCTTTCTTTGGCCCATTCACCAGCTCATTCTCTTTATCTTTGCTCCTCTCGCTCTCTCTTTTCCAGGTTTTCTCACTTTGCCCATAAACACAAGTAGTTTTTAAATGCAAATACGTCTGTAATTCAATGTGAAAGGGATAAACCTTTTCCTGGAACTTGACCTGGTGGGGTGTCCCGCTTGTCTCCATGGAGATGGATTACCGTACTTTTCAGACTTTAAACTGCTACTTTTCCCCCCACGTCTTGAACCCTGCGGTCATTACAATGGTGCGGTTAATTTATAGATTTTTACTGGCTAACGGCCACCGGGGGGCACTCTAGCAGGCAGCGCAAGCGTTTGACAAACTGTAGAAGAAGACGTCAGTGGACAGTGGTCACTGTCTTTTTACGCCTCAAAACGGTGTGTATTTTATTACAATCAGACTCATTTTCACGGTTAGATGAGTCTAATGAGGAAGTGAATCTAGACGCCGCTGAACGCAAAGACACATTGACCGCGGACATGTGATGTATGGCGGTCTGCAGTTTAGAAGCTGATGCAGTGAAATGAAAGTCTCTTGGCCAGACCTGACCATCACTACCATGGACAATATTTCTGTGAAAATATCTCATGTTACAACCGTATATTCAAAATGTCTTGATTCTTTGTACATTTAGTTGGAGGGGCTTTTATTCAGGAGCGCTGTGTAACCTGAAAAGTACAGTGGTTTATTATTGTACTGTTGAACCATAGACTACAGGCTTTTAGGCAAACATAATTATATATCTCCATGTAGACGAGTGGCAGATTCTCCACCAGAAGTGCACCTTTTACATTTCCTTCTTTTATTCATATGATTTATTTACGCATAATTTAAAATGAAAAGCAAAGCAAATAGCTTTGTAAAGTAACACAATTGTGGTTGTGCTATCAGTCTGTTTCTTTCATATTACTGTTAAATTATGGTTTTATTGCTGAAGCACCTTGAGCACATTCTGGCTTTAGAGAGGTCAAAAAGTAACCAGCAATCATATCCAACATGTATGATTCCTCTCTTATGCAAGGTGGTGTCCCATTCCCATTTCCTGTGTGCTATCATCCCGCCATACCAGGCCTCCTCCAGGACAGACTCTCCAATGTGACGTGCTGTACTCGGGCCAGGTAATGGCTCCTCTAATCCTCCAGCCGCCTCGTGAACATGGACTTTTTTGTGCCAAGAAACAGATTAATGTGTGTTTGACAAACGCTGGAGCAGATTCTCAACAGTTTCGGACTCATGCAGTCAAACACTTTCACAGCCATATCAAAAGACAGCAGTGTTTTTCAGATGACTTTGTTGAAGTACACTGATCTCGGATTACTGATTACTTCTACAAAAATGTGTCGATTAACCTTGTTACTTTGTAAAAGTGAAATATACAAATTGTGAAAAGTTTTAAATCTTTCTACTTATTAAACTCTCTCGATTAAAAGCTTGTTATAGTGAACTTACAAAGCAGTGCAGTTCCGTGTATAATTTAGGTTTATGCTTACCGTAATTGTGTTTTTGTTTCATATTCAGAGCTTCACATCAAACCTAGCTGTTATCAGCTGTGCACATTGACGTACACAAGGCAATAGGAACGGAAAGTGTTCAAATGTGAAACAAAAGGCGCAGACAAGAACAGGCTTAACGCCTCTGTACTGTACACTGACTCCATAGCTACCAATTAAATTAATACATTGTCCCCATTGAAAGTAAAAAAGTATTTTGTTTTTTGTCACCAGTTGGGGCTGAGTGGAGCAGCACTCTGCATCCATAATTCTCCACTCTGTACAGCGTCTGAAGCTAAACTCTTCTGCAAATCCTTGTTTTAGCAAAGACATTTTTAAAAACAAAATGTCAACAAAGGGCCCCAGGATATGCATCTAACCCTGTGGGACAGTAGGCTGGTAGTTGTTTGTGCCATGGAACCAAAATACGCCACTAACTGTTTAAAATGTGCTAATTTTAAGATAGTATAGAGCAAATGACCTTTAATCTTATAACCCCGCCATTGCCCCCGTGTTCAGTGCCACTGTAATATTAAAGCTGCAGCGCACTCAACATGGATGACATGCAAACTTAATCCCAGGTTTGATGGCGAGAGCAGGAACCTTGAAATGAGAGCAAATTCTCACTTAACCCCAGGACTCGAAGGGACCTTGAAAAAGATCATGTATTCAAAATGTGTTTGGATGATTCAGACTGACTAAAAACCTCAGCTGTGATAATCACAGAGGCAGTGATTTCAAGGTCCTTTTCAGAACACTACGCACCACAGACACACGGCGGGTGGTCCAGGGTTCAAGGATGGAACACATTCATTTATTTGGAGGGAGGTATTCGCTTACAAATCGTACTTTAATGTTCTAGATGCTATGACAACTTGCTGGTAATATGGAGAGCGATAACCATCTTCAGGGAGGCAAAACAGGGTAATTGTTCAGCGTAACACTGAATAATTATTTTAGTTAAGAGACAAAGGAATTTATGGCTCTGGGGTAAACATCCAGGTCAGATCTGTAGAAAATCAAGTCACATTAAGAATACTTCTAATATGTCTATAATGAGTTGTGCAATAAGCAATAAAACACCTGTCAGTCATTGGACAGACAATCAAACATTACAATTATACGTTATACATTATACTAGAGCTAAACAACCGTGAGCCTCTCATGTCCAAAACCTTTTAGAGCTTTTTTTGGCCGTAACAAACTGTTATTGTCTGAGCATTTATCGCAATACATAATACAAACTGGTTCAACCTTCACGTCATTTGTTTATAGGCAGTGGCAAAACTGGGGGGTCTGGGGGGGTCGACCCAGAAAACTGCACTGATTTTATTGTATTTTTGGTTACCTCCCCACCTCGAGTTTTGCTGCACGGCCCCTGGTTCTTCTCATCTTCACCTCTCTCCTTCCCTGTGGACTCAGAGGCTCCGGGTAACACTCAGGTATGGTTTATGTTGAAGGTAAATCCATTATGTTTGTCTTTTGCAAGAATGAGTTTGACTTTGTGGCGCTTCCATGTGCTGGCAGCGTTCGCATCGTTCTCTGTGAATGTGAGGCAGATTATTAGCAAATGAAAGACAATTTGTAGCTTGGCACCAGCAGAACAAGGCTCTGTGGCTGTTATTTTCCCCAATGGTCCTGATGCACCCGTGTATCAGTTTGTCCCAGTCTGAGTCCAAACCAAACCAAGAATAATGCTCGCTGCCTGCGCCTCATGAAAAAAGGAGGTGACACCATAAAGATGCGCTCAGAGAAGTGACTGTAAGGAAAGAGGGGAGTAAAGTTTGTGCAGCTCTACACGGAGAGAAAGCACTTAAGTGCTGCATGCGTAATAAAAGTTCAGTATGAAACCATAGACTACACACTGCATGGCTTACCCACAGCCAGCTGCATCTGCAGATCAGACACACGTACCTGGCATAGACATTTTTGAATAAAAAGTAATATTCTCACTTTTTATAAAAACTGTATCTTCTGGCTTCTCCTGCTGCTGCACATCATTGGCTGCAGATCACGGCTGCGTAACCAAGCTTGGCTGAGACAACAGTGCAATTGTTAATTGACAGCTAATTGTCAAATAAATTGTTTACAGGAAGTGGGCCGGCCAACAATAAAGGGCATAAAAACAGCCCCATCACTATCATTACATTGACTTTCTTTATCATTTGACATTTCTTTGCCACGTTTATTGTCATTTGGCTATTGATTTTCAGCCTTATTTCTAGTATCACAAACATGATGAAGTTAAGTGCTCTGATAGATCTTGTGTGACTGGATCAACCAGTATGTAATCAATAGCTTTAACAGCCTCTGATGTTAAAGACCGGGCTTTTGGGTGGAATAGGAGCTATGGATTACTGCCACATTGATTTGCACTTCCTCACCTGACAGGCGGCGGCAGACCCATGCTCTTCACCCCATCTTAAGCATCTGTGAGCTTAACTGCTGTCTGATCTACTGCTGGTTCATGTTTATTTTTCTACTCATTCAAAAATGGAATCTAACTAAGCTTTAAAACAGATGACAAAAAATGACCATGATTTAACATACATTTTTAATTTAGAATGTTTTTATATTTAGCTGTCCGTCGTTCTTAAGAGCAGTGGATGATCAAAACGAGGATGCATTTGTGATGATTTAACCTGCCTTAAATTAATGTGAAAGCTTTTTTTTGTAATAATAATGTTCCATTGCTCATATTTGCTTGCCTGGGATCCAGTATACACACTTCTCCACGTCTTTAAATGGAGTGAGTCTGGTCACCGCTCGCTCCGCCTCGCCTTGAGCCAAACCCAAACAGAACCATGCAATCAGATTTCATATAATTTTTCCTATAATTTAGAACAAAATCAAACTTCTCTCACCTCAGATTAACAGTTCACCCTGGAGAGACAGGGTGAACTGTCAAAGAAAAACACAGAAAAGATTGTTTAGCAAGTTTTATTACGAAGGTTATTTGGCACTCGGCGGAAGACATCACGATCATGGGCACTCCATAATCTAATTGTATTAGACGTCTCCCCCAGGGCCTGGAGACTGGTGGTGGTAGATATGGTGAGAGAGTAGAGAGGATGATTTGGATGAGAGGGATGCAGAGGAGGAGGAGGGGAGGTGGTGGGTCGCAGTACGGTCTGAAGCGGCAGAGCCAACTTCCTGTGAGCTTAAATGCGACCGCCTGAGCGCTGATTAGGAGCAGAGGAGGTGCGCCGTGTCACGGGGAGGAGTGACTTGGGTGCGTTGATTGAGGATGGGGAGCAGGTGTGAGGTGCAATGTCCCTGGGAGTCCCCTGTCCTTACACCCTCCTTCTCAGCCAAGAAAAACTACAAAACCTCCTTGGGAAAAAGTAGAAACCTGGAGGAGTTCCGCGTGAAGGAGGGATCTGACTCTCACAGACGGTCAGGCGGACGCCCGGCTTGGGTGCGTTGGTAGAGGCTGGGGAGAGGTGCCCTGGCATGGTGGTCGAAGCAGATGAAGTTAGGTCTTCCAGGTGAACTTACGCAGGCTTCATTTTTGTGCTTTGCTTTTTGATTACGCAGTTTTTCATTCCCTGTGATACTTTTTTCTCATTTATTTATTACTCGCAAGCAGCCATATTTGTGTTGATACGACCAGACGGATGATTGATTGGCAAACCCTTGTGTCCAGTATCATTCATAGACTCCAAGCGACCATTTTTCCCTCCTGCAGACCATTGTGCTGACGAAAAGTAAATTAATATCAACAATAGTTACAATACGGTGGAATATTACACTGTAACACACAGATCTGTTGAAATGTCATGTTCTTTTGTGTTGTTTTTTCTTACTTTGTTCTTTGTGTATTCGCAGCGAGCACATGACCACGCTATGGCACCCCTAGTGGACGGATTCAAGTCTCACATTCTAGTCCGATTATCCAAATGTGCTTGCCATGAATTATTTGCACTATACCCTTCCACTAGTTCAACATCGCTCACTCCCTTTCTTGTCAGACGGCAGGACTCTCTATTCCCTGCTTATTTAAACTGTTAAATCTTGCTCCATTTTACATTCACAGCCTCCTGAAGTGTTTTCGCTCTCCTCCTCGCACTACATTTTAAACGCACTCCCACTAATCTTCAGGATTAACTTTGCGAGCATCTACCTGAATTCTTTGATTATGGCTGAGAGCCGGAGCGCGGGGAAGCGGGCCGGGATTATCTCTGCGCGGACTGTTTGATGTTCCAGTCTTAATGAAACCAACGCGCCCACAACGCGCCGTACACTTTCAGGTTTTATGTGCCGACATCTTTGAAAAGTGCTTATTGCTGAAGTGGTGTTTGCGTTTAGCCACGTCCACTCCTCTGAGGTCGAGGTCGCGAGCAGGTCTAACATGTTTATGCTCAGAGTGTAGAGCAAATTGTGAACATTGTCTGAAGAGATGTCTTTGAAAAGCGTGTAGTGTGCAGTCACAATTCAGTGTTGTGCAAGAGGGACAGAAATAATGCTTATTGATTAAGATTACATCGTGTAGTGGAACATTGGACGTCGGAAAGGTAAGATGTACACAGAGGTTTATGGGGGAACCAGGAAACAAAGAAGAGACCGACCCTGACGTACCACTGAAAACAAACACATAGAAGTGGAAGGTCTGCCCTCTAACCCAATGGTTGGCGGTTTGATCCTTCTTAAATGATCTGATTAAGGCCAAGGTGAAGAAGGGGGGCAGTGACCCTCCTGGAGCCCAAGGTCAGTAGGACTCAGGCCGCTCCCCCTTCGTTTTGTAGATGGATCAGTGGTGGAAAGTAATAGTAGTGACAGTAGTGTACTTCTGTATCTGTACTACAGAAGAAGAAGAAGAAGAAGAAGAAGAAGAAGAAGAAGAAGAAGAAGAAGAAGAAGAAGAAGAAGAAGAAGAAGAAGAAGAAATCTGTACTCTCCTGCATTTGCACTGAAAAGTAATAGTTATATTTTAGCACATTCATTGGTTTTGAGCTAAAGTCCTGGCCTTGAACAAACAATATGGCTAACACAGAGTGAGTTAAACATAAAAGTTCTCAGATTTGGTTCACCGATTGAGAATGCCTCTGAGATAAAAGTGTCTAGATGGCTATGATTGTTACCATTGAGCCACCAAAGTATAAGATATCGCTATCTGTGGTACAGCTCTGCACTTCCTTCCGTGCATTTTCCCAAAAGGCTAAACCAGGACACCGAGGCGTGGGATTGGATTAACGCTCTGTCAATGACCAATGAGGCTGTTCCTCCTGAGCAGGTACAGAGCACAGAGACACTCACAGAGACAAGACCAATGTCTGGACCCGACACCGGGCATAAATCATCCTGTTATACCAGTCCATAGAGTGCAGATGATTCACTATTACCATCAGAAAGTTATGACTAGACATATGAACATAGCCAGACGATTTTTTATTCCTGTTAGACGGTCAGACAAATCAAGAAGACAAAATACGGTCTTTTATAAATGTTGGCCGTGTTGTTTCTGAGAGGATGTCCAGCGTGACATCCCGAGCATTCTGGGAATAACAAATGATCAAATGAAGACAGACTCGTGCATCTATTTTGCCCATTGAGCCAAAGTTCTTTACTCACCGTGACCGCAGTGCACCTAGCATAAATCAAACAATGCACATACAGAAGTACGTGGGTGACATGATGTTCGTTGCTGTGTGTTGTTGACTTAGGACTCTCATTGAGGAAGGAATTTGGATGCTAATGAATTAATCAAGTGCAGAATATTCTTAAACCAGCTTGCACACAAGAGGATTCTAAAATTCTAAAACGTGACTCACAATTTACAGACCACAGACTCACACTCACATGGACACACACACAAACTCTGTGGTAAAGTCGTCGGAACCTAAAATGTGAGGTTTGCGAGCTGCGACCCAACAAATAGTCCCAACTACACAATGACCACCACATAAAATGTTCCTCACGAGAATCGCTGCTCGTGCCAGGCCTCTCCGATCTCGTGGAGACGCAATCAGGCTTGAATTGGACAAAAACAATGTTGAAATGGAAGTTACAAACATTTTAAAAGAAAACACTCACAAATGAGGACCTCTTTTGCGTCGTCTTTTGGGTTACGTTCCCGCTTGCGCATTTACCACATCAAAACTGGGACTAAACCAAGGCTAAATCTGAAGCTAAAGCCGGATTAGATCAAGGACGTAACCAGGACTACACCATACCAAGTAAAGTGTTTTGCCCATTGATTCCAACTCCCTCTTGTAACACGTCTACTCCACCCTCTGAGCCTCCGCCCTCCCACACCTGGCGCCCGCAGCCCAGTGCATCGCATCAAGCGAACGCTCACATCGTCCGTTCATTACCCGACCCGTGTTCTCACATTGTCGAGCTAATTTGAAGCCTCCTTGTTTCGGCTGCTCCTCGGACTCTGCTAAAGATGACTGATTAATTTGCCCCCGAAACGCTATCGGTCACAGTCACGGGAAACACTTACGCTCCGGAGTCGGCGGTCGCGTCCGCGCTGATGAACCGGACCGCGGGGCCCCAGCTGCTCCGCAAACGCCCGATGAAGCACGGTTCAGCGGCCGACCCTCCCAACGACCGGTCACGCAGGACCCAGTGGAGAAGAGGGATAATTATGTGCCGGCTGCTGAAATACTACACATACAAAAGAAGTCACTGGCACGTTCTGTTTGAGGAAGTGTTTTTGTACTTCAATCCATGAAAACATGTACTGTCTGTTGTGCAGCAGTAATAACATAATAATTAAACACATTTTGACTCACAATAATTCTGTATTGAGCCCATATTTGATGCATATGTTGTATTTCTTTAGTATTATTGTACATTAAAATAAATTAAATAGTTAATCTTCTCTCTTAGGATCAACGGTATAATAATTATTGATGATTGTATTTATTTATTGTGAGTTTAATGCATATTTTCCTGGTCTGTAGAGCCTTTTTAATTTATTTGTGTACACATTGTGGTCTCATTTCAATTGTCCTTGCCCTAAAGGTGCACAGTGTAACTTTTACGGTATTTTGGGGTCCGTGACCTGCTTGTCTCCATGGAGATTTTACTGATTCACTTGGAAAGTTCCACAGTACGGCCTCATTTAATTTATTTTCAGCGTTTTTTTATCGCATTGTTCTCCAAAAACACGTTTCTTACTGAGGGCAGTGTCCCTTTTCCACAGATCTGGCTTGTGAGGCTCCAAGGTATCGTGCCCTACTTGTCTCCATGGAGATAGGTATGCTTGATGCCAAAAGGAAAGACAGAGCGTGCAAAATCTATACTTTTTCATCGTTATTAACTGGAATAATTGTGAGGCGGCGGCGAAAACGCTCCACGTGCAAAATAAACGGCAGCACGTTCTGCTCCGTTACACACGCTTCATTTGAGCGCTTTCTTTGTCTTTAGATATCAGGATTAAAGGGTGGAATATAAAACAGCATTTTATGACTTTGGAATTGGAAAGTTGGTGAAGAGGAACTGTATTGATCCAATGCAGCAAACTTGTTTTTATTTTGTCATTTAAAAAACTTCATTTAAAAATGTTTTTCATACATATTTATTTTTTATTAGAAGTCAATGCCAAGAAGAACAGTAAGAATTGATTCAGTTTTACACAATCGACCAAACAATGAATAGAATGCGTCATTAGACTATTGCCATTGGGTTCTTTTGGCTGAATTGATTATTTATTGTAATGAGACGGGGAAATGCAAACTTCACATGAATGTATTAAAAGTATTGGGCTGGCATGAGGTTTTGGGCACTATTCCACTGCCAAAAAGGTTGTTGTGGCTAACACAGAGTTTCTTTATCACTTGGGGCCCTCTACAGTCTGAGTACCATATTTTCCGCACTTAAAAGCCTTTAATTTCCTCAAAAAACTACAGTGCGCCTTATAATCCATTCCGCCTTATATATGGATTAATTCTGGTTGTGCTGACTGACCTCGAAGTGATTTTGTTTCACTTAATGTGCTTTATAGTCCCGTGTGCCTTATACATGAAAAAATATTGAAAATAGACCATTAATTGACAGTGCGCCTTATTGTACGGGAAATACGGTAACCCTCCTGTTAATCTCTGGGGCCCTCTACAGTCGAAGTATTGTTTATTAAGAGACCAATGTATTCATGCAGACGTCCTCTTTTGGGTTATCGTATTTTCCGGACTATAAGTCGCACCAGCAAAAAAATGCATAATAAAAAAAAAACATATATAAGTTGCACTGGAGTAGTACTGAAGTATATAAATATCAGTCGCACCCCGGCCAAAACTATTAAAAATAGTCCGGAAAATACGGTAATTGTTATTTAGAAATGCACTTCCCATAATCATGTCTCATCTTAGACCAGGTTTACCCCTAATTTGGACCTGATATAGTTCAGATCTGATGGTGCTCGGAAAGACTATCTTATGTGTTAATTGGTGTTAAAAGTTTAGGAACTACTCAACATTAACCACACAAATCACATTGATCATTAAAGCTGATTTTTGATTTCCTGATGAATTATAGCAGTGTGTAGTGTCTGGGTGGCTAAGTGGCAGAGTGGTTAGCCCTCATGCTTACAGAATGAAAGTCAATTGTAGTTTATCAGCTAACAATACATGAAGTGAAAGAAAATATACAACTCGCAGTAAGATGATTTATTCTAGTGTACTCTTTTACCACGACTACTACAGGACCGCAGTTCAACGTTGGCCTCTCCTCCTCCAAACCTGCCTGGAAATGTCGCAAACCTTCTCGCGTCTTTTCCCACCTCGGATCGATTCCTCCTTCAGACTCGACCGCAGATAAAAGCCGGTTTATCACCCAAACCCCAAAGAGCACATTTACAACACAAGCCGAGCGCCGAAAAAAAGTACAGCGCCATAAGAAAATCAGCTGCTCAAGCCTTTCTTCATAAAGCCGAGAGTGACGGGAAATCCATTTCTGTCCCGTGCAATTACCAACATGCTGATTCAGGGAAATACGGCTGCATAAATGCCTCTATTCATGAAAGAACGCGTCTCCATGCACAGGGGCCTTTCTCTGTGGAGTTTGCATGTTCTCGCTGTGTCTGTGTAGGTTTCCTCCAGGTACGCCGGTTTGCCCCTCCCACTAAAAGGCTCAGGCTCCTCCCCACAGACACCCACTCATGTTGAACAATTGCGTAATTATAATCCTTTAAATTGTCATTATTAATGATGCGAGTCTAATTGCAACAGTTTTTCTAATATTTCTCCCCCCCAAAAAAAATAATCATATCCATTAAAAATCATAGCCAGCTTCCTTTTTATTTCTGTTATTTTTTTTTTTTAGCTTTTTCACAGTTAGTTGCAAATGGAAGCAACACATTTCAAATCAAAAGCATGTTAGAACTTGTGGAGTTTGCATGTTCTCTCTGTGTCTGTGTAGGTTTCCTCCAGGTACACCGGCCCCTCCCACTAAAAAACATGCGCAACAGGCTCCTCCCATCAGACACCCACTCATGTTGAACAATTGCATTTGAATCCATACTTATAATCCTTTAAATTGTCATTATTATTGATACAAATGTCAAGACTAAGTGCAACAGTTTTTCTAATATTCCCCCCCCCAAAAAAAAAAAAAATCATATTCATTAAAAATCATAGCCAGCTTCCTTTTTATTTCCTTTTTTTTAAAGCTTATTCACAGTTAGTTGCAAATCGAAGAAACACATTTCAAATCAAAAGCGTGTTAGAATTTGTGGAATTTGCATGTTCTCTCTGTGTCTGTAGGTTTCCATCAGACACCCACTCATGTTGAACAATTGTGTTTGAATCCATACTTATAATCCTTTAAATTGTCATTATTAATGATACAAATGTCAAGTCTAAGTGCAAAAGTTGTTCTAATATTTTCACCAACAACAACAAAAAAATCATTAAAAGTCATAGCCAACTTTTTTTTTTTTTTTTTTTTTATTAGCTTATTCACAGTCAGCTGCAAATGGAAGCAACACATTTCAAAAGCATGTTAGAATTTGATGATGCCCTAAATTCACATGTCCGCGGGAGATCCAAACGTACAATCCACAAATGTTGAACCTCGTCATTATTTGTTCTGGATTGGCTCCAAAACAATATTATTGGATCACGGCTGACCTCAGAAAGTTCGAGCCAAACTCCCATCATGCTTTGTTCGTGTCACAGTCTGACTCATGCGATGTCGTTGGGCACTCGCACGAGTCTGTCAACCGACATTAATATCCACGACACAACTTTCTGTAATCCATCCATCCATTTTCTACCGCTTGTTCCCTTTCGGGGTCGCGGGTGACTGGAGCCTATCCCAGTGACTTCGGGCCTTAGGCGGGGTACATCCTGGACAGTGGCCAACTTGTCGCAGTTATAGTATTTAATTCATATCATTGCAAAAAATGTAAACAGCAAAAGAGACAAAAAGAGAAAATTCATAACAGTCTACACATTATTTCCTTTGCACCTTTTCAAAAATCTGATCATTTAGAATTCAAGAATGTAGATACCGTAGTAGTCTTTTTCAAGTCTCTTTCAGTTGTCAGTCCACATCATATTTTAGTCACTTCCAGATAATGCTTACTTTACACAATGTGATTTTTCTCCTTGACCCGTCCCTTCCCCATTGTTACACGCTCGCCGCTCGCCACTTCAGCGTTCATGCTCTTTTTATGTCAGTTTTGGATTTCCTAAAGGTCATTGAATTCCTCTGAAACACGGGCGTAAACCTGTCTCTCTGCTCTGTGCTGTGGACCCCAGAGGCTGAGCGCTGTTTTTGTTTCCGTGGCTTCCTCTGGGACGGACTCTCTGCCCTTTGGTCTCGACACTTCACTAGAGCAACCACTAAACCCTGAAGAGACGAGTGAGGGGGATTTTAAAGTGTATTTTAAGTATATAGCGCTTTTCACACATTCAAAAATCTAAAATAAAATTCCCTACATGGACAATAGTGTCTTTGTGGGTTTAGTTTCCTTAAAGGCAACATTATAAACGTTTTGATTGAATTGCTATGAAAAAGGTCAGAGCAGTTTAATTCTGAGAGTCATGAATTAACAGAGGAATATAGAAATTCATAATATTAGGATTGCAATTTACAATCCATAATATTAAAGATCCACACAGGCAGGCGTGTTCTTTATCGTGTAGCATTGGACGGGCGATTCATTTTCTTCATAAAACAGTCAATCAGAATCTATTTTTAATGTAAACACACTCAGGTTAATAAAATAGGTGCATCATATGTGTGCATGTACAGTTAGTAGGAATATCATGATGTTTGTGCAGCCCAGATTTATTGTTTTATTTGTTTCCTTGTCACAGGTTCGTTTTAACTTTGTGTGGTGATTATTCTTTACACCCAGTCCCAAAACTGTGGGAGAATAAACAAAATATTTACAGGATCCAGAAGCTTACAACAGCAGACAGGGTCTCACAGCAGACAGGGTCTCACAGCAGACAGGGTCTCACAGCAGACAGGGTACAGGGTCTCACAGCAGACAGGGTCTCACAGCAGACAGGGTCTGACAGCAGACAGGGTCTCACAGGGTCTCACAGCAGACAGGGTCTCACAGCAGACAGGGTACAGGGTCTCACAGCAGACAGGGTCTCACAGCAGACAGGGTCTGACAGCAGACAGGGTCTCACAGGGTCTCACAGCAGACAGGGTCTCACAGCAGACAGGGTCTCACAGCAGACAGGGTCTCACAGGGTCTCACAGCAGACAGGGTCTCACAGCAGACAGGGTACAGGGTCTCACAGCAGACAGGGTCTCACAGCAGACAGGGTACAGGGTCTCACAGCAGACAGGGTCTCACAGCAGACAGGGTCTCACAGCAGACAGGGTACAGGGTCTCACAGCAGACAGGGTCTCACAGCAGACAGGGTACAGGGTCTCACAGCAGACAGGGTCTCACAGCAGACAGGGTACAGGGTCTCACAGCAGACAGGGTCTCACAGCAGACAGGGTCTCACAGCAGACAGGGTACAGGGTCTCACAGCAGACAGGGTACAGGGTCTCACAGCAGACAGGGTCTCACAGCAGACAGGGTCTGACAGCAGACAGGGTCTCACAGGGTCTCACAGCAGACAGGGTCTCACAGCAGACAGGGTACAGGGTCTCACAGCAGACAGGGTCTCACAGCAGACAGGGTCTGACAGCAGACAGGGTCTCACAGGGTCTCACAGCAGACAGGGTCTCACAGCAGACAGGGTCTCACAGCAGACAGGGTCTCACAGGGTCTCACAGCAGACAGGGTCTCACAGCAGACAGGGTACAGGGTCTCACAGCAGACAGGGTCTCACAGCAGACAGGGTCTCACAGCAGACAGGGTCTCACAGCAGACAGGGTACAGGGTCTCGCAGCAGACAGGGTACAGGGTCTCACAGCAGACAGGGTCTCACAGCAGACAGGGTACAGGGTCTCACAGCAGACAGGGTCTCACAGCAGACAGGGTACAGGGTCTCACAGCAGACAGGGTACAGGGTCTCACAGCAGACAGGGTCTCACAGCAGACAGGGTACAGGGTCTCACAGCAGACAGGGTACAGGGTCTCACAGCAGACAGGGTCTCACAGCAGACAGGGTACAGGGTCTCACAGCAGACAGGGTACAGGGTCTCACAGCAGACAGGGTACAGGGTCTCACAGCAGACAGGGTACAGGGTCTCACAGCAGACAGGGTCTCACAGCAGACAGGGTCTCACAGCAGACAGGGTCTCACAGCAGACAGGGTCTCACAGCAGACAGGGTCTCTCTTTTCCCAACAATGAGCAGAGCTCCCTTTTAAACCCCTTAGCCCCTCCTCTGGGCAAACTAATTTACAGAAGAAAGGGGGTGAAACACAAAAATGGCATGAATCAACAACAACAACAAAAAACTCATATTGCCCCTTTAACTTAAAATGAAGTCTCCATAGAACTCCACACGGCTCAGATGTTAATAACACAGGAAACTATAATACATCACAAAAACACACATTTCAACGAAAAGGTCGAGTCCTCTGGTCACGTGACCAGAACCAACGCGCAAACTTGCGCTTTAACCCGCGTCTGCAGTGCCTCTGGTTGGCCACAGGGGGCAGCGGCAGGTGATTGTGGAGCAGGCACCAAGTGTGCAACGCTCCACAGCCGGGAAAAGTGTCTGGGCAGCGGGGAAACAGATCAAGGAAGTGACGGGCCATGATGCAGTTAACGGAGCTCCACAAATGCAAAGAGCGCATCGCGCGCGGCTCTCTCGGGCCCCGGCTCGCTCTCGGGCCCCGGCTCGCTCTCGGGCCCCGGCACTCTCGGGCCCCGGCCTCGGGCCCCGGGACTCTCGGGGCTTGAGAGGGCCGGGGAGTGACGGGGCAGTTGGGACCGTCACATTCTTCAAAAACATAAAACTCTTTCACCGTTAAACTTAAGTGCAGAGCAAATATGTTTTATGAGGCGTGATTGGCCTGTGGAGGATTTATGGACACTGTAGCCTCGTGTCAACCTGTAGAATAACAAAACTAGGCAAACATAACTCCAGAAATGTAAGGGAAATAAAAGACTATTGTCTAATGTCTATTGTTCCACACCAGACTTTTACTCACAGGATCCTGGCTCTGATCTGCCGCTTCTGACAAGTTCCATTATCGAGCGATGAAATCAGGAGCAGATATAAGACCTGCACAGCTTATGCAGGTCATTTGCTTTCAACGTGTAACACTGACATTTGTGTTCTTCTGTGAGTCACTCTGCAAACGCCAGGACAAGTTAAATTTAAATATGGCATAATCCACAAACCCCTGAGTAACAATTTGGATATTTTTTGGTGATTAGTCCGAATAGAGAGCTGTTCTGGCTGTTTATGGACGTGAGGCTGGACTGGAGTGTTGGTATTTCCCTAATGGAACGAGCAGGACAGAATGAGCATTGTCCTTCGCTAAGACATGATTAGCCTTTTAGTGAATCAATGTTAAATATTGGCCGTTCTCAGAGACTGTTAAGGACATTATTATGTTTCTGAACGTGGTGAGGCGGACATTTTGGACATTGACGGCATTTTGTCATTTGGCCAATACAATTATGGAGATAAGTATTTTAACAGGATTGAAATAAAAGTGTCTTCTTAGAAAATGTGTATTGTTTATCTGTATAAATCAAACAGTAAGACATAAAGTTTTACCTTCACATATTTCATCTGCAACTTGTGTCTTTGTCAGAAGCGCTACACATTGGTTGCTGTGCTACCGAGCCACAATCAGAATCATCTGGATTCTAAGTGAATGCACCTTAAATAAATATGTAATGACTGTTTCCTTTTACAAAGAAGAAGAAATACAATATCTCTATATTTCCCAATCCAAAAAGAGTATCCTGAGTGCACTCGTACTTATTATTGCTGTTTTTCCCTAAAACAACGACACAGAATTCATGAAACATGCTTAATGTGTCCATTAATGGACATTTCTTAACCGCTTGTGTTTTATATAAATAACATTAACGTTACATAGAATGCAGATCACGCTCACTTAAGCATCTCTAAGACGCTCAAAGACACTCAAACAGCAGCAGCCCATTCAAAGTGAACACAGCCATTAGTGGATATTCATGGGACACTTAGGCCTGTTTTGTTACAATAAGGCATTAATCCACACATGCACATTTAGTCCAGAGTGTGGGGCCAAGTAACGAGGGCATTTCGTTCAGTTTTATGTCCAATATTTAAAAAAATCAAACTTCCATGAGTGGTTGGATCTAAGAGAGGAGATCTTTCTGAGTGGCTGATTGGACTGTGCATCTTTTAGGCCAACGCAGGAACATAAAGAGACAGCAACATGAAAGGCTCCACCCATCTGGACATGGGACCTTCTTACTTTAAACCAGTCTTTAAACCACTCTGGCAAAACAGATTAATACATTAATACACCTTAGATTGAATCATGAGAAAAAACTAAAACATCAAAGAAAAGCTCTGGTGTTGTCTGTCTTCTGTAGAGCCAGCAGTCCTCACGGTGTGCTTGGTTTGGTCCTCCAGCTGCAGTAGCCCTGACAAAGCCTAGCTCGACCTCTGCTCCTGACAGGTTTAACCCCTGCGGCGGTGAAGGATGGGGATGATAAAGTACCTTAACCTTGACCGTTATCTTGTCCAGGTTTAGTGTCAGATTTAGACCAGTTCACAGTCCGACTGAAAGGAGTTCCTGGTGGAGTAGGAGTTCCATGTGTGATATGGTGCAAGTGTGAACACCCTCCAGGATTGACCCAAAGCCAGACTGTGCCCCGCGGGTCATAGCGCCCTCTACAGACGCAAGCGGACAGCGCCAGGATGAGATCTGCTAACCACTCTGCCTCTGTGGAGCTGCAAATGGATGAGGTGCATTGAGAGGCACGACCCGCACATACCAGGGGCCTAACTGTGTGTATGTGAATGGGATTTGGTATATACTGAAAAGGACCAGGAAGTGCTTTTCAACCAATTAGCTCAGGTCATTTGGGGAAGTGAGCGCTCTGAGGTCAGCGTCGCCTTAACTGGGCTTTAAATGCCAGAGAAGTAACAAGGAGTTTGGACCAAGTTAAGTTTTATGCGATATTTTACATTTAAATGCTGAAATATCATAATAATTAAAACATTTATGACACAGTGATCGTGTTTTATTAAAATATATTCAAGAATTATTGGACAAATACACAGTGAATGCATTTTTTACCAGTATAATAGAAAAAAAAACTACAATATTATATAAAGTAGGATGTACCGTATTTTCCGGACTATAAGTCGCACCTTTTTTCAAAGTTTTGGCCGGGGTGTGACTTATACTTATATTTATACTTATATACTTATACTCCGGAGCGACTTATATGTGAAATTATTTGTTATTTTCACACTTGCATTTCATACTCCAGTGCGACTTATATATGTTATGCATTTTTTGGCTGGTGCGACTTATACTCCGACTTAAATTAACACAGCCGAAGATCATATCAATGAGCTACATTTATTTAACAGCACTATCTTATCTAATAGTGTATTAGAATATAACAGACATTACTTACATTTCTATGACAATAAAGAAACAGATCTGACTAATCAAAGGAGTGAAGACGTTTCTTAAAGACAATATATTTTCTTGTTAATACAATTTTGGACATTTTCAGTTTATGAGCAAAAAATAAATAGAGTGGGTGTATTTTCTGATAGAGACTAAGATAAAGTCAGTGATGTATGAAAAAGGCGCGTGCGTTTCATCGTGAGGAAACCATTGCGAGAAGACCAATTGCATTAAATGGAGCCTCTGCCCTTGAATAATGAACGCTTTGTCATTTCTAACTTTTGTTAAATGCGGGAAAAATGAAAACTTTATGAGGGCTGCACGCATGAGAACGCTCGCTAATAATAAATAAGTTAGCCAGGGCGCTTACTTTGGTCTTGGATTCAGATCTAAGAGCGGTTGTTAATGCACTTTTACGCCTCATGTGTCGTACAAGAATCCGGCCTCACTCAACCAAAGAGAATGTGGCGCTCGCCCACTCGCTTTCAACAATTCCTCTGCATGAACTTATCTAAGGTCCACTGGTTCGACAGGGAAATAAATGTATACTTATTTGTGGTTAAGCAAATATTATCACGCCAATTTCCAGGTTGTAATGTAAACGTGATTGAAAGTTGAATCGGCCAGACGTGTGCAGTATGATTTTAAAATGTATATTCATTCATGGTGTTAAAGAAGCGGTTTTATTCTTCTCTGAGGTATTGATTGTCAATACAAAGCATTTATAGATTACCATGTTACCTTTTATTCATTTGATAATGCTATATTTGTCATAAAAAACGTATTAAATAGTAGATCTGTTTTGTTTTCCCTGTTCTCCGCAGTGGTCCGCCCCCCTTCAGCACCTCCTTTATACCAGTCATGATTGTAATAAGAGGACTCTAATTTTCTGTTGTTGACCATGAAAAGGTTAGAACGTCCTTTTTGAATAGTGAATTTAAACATATTCATGCAATTAAAGGTTCAAATAGGCCGAAGAATCAGACGTTTACTGTATTCAAACATGTGACTGGGGCCACTTTCTCCCCAAGACAAACATTTACTGTCCAAACTGCACTTCTGTAGTGGGACATGGTGAGGAGAGGGTTCTGAGCAGGAGGAGGAGGAGAGCCTGAGCAGAAGTTACAGCTTTAGTCAGATATCAGAGTAATGGCCATAACAAAGGGCACTGCTGAGCCTGTGCAATTATAAAAGCTCCTTTTCCCTAAACATAAATCCTCACAGTGAGAAACAACAATACAATTCAGTCTTACCTTTAGGAGACTTATTACTCAGACTTTAGCTGATGTTTAGCTTCAGCTCAGCTTAAACAGATGAATGCATCTCCTCTGAACCTCAGCTCACACGGTAACATGGCAGAAGGTTTTGTTGAGAATATTCTCATCTGATGTTTGCACATGTCCTCTGCATCTCCTCAGGGCCAGTGTGTCAGGTTCTGTGTTTTGTCTGGGACCCGCAGATACTTCAGAGGTGAGCAGAGTTGAGTCAATATTGTTATCTGATTTTTTTTTATTGTTGCAGGGTTTTTGGGTCTTCCCGGAGCGTCATCTCTGATTGGCTGCTGCACTGCGTCGGACGCAGAAAAATTTAGCTTTCTTCAACTTTTCTGCATCAGACGCTCCGGACGCTCTGGATGCTCTGGACGTGTGTCCACAGCGTCCGACTCTCAATATATGACTCTTGTATCATATCATCTATAAAACTTAAGGACTAAAATTATTTCTATCCTAATATTGCTTCAAACACATAGGAAATTGTCAAAAAAGGTCAACAAAGGCAGAGTCTCTTAAGGAAGATGATCATGTCCAACTTTTACAATCCATTCATTGAGAGCGCTCTGACTTTTTCCTGCATCTGTCGGTCCAACTCCATCTCTGTTCAGTATAAAAGCAGGAAGCAGAACATTGTAAAGGTCTCTTCCAAAACGATTGGCTTCCCTGTAAAATGCTTCTGTGAGCAGCAAATTAGGACGAGAGCACCCCAGATCCTCCAGGACCCCAGATCCTCCAGGACCCCAGATCCTCCAGGACCCCAGATCCTACAGGACCCGAGATCCTCCAGGACCCCATATCCCCCCAGGACCCCAGATCCTACAGGACCCCAGATCCTCCAGGACCCCAGATCCTCCAAGACCCCAGATCCTCCAGGACCCCATATCCCCCCAGGACCCCAGATCCTACAGGACCCCAGATCCTCCAGGACCCCAGATCCTCCAGGACCCGAGATCCTCCAGGACCCCATATCCCCCCAGGACCCCACATCCTACTGGACCCCAGATCCCCCCAGAACCCCAGATCTTCCAGGACCCCATCCCACACTTTATGTTCACAGAATTCCTCCGGCTCGTATTCTGACATGAACTACAACGTCCAGGCTGAAAGTCAGAGGAGGAAGTACACCTTTGTCCCGGGGGCTGTTCTCCCCCTCAATCAGACTGCCCTGACTCGAGACCACCTGACTCCTCTGAACTGAGCCGTTCTCCAGTTAACTGCCTCATGCAGACTCAATATGCTAAAAGTGCCCGTGGGGATAAATTAAGCTATTCGATTCATTGAGTAATTTCAATGGCGAAAACTATATAATAGAGAAAAATTCAGCCAATGTCAAGGAGCATATTCCAGCCTGTGAGGATTGTGTTGAAACATGAAAAATAATCTAAACCTCCAGCTCGATACTCCTGATGAAGACCCCAACTCAAGATGAAGTCCAGTAGGTTGAAATGGGTAGGACACATTTATCTACAGAAACAATCAAATCTACAGACTATGATTTTAAGAGGCCTAATCTTCCAAACACAAACAATCAAAGCCATTTTCTCACATGTCAATTTGAACAAAGACCACCTGCCCCTAGTAGTTTAACACAGTCTCTCTGCAGCGCATGTGGTCCTTTGCTCTCCTTAACCCTCCCGCCTCCCTGTTGACTGGGTGCACTTTCGCAGGCCGGACCGACCCCTCTCCTTCCCCCCTGTCCTGTTTGAAATGCCCCTCGCAGCCGCTTGGAGAGGGGGCGACTTCAGAATCCATTTCCCACTTCACGTCCTGCTCTTCAGTCCATTCATCTTGCTGGGATTCCTGTGTTCCTCTTATCGACCCGCCGCCGCCTCTGCTGCTGGACGGGGCGCGACCTTGAACTGAGAGGGGCCAATCAACAGAGCCATATTTAGGACCTATAATAACTGCTCTGAAAATGCAGTGAAACCTCAGGGGACAATCGGGGACAGGGCAAAGGCGTAACCTCTACTACAGGGGGAGAACATGCAAACACACAGAAAGGCCCCGCGCGTCACCCACGAATCGATCCCAGGAGCACTAAACACTGCGCTGCCGTGCCGCATGACCGAGTCCTTCTCGGCAAGGAACAACTACAAAGAAAAGTACTACAGTCGAGAACTACAGTGAAGGACAGTTCGTGTTCCCACAGACTGACCGGCCGTAGATGGTCCAGGACTGACCACGTTTGCACACAGTGGACATAAACTTCCTTGTTAGAGCGGTCGGATCCACTGAACATAAAGGCTTTTGCTAATGTAATAAATGGGCCAGATTAGTTTAACAATGAACTCTTTGTTTTAGTCCAAAATGTGTGAACTTCAGAAAATCCATCTTAAAGTTAAACAAACATATAATCAACAATTCTTTGATCAAAATGTGTGTTTAATTGTGCGTCCTCATTAAAGCTCAGAATGTTTACTGTATATAGGTGCCATCTCCTGAAGGGTCAATAGCACTTCTGTCATGGTCAGCCCTTCTTTGAATCCAAGAACACTGTAGATCTCACCTTGGACAGTCTATGAAGCCTCCATTGTCCACAAGAGCCTGTATAAACCACCCGGCCCCTGGAGAGTTCTAATCCAGTGTGTTCAAATGCAGTCTTAAAGTCACGACCCCGCGGCCCTTTGTGTGATGAACCTTTTTGTGATGAACCTTTGTGTAGGTTCATCACACAAACCTTTGGTGTTAAGTGGCACTTTGACCTCTCTGGAACAATTTATAGTCAATATTTGTGCCAGAATTAGCATTGTAAGCTGGTTTGCTAGTCATATAGTGGTTGTAGAAGTTGATCCAACTCAACAAAAGGAAATTGTATCAGTAAAAATAAAGGTGGTGTAAGTTTTTTTTTTTTTTGCTGAACGTTTATTATGAATTATTTGGAAAGAAGTCGTTGATTTTGTTACAAGTTTTGATGTTTCGGTACATGATTTTATCCATTTGCGTGTGGGTGAATCTCACATATTCTCTCATAACACCTCAGATATCTCAGAAGGTCAGTTGAGGATTTGCTAGCCAACTGTGTAGCCACATGTTTTAGTGACACAGATGTCAATATTAGGGCTGTGCAATATCACAGGAAATATCGCATTTAACTATCACAATATGTATTTCCTGAACACAATCAATCTAGAGTTTTATCCTCCAAATGTCTGAAATGACAAACTGAGAGGATTGAGCTTCCCTCATCAAACATTCACGAAATTAGTTTTATTTACATTCATCTTATTTACAGGGTTCTCTTGTGGTGATGAGCCTCAGAAATCACTTTTCCCGATTTGTGACATCATAGATAGAAATACAGAATTCTCCTTTGCTGTTTTTGAGTCCAAAAATCATGGCCAGACTTGTACTTGGCATTTCTTGTTGTAACATTACCCTCTGGCTATGTTGTTTATAGCTTTTTTTCATGATCATTTGCTGCCAGTAGATGACCTCCATCCATCCATCCATCTTCTGCCGATTTATCCGGGGCCGGGTCGCGTGGGCAGCAGTCTGAGCAGGGACTCCCAGACTTCCTTCTCCCCAGACACTTCCTCTAACTCCTCCAGCTTCTCCAGCTTGTCCTGGGTCTTCCCCGGGGCCTCTTCCCGGTGGGACATGCCTGAAACACCTCCCGAGGGGGGCGCCCAGGAGGCATCCGGAACAGATGCCCGAGCCACCTCAGCTGGCTCCTCTCGACGTGGAGGAGCAGCGGCTCTACTCCGAGCTCCCCCCGTGTGGCCGAGCTCCTCACCTTATCTCTAAGGGAGCGCCCAGCCACACGGCGGAGGAAACTCATTTCGACCGCTTGTATCCGCGATCTTGTTCTTTCGGTCACTACCCAAAGCTCATGACCATAGGTGAGGTCAGAACGTAGACCGACCGGTAAATAGAGAGCTTTGCCTTTCGGCTCAGCTCCCTCTTCACCACAACGGTCCGATGCAGCGACTGCATCACTGCAGCCGCTGCACCGATCCGCCTGTCGATCTCACGCTCCATCCTTCCCTCACTCGTGAACAAGACCCCGAGATACTTGAACTCCTCCACTTGGGGCAAGGACACCCCACCCACCTGCAAGCCACCTTTTTCCGGTCGAGAACCATGGCCTCGGATTTGGAGGTGCTGATTCTCATCCCAGCCGCTTCACACTCGGCTGAAAACCGTCCCAGTGCATGTTGCAGGTCCGGGTTTGATGGAGCCATCAGGACAACATCGTCTGCAAACAGCAGAGATGAGATCCTGTGGTCCCCAAACCGGACACCCTCCGACCCTTGACTGCGCCTAGAAATTCTGTCCATAAAAATTATGAACAGAACCGGTGACAAAGGGCAGCCCTGGAGGAGACCAACATGCACTGGGAACAGGTCTGACTTACTGCCGGCAATGCGAACACAGCTCCTGCTCCGGTCATACAGGGACCGGACAGCCCTAAGAAAAGGGCACCGGACCCCGTACTCCCGGAGCACCCCCCAAAGGACACCCCGAGGGACACGGTCGAAAGCCTTCTCCAGATCCACAAAGCACATGTGGACTGGTTGGGCAAACTCCCATGAACCCTCGAGCACCCGATGGAGGGTATAGAGCTGGTCCAGTGTTCCACGACCGGGACGAAAACCACTCTGCTTCTCCTGAATACGAGGTTCGACTATCGGTCGGATTCTCCTCTCCAGTACCTTGGAATAGACCTTACCGGGGAGGCTGAGGAGTGTGATCCCTCTGTAGTTGGAACACACCCTCCGGTCCCCCTTCTTGAACAGAGGGACCACCACCCCGGTCTGCCAGTCCAGAGGCACGGTCCCGAACGCCACGCGATGTTGCAGAGACGTGTCAACCAAGACAGTCCTACAACATCCAGATACTTTAGGTACTCAGGGCGGATCTCATCCACCCCCGGAGCCCTGCCACCGAGGAGTTTGCAAACAACCTCAGTGACTTCAGCTTGGGTGATGGATGAGCCAGCCTCAGAGTCCCCGGTCTCTACTTCCTCTTCGGAAGACGTGACTGAGGGCTTAAGGAGATCCTCAAAGTATTCCTTCCACCGTCCGACGACATCCCCAGTCGAGGTCAGGAGGCCTCCACCCGCACCGTAAACGGTGTTGGTGAGACACTGCTTCCCCCTCCTGAGGCGCCGGACGGTTTGCCAGAATTTCTTTGGTGCCGACCGATAGTCCTCCTCCATGGCCTCCCCGAACTCCTCCCAGGCCCGGGTTTTTGCCTCTGCGACAGCACGAGCCGCGGCTCGCTTGGCCTGCCGATACCCGCCGGCCTCCTTCTTCAGTCTGACGGCATCCCTTACTTCCGGTGTCCACCACTGTGTTCGGGGGTTGCCACCACGACAGGCACCGGAGACCTTGCGACCACAGTTCCGAGCAGCCCCATCAACAATGGAGGCGGAGAACATGGTCCACTCGGACTCAATGTCCCCAACCTCCCCCGGGACATGGGAGAAGCTCTCCCGGATGTGCGAATTGAATACCCTACTGACAGAGGGCTCCACAAGACGTTCCCAACAGACCCTCACAATGCGCTTGGGTCTGCCAAGTCTGTCCGGCTTCCTCCTCCGCCAGCGGATCCAACTCACCACCAGGTGGTGATCGGCTGACAACTCTGCCCCTCTCTTCACCCGAGTGTCCAAGACACGCGGCCGGAGGTCTGATGACACGACAACAAAGTCGATCATTGACCTCCGGCCTAGGGTGTCCTGGTGCCATGTGCACTGATGGACACCCTTGTGCTTGAACATGGTGTTTGTTATGGACAATCCGTGGCTAGCACAGAAGTCCAATAACTGAACACCGCTCGGGTTCAGATCGGGGAAGCCGTTCTTCCCGATCACCCCTTTCCAGGTGTCACTGTCATTGCCCACGTGGGCGTTGAAGTCCCCCAGTAGAACAACGGAGTCCCCGGTCGGTGCACTGTCCAGTACTCCTCCCAAGAACTCCAAGAAGGCCGGGTACTCTGCACTGCTGTTCGGCCCGTAGGCCGCCACAACAGTGAGAGACCTGTCCCCCACCCGAAGGCGGAGGGACGCGACCCTCTCGTTCACCGGGGTGAACTCCAACACGTGGCGGCTGAGCTGAGGGGCTATCAGCAAGCCCACACCAGCCCGCCGCCTCTCCCCGCGGGCAACACCAGAGAAGTGGAGCGTCCAGCCCCTCTCGAGGAGATGGGTTCCAGAGCCCAAACTGGGCGTGGAGGTGAGGCCGACTATATCTAGTCGGTATCGCTCAACCTCCCGCACAAGCTCAGGCTCTTTCCCCCCCAGCGAGGTGACATTCCATGTCCCCAGAGTTAGTCACTGTGTCTGGATAAGATCTGGTCGCTGAGGCCCCTGCCGTCGACTGCCGCCCAGATCTCTCTGCACCGGCCCCTTATGGATCCTCCTGCGGGTGGTGGGCCCACGGGAGGGCGGCCCCACGTCGCTCTTTCGGGCTGTGCCCGGCCGGGCCCCGTGGGGTAAGACCCGGCCACCAGGCGCTCGCCATGGAGCACCCATCCCAGGCCTGGCTCCAGGATGGGGCCCCGGTGACGCCGATCCGGGCGACGTAAACTGTTCGTGTTGTCATCATAGAGGGCTTCTGAACCGATCTTTGTCTGACCCGTCACCTAGGACCTGTTTGCCTTGGGAGACCCTACCAGGGGCATGAAGCCCCCGACAACATAGCTCCCGGGATTATTCGGGCACTCAAACCCCTCCACCACGTTAAGGTGTCGGTTCAAGGAGAGGAAGAGGTAGATGACCTGATGACCCCAAATCCAGATTAAGAAATTCAGACTGTAATGTAATGTTTGCTTTCAATACAAAGTTTATTTGTAGAGCACAGTTTGTACACAAGGCAATTCAAAGTGCTTCAAACAACAGGAAGAAAATGCATTAAAATCACAAAGACATGACAGAAATCACAAAACTTTTATTTCTATTCAATCAATGTATCAATTTTCCAATATATGGACATTATTTTAAAACAGCAAAGGGTCTACAACCTGGTACAATGTTAAGGTTGTTATCCTGTTAAGGTTAAAGTATATTGTGCACTTTTCCTGTCTTATTAAATACCATATTTTCCGGACTATAAGTCGCACCAGCCAAAAAATGCATACTATAGAAGAAAAGATATTTAAGTTCCACTGGAGTATGAAATGCAGTTGCAATTGTGAAAATAACAAACATCAGATATAAGTCACTCTGGAGTATAAGTATATAAGTATAAATATAAGTATAAGTCGCACCCCGGCCAAAACCGTGAAAAAAAATACGGTAAATACATTTATTAATCTCCTTTTTAAACTGTCAAAACCTCAAAATGCAAATCTCCATCAAGATTTTTCCCCAAGTTGGTGAATAAGCCAAAATACAGTTTGCAAACGAAGAATCTTGCAAAGTCGTCACGTCTCACACGACATGTTCCTCAAAGCGAACGTACAAGAACCTGAGACGTACGCCCGGTCAGTCCGATCTTATCCTGTGTTCTATTTGAATCTCTTGTCATTTGATCCGTTTGCACCCCTCAAACCCAGAGACAGCGGGAGACACTCCCGGTCCATGTCACACCGCAGGCTCCAACACGGTTGTCATGCCGCCGGGCCTCTGACTGCCCCTGTCGTCTGAACCTGCTGCAAGAATAATAACAGTGACGGCCGAAAACACACACAACACGACGCCGTAGAGCTGTGCGACGGCAGAGATGGAGGTGTCGCCGAAGGAAGGAGAAGCCGAGAAAGTAACGAGAGGAGCACAATGACAGAGGCCCCGGGGGAGGCCCTGAGGAACACCCGTCTCACCGCAACCGAGCCGGACAGCAGACTGACCACATACTGTGGAACACGCACTGCTGGTTATGGGACGTTTCATGAGGGTTTCATGACAAGTTTGGAGCATATTTTATTGGAGCTTTATTGACTGCCGCTCGAGAGGTAGAAGATATTTGTAAAGATAAACTATGATACTTTAAACGGGTGGGGTTTGCACGCTCTCCCTGTGTGTGTGTGGGCTTCTTCCGGGCGCTCCGGTCTTCCCTGGGGCCCTGAAAAGCTGCTACATCTCAGTGCTACTTTCCTGCATAAACAAAGGTCAATAAAGAACTTCACCTGCAACACGTCTTTCAACATACGCTATGGTCACACTAAGGGCCACGCTTTTCACAGATCTGACCCGTAACTTCACCTGCTTGATAGAGATAGATATGTTTCATACCGTAATATGAACGTTTCAGGAAAATAACTATATGACGAGTTTAACATCCATCCATCCATCCATTTTCTACTGCTTGTTCCGTTTAAACAAAACGTCACAGACTCTCTACTCCAGGGGTGTCAAACATCCGGCCCGCGGATCTGGCCCGCCAAACGTTTTAATCTGGCCCGCCGAACATTTTAATCTGGCCCGCCGAACATTTTGAATTAATATAAAAAATAAATAAATTAATCGTTCATAGTTTCAACCGTAGTTACTTCCGTAACCGTTGTTAGCGCTAAAACTACACGTAATTGTTTTATTTTGTACATAATATTTGGCCGACAATTTGAGAAGAGTTTGGTTTGATTGAACACTGTGGCTCATGCACTTATTCTATATTTTCAAGGACAGAGGCGTAACTTAACCTGCTTAAACGCTCCACGTGTGTTTGTATTTAGTGGTGAGTCAGTTCAGGTGAACAGAGAACTACAGAGAACTATAGAGAACTACACAGACGTGTGAATGTTAGTTAGTACATTTAAAAGGTTTTTTAAATCTTGAGAAGTTTATTTTGTTATAAAGTCAAATACAATATTTTTCAGTTCCAAATACCTATTTACCTACCTACCTATATTTGTTTAACAATAGACTAAATGTTTATCTCTGTAGATCAACTCTGAAGTTGTAATGCACATAAACTGAAGCACAGTGTTGGTGAAATTACACTTGTTTTTCTTAATACATTTCACTTTATGAGAACAAACGTGTATGTATTTCTTTTAATTGATCCAGTAATTGCTTCAAAAACAGCGTAGGCTATATAAAGTTATTTATTTCTTATATGTTTTTTAATTGTTTTATGTTTTACGTTATGTTCGGCCCGAGACCCAGCCTGAGCGTCGAAATTCGGCCCGCAGCCCAAAATGAGTTTGACACCCCTGCTCTACTCCATCTAAGGCTGTTCACGTGCACGGCGAAATCCAGTCATAATCGGATTTCTGGAGTCATCCGATTATGGAACTGAATTGTTTCTGATTTCTTTCTGAGTGTTCACACCCGTGCAGGTCTTGACAAAATATATATGTATGAAAAAGGGCTCAGCTTTGCATGTTCTTAAGATAAGATAAGATAAGTTAAGATATTCCTTTATTGTCCCACATGGGGAAATTTCATTGGTGCAACGCAGGTAGATACAGAGGTAGATACAGAAGAACAGATCACTTATAGGAAGTCTGAAAAACACTTTCAGTAGAAGATCTCCTATAAATAAATAAAAACTCCCATAGACAAATAAATAAATAAATAAATACATAAATACCATTGCATGTGATCACGACAGTAATTGCACATGAATATGTGTCACGACAGCACATAGATTGCACATGAATTTCACAGTAATTGCACAGTAATTGCACATGAATTCCAACAGCAATTGCACATATGACAGAATTGCACATCAGTATTAGGTTAGGTCAGTATTGCGACGGGATAACGTGACGATCTCCGGGTAAGACGACAGTTCTCCGCAGTTTCATGAGTTCCTCCTTTGTGTAAACGCGGTACGGCGCCGGCCGGGGGGCGGGGCCGGAGCCGGGGGGCGGGGCCGGAGCCGGGGGGCGGGGCCGTAGCCGGGGGACTCAGAGCCAAGACACATCGCAACGACACGACGAAAACACTCAATCCAGCCGAATAAAGTCAATGTCTCAATGTCCCGTCCCTGGATGTTCACTGGTGAGGGGGCAGTGGGGTGGCGTCTGCGGAAATCCACCACCATCTCCTTGGTCTTCCCCGCGTTGATGAGGAGGTGGTTCCGCTGACACCAGTCCACAAAGTCCTGCGCCAGTCCTCTGTACTCCGCGTCATCGTCGTCCGTGATGAGTCCGATGATGGCGGAGTCGTCAGAGAACTTCTGCAGGACACAGCTGCCCGTGTCATGTCTGAAGTCTGCAGTGTAAAGGGTGAAGAGAAAGGGCGCGAGGACAGTGCCCTGGGGCGCCCCCACACTGCAGGTCCGAGTGTCAGACACACAGTTCCGGGCTCTCACAAACTGGGGTCGGTCTGTGAGGTAGTCCAGGATCCACTCTGCCAGGTCATACTCCACACCAGCCGTCTCCAGCTTGTCCCTCAGGAGCAGCGGCTGGATGGTGTTGAAGGCGCTGGAGAGATCAAAGAACAAGATCCTCACAGAGCTGCCAGGCTTTTCCAGGTGAGAGAGAGAGCGGTGCAGCAGGGAGATGACGGCGTCCTCCACTCCGATGCCAGACCGATATGCAAACTGCAGCGGGTCCATGGCTGAGCTCACGGTGGAGCGGAGGTGGTCCAGGACCAGCCGCTCCAGTGTCTTCATCAGGTGGGACGTGAGAGCCACTGGCCTGAAGCTGTTGAGGTCTTTGGGGCGCGGTGTCTTAGGCACAGGTACCAGACAGGAGGTCTTCCAGACCTGTGGTACCACCCTTAGCTTCAGGCTCATGTTGAAGACATGCTCCATAACTCCACACAGTTCATCTGCGCAGGACTTAAGGAGCCTGGGGCTGATGCCATCAGGTCCTGCTGCCTTCCTCACTTTAATCCTCTTCAGCTCACTCCTCACCTGTGCTGCTGTGACAGTCAGTGGTTGGCAGGGGGACCGTGTGCTGGGGGGATGGGTGAGTCCAGGCGAAGTGGGGAGCTGATGGTCCGGGGCAGATAAGCGAAGAGGAACAGATGCAGGGCATTGTCCAGCTGTGGAAGAGGGAGCATGCAGCTGTGCAGGGGGAGGGGCGGGTGATCGATCAAACCTCAAGAAGTGAGCATTTAAATCAATCACCCACTGTAGATCCCCCTCTGTCTGGGCAGGGGGGATTTTGAAGCCCGAGATGGTTTTCAGGCTCCTCCACACTCCCTGAATGTTCTTTTGCTGCAGCTGCTCCTCCATCCTCCTCCTGTAGCCGGCCTCAGCCTGCCTGATCTTCCTCCTCAGCTCCTTCTGCACAGTCCTCAGCTCCTCCTTGTTCCCTGACCTGAAGGCTCTCTTCTTCTCCTTCAGCAGAGCCTTCAGTTCACGGTTAATCCATGGCTTGTTGTTTGGAAAACACCGCACCGTCCAGGAGGGAACAATGTTCTCAAAACAGAAGTTGATGTAGTCCGTGATGCACTCTGTGATGGTGTTGATGTCCTTCCCATGTGGGTCATAAAGCTCAGTCCAGACAGTGGTGCTGAAGCAGACCCTCAGAGCCTCCTCGCTCTCAGCAGACCACATCCTCACCTCACGGGACACCACAGGCTGCCTGCGCACGATGGGTTCATACACAGGCCTCAGTTGTTCTTGTTGAACATGTTCTTCCTCTTGTCCCTGCACTTCATCCACCTGCAGTATGTCAGACCGGTCTCATCTTCACCGCTCGGCCAAATCATTCCGGCACGTTTGAGTTTTTGTGCTTTTGGACTTACCTGCTGCTCCTTGTTATTCCAGCTCCTCATATCGTCCAGCTCCCAGTGTCATTTTACCTTTGTCAAATAAACTGTTGAACATGCCTTGGTCTTGTGACTCTGCTCCGTACGTTGTCTTCCAAATACACTAAATATACTCCAAAAACCCATTACGTCACTGCCAAATGTTACGTAATGTGTGTTGTGTTTGTGTACGCACTAAAATCAGTTCAAATAACTGGCATATTTGATTTTTCTTATGTTTTCCGACCAAATAAATGCATCTACGTTCCTCAACAACATTAAGTAAAGCAACGTAATCGTGAGTTTATTTGTAGCAACCGAAAGACTAAATGACCAACACATTCATCTGTTGCCAAAATGTCCATTTACTTTAGTCTTGTATATATGAGTATACAGCCTGTTGTAAAAATGGCCTCGAGTTGACGCAGAGAGGTGACATTAGGTATAAAAGATAGAAATGTCTGTTTTTAAAAGGCTGCACTTCATGCTACATTAAAAACACACTTTACATACGCTCGTGGAAAAGAGCACTCGTCGTTTTGATCGATTCAAATTGACTGTAGTAAATGACACACGGCTCCGCGCAGCCTGCTCCCATTAAATAAAGCAGTAAATGTGTGGGCACCATCCTCCAAATGACAGAGCAGAGGCGATGCGCGGCGGTAATCACCCGAGTGGAGCTTCTGTGGAGTGGGTGGGACAGTGGGCACCCCTCGCTCATGCCATAATTTGGGTGCTTATTAGGCTGACGGAGAGCCTCTTTCCTGGGGCCCGAACGCGTGTCGTCTCCCCTGCTCCGGCGGTCCAGGTGTCTGAAGATTACGCCGTGAATGATGGGTTCACTGGCTGCCATCTGGGTGGGAGGGCGGAGGCGCGGCGCGTTTCCAGAACCCGGGCTGAGTGAAAAGGCTGATGAGAAAGGTTAAATATAGACGCCACTCAGGCCGTCACTCCAACACGCCACTTTTACTGTCTGTTTATTCATTTATTTATTTTGACTGCGTGGTTAATCTTACAGTATATTGGGATTCACATGTAAATCGAGTTACTTTAATTACATATTCACTGGGCACATTTTTATGACCAGTAAAAAACAAATAAAGAGAAAAATCACAGAAATCAATGATAAGATAACATTTTTGGTATGTGTTTATGTGCACAAGAGAACTCTGACTATCAAACACACCCGCTGATACGTGTCATTATTTAATGTATTTTGGAAGACAAAGTACAATGGATTTTGAAATATCTCTAAACTAACAATTTATATCATTAAAATCTTTGTCTTTGACTTTAGTTTGCCCCTTTTAGTGTAATTTTCCTTGTCAAAACCTGCACATTTATGAACCAATCAGAAATTAATTTGTTTTTCGCTCGTCAGATGTAACTGTTTATATGACATTTCAAGGCAAGGCAAGTTTATTTTTAGAGTACAACTTGTACACAAGGCGTTTCAAAGTGCTTCACGCAACAGGAAAAATGCGTTAAAATAGAAACAGAAATGACAAAACATTAATTTATATTCGTCCAATTTAACAGTTTTACTGACAAGAATCATACACATTTTGTCCGTGCTTATTGATCCGCCAGATGGAAAACCAAATCTATTGGCCCACACTGTCAGACACTCCAGACACTCTTTCCCATATTTATTTGACATTTCCAGTGGGACAGGCGTCTCCAGAACAGGCACATTGGTTCCAGATTGATTCTTTCCCATGTTTGACCGTCCCTAGACGTCAGCGCGCTATCTGCCTCTGCACACGTCTGTGCTGAGCGTATGTATCTTTTATCTTTTCAATAATCTGATAACTCTAGAAATCAGATAATGATCAAATGTCTGATGTGCTGTATTGTCTATTATTGTTTCTAATGAAAAATTGTGGACATGCTTGTAATGATAGTGAATATAGTTTGGAGTAACAGCATGTACTTGTAACTATACTTTATGTGAAAATGAGTGAAACTAAATCATAATTTGAAATAGAAAGTATTAAAGTGAATCCGTTGTCGAGACTGTTCATAAATTGTTAACTATCTCTTTCTGCTTTGCTCATCATTGCGTCCAGTTCAGGTTAATCCGGGTCACTTAGCTTCAGGTCCATGATGAATAATACATATACAGTAAAGGTACAGGGGACAGTGAGACAACAATCTGATGTTTGGTCTCCAGATGTGATGCTCTCCAAAGGTCAGAGTCGGACGCAGCTTACAGTTGGTGCTTTGGGTCAGTTTTTTGGACTGAATCAAACAAACAAACTCCAACAGTGAAACACGTGTCTCACTTTGATGTCTCATGATCAGAATGACCTATCAGCAGGTGTAGCTTCCTGCTCCACTTACCGTGAATCCTCTTAGTCCTGCTGTGAACACGGGACTCACTCATGTTAGCGCAGCCTAGCGTATGACGACACGGATCCCTGTAGTTTACATTTGGGGGGGGGGTCAAAATGATATGCTGTTTAACTCAGATTTCAGATTTGTTGAACCAGCTTGTGTTTTTTTTTTTTTTATGTTTTTAATTTGCATTTTTTTATATATAATAATAAATAAAATAAATAAAATAAAATAAATAAAAATAAATAAAATAAATAAAATAAATAAAATAAAATAAATAAAATAAATAAAATAAATAAAATAAATAAAATAAATAAAATAAATAAAATAAATAAAATAAATAAAATAAAAATATCAGTTTCATTGTACTATAGGAGTGGCCAGAACTTCAAACCTAAATATCTCAATAGTAACCCTGTAATTCTTTAAAAAATGAAATAAATTAAGGATTTTATCCCGAAGGCTTTATTAGACAGGACAGCAGGGTGTGAAATGGGGATGAGAAGGAAGGAAGAACATGCAGCACATTGCCAGTGCCGGGTTTCAAACTCACAACACTGCAGCCGGTTGCACATGGAGCCTGGCATGTCATTCTAAAGTGAGGATTTAGGTATTTGACCTTTTCAATGACTTACAATAATCTATACTTACCAACTGTGCAGTAACAGAACCCACTGACACATTTTTGTTCTTAATAATTTTTCAGTTCAATAGTTTTATGGACACCCAGTCACCACACTGTCCACTCATCTGCGACCTGACAACTGAGATAATATGTGGAGCCTCCCGATGCCTTGTGGGTAATGTGGTTTAATTGGGTCTGTGATGTGTCAGCCAGACAACTTCATTTGGAGGAAGGCTTTGGCAGCTCGCGTCCGCTCGCTGTGCCAGGGAAAATCTCTTATTGAGAGTAAAACAGAGGACATGTCACAGAGCCTCAGCGCATTAGCGAGTGACAGATATGACTCATAATTGTGCCACTCCGCAGAATCCGGACTGTAAAGATATCAGAGGTTAAGCGAGGTAAGACCCAGTGCCAATATGCATTAAGATGATATAGTTGTAAAGTGTTTGAAAACTGCTGCGCGCTTGTGCTGGAATTTGGTGGTATTTGCCCATTTGTGATAAGTCTGATCTGACTCTTTTACAGACTCCAAATTACATTTTACCTTTGTCAACTGGGGCCTATGTGTCCTGTTTATTTGTACTTGGTCGGGACAGTGCACGGTAATGGACACGTATTGTGCATTATTTCGTTACTTCTTCGGGATTGGTGTTAGCATTCCACCTAATGATGCTGCAGAGGGATTTACCATAAGGAGAAAAAAAAAGGAAGCTTGCTAATCCAAGTAGTGAAGTAATGACGTAACAAATCTGGGAAATTTGAGGTGTTTTTGAGTGTTTTTGTGAGGCTCAGAAAAGGAGCAGAGAAGACGAGCTCTCAAACAGGATGAATGAAACAAATGTGAACAAAGCCAAAAACTCCAGGTACGTTTTTGTTGTGGTGTTCTATAATGAAGATACAGGAAATAAATACACCAGTTTTTAGAGATCATTTCTCTCTGTTCTGCATTTGCATTTCATAACCTTTACTTTTCAACACTAGAGGAAAGGTTGGTGGAGTGTGTTGAACTTCACTTGAAGGAGATATTTGAACAAGAGCCACTGTTGCCCCTCTGCCACCCTCTGAACACCCCAAACTACACACTCAGGCAACACTTACATGCTTTGAGGATGTAGCATTGATTTACAACAAACCTTTTCCTAAACAAACCCATTATTTTAACTTAAAACTGCACATTTAATTTGAAAAAAGTATCTATATTTTGTGGGTTCCCATGAAGTCTCCACAATGAGTACTCAACTGCACACATGTTATATCTGTACAGGCGTGGAGGTGAGGTGTGTTGTATGGAGGTGAGGTGTGTTGCATGGAGGTGAGGTGTGTTGTATGGAGGTGACGTGTGTTGCATGGAGGTGAGTGTGTTGCATGGAGGTGAGGTGTGTTGTATGGAGGTGAGGTGTGTTGCATGGAGGTGAGGTGTGTTGCATGGAGGTGACGTGTGTTGCATGGAGGTGAGGTGTGTTGCTTGGAGGTGAGGTGTGTTGCGTGGAGATGAGGTGTGTTGCATGGAGGTGAGGTGTGTTGCATGGAGGTGAGGTGTGTTGCATGGAGGTGAGGTCAAATCAAATCAAATCAATTTATTTTTGTAAGGCCCAAAATCACAACAACAGTTGCCTCTGAGGGCCACAGGGAGAAATGAATCAACAATGTCTGTGGTGGCGATGAAGTCAGACAATGTCTGTGGTGGCGATGAAGTCAGACAATGTCTGTGGTGGCGAGGGACGATGTCCCAGGGTCCTCTGTCCTTAGACTCTCCTTCTCGGCCAGGAAAAACTACAAAAAAACCTCTTTGGGAAAAAAGCGTAGAAACCTGGAGGAGTTTCAGTGAAGGAGAGATCCGACTCTCACAGACGGACAGACGGACACAAGGAGACTGGAGCTGGACCCACTCTTCAGGCAGATGAGGGACCGTCTGAGTCGAGCTGGACCCACTCTTCAGGCAGAAGAGGGACCGTCTGAGTCGAGCTGGACCCACTCTTCAGGCAGATGAGGGACCGTCTGAGTCGAGCTGGACCCACTCTTCAGGCAGAAGAGGGACCGTCTGAGTCGAGCTGGACCCACTCTTCAGGCAGATGAGGGACCGTCTGAGTCGAGCTGGACCCACTCTTCAGGCAGAAGAGGGACCGTCTGAGTCGAGCTGGACCCACTCTTCAGGCAGAAGAGGGACCGTCTGAGTCGAGCTGGACCCACTCTTCAGGCAGAAGAGGGACCGTCGGAGGCGAGCTGGACCCACTCTTCAGGCAGATGAGGGACCGTCGGAGGCGAGCTGGACCCACTCTTCAGGCAGATGAGGGACCGACTGAGGCGAACTGGAGCCACTCTTCAGGCAGATGAGGGACCGTCCACACAGGGCAGGGACCACTTCACCAGGGGAGGGGCATCTGGGTCCACAGGTCCTCAGGAGTGAGAGAAAGAAAAGAAGGCGGTGAACAGTTTGCAAGTGGAATCAAAAAATAAATATTGTTTGATAGCATAAGTAGTCAGAAGAAGAAGAGGATATTGCTCAAGCTGTCATACTTCCCCCAGCATAGTTACTCCTAGGGCAGCGTAGCTGAAGCTGTGGGTTTATCTTTCTGTTCCTAACTACTCTGACCATAAGCGATTTCGAAGAGGAACGTTTTAAGCCTGGACTTAAATGAAGAGACTGTGTCAGCATATTTAACATGGGTCGGGAGCTGATTCCATAACACAGGAGCTTGGTAGCTAAACGCTCTACCTCCTACAGTACTTTTAGAGACTCTTGGCACCACCAGAAGGCCAGCATTCTGAGAGCGAAGAGCTCTGTTTGGATGATATGGTTCTATAGCATCTTTGAGGTAGGATGGGGCCATGTCATTTATGGCTTTGTAGGTCAAGAGTAGAATTTTGAATTTGATTCTAGACTCGACGGGGAGCCAATGAAGAGACTTCAGCACTGGCGTAATGTGCTCTCTTCTTTTTGTTCCTGTTAGTAATCTTGCTGCTGCATTTTGAACCAGTTGAAAGCTTTTTATGGAGATTTTAGGACACGCTGCAAGCAGGGAGTTACAGTAGTCTAATCTAGTCGTTACAAATGCATGGATAAGTTTTTCGGCATCACTTTTAGGCAGGATTCTTCTGATTTTGGCGATGTTGCTTGGAGGTGAGGTGTGTTGCATGGAGGTGAGGTGTGTTGCATGGAGGTGAGGTGTGTTGCATGGAGGTGAGTTGTGTGTTGTATGGAGGTGTGGTGTTTTGTATGGAGGTGAGATGTGTTGCATGGAGGTGAGGTGTGTTGTATGGAGGTGAGGTGTGTTGCATGGAGGTGAGGTGTGTTGCATGGAGGTGAGGTGTGTTGCATGGAGGTGAGATGTGTTGCATGGAGGTGTGGTGTGTTGCATGGAGGTGAGGTGTGTTGCTTGGAGGTGAGGTGTGTTGCGTGGAGGTGAGGTGTGTTGCATGGAGGTGAGTTGTGTGTTGTATGGAGGTGTGGTGTGTTGCATGGAGGTGAGATGTGTTGCGAGGAGGTGAGGTGTGTTGCATGGAGGTGAGTTGTGTGTTGTATGGAGGTGTGGTGTGTTGCATGGAGGTGAGGTGTGTTGCATGGAGGTGAGATGTGTTGCGTGGAGGTGAGATGTGTTGCATGGAGGTGAGTTGTGTGTTGTATGGAGGTGTGGTGTGTTGCATGGAGGTGAGATGTGTTGCATGGAGGTGAGGTGTGTTGCATGGAGGTGAGATGTGTTGCATGGAGGTGAGGTGTGTTGTATGGAGGTGAGATGTGTTGCATGGAGGTGAGGTGTGTTGCATGGAGGTGAGATGTGTTGTATGGAGGTGAGGTGTGTTGCATGGAGGTGAGGTGTGTTGTATGGAGGTGAGGTGTGTTGCATGGAGGTGAGGTGTGTTGTATGGAAGTGAGGTGTGTTGTATGGAGGTGAGGTGTGTTGTATGGAGGTGAGGTGTGTTGCATGGAGGTGAGATGTGTTGTATGGAGGTGAGGTGTGTTGCATGGAGGTGAGGTGTGTTGTATGGAGGTGAGGTGTGTTGCATGGAGGTGAGGTGTGTTGTATGGAAGTGTGGTGTGTTGCATGGAGGTGAGGTGTGTTGCATGGAGGTGAGATGTGTTGCATGGAGGTGAGGTGTGTTGTATGGAGGTGAGATGTGTTGCATGGAGGTGAGGTGTGTTGCATGGAGGTGAGATGTGTTGTATGGAGGTGAGGTGTGTTGCATGGAGGTGAGGTGTGTTGTATGGAGGTGAGGTGTGTTGCATGGAGGTGAGGTGTGTTGTATGGAAGTGAGGTGTGTTGTATGGAGGTGAGTTGTGTTGCATGGAGGTGAGGTGTGTTGTATGGAAGTGAGGTGTGTTGTATGGAGGTGAGGTGTGTTGTATGGAGGTGAGGTGTGTTGCATGGAGGTGAGTTGTGTGTTGCATGGAGGTGAGGTGTGTTGCATGGAGGTGAGGTGTGTTGCATGTAGGTGAGGTGTGTTGCATGGAGGTGAGATGTGTTGTATGGAGGTGAGGTGTGTTGTATGGAGGTGAGGTGTGTTGTATGGAGGTGAGGTGTGTTGCATGGAGGTGAGGTGTGTTGTATGGAGTTGAGGTGTGTTGTATGGAGGTGAGGTGTGTTGTATGGAGGTGAGGTGTGTTGCATGGAGGTGAGTTGTGTGTTGCATGGAGGTGAGGTGTGTTGCATGGAGGTGAGATGTGTTGCATGGAGGTGAGGTGTGTTGCATGGAGGTGAGATGTGTTGCATGGAGGTGACGTGTGTTGCGTGGAGGTGAGATGTGTTGCATGGAGGTGAGGTGTGTTGCTTGGAGGTGACGTGTGTTGCATGGAGGTGAGGTGTGTTGTATGGAGGTGAGGTGTGTTGCTTGGAGGTGACGTGTGTTGCATGGAGGTGAGATGTGTTGCATGGAGGTGAGTTGTGTTGCATGGAGGTGAGGTGTGTTGTATGGAGGTGAGGTGTGTTGCATGGAGGTGAGGTGTGTTGCTTGGAGGTGAGGTGTGTTGCGTGGAGGTGAGGTGTGTTGCATGGAGGTGAGTTGTGTATTGTATGGAGGTGTGGTGTGTTGCATGGAGGTGAGATGTGTTGTATGGAGGTGAGGTGTGTTGCATGGAGGTGAGTTGTGTGTTGTATGGAGGTGTGGTGTGTTGCATGGAGGTGAGATGTGTTGCATGGAGGTGAGGTGTGTTGCATGGAGGTGAGGTGTGTTGCATGGAGGTGAGATGTGTTGTATGGAGGTGTGGTGTGTTGCATGGAGGTGAGGTGTGTTGTATGGAGGTGAGATGTGTTGTATGGAGGTGAGTGTGTTGTATGGAGGTGAGGTGTGTTGTATGGAGGTGAGGTGTTGCATGGAGGTGAGTTGTGTGTTGTATGGAGGTGAGGTGTTTTGTATGGAGGTGAGTGTGTTGCATGGAGGTGAGGTGTGTTGCATGGAGGTGAGGTGTGTTGTATGGAGGTGAGGTGTGTTGCATGGAGGTGAGTTGTGTGTTGTATGGAGGTGTGGTGTGTTGCATGGAGGTGAGATGTGTTGCATGGAGGTGAGGTGTGTTGCATGGAGGTGAGGTGTGTTGCATGGAGGTGAGGTGTGTTGTATGGAGGTGAGGTGTGTTGCGTGGAGGTGAGGTGTGTTGTATGGAAGTGAGGTGTGTTGCATGGAGGTGAGGTGTGTTGCATGGAGGTGAGGTGTGTTACATGGAGGTGAGGTGTGTTGTATGGAGGTGAGGTGTGTTGCATGGAGGTGAGGTGTGTTGTATGGAGGTGAGATGTGTTGTATGGAGGTGAGTGTGTTGTATGGAGGTGAGGTGTGTTGTATGGAGGTGAGGTGTGTTGTATGGAGGTGAGTGTGTTGCATGGAGGTGAGGTGTGTTGCTTGGAGGTGAGGTGTGTTGCATGGAGGTGACGTGTGTTGTATGGAGGTGAGATGTGTTGCATGGAGGTGAGTGTGTTGTATGGAGGTGAGGTGTTGCATGGAGGTGAGGTGTGTTGTATGGAGGTGAGTGGGTTGCATGGAGGTGAGGTGTGTTGCATGGAGGTGAGGTGTGTTGCATGGAGGTGAGGTGTGTTGCATGGAGGTGAGGTGTGTTGCTTGGAGGTGAGGTGTGTTGCATGGAGGTGAGGTGTGTTGTATGGAGGTGAGGTGTGTTGTATGGAGGTGAGGTGTGTTGCATGGAGGTGAGTTGTGTGTTGTATGGAGGTGAGATGTGTTGTATGGAGGTGAGGTGTTTTGCATGGAGGTGACGTGTGTTGCGTGGAGGTGAGATGTGTTGCATGGAGGTGAGATGTGTTGCATGGAGGTGACGTGTGTTGCGTGGAGGTGAGATGTGTTGCATGGAGGTGAGGTGTGTTGCATGGAGGTGAGATGTGTTGCATGGAGGTGAGTGTGTTGTATGGAGGTGACGTGTGTTGCGTGGAGGTGAGATGTGTTGCATGGAGGTGAGGTGTGTTGCGAGGAGCTGACGTGTGTTGCATCGAGGTGAGGTGTGTTGCTTGGAGGTAAGGTGTGTTGCATGGAGGTGAGGTGTGTTGCATGGAGGTGAGATGTGTTGCATGGAGGTGAGTGTGTTGTATGGAGGTGACGTGTGTTGCGTGGAGGTGAGATGTGTTGCATGGAGGTGAGGTGTGTTGCATGGAGGTGAGATGTGTTGTATGGAGGTGACGTGTGTTGCGTGGAGGTGAGATGTGTTGTATGGAGGTGACGTGTGTTGCATGGAGGTGAGGTGTGTTGCTTGGAGGTAAGGTATGTTGCATGGAGGTGAGGTGTGTTGCATGGAGGTGAGATGTGTTGCATGGAGGTGAGTGTGTTGTATGGAGGTGACGTGTGTTGCGTGGAGGTGAGATGTGTTGCATGGAGGTGAGGTGTGTTGCGAGGAGCTGACGTGTGTTGCATGGAGGTGAGGTGTGTTGCTTGGAGGTGAGGTATGTTGCTTGGAGGTGACGTGTGTTGCATGGAGGTGAGGTGTGTTGCATGGAGGTGAGGTGTGTTGCTTGGAGGTGACGTGTGTTGCATGGAGGTGAGATGTGTTGCATGGAGGTGAGGTGTGTTGTATGGAGGTGAGGTGTGTTGCTTGGAGGTGAGGTGTGTTGCATGGAGGTGAGGTGTGTTGCATGGAGGTAAGGTGTGTTGCTTGGAGGTGAGGTATGTTGCTTGGAGGTGACGTGTGTTGCATGGAGGTGAGGTGTGTTGCATGGAGGTAAGGTGTGTTGCTTGGAGGTGACGTGTGTTGCATGGAGGTGAGATGTGTTGCATGGAGGTGAGGTGTATTGTATGGAGGTGAGGTGTGTTGTATGGAGGTGAGGTGTGTTGTATGGAGGTGAAGTGTGTTGCATGGAGGTAAGGTGTGTTGCATGGAGGTGAAGTGTGTTGCATGGAGGTGAGATGTGTTGCATGGAGGTGAGGTGTGTTGCATGGAGGTGAGTGTGTTGTATGGAGGTGAGGTGTGTTGCTTGGAGGTGAAGTGTGTTGCATGGAGGTGAGTGTGTTGCATGGAGGTGAGTTGTGTGTTGTATGGAGGTGACGTGTGTTGCATGGAGGTGAGTGTGTTGCATGGAGGTGAGGTGTGTTGTATGGAGGTGACGTGTGTTGCATGGAGGTGAGGTGTGTTGTATGGAGGTGACGTGTATTGCATGGAGGTGAGGTGTGTTGTATGGAGGTGAGGTGTGTTGCATGGAGGTGAGGTGTGTTGCATGGAGGTGAGATGTGTTTTATGGAGGTGAGGTGTGTTGTATGGAGGTGAGATGTGTTGCATGGAGGTGAGGTGTGTTGCATGGAGGTGAGGTGTGTTGCATGGAGGTGAGATGTGTTTTATGGAGGTGAGGTGTGTTGTATGGAGGTGAGGTGTGTTGCGTGGAGGTGAGGTGTGTTGTATGGAAGTGAGGTGTGTTGCATGGAGGTGAGGTGTGTTGCATGGAGGTGAGGTGTGTTACATGGAGGTGAGGTGTGTTGTATGGAGGTGAGGTGTGTTGCATGGAGGTGAGGTGTGTTGTATGGAGGTGAGATGTGTTGTATGGAGGTGAGTGTGTTGTATGGAGGTGAGGTGTGTTGTATGGAGGTGAGGTGTGTTGTATGGAGGTGAGTGTGTTGCATGGAGGTGAGGTGTGTTGCTTGGAGGTGAGGTGTGTTGCATGGAGGTGACGTGTGTTGTATGGAGGTGAGATGTGTTGCATGGAGGTGAGTGTGTTGTATGGAGGTGAGGTGTTGCATGGAGGTGAGGTGTGTTGTATGGAGGTGAGTGGGTTGCATGGAGGTGAGGTGTGTTGCATGGAGGTGAGGTGTGTTGCATGGAGGTGAGGTGTGTTGCATGGAGGTGAGGTGTGTTGCTTGGAGGTGAGGTGTGTTGCATGGAGGTGAGGTGTGTTGTATGGAGGTGAGGTGTGTTGTATGGAGGTGAGGTGTGTTGCATGGAGGTGAGTTGTGTGTTGTATGGAGGTGAGATGTGTTGTATGGAGGTGAGGTGTTTTGCATGGAGGTGACGTGTGTTGCGTGGAGGTGAGATGTGTTGCATGGAGGTGAGATGTGTTGCATGGAGGTGACGTGTGTTGCGTGGAGGTGAGATGTGTTGCATGGAGGTGAGGTGTGTTGCATGGAGGTGAGATGTGTTGCATGGAGGTGAGTGTGTTGTATGGAGGTGACGTGTGTTGCGTGGAGGTGAGATGTGTTGCATGGAGGTGAGGTGTGTTGCGAGGAGCTGACGTGTGTTGCATCGAGGTGAGGTGTGTTGCTTGGAGGTAAGGTGTGTTGCATGGAGGTGAGGTGTGTTGCATGGAGGTGAGATGTGTTGCATGGAGGTGAGTGTGTTGTATGGAGGTGACGTGTGTTGCGTGGAGGTGAGATGTGTTGCATGGAGGTGAGGTGTGTTGCATGGAGGTGAGATGTGTTGTATGGAGGTGACGTGTGTTGCGTGGAGGTGAGATGTGTTGTATGGAGGTGACGTGTGTTGCATGGAGGTGAGGTGTGTTGCTTGGAGGTAAGGTATGTTGCATGGAGGTGAGGTGTGTTGCATGGAGGTGAGATGTGTTGCATGGAGGTGAGTGTGTTGTATGGAGGTGACGTGTGTTGCGTGGAGGTGAGATGTGTTGCATGGAGGTGAGGTGTGTTGCGAGGAGCTGACGTGTGTTGCATCGAGGTGAGGTGTGTTGCTTGGAGGTGACGTGTGTTGCATGGAGGTGAGGTGTGTTGCTTGGAGGTGAGGTATGTTGCTTGGAGGTGAGGTGTGTTGCATGGAGGTGAGGTGTGTTGCATGGAGGTGAGGTGTGTTGCTTGGAGGTGACGTGTGTTGCATGGAGGTGAGATGTGTTGCATGGAGGTGAGGTGTGTTGTATGGAGGTGAGGTGTGTTGCTTGGAGGTGAGGTGTGTTGCATGGAGGTGAGGTGTGTTGCATGGAGGTAAGGTGTGTTGCTTGGAGGTGAGGTATGTTGCTTGGAGGTGACGTGTGTTGCATGGAGGTGAGGTGTGTTGCATGGAGGTAAGGTGTGTTGCTTGGAGGTGACGTGTGTTGCATGGAGGTGAGATGTGTTGCATGGAGGTGAGGTGTGTTGCTTGGAGGTGAGGTGTGTTGTATGGAGGTGAGGTGTGTTGTATGGAGGTGAGGTGTGTTGCTTGGAGGTGAGGTGTGTTGTATGGAGGTGAGGTGTGTTGTATGGAGGTGAAGTGTGTTGCATGGAGGTAAGGTGTGTTGCATGGAGGTGAAGTGTGTTGCATGGAGGTGAGATGTGTTGCATGGAGGTGAGGTGTGTTGCATGGAGGTGAGTGTGTTGTATGGAGGTGAGGTGTGTTGCTTGGAGGTGAAGTGTGTTGCATGGAGGTGAGTGTGTTGCATGGAGGTGAGTTGTGTGTTGTATGGAGGTGACGTGTGTTGCATGGAGGTGAGTGTGTTGCATGGAGGTGAGGTGTGTTGTATGGAGGTGACGTGTGTTGCATGGAGGTGAGGTGTGTTGTATGGAGGTGACGTGTGTTGCATGGAGGTGAGGTGTGTTGTATGGAGGTGAGGTGTGTTGCATGGAGGTGAGTGTGTTGTATGGAGGTGAGGTGTGTTGCATGGAGGTGAGGTGTGTTGCTCAAGGACACAGTGAGACAGTAGTAAGACAGTGAGCTGGCATCTAACCACCACCACCACCAAACTGTCAGCAGAAAGTGGGCGACCGTGGGCAACCGCACCAACCACTGAGCTACACCTGCAGTGCTACATTTGGCATATTAAGTATCATTGCTATTTTGCTAAGCTTGCGCAGCAATCGTTAGCTTTTATTTTCTTCAAACAGATCCAGGTTTATTTCCACAGGACCGGCCACCTTCACGTGTGACCGCTCATGTGACCGTCCTCCTTGGCACCCCTGGACGTCCTGAGGAGTGCGGCGCTCAGTAATACGAGAGCATCTGTCCCGTTAAATATCCGTCTGTCTCCGCCCCTCCCCCCCTCTCTCACACGCCCTCCTCCCCCCCTCTCACACGCCCTCCCCCTCCTTCCTCTCTCTCCACACGCACCTTGAGTTTGGCATCCGCTGCCGTCAATTACCACGCTTCTGTTAGGACCGGGATCACAAACATATGCGGTAAATTGCATTCTGTTCATCATGGTGTTATCGGCTGTCATTTCACTGCTGATCCGCTCTTCCTTCGCTGCAGTAGTTTAGGTGGAGTCAAGTGTTTGTGGAGTCAAATGTGTCCTGTGATTGCCCGGTGCTTCAGGCTGTGTTCACGTCATCTCACAGAGTTTGGAGCCGGAGGGCAGGTTGGAAATCTATGGGAGAATTAGCTTTGTACGGGAAGAATGCAGATCGTCACAGCAGTTCTTTGGAGCTCCACCACATGTGACGCTTTGGCCTTCTTCGGACAGATTTATGATGTGATGAGTCAAAATGCAGATATTTTGTCTTGGTGGTTATAATGGTGGATGATAATGAATTGAAAAACACAAAACTTTACACTTTTTTCTAAACTAAATACTTTTGTTCTGTTTTTCAGTTTAAAATACTTTGAGCCTTCATTTTAAAATCAGACGTGTGTGGACCTATTCCCTGCCTAGAAGGAAGCGAAAGAGTGCCTGATTGTGGTGGGAGGGGCTGATTGTGGTGGGAGGGGCCGATGGCGCAGATTGGCAGCTTCACTTCAGTCAATCACTTCTGGACTGAATTAATAATGCATGATTTTGTAAAGCAACTTCAAGCATCTGGAAAAGCACTAGTATTATTAATGAATAAGAATAAGGTTCACCATTCAATTATTTATTTCAAAAAGGTTTTGTCATAGAGTTCTCCATATGACATTGTCTATTTCTAGAACATGAATGAATTCTTTATTGCTGGGGCGATCTGCAGGAGTGAGGGATCAGAGCTGTGTTTATGGCTCCTTTTCCAGATCTTAACCTAGATTTAAAGTCTGGAGGAGGATAAACTGTTGGTTTAGGTAAATAGGAACAATGTGAGTACTCAAAGGACATTGTTCATGAGAGGAACATGCAAACACCCCCTGCCTTAGCCTTTGTGGTGCTAGGCAACAACGGTGTGTGGGCCTGTCTGTCCATGGGAGTAGAATCTCTCCTTCACTGTGGTTCTCCTCAAGGTCTTTTCTTTTTCCCACTGGGTTTTTTAGAAGTTTTTTTTTTGTAGAAAACGAGTGTCCAAGGAAAGGGGACACTCTTGGACTGTTCTACGTTTGCTTGATTCCTTGTTGGTCAATCTTCTTCTCTTATGACCAATGACTGTTTCAATTGTTTGATATTGTAACTTTCTGCTGGTAAAATCAATAATTTTGCAAAGTACAGCACATTGTAGTTTGATACTTGCATTTGACTCCATGGGTCAAGGTGTTATAAAGACACACCCACAGAAGGTCTACACAGCCCAAGAACTGTTATGTTGTACTTGGGAGCTCTGCTGTACGTTTTTGTGCGCAGCAGCCATTAAGCAGGCGCTGAATCGGAGTGAAAGTGGGTTGTTGAAATGATGGCCCACAGGCTCTGGGCTGCTTCAGTGGAAAACAATCTTAAAGTCCTTCTCCAAGAGTCCTTAGACCCTCCGCACTCGCCCATCTGTCACTCGGCTCACTCGCCGTCTTATTACCAAAAAGCGAAAAGTGTTGCATACTTATAAAGCAGTTGTAGATGCCACTTAATGTTAGCTCTTCATCCACATCTTAGAGTCAACCAATTTACTGTGTAGTGTAATATTTAAATTAAAGGAAAGTTTGTAAATGCATAAGAATGTAGTGAATAACTAAGAATCTGATGGGTTTTCATTCAGTATAAGCTCTTATCTATCATCTATTTACCAGAGCCATTGTGGGGCTTATGTTGAATGCTTGAATATATAATAGTATTTATAATGCCACAAGATTCAAGGTTTAAAAAGTGTTTATGACTGTAATTGATCATGTTAGTTGTGAGTGAAAAATACAGAAAAACAAAAGAAGTAGTGTTCTTAAGCTTGCACACACACACGGGACATTTGTACGACATGTGACAATCGCTCTGGGTATTTCCAGTTCTGGGAAGCCTTGATTTGGGGCCTCGACAGTCCCTGGTCTTCAGTATTGAACGCAGAGACTATAGCACGTAAGGATTCACGGTACGGCTCTGAAATCTACTCTAAAACCACCGAAGCGTCCCATCTTAAACGCTCAAAGTGACAGTGGAGAGATGGAGAGCTCTGAAAGGCAGATGGGTTTTACGGTTTGAATAAAGACAGGAACCTCCTCCGTCAGAGTGCCAGAGTGTGACTGGCCCCGATCCAAACACGACTTCACAGCCCGATTAGCAGACACCGTCATTCTTCTACTCCGCAACTGGACCGAGGAGGTGCGTACAGTGAACGGCCGAATCATTATGACCTTACAGTGAACGGCCGAATCATTATGACCTCTCGATAACACACACACATTGTTGTAAGTAGCCAGGCAATATTTAGTGCACAAAGGGGAAAAACGGTGTGGATAATTGTGTATGTTGGAGAAACGGCTTCCCAAAATTACAATATTGCCGTGTTTTAAGGACTTTACCTGAGACCGGTTTGCCTTGACTGTGGTACGTACACCAAAAAAGAGAAGCCTTTAACTGCAGCTGTCCATCAAACTGTTCTTTTACCTGTCTGTCCTCCGCACTTCTAGTCCTGAAACATTAAAATGCATAAATGATACACGCATTTTAATGACATACATCTTCCCTCAAGGCTTTACCACAAAACTAATAAGACATGAATGAATCTTTAGGTGGCTTGCGTATCCTGTATACTTGTTTGTATGTTTCTATTTTTACCTCAGAGCCTGAAGGTCACTTTGGTGTCACGGAGCAGACACCTCACCGGGGGCCCGAGCCCCGGAGGAGAGGCAGGTTTGTGGTACAGACAGGACACAGAGGAGTAACAGTGAGGGGAATTTCAATGGAGCCCCAAGATCACACACACTCACATGGAGAAGCACCGTCTGCAGGAGGAACGGCGTGACACGAGGCTGCTGCAAGAACGAGCTGGCAATGCACTGACTATAATGTGCAGACCTACAGACAACTGCATCTGGAGAGTTTTTGATTGATGTTACGATACGGAAGGCGGCAGTAACGTTGCGGTAGCAGCTCATCTACATTGAAATTAATGGTTTGTTTTCCCCCAGAGGTGTGCCGACCTTCCGTTAGAGGGCGTTCCTTCAGATGCCGACTGTATCAATGAAACCAATCTTCAGATGACATGTAATTGCTCTACAACGTGCAAATCTTAGTTATGCTTGAGCTCAGGTCGGTTGAGCTTTGGCCAACTCGTACATACTGTATTTTCTGGATTATAAGTCACACCTTTTTTTTACAGTTTTGTCCGCGGTGCGACTTTTACTTCAGAGTGACTTATATGTGATATTATTTGGTATTTTCACACTGGAAACCGCATTTCACATGTTGATTAATTCAATGGATTTAGTGATTTGGGGTAAAACTGATGCTTTGGTAAACTTGTTAGCATGTTCTTTATGCTATAGTGATCTGAATAACTGTTCATATGTTACGTTAACATACCAGACACTTACCACAGTTCTGTCTGTGCCTCATGTAGCTGAAGGTGTTAGCGTTAGCATACGTCATGTAGCTGAAGGTGTTAGCGTTAGCATACGTCATGTAGCTGAAGGTGTTAGCGTTAGCATACGTACACCTATTCACCATGTTCTCTCATCTGTTATTATTTTAAACTGCATTTCAAGATTAAAAGTCTGTTCTTGGATTTTATCAAATATATTCCCCTAAAACCTTAGCGATTTATACTCCAGTGCGATTTATAATCCAGAAAATACGGTCGTTTTTCATATGAACATATTTGCACCACTGTTTGAATTTAATCAAAGTGTTTATCTCAGTTTCTATTGAAAAAGACAGACGCTGGTTCAAAGTGCTCGCCGCATGATTCCCGTTGAGCAGACTGTCTTCACTACAGCCACGGAGAAGAGCCACGTGGGGTGAAAGCAGTGGTCCAGATCTGACCCATCGACACTTACTTTGACATATTTAGGCTGCTTTTATTCCCAAATTCTTAACAATTAGCCAAATTAAATGAATAAATAAAATGAATTGATTGAACGATAGCGTGACGTAATCAGACAAAGTCAAGTAGAGAAATGTATATTTAAATCTATTTCGTGTTGTGCATTTAAATAATTATGTAATAAAAATAAAACTTACTGTAAACTGTAATAAAATAAATACAAATAATTTATCCTGTGAATTAATTAAAAAGGCAAGTTTATTTCGTACACAAGGCCATTCCAAGTACTTCACAACAGGAAAAGAATGAATTAAAATCACACAAACAGTTTAATACATCAAAGAGAAGAGTGCAGATAATATCCTTTCAGTCTCATGCACAGCTGAACAAAACTGTTTTTATCTTAGATTTGAACATTGTCAGACTAGAACCTGTCTCACATCTCCAGGAAGACTGTTCCAGGTTTTAACCACATAAAACTAAAACACACATTCCCCATGTTTAGTCCTGAATTAAAATAAATAAATAAAATAAAAAGTGTTTGATTAACTTAAATGGGGAAAAAATGCCTTATTAGTCCCCAAAATATGGCGCGAGTTACACAGTATCTGAGGAAAAAGGTTATTACAATTGAAAAAAAAAAGTGTAATGTGTATTCTTTAATGTTTTATCAACTAAACAAGCTAATTAAATAAGCTGAGACATGTTATTTTTAGTTGTCCAACAATAAACACATTTTTACATTGAAAAATCTACAGGCTGTTGATAAAAATGACTCGAACACGTCCAAGAGCGCTTTAATCCTCATGCACTCCATTTCCCAGGGTGCTTTGCGGGAGCTTGGCAAGTCACATGACCAAAAGCTGTAGCAGGTGGTGTGGTCATGTGATGTTGTGAGCGTGAAGAGGAAGAAGCAGCTCCATCCCTGTGAATCTGTGCTGCATCAGTCTCTGCTACGCCAAAGGTAAAACGACTCCGACTCCGAGTGTGCATGTGTGGGACTAGAGCCGGAGAGAGACAGAGAGGATTATGGGAGAACGAAGAGAGAGGAGGAGGATGGGGAGGATGAGGAGGAGGAGGAGGAGGAGCAGGGGGATGGGAGGCCGGCCGGTGAAGCTCTCAGGAAGCACAGATGCTCTGATTTACCATAGCAACGTGTGACAAGGGTGTGCATGGATCTTCTAAAGGGAACGTGACAGATGTGTAATGTGATAGAGGGATGTGAAGACGAGTGGAAATGAGATGAAGATATGAGCAGGGATGATAAAGGGTGGTCCTCTGACGCCATGGGGGCGGCTCCTGCTGATTAGCTTCCTGTGACGGAGAGAGAGAACACAAGGCTAATTGCATCAGTCAGTAATGGAGTTTATATCAGCAAACAGAAGCATCTTAGTAGTAGTAGTAGAAGTAGTAGTAGTATTAGTAGTAGTAGTAGTAGTAGTAGTAGTAGTAGTAGTAGTAGTAGTAGTAGTAGTAGTAGTAGTAGTAGTAGTGGTCTGATTGCAGAGGATACATTGCAAGTTCTGGTACTAGTAGTAGTAGTAGTAGTAGTAGTAGTAGTAGTAGTAGTAGTAGTAGTGGTCTGATTGCAGAGGATACATTGCAAGTTCTGGTACTAGTAGTAGTAGTAGTAGTAGTAGTAGTAGTAGTAGTAGTAGTAGCAGTGGTCTGATTGCAGAGGATACATTGCAAGTTCTGGTACTAGTAGTAGTAGTAGTAGTAGTAGTAGTAGTAGTAGCAGTAGTAGTAGTAGTAGTAGTAGTAGTAGTAGTAGCAGTAGTAGCAGTAGTAGTAGTAGTAGTAGTAGTAGTAGTACTAGTACTGATTGCAGAGGATACATTGTGAGGGCATACATCATTTGCATTGTGATTTATTATGCATGTATTATCATTTTAATCACAATCTTTAGTAGTAGTGGTGAAAATAAATACATACAAATACCTTGGCAGATACAAGACATATTTTTCCATCGACAAACACAACAAGTGCATCCCTCTGTTTTACAAGACAAAACAAAATAGGCTGTACTTCTGTTAAAATCTAGATTCTCGGGGGCGGTGTGACGACTCACCTTCGGACAGGTCCATATTCCATACGCCTGGGGTCTTTTGGTTGGGTCATATGGTCAGATTACTTAATTTTCCTCTCCTGTGTTAAGCAGAGACTTTATATTGAAGCCTAGAACCATCGTGATGATTCAAGTTGTCGACTTAAGCGCCTGTAGCTGATTTAATTTTGTTTGTGTACAAATATGCATAATGGAGACAGTGTTTAAAACCTACCGCTGTGATACATAAGAATTAACTGCACTATTTTAAGTTGCTTATGACTTGCTGTGGGAAAATACAGTTATATAGTTATTCCTACTTTGCTGGCTCAAGGGCCTTTTTATCACTTTTGTGGTTCTTTTGTCAAGCATTGGCAAATAATATACCTTCAGATGGGGTCGTATTGCCTTCATATTTACTCTCCACCACTGTGTTTGTTTTACCATCTCAGCTCAGTTATCATTCTCAAGTTCAGTATTTAAGGCCTCTCTTCCAGTCATGCCAAGCGGAGCAAAAGGGTCAAGCAAGTTCTGGTACCTGTGCAAGTTCTGGTACCACCCGTGCGAGTTCTGGTACCCGTGCGAGTTCTGGTACCCGTGCGAGTTCTGGTACCCGTGTGAGTTCTGGTACCCGTGCGAGTTCTGGTACCCGTGTGAGTTCTGGTACCCGTGCGAGTTATGGTACCCGTGCGAGTTCTGGTGCCCGTGCGAGTTCGGGTACCCGTGCGAGTTCTGGTACCTGTGCGAGTTCTGGTACCCATGCGAGTTCTGGTACACGCGTGCGAGTTCTGGTACCCATGCGAGTTCTGGTACACGCGTGCGAGTTCTGGTACATGCGTGCGAGTTCTGGTACCTGTGCGCGAGTTCTGGTACCCATGCAAGTTCTGGTACACGCGTGCGAGTTCTGATACCCGTGCGAGTTCTGGTACCCGTGCGAGTTCGGGTACCCGTGCGAGTTCTGGTACCTGTGCGCGAGTTCTGGTACCCATGCGAGTTCTGTTACACGCGTGCGAGTTCTGATACCCGTGCAAGTTCTGGTACCCGTGCGAGTTCGGGTGCCCGTGCGAGTTCGGGTACCCGTGCGAGTTCTGGTACCCGTGCGAGTTCTGGTACCCGTGCGAGTTCTGGTACACGCGTACGAGTTCTGGTACCCTTGCGAGTTCTGGTACCCATGCGAGTTCTGGTACCCATGCGAGTTCTGGTACCCGTGCGAGTTCTGGTACCCGCGCGACCCAGAGACCAGCAGCCCCTCTGTGCCTCTGGATTAGCTTTAGTTCCGGTTGTACATTTTTTACAAAATGACACTGAGATTCAGGCCCAGGTCGCACGCACCAGCTATTTTTGCAAACAGATATTCTCTTCCCCCAGTTTATACTCGTCCACATGCAGAATCTTGCTGTTTGGCCCTTTTTCCCGACGTATGCAGAGTGGACGCTATTATTTTTAGTGGTGGGTGGAACCAGCTCACTTGAAGAAAAACTACAGCAGACGCAAGAAGAAGATACAAACTTCACACAAAAACTAGCACTATACCACTGCGCCGTGGAGCTTCATTTTACAAGTGGGGAAAGTAATGTCTCATGTTACAATAATTTGCAACCAGAAGCGTCTCCTTTTTCACTTGTAGGGTTTTTTTATGAGCCGAGCCTTTGCCATTATCTCCGGGCTCCCATTTTGGTGTAAAACGGCTCATATCTCCGCGGCGACACGGTGCAGAGTCAGCACAAGTCTATCTCCTCCGCATTAAAACGAGCTTGGTCCTGGCTCCCGTTCAGAAGCACCATATGCTCCGATATTTGCTCTGATAAACGAGCGCACGAGGGATGACCGGGTTCTTCGCCGCTTCACCCGGGGTCCTGAGCGGGGCCGTGGCGTTTCGGAGGTGAAGTGGGCCCACCTGCTACAGTTCTGTACGATTAAGAGGCTTATGATGGTTTTTGCCGTGTACGATTGTGCTTGGAGAATAGCTTGTGTGGAAAGGTCGGTCAAATACGCATTGTCAGTCCTGGATTCAGCTATGCAAATGGTTCCGAGGAGCCTCCTGTTGGATAATTGCTGCAGGGGTGATTGTTTTTCAGCTGCAACACGGTATTTAAACCCGACTGGTGCAGTGAGAGGCTTCTCCTTTCCGAAACTACCATGCGGAAAGACGAATCCCGTGGTCATGGAGGTTGGAAAAGGGTATAATCATTGGAATCGAGCAGTGAAAGCGTGTAAAGAGGAGCAGAAAGTGATGTACTATAGATCTAAACCCGTGAGAGTGTGTGGAGCAGGAGAAAGATTTGTGCAGTGGTCACTCGCTCACATAATTGATTCATCTTTTGACATTGCAGAAACGTATTAAAACGGTCCAAATGTTAGAGCGTGTGACTTTTTTTTTTTTTGGACAAGCAGTGTATTTGACCATTTATTTCACAACTATTTAAACTGATATAATTTGTGAAATATGGCAACTTTATTCAAGTTTTTCACCTTTTTGAGTTGATTTTTTTCTTTTTGAATGGGCTAAAATGTGTTTTGTTTAGTTTATTGTTACTGACTATTGTTGGTTGTATTGTTAAATTCCATATTTATGTCTAGGAAATTGATGATCAACAACACTAAAAACATTTTCTCTTCAGAATCTTATTCAAAAACATACATATTATATTTATTCACAGGACACAAAACAATGTATTTTATATTTTTTTAATGTTTATTTTCTTTCTTTATTTTTTTATTTTTTTACATTCTCTTGAAATTGAAACCAATTTTTTAAACTTCATTTATTTCTGTAGTGAGTGGAATATTATTTCAAAACATACTGAGAATACGTTCAAAAGCATAAACGTATAATTCACCACATATTTTCTTAAATCTCTTGCTATGGCTGCCAGCATTCATTGAGGGCACAAGATCACACATTTATTTCCATATCTTCTGATTTCTTTCATTAGATCCTTTATGTAACAATTCTCGATTTCTTTTAGACTTTATTGTCCACACAATGAGAATTTCCTGAGGGCGGAATGAGGTGTTCAAGAGGCGAGAACTGCAGTGTGATCAGAATATTTGAGGTATTTGACGTGCGTAGCGGGACTGATATCGCCATTAATAGAAAATTGAACGCGAGGCCAAATTCTGCAGGTTCTAAACTCTACAAAGAACCACAACTACAGCACGCTTGAAGATAAATCGGTTTGACCTCTCCGCCCGTCCCACGGCTGCTCTCCGCCCGTGCACTCCGCGATATCGATGTCGCCGGTCCTGTCGTAGGCTCCGGTTCCGCGCTCAATGAGGCATGGAGAGACTCGGTCAGAAAACGTGCGGACTACTTTTTGGATCCGGCTCGGCGATCGATCACGGAAATGTCAGCGCTCGCCCGCGTGCCGATGGCGAGCGCACCGTTGATATTTTGAAGACGCTCGTGTTATATTTTGCAAGGCAGCAGACTGGAAACGCTGTGAAATGTGCTGAACCAGGCGCGCTGTGAGGGGGGGGGGGACGTTTTATTGCGTACTATAAGAGAAGGGTGTCGAAAATATCCCCACTGGTCAACATCGATGTCAAACTGCTTTGGTGACGGCAGGGATTTCGCGCCTTCTATGTTCAAGATCAATATTTCATTGTTTGATGAAATATCACAGTCTGCCAGTGTGGACTTAAGTTGAGTTGTTACTGCTATTTCTACTACTACTTCTACTGTCTAGTAAAGGTCTTTAAAGGGCGTATGACAGGTTTTTACGATGTTCTAATTTTGACTTTATTAGGTGTGTTTATACCTGTTGTGGTATATGTAAATTATAGTTTTAATCCAGTTGTGCAGGTATTTGTGGAGAAAATGTTGAAAAATCTGTAAAAAAAAAATGACATCACAACAGGGACATTCATTCCAGTCAAAGTTTATGCAGAATTTACACAAAATAAACTATTTTGACTCTCTAAACATGAATTAAACAAAATAAAGTTGCTCTCATATATTTCTATTTGTCAAATAAATAAAAATGGTGACATTAGATGAGTTTTGGCCCAGTGTTTGCAGGCAGAAGAAGATTCTGCACTTCCTCTTCCTCTGGAGTTTGTGGAGTTGTTTAGAAGTGACACAGAGGAGGAAGAATTCAATGGATTTAGTGATTTAGGGTAAAACTGATGCTTTGGTAAACTTGTTAGCATGTTCTTTATGCTTTAGTTATATAAATTTATACACCAGCGCGACTTATATATATATTTTTTTTCTCTATTGCCTTTTTTTTTAGTACATACATTTATGGCGCTTTCTCAATATAGAAGCCAATATAATGATGAAAAAGGTGAAGTGTTTCTTGTTTTCTTATCTTTTTGCAGCCAATGGAATGCCTGTAATGACCAAACCCTTCTGATTTGTTCAGATTGTGTGCCCTTCACCGATTTCACCTCACTATGTTAAGAATACCTTTTTACGATCCACTTTTGAATACGTGTGTGCATGCTGATTTCGACTTTTACGAGAGCTCAAACCTATCTTTACGGCACTGTCAAGGAGAAGCAAGAGACAGATGACAAAAGGACACATCTTCTGCGCTCGGACCACAACTCAAGCTGAGATAAGCGGCACCGAATAAAGGGACGGAAAAGCTGTTAAAACGCACACTCCACAGCTACGTTTGCGTTTTAGCGCCTTGACCTTCTGCGGGGGAAGTAATTTAGACAATAAGCACATGTAAACAGTGTCACGAGCTCCGAGATGGGCCGATAAAAGAGGCATAAAACATGGAGGAGAAGGCGACTGCTACAAGGACAAAAAGGAGGAAAATGTTCCACCTGTGCGTTCACTTTTTTCTTCACGTTTGCTTGATTCTACTGCAGTTTTCATGATATTACTATTTCTATAAATAAGCAGTTTTGTTTTAAATGTTTTGTCTCTATTTTTTGGGGGGAAGAACAGAAAACACAATAATGACCTGTAAAAGCACGACATATCATCCCGCCGTTTTTGTGGGTTGGACCATGGTGCCGGCCCCGCCCAGGGGTGGAGACCTTTACGACCTAATGATTGGCTAATATCGAATGGAGCAGTACCAGAGGTTATATACGAGAGGCAAAAAGGGGCTGTTCTCTTTATAGCGGTTACCATATTTTTTCATAGTTTTGGTCGGGGTGCGACTTACACTTATATTTATACTTATATACTTATACTCCAGAGCAACAATGTGATTTTGTTATTTTCACACTTGCAACCGCATTTCATACTCCAGTGCAACTTATATATGTTTTTTTCTTCTCTATTATGCATTTTTTGGCTGGTGTGATTTATACTCCAGTGCGACTTATAGTCCGGAAAATACGGTAGTTGACTGGGACTTTTAAATAAAGGTCAATAAATACAAATTGACCTCTGTCATGATAAAATAAAACAACAATAATGACAACAATAGTACTAATATTCAAATCAAATCAAATTTATTTATAAAGCACAATTCATACAAACTGCAATTCAAAGTGCTTTACAGTGTTTAAAACTAAATTTTAAAAAAGTGATAAAGGAAAAACACAATGCAGTTTATAAAAATGTAAAACAATGTACATCAGAGTAATGTAAAGAATAAAAATAATGTAGTATTTTAAAATATTAAAAACCAGGTAAAATTATGTCAGTCATAGTCATAGCTAAACAAAACAGTTTTTAGCTTGGATTACATGGTTATGATCGGTACGTAGCATTAGCAGTAATAATACCTGAGAACTCTTTTGAACCTCTCGCTCTGGACAAAGGCAGAACACAGACACAACTCGCTCAGAGTGAAATGAGACAGCGTTTCAAATGTGTTTTTCTTACTCAGTGAACCCCCAGATCTAATGAAATGCTACAAAACTTACTGTGCACTTTTTATGCTTACTAGAGCATGAAACTATTTTGGACAAGTTGGGCTTTTATCCAGGTCCGTGGGCCAAAATAACTACGAGGCGTTGGAGTTATCTTAAGGGCACGTAGCCAAAGACGTGGCGCTCCCAGAGAGATGGACCGTGTGTGGTCCAGTTTGGGGAGAAATAGATTTGGTCCAGAAGAAGCTTGTTTGATCGTCTTGTTATGACATCAAACAGCCTCGTGGGATTATGCGTTCAAGTTTCACATTTGACCATGTTTTAATCTGACCACTGAACACGTTAATGTGTCGAAGTCAAGGTCTAGTCCAGGGGAAGTCACAGATTAAGATAAGATGAGAGAACCTTTATTCGTCCCACATTGGGGAAATTCCAGTGTTGTAGCACAGATTAGGCACAGAAACAAATTAGGCCCAAAAGTATAATCATAAAAGCGGATAACTTTGAAATAACTCTGATAATCTTAATAATAACAACACTCTTATAGTTTCTTAGCTTTTATATGGACGGAAAATATGTTCTGTCACCATAATATTAGTCTGTCACCATAAATACTACTACTGCTACTGCTACTACTACTACTACTACTACTACTACTACTACTACTACTACTACTACTACTACTACTACTACTACTACTACTACTACTACCCCTACTACTACTACTACAATACATTAAAGATATTTAATCTTCAATATTTATCGTGGGTACTTTTTCCTTGCACTAGTGGGAATTTTTCTTTCTTTTTATGCTCATAAGTCTGATATTTTTTTGCTTTAATTGATACATTGTATTACTTGGATTTGCATTTTTTAATTTACTTTTTTCCTCTGGTCAAGATCTGTTGGGTTTATTCTTAAAAAAAAAAAAAAACTTAGCTTTTTATTTGTTGCAGCTCATGTTTTATTGAATAACTTTGTTCGATATATAGATGTTATGCAGTATTTTCCTTTGAGAAATGCTTTATTTTGCCTCACTTTTGTCCATGGAGCTTTTGCACACATTAACATGAAGGTGAAGTGTAAACTGAAAATAGATTCTCTGTTGTTTCCCCACCAGCTTCGCTCGCTTGTTTGCCAACGGCAGGGGGAGATAAAGGACACTTCAACTCGCCAACAAACAAACAAACTCACTAAGATAAGAGTGATCGGTTCAACTGTGTGCGATCCCAAAGTAGCTGCAGTGTTCATGTTGTTTATCAGGTTTTGTGCAAATGTTTTCTATCTGATTTTCTTTGAGATGTTGTTGGACTCTTTGTTTTGAGCACCTACATGAGGAACTTGTATTCCACACCATTGACTGTTGTGGGATCATCTGCATAACCTCAATTGTACATTTAGAATATTACTTTTTAACGTATACTAATAGAGTATTAGTCCGTGGAATAAATGAGTTTCTGTACTATTCAATGTTTATTGACTAGATTTTCTTCATTATATCGCATGACCCCAATATGAACGATTATTTTGCTTCAGTTTACATTACAGGGTGAACAAATGTGAATAAATCAGCACTAATAATACTACTAATACCACTACATACACATTTTCGGAATACTCTTGATTGAACGACGACTTGAGTAGTTAGCGTTTGAAATACATATGTTTACTATTGCCCCCAGTCTTCGTCGGTATTCTAGTTTGACGTCTACTTGAGCGTTACTCGCAGCATTAGTTTGAAGTCCCTGCTCCTGAACATTATTAGAGTGCATTTGTGGGTTTGTTCTGCAGATGTGGAGCGACAGGAGCAGGAGATGTGGCAGAAAACAAAGGCATCGTCGGTGAAGTGTATGATGTGCAGTGGGACAAAGGGCCGGACATCATTAGAATAATCAGAGAGAAGAGGCCAGAGCAGAGGAGGCCACTCTAGTGTCGTGTATTCTAGTGTCGTGTACTCCAGTGTCGTGTACTCCAGTGTCGTGTACTCTAGTGTCGTGTATTCTAGTGTCGTGTACTCCAGTGTCGTGTACTCTAGTGTCGTGTACTCTAGTGTCGTGTATTCTAGTGTCGTGTACTCCAGTGTCGTGTACTCTAGTGTCGTGTACTCTAGTGCCGTGTACTCTAGTGTCGTGTACTCCAGTGTCGTGTACTCTAGTGCCGTGTACTCCAATGTCATGTATTCTAGTGTTGTGTACTCTAGTGTTGTGTACTCCAGTGTCGTGTACTCCAGTGTCGTGTACTCCAGTGTCGTGTACTCCAGTGTCGTGTATTCTAGTGTCGTGTACTCTAGTGTCGTGTATTCTAGTGTCGTGTACTCTAGTGCCGTGTACTCCAGTGTCGTGTATTCTAGTGTCGTGTACTCTAGTGCCGTGTACTCCAGTGTCGTGTATTCTAGTGTCGTGTACTCTAGTGCCGTGTACTCCAGTGTTGTGTATTCTAGTGTTGTGTACTCCAGTGTCGTGTACTCCAGTGTCGTGTACTCCAGTGTCGTGTACTCTAGTGCCGTGTACTCCAATGTCATGTATTCTAGTGTTGTGTACTCTAGTGTTGTGTACTCCAGTGTCGTGTACTCCAGTGCCGTGTACTCCAGTGTCGTGTACTCTAGTGTCGTGTATTCTAGTGTCGTGTACTCCAGTGTCGTGTACTCTAGTGCCGTGTACTCCAGTGTTGTGTATTCTAGTGTCGTGTACTCCAGTGTCGTGTACTCCAGTGTCGTGTACTCTAGTGTCGTGTATTCTAGTGTCGTGTACTCCAGTGTCGTGTACTCTAGTGTCGTGTACTCTAGTGTCGTGTACTCTAGTGTCGTGTATTCTAGTGTCGTGTACTCCAGTGTCGTGTACTCTAGTGTCGTGTACTCTAGTGCCGTGTACTCTAGTGTCGTGTACTCCAGTGTCGTGTACTCTAGTGCCGTGTACTCCAATGTCATGTATTCTAGTGTTGTGTACTCTAGTGTTGTGTACTCTAGTGTTGTGTACTCCAGTGTCGTGTACTCCAGTGTCGTGTACTCCAGTGTCGTGTACTCCAGTGTCGTGTACTCTAGTGTCGTGTACTCTAGTGTCGTGTATTCTAGTGTTGTGTACTCTAGTGCCGTGTACTCCAGTGTCGTGTATTCTAGTGTTGTGTACTCTAGTGTTGTGTACTCCAGTGTCGTGTACTCCAGTGTCGTGTACTCCAGTGTCGTGTACTCTAGTGCCGTGTACTCCAATGTCATGTATTCTAGTGTTGTGTACTCTAGTGTTGTGTACTCCAGTGTCGTGTACTCCAGTGCCGTGTACTCCAGTGTCGTGTACTCTAGTGTCGTGTATTCTAGTGTCGTGTACTCCAGTGTCGTGTACTCTAGTGCCGTGTACTCCAGTGTTGTGTACTCTAGTGTCGTGTACTCTAGTGTCGTGTACTCTAGTGTCGTGTACTCTAGTGTCGTGTACTCTAGTGTCATGTACTCTAGTGTCGTGTATTCTAGTGTCGTGTACTCTAGTGTCATGTACTCTAGTGTCATGTACTCTAGTGTCGTGTACTCTAGTGTCATGTACTCTAGTGTCGTGTACTCTAGTGTCATGTACTCTAGTGTCATGTACTCTAGTGTCGTGTACTCTAGTGTCGTGTACTCCAGTGTCGAGTACTCTAGTGTCGTGTACTCTAGTGTCGTGTACTCTAGTGTCATGTACTCTAGTGTCGTGTACTCTAGTTAGTGTCGTGTACTCCAGTGTCGTGTACTCTAGTGTCGTGTACTCCAGTGTCATGTACTCTAGTGTCGTGTACTCTAGTGTCGTGTACTCTAGTGTCGTGTACTCCAGTGTCGTGTATTCTAGTGTTGTGTACTCCAGCGTTGTGTACTCTAGTGTCATGTACTCTAGTGTCGTGTACTCTAGTGTCGTGTACTCTAGTGTCGTGTACTCTAGTGTCGTGTACTCTAGTGTCGTGTACTCTAGTGTCATGTACTCTAGTGTCGTGTACTCTAGTGTCGTGTACTCTAGTGTCGTTTACTCCAGTGTCGTGTACTCCAGTGTCGTGTACTCTAGTGTCGTGTACTCCAGTGTCATGTATTCTAGTGTTGTGTACTCTAGTGTTGTGTACTCCAGTGTCGTGTACTCTAGTGTCGTGTATTCTAGTGTCATGTACTCTAGTGTCGTGTACTCTAGTGCCGTGTACTCCAGTGTTGTGTATTCTAGTGTCGTGTACTCCAGTGTCGTGTACTCCAGTGTCGTGTACTCTAGTGTCGTGTATTCTAGTGTCGTGTACTCCAGTGTCGTGTACTCTAGTGTCGTGTACTCTAGTGTCGTGTACTCTAGTGTCGTGTATTCTAGTGTCGTGTACTCCAGTGTCGTGTACTCTAGTGTCGTGTACTCTAGTGCCGTGTACTCTAGTGTCGTGTACTCCAGTGTCGTGTACTCTAGTGCCGTGTACTCCAATGTCATGTATTCTAGTGTTGTGTACTCTAGTGTTGTGTACTCTAGTGTTGTGTACTCCAGTGTCGTGTACTCCAGTGTCGTGTACTCCAGTGTCGTGTACTCCAGTGTCGTGTACTCTAGTGTCGTGTACTCTAGTGTCGTGTATTCTAGTGTCGTGTACTCTAGTGCCGTGTACTCCAGTGTCGTGTATTCTAGTGTTGTGTACTCTAGTGTTGTGTACTCCAGTGTCGTGTACTCCAGTGTCGTGTACTCCAGTGTCGTGTACTCTAGTGCCGTGTACTCCAATGTCATGTATTCTAGTGTTGTGTACTCTAGTGTTGTGTACTCCAGTGTCGTGTACTCCAGTGCCGTGTACTCCAGTGTCGTGTACTCTAGTGTCGTGTATTCTAGTGTCGTGTACTCCAGTGTCGTGTACTCTAGTGCCGTGTACTCCAGTGTTGTGTACTCTAGTGTCGTGTACTCTAGTGTCGTGTACTCTAGTGTCGTGTACTCTAGTGTCGTGTACTCTAGTGTCATGTACTCTAGTGTCGTGTATTCTAGTGTCGTGTACTCTAGTGTCATGTACTCTAGTGTCATGTACTCTAGTGTCGTGTACTCTAGTGTCATGTACTCTAGTGTCGTGTACTCTAGTGTCATGTACTCTAGTGTCATGTACTCTAGTGTCGTGTACTCTAGTGTCGTGTACTCCAGTGTCGTGTACTCTAGTGTCGTGTACTCTAGTGTCATGTACTCTAGTGTCGTGTACTCTAGTTAGTGTCGTGTACTCCAGTGTCGTGTACTCTAGTGTCGTGTACTCCAGTGTCATGTACTCTAGTGTCGTGTACTCTAGTGTCGTGTACTCTAGTGTCGTGTACTCCAGTGTCGTGTATTCTAGTGTTGTGTACTCCAGCGTTGTGTACTCTAGTGTTGTGTACTCCAGTGTCGTGTACTCTAGTGTTGTGTATTCTAGTGTCGTGTACTCTAGTGTCGTGTACTCTAGTGTCGTGTACTCTAGTGTCGTGTACTCTAGTGTCATGTACTCTAGTGTCATGTACTCTAGTGTCGTGTACTCTAGTGTCATGTACTCTAGTGTCATGTACTCTAGTGTCGTGTAATCTAGTGTCATGTACTCTAGTGTCGTGTACTCTAGTGTCGTGTACTCCAGTGTCGTGTACTCTAGTGTCGTGTACTCTAGTGTCGTACTCTAGTGTCGTTGTACTCTAGTGTCGTGTTACTCTAGTGTCGTGTACTCTAGTGTCGTGTACTCAGTGTCGTGTACTCTAGTGTCGTGTACTCTAGTGTCGTGTACTCTAGTGTCGTTGTACTCTAGTGTCGTGTACTCTAGTGTCGTGTACTCCAGTGTCGTGTACTCTAGTGTCGTGTACTCCAGTGTCGTGTACTCTAGTGTCGTGTACTCTAGTGTCATGTACTCTAGTGTCGTGTACTCTAGTGTCGTGTACTCTAGTGTCGTGTACTGTGATTCAGCCACTAAAGGAGACGTACTATGCAGAATGTTCTTTTTCTGTTTGAAAAGAGCAAGTGATTTGTATAATCTTTATTATCCTGTTCTTTATGGCCCTTCATTCATTGCCAGTGTTTACCTTTCTTCGCCATTGCTCTGTACTTTGAAGAGGGTGAAGCAGTTGTTTGTTACTGTGAACATCCATCCTGGGCCAGAGTCCAGCAGTACGCAGACGTTTTTGTAGAACTACATATTGTATTGTTTTTGTCCTTGTGTTGTGTGCAATACATTGAATGTATAATGTGAGGTTGTCAGAGAGGCTGAGAGCAAATGGAGTGACCATGTCAAACATTGGCCTGAAGACTAAAGTTCTTGAGGAGGTTCTTGAGGTTGTTTGGTGTCAGTTCTAAGATACTTCAGTGAGGTGTGACATGGTCGGGTGTGTTCACTGTGAAGGACAAACAGAACTTCATAAGCTCCTCGTTGTAGCAATGAGAATTATTGGAAGCAATGGCCACACATCTTTGCACAACATTTTGGAGCAAACGACACTCTAAATATGGAACGCTCAGCTTTTATTGCTGTTGCACAATGAACTTAAGCTTCGTTGGTGTCCTTGTGACCTTTATGCTTGTAATGTAATCTCAACTATGAGATAGTGATGGCAGAAAATAAGTCAATGGATTTGAGAAAATCACAGGAAGAATCGTGTCTGGCTGAGGTACAAGCACGATTGTCATTATATTGTTCTAAATCGAGCCCATTTTAGTCCTGATCTGGACTTGGTTTAGTCCAAGAGTCAAGTTTGATGTGGTGAATGAACCCTAAATAAAGTAGAAATGTGCTGGTAATTCTGCATCATTATTCAAAATATGATGCATAAAATATACGTTATGTGTCTTCTTTCACATTTACTGAGTATTGGACAATTTCACAACAAAATACTTTGAACACGCCTTCGCTAAACATATCTAAATTTGAATGTAGCAGCCTAATATATCATTGAAAAGTCCTCGACTCCTTAAACCTTTAGACAAGTGTGCACCTGTGCATCTTCTGCCCTAAACTCATCCGCCTCACAGTCAAGCGTTGGGGATTTGGCCCGTCTTTTATCATATCACATACTGCTGCCTGCCACATTCCAGAGCCCATTGATCATATCAGATTGCTTAAGTAATTGATTGTTACTGGTTATTAACCTCCCAGAACTTTGGGCCCTCTGACGCCGCACAGAACAGGCTGTAATCAGTCACAAAAGGCAGCCGCTAATGAAATTAGTTCCTGGTTCTGCCTCACAACTTTGTTTGTTCCACGTATTGGCAAGGGCAGCGAGACGCCATGGTTCCCCTCCCCGGAGAGCCGCGCGGCAGAGGAGCAGAATACAGATAATGAGCCGCTCACACTGCTGTGGCTTTGTAATTACTCACCACCTAAATATTAAGACGTTTAAATACCAACCCGTTTTTTGATGCAGTTTGCAGGTATTTGGAGCCGAGACAGAGAGAGCATCAATTAAAATGTAATTAAGGGGAAAAGGCATTCAGCTCTGACACATTAACTATTATCATAAGTAAACTATTTGTGTTTATTATAAGATATTGAACATAACCGTTAAGCACAAAGTAATGTCCCTGTCAAGCAGCTCCTCCTCACGTTTTAAGGGACGTACAGTTTGCATTGTAGCTACAGAACAATGGTGATGAAACATTGAAAACTTAGCAGAAAAATTGTTCGGATTATAAAAAAAATATATACAAATAGTTAACCTGTTTTTGTGAATTCGGGGATATGACAACAATACTGCTGTTCCTCCAAAAGCACCAGCTCAGCTCAGCCTGCTGCTTCAGAACTTATTTTTTCAGTTTACAATGGTCTTATTTTCTCTAAAGGTTTTGAGCCTTTCTACCCTCATCACGACATTTATGGAACCCAGTGTTCAGTGTTTTTTGTAAAATTGTAAGACGTCCTTGTGACATAGTTTTATTCATTATTATTATTTTTTTTTTTTTTCAATGTTTATAATGGAATTATTAATAATGGAATTATTTTATTTATTTATTTAAGGACATAGCATTTGACAAACCAGATGCAATGTTTTAAGTATATATAGCAGAATATGCTAATTTTCAACACCTGTCCATAGGGCCAATTTAGAGTTGGCAATTCTACCTAGCACATGCATGTCTTTGGACGGTGGGAGGAGCCAGAGAACCCGGAGAGAACCCACGGTAACACGGGGAGAACATGCAGACTCCACCCAGAGAGCTCATGTGATGTTGGTCTGGGAATGGAACCCATGATCTCCTTCTTGGGAGGCAAGAGCGCTAACCGCCTTTGCCACCGTGCACCCCCAATTAGACTCATAAGTTTAGACATGAACAAGAAACACAAAGGTAAAATAAGATAAAATAAGATAACTGTTGCATTGTTGTTGCTCCAAATAAACTGGAACAGTCTTTCCCCACTGTGGCCCGCTCCCCGCATGTTGGAACGCCGTTTCCATGGAGTTGGCTGTGAGCGGAGCCATCTCCAGGAAGTGTTAGCCGCGGGGTTGAAGCATATGTGGCACGAGCACGGCAGCAGAAGGCCTCGTTGTGAATGTCCAGTTGGCCCATCTGTCCGACTGCTGTCCCCAGTACCAGGACCCCCCCTGAACCTCCACCCTACAAAGAAACATTTCAAAATGTCAAGTCCCAAGACTCTCAATGGGCACTTCCAGGCCCCGACAGAGGGGGGGGGATCGGCTGAATGAGTGGAAGTAAACCCGCCGTGACCACGTCCCCGGCCAACGATTATTACAGATTCTTTAGCCGGGGCCAAGTCCTGAGGCAGCGCCACTGCAGTCCAGGAACCAGAGCACAGAGCACAGGTGGAGGAGAGTCCAGAGCACGGGTGGAGGAGAGTCCAGAGCACAGGTGGAGGAAAGTCCAGAGCACGGGTGGAGGAGAGTCCAGAGCACGGGTGGAGGAGAGTCCAGAGCACGGGTGAAGGAGAGTCCAGAGCACGGGTGGAGGAGAGTCCAGAGCACGGGTGGAGGAGAGTCCAGAGCACGGGTGGAGGTGAGTCCAGAGCACGGGTGGAGGCGAGTTCAGAGCACGGGTGGAGGAGAATCCAGAGCACGGATGGAGGCGAGTCCAGAGCACGGGTGGAGGTGAGTCCAGAGCACGGGTGGAGGCGAGTTCGGAGCACGGATGGAGGAGAGTCCAGAGCACGGGTGGAGGCCAGTCCAGAGCACTGATGGAGGAGAGTCCAGAGCACTGATGAAGGAGAGTCCAGAGCACTGATGAAGGAGAGTCCAGAGCACGGGTGGAGGAGAGTCCAGAGCACGTGTGGAGGAGAGTCCAGAGCACGGATGGAGGAGAGTCCAGAGCACGGATGGAGGAGAGTCCAGAGCACGGGTGGAGGAGAGTCCGGAGCACGGGTGGAGGAGAGTCCAGAGCACAAATGAAGGAGAGTCCAGAGCACGGGTGGAGGAGAGTCCAGAGCACAAATGAAGGAGAGTCCAGAGCACGGGTGGAGGAGAGTCCGGAGCACGGGTGGAGGAGAGTCCAGAGCACAGGTGAAGGCGAGTCCAGAGCACGGGTGGAGGAGAGTCCAGAGCACGGGTGGAGGTGAGTCCAGAGCACGGGTGGAGGCGAGTTCAGAGCACGGGTGGAGGAGAATCCAGAGCACGGATGGAGGCGAGTCCAGAGCACGGGTGGAGGTGAGTCCAGAGCACGGGTGGAGGCGAGTTCGGAGCACGGATGGAGGAGAGTCCAGAGCACGGGTGGAGGCCAGTCCAGAGCACTGATGGAGGAGAGTCCAGAGCACTGATGAAGGAGAGTCCAGAGCACTGATGAAGGAGAGTCCAGAGCACGGGTGGAGGAGAGTCCAGAGCACGTGTGGAGGAGAGTCCAGAGCACGGATGGAGGAGAGTCCAGAGCACGGATGGAGGAGAGTCCAGAGCACGGGTGGAGGAGAGTCCGGAGCACGGGTGGAGGAGAGTCCAGAGCACAAATGAAGGAGAGTCCAGAGCACGGGTGGAGGAGAGTCCAGAGCACAAATGAAGGAGAGTCCAGAGCACGGGTGGAGGAGAGTCCGGAGCACGGGTGGAGGAGAGTCCAGAGCACAGGTGAAGGCGAGTCCAGAGCACGGGTGGAGGAGAGTCCAGAGCACGGATGGAGGAGAGTCCAGAGCACGGATGGAGGAGAGTCCAGAGCACGGGTGGAGGAGAGTCCGGAGCACGGGTGGAGGAGAGTCCAGAGCACAAATGAAGGAGAGTCCAGAGCACAAATGAAGGAGAGTCCAGAGCACGGGTGGAGGAGAGTCCGGAGCCCGGGTGGAGGAGAGTCCAGAGCACGGGTGAAGGCGAGTCCAGAGCACGGGTGGAGGAGACACCAGAGCACGGGTGGAGGAGAGTCCAGCGCACGGATGGAGGAGAGTCCAGAGCACGGATGGAGGAGAGTCCAGCGCACGGGTGGAGGCCAGTCCAGAGCACGGGTGGAGGCCAGTCCAGAGCACGGGTGGAGGCCAGTCCAGAGCACGGGTGGAGGCCAGTCCAGAGCACGGACGGATGTTTGTTATGTTCTTATCTTTATTAAAACTGAGAAAACAATCTGAGCGAAGCCACAAATATGAACTGAAGCTAAACTAATACAAGAAACTTGTGTATTTCAGAACATGTTTGTGCAGGTCTAAACTACAGAGTTTGCAGGTTTTTTACAGACAAATTCAGTTGTTTTCAAAGTACTCACGTGAATAATTGTGATCATTCAAATTCACATTTCAAGTCAATTGCGATACAGCTTTTAGGTCAACTTCTTAATGTATTTATCTTTATTTATTTACCTTTGGAATCAAACCTGGCTACCTCTGGCTTAAGGTTGACTTTTAACTGTGTTTGTTGCTCGATTGAATAAGAGAAACTCACCTGAACGGAGGAAGAAAACGCAAAAGTTACGGGGACAACTTCAAACCATTGTGCCACCTCCCAGCCACCTCTGGCCCTCTGCATTTTTAAAGCGATCAAGGACACGTCGTCATACCAAAGCGAAGTCAGTGCCAGATGCTCGATAGTTGATTACAGATTATGATTACCGTCCTAACACTACCTCTGGTCACTGAGGGGGTCGAGCAGGACGCTTGCAGATATCGATATCAAGGTCATTGAGCAAAAATCCACCGTGGAACTCCGAGGCGTTTGAAGCGCTGGGCGTCTTTTATGCGCGCGGCTGATAAGCGGTTTCTCCAATGCACAAAGCTGCGGTATCGAGACACACACAACAAGACCGCGGAGTCGAACGTGAGAAAACGACAGCAACAACAACATTTGAAGCTTGAGTCTCGAAGGGTTTTATATTGTGCCAGTGCTAAATCAACTCGACTGAAGAATACTACACTGCTTCCTCATCAAACAGAAGCTGGCGTCGCGCTTTGTTTCGTTATTCGTGTAAAGGTGCCGGCGATATCTTTAGTTGTTGATGAGGAAATGCTTGTCACTTCCACCTGTCACGTTTTGGTAAGAGTCGTTGCTATGCCGACCGCCGCACCTCAACAATCAGTCAGGAAAGCTACATTGTGCACCTTTAAGTCTTTTTGAGGCTTAACTATCACTTTACACAAGACGCTCTTTGATGCAGCCAAACAAAAAATAATCCCTCACCGAACAATCCTCTTCAGTGATTATTCCAACATTTCTTATTAGAAATGTTAATTAAATAGTTGATTGTATCTTTAATTTAATAACTTCATCCACTGGGGTTTGGTTTGACAGTGAAGTTTATTTTATCCATACGCTCTTCAAAACTACAAACCGGTTCTGTTTTTGTGTCTCACTGCAGCCTCGGTGTAAAGGGCGGTATTGGCAGGGCATCTGATGTTAAATCCAAATTAATTACGAGGATGCACATAAAAAAAGTGCCACAATATGCATTTAGTTTTGCACTGTTCTGGGCTGATTTAATAACAGGAAGAACACCAAAAGAACACCCAGATTTATCACAGATTTGTTCTAAAATACCCTGACATTATTGTTCTACATGTATTTCTCTGTCCACTCTAAAAATACAATAATACGTGTGTGGCGTGTGAAGTACTACGGGTATATTTGGGTACGTATGTGGGGCAGTTGCAGCGCCGGAACGTCAGCGCTGCTTCTCACAAAGGTCAGCGCGCAGAAGCAGGCCAGAGAAAGTCCACTGTCCTTTCGAGAAATGCCAGCGCCGCACTGGGAACACGCCAGTCGCAGAACAATGACACACGGCGCTTCTTAAAGGTTTCTAAATTACACTCTACGTCGCACTTTGGGGAGATTTTAAAATGGATTATAGTGTTCTTTCTTCAGCCATAATAGTGCCTTTTCTGACTCTTGAGTGGAGGCTGGACTTGACTTTCTGCATTTTGAATTGACAAAAGCCTCAAAACTGTTCATTTATAATCGCGATTTATATTTCTATAGCTCTATGAGGAGTTCATGCAAAAGATATATAAATAAAGAAACATTCACACACCAAATCAGGACTAAACCAGGACTAAACCAGGTCTAAACCAGGTCTAAACTAGGAATAAACCAGGTCTGAACCAGAGAAAAACCAAGTCCAGACCAGGTATGAACCAGGTCTAAACCAGGTCTAAACCAGGACTAAACCAGGAATAAACCAGGTCTAAACTAGGAATAAACCAGGTCTGAACCAGGGCTAAACCAGGACTAAACCAGGACTAGAACTTCACAAAACAAAGTCTACAAAGGCCAAGTAGGATCATGATCCATGTACTAAAGTGTCATAACAATAGAAGTAGTAATATTAATACATGGGTTTTATATAGCGCATGACACAAAGACACATTACATTTAATAAGACATGTATTGATAGAAAAGTGTTAACAAATCCAACCAGTCTAATTAGCTGCAGAATACAAACGAAGACATTAAGAAGGGCTGAATAAATACTAATTACCATTGAAGTAACCACTTACATGTATGCAAATTAGCATCCAACATCTTAATCAGTGTTATTACCCAGTTCTTTATAAACAAGCATCTGATTAAAAGAAAAAAAAAGAATCAAGACGATTTCGAAGACGCTTTTCATGAACAAGAAAAAGGCAATAGAGCAAAATAAAACCAAGCGACACGACTTGATGTGGAACAAATGAGCTCTTGGAAGTTGTGTTTTTCTTTCCTTTTTAATGAAAGTGGATGTGGGCGGGAGAGAGTTCCACGTACGACATGTTTTGTAGGTAACACCACTTTATATACACCTTTTATACACATAAAAAAGACAAAATACTAAGTCCCAGAGTGTTAAGTATGTTGTGAATAATCCATAATGTACTTCTTTAAACGCAGATTAAGCAGCAGAATGATGTGGACTTGTCCGCTGCGCGTCCGAAACGCACGCAAAGTCGTGAACGTTCAATCCAATCAAACAAATGTGCGCCAACCACCTCCGGGTCCTCTCACACAAATGAAAGTGGCTCGACTTTAGGCCCCGCTCAAGTTCACCTTCACCTACGCCTGTCCCGCCTCAATGTGGGCCGCTTAGCTCCGCCTCCGCTGCTGTCAGGACGTACTTTTGATAATGCGATGCAGCCGCAGTGTTTGTCCAGCGGTCGGGCAAAGACGACCAAGAAAACCTGAATTAAGTCCAGAGGATTTGAATGTGATGAGTTAAACTTCACTCAATTGATGTAAAGAAGCAAAGAAAAACCATTGCACGTGCTCATTTTACAAGCATTTATATTATTAATCATTCATTCATTTGTTCGTTTCTACATCTGGGGTGTCCAAACTTTTTTTCACAGAGGGCTGCATTTTGAAGCTTATACAGAGCAGAGGGCCACAAACCACCCAACAATGTCGAATTTGTCGAATACTAAAGGGAATAATTTGAAATTTTGCATTTGACATATTTTTGATGAGCCTCAACACATTTAATAAGAATTGGAACACTAATATTAGGTTGGTAAAACATAAAAATGCTTGAAGTTTTCCAATTTTAAAGTAAAAAGTACTATTTTTTGTTGTTTGGAGCAAGTTAGCAGCATTTGGCCACCGGGCCGTAGTTTAGACACGTCTGATCTACATTAAATCATTAAAGACTTTGTACAGCCACAAAGCTTGAGAGCAGCAGAGTTTTAGTTTGTTAGAGTTCAATCGTTTTATGGCCAGTGGAATGAAGCTAGCCTTATTTACACTGCTCAAAAGAGTGACACGCCCAGTACAAGTAAAAGTACAAGCTCGTCAGATAAAAAAGTGGTTTGAGTGGCGAGTTGACCCCATATTATTTAAGAACATTTGAGTCATACACCACAATGGAAGGTTATCTATTTTGCAAAGGTTCAGTGCTCATAATTATGTGTTATAAATCATATGCAACGTTTGCCAGTTGTCGCCGTTGACATTTTAGAACGAGCTTTACAATCGCAGTTAAAATTGTGCTGCCTCGGATTGAATATTTCGCGTGTGTAGTGTTGTTTTTGTGCCTCTGTTGTACCAAAATATCGACATTTACAATTGAACGCGTTTTTATTTTTAGCGTTAACATTAGGGTTAAGGTTATTCTGCATTCGTTATAAGTAATAAGTGCTAATCTAAAGAATTAAACCCATGCTTGTAACCATAAAATACAAAAAAAGCTGCATTTGTATGGAAAAAAGAAAGAAGCTGAATAATATTGGGGGTACATTTATTTTAAAAAAGACATTTTATTGGATGAAAACCATAAGGACAGAATTGTACACAACCAGATGCACTGTTATGGAAGTATATGAATAAGTGCTAATATTTGATACCACTCACTAGTATATCCTTGTTTACTACTCGATTTTTGCAGCTACAATTTGAATACATAAAGTGTCCTTTACAACGTAATGAATCACAACATTTATTTCTTTACTCATCCTAATTATTATGCGCGTCTCCACAAATACGTCTAAGCTGTATTTGTCCTGTATTTTGTCCCTTTTCTACACGTCCAAGAGTGTATTTGACACTTCTGCAGAGCTCCAGGTTCTGTGTACATTCTCCCTGTCAATGTGGTCCTCCTCCGTCTTCTTGCCGCTCTGAAGGTGTCTCTTTCAGCTTATTATCTCTTGGCCAAATGCCCGTCGCCACGGATACCAAACCCAATTAACCGCGCTTGGGCCAATTAGGGAGCAGGTCCAGCTTTGTTAAAGAGACGACGAGCGAGGGAGCGAGGGGGGAGAGAGCACCTATCCCTCCCCCGGTGGCGGAGGGAGAGTGGACAGAAGACGGCTGCTCCCTCGGCCTCTTTATTCATCGAAATTCGCACGCGGTTGAAAACACAGACGCTGCAGGACAAGACTAATAGGACTTCATTTTGAGACGTGTCTGATTCGGCCGAAAAATGACAGTCGAAGCGCGAAGAGACGGGGCTAGTTTGAATTTTAAATCGAGGGGAGAAAAGCTCAGACGGGGAAATACGCCCTGTGTTTCGGCAAAAATGTATGTTAAGGTATTTGCAAATGAGCAATCGGACTTTATCCTGACTTTATTTCGACGGTACGGTTTCTTTCCTTGAGCAAACCCGATGCTCAGTTTGTACCATTTAACAGAGTCGGTGTTTGGAAAGACACTTGGGTATCAAACGGTTGCCTGACCGGCCATTCCCAACACGTTTTGACAGACTACTTATCAAAACTGTGTGTGGGTCTGGGGCTCGACCGCTGCGTTTCAATTTCTAGGACGGAGTTTAGAACAGAGACAGAACCGATCACTAAAACCCAGAAGTGACGCAAAAACCGCGACACGCTTAACCGGATATTACGTCGCCCATGTCAACAAGGCGTGTTCGGCGTTATCCGTCCTAGAACGCAGAAAATGTCTCCTGAATCGCGATGACGCCCTTCGTATAACCTATCTAACGCACGTTCATCACGGTGAGTAGAGCGGACTTTCCTGATTGTTCAAACCGAAGCGAGAGCAGAAGTAAACACTCGGTCAGAAGTAAACACTCGGTCACGAGCCAGGTCACGAGCCGGGTCACGAGCCGGGTCACGAGCCGGGTCACGAGCCGAGTCCGCCATCTTGAATGTTTTGGAACGGGGGTGGACAGCGCTACTTCCGTATCTCAGTGTGACACGTTAAAACCTCCGACTGGGATTGGATCGGTAAATGGAATACCGAGGATTTCATTGGCTCTGACTCCGATTCCAGACCCTTACGCATTCAAACAGAATGTGGGCGGGGCTGGCGGGTCAGGCAAATCAAACGGGACAACGATCTTGGAATTTAAGCCATCGTTACAAAGTCGTATCCGTCTGATATTTTAAAGTCAAAATCTGTTGACCACTTCATTGTTCCTCTGTCCCATGCTTTGCCACGGGACTTGGTTAATGGCCCTTTGCATGTTTTGGCCTGGAGTCGAACCCAGGACCTAGACACCCCACCACCGTCTTACGAAGCACCTTTGTGGGACTCGTTTGCAGCGTGAACTTTATTATTCTTGATGCCCATTTAATGCATTACAGATTTTATTAACTACGGACAAGATGGAGGGACTGTTAAGCATTATGGCGCTTGTGATGAATTAATTCAATTTGAGTTCTCTGCAAATGTTTCCACGGGGACAGTATCGGTTCATCTTCTTTCTCACCAATCGGAATCCATCCATCCATCCATTTTCTACCGCTTGTTCCCTTTCGGGGTCACGGGTGACTGGAGCCTATCCCAGTGACTTCGGGCCTTAGGCGGGGTACACCCTGGACAGTGGCCAACTTGTCGCAGGGCCAACACAGAGACATAGACATTACAGACAGTTCACTCTCACATTTATTCACTAGGGCCAATTTTAGAGTTACCAATTTTTACCTAACCAATCGGAATGTTTTTTTTTTTTGTTTTTTTTTTGTTGGGACAGCGATGCATTAGCAAAAACAACATAAAAGAAGAAATGAAAGTCTGCTGTCACTGCTGATGAATGGATTCCTGACAGTGCAGAGTCAGAATACTGGCTCAATTTGGTTTAGTAGTTTAAAAACGGAAAATTCAGTGTGTAAAATGTTCAATCATCATTCAAATCAGTTCAGAAAAACCCCCACAAACATTGGGACAACGTGGGACATATTTTGGTGTCGCCTGTTGGCGTTTTGCAGTGACCTTGCTTTGTTGGAACAGTTTGTCTACCGCCGACTCTCGACTCTGTCCAACATTTTAACGCCGTGACAAAAGGATGCCCCGGCCCGCCGCGAGAACCCGAGCGAGGTGGCGGGCAGGTGCCATCGCAGCCCGCGCGCCACGCTTTAGTTATGGACTCGAATGGGGCCGATTTATCTCAATAATGGCTCCTTTTGTGTGACAAGGCAATTTCACCGGCCAGAGGTGTTTTTGGGCTGCCTGTCTCTCTCCTGCTTCAGATAAAGCTTGTTTTCAGACACAGCGAGCGGGAGAGACGAGAGGCCACTCCTCACGCTTGGCTTTGTCAGCAATTGACAATAACTGGAGTTTTATCAAGTTTATGCACATTCTGAGGTTAGTAGGAAAAAGAGGAAACACTAAATGACTTTATATGTATTAATGTTGGCTTTTAAACATGCTCTTGAGTAACTTTACTTTGCAAAGTCGTGTTTTTAGAACTTTTTACCGGCCTTTCCAGCAGCAAAGGGAATTACCATAGGGGGAAAAACCACCCGTTCCCTGCATCTGCAAATGCAAACATACAGCTTTACTGACCATGATAGAAGGAGAAATGCTCAGAACCGGTCTGATTTATGGACTTGAAAAACAGCACAGACCTCTGCATTTCCACCTTACACGACACAAATGTGGGAAGTGTTTTCTGAGGCACAGAGAAGACGAGCTCGTGAACAGGATTAGCTCCTCCCTTTAGACAGACATTTCAGGCTGTTACCAGAGCGGTATCATAACGGATAAAGTGCCAAGACGTATTCATGTATTTTTTTTACACTCACAAAACAAAGTCCACTTGACAGAATTCATCAACCTTCTTTTCCGTTGTTGTCGCCCCAAAGCGTTGTCTCTGACTCCAATGAGGACCATTTTTTTTACTATTGTATGTAGTATATTGTCTATTGTTTACTTGTTTTAATGACATTGATGTCCGAAATCCTCTGGCTGAGAAAAAAACTTTTTTTGTCACAACCCTCATAATAACAACGGTTGTCAATATTCTACACCTATGTAATAAAATAGTCTTATTTCTATTGGTTGATTTGATTGTCAGTGTATAGGCCTAGATAGATAGAGTCATTCGGTAGACCAGCAGACAGGACTTCACACTTATCACTGCATTTGAAGGTTCCCATGATTTGGGAAAGATATTTAATTGTGATTTTTTTTTGACAAAAATTGCGATTAGATTTGCCATTTATGTTTTAACAATAGGATTCTGTTAAAAGTTCACTTTTAAACACAAAAAGGCAGAAATATGCCTATGAACTGGCTACTAAAGAACTTGCGTGTATTTCAGAGCATGTTTGTACAGATATAAACTACAGTGAGCAGTTTTTATGCAGAATCAGAGGATATATTGTTTGTTTGAATTGTTGGCACTTCAAACATTGCAGCTTTTGTGATTTGCTAATTGCGTCCATTCAAGTTGCAATTTTGATTCGATTGCGATACATCTTGCAGCCCCAGTGTCTCCACATCAGTTGGGGACCCCCTGAAATCATTTTGCGACCCCCAGGTTGAGAACCCCTGTATCAGGAGTCTTGATAGACTGTATCCTGCTACATTGATTCTTTTCAGCATCTTTTCTCCAGGAGCTGTTCATTGCACACACGTTTGCATGTTCTGAAGCGTCTGGTGTTGACAGTGGATCAAACCTCTTCAATTTAAATCCTGGCTTTTATCACGTAACATCTGAGGAAGTGTAGTATCTGACGAGTGCAGTGTAATCAAATATGACTTCTCTCTTTGTGCAAAAACACAGTTGAGAGGGTTTGTGTTGTATGAATTCACTCTTGACGTCAATGTGGAAAAAGGCTTATTTGTTTAAAAGATACACAACAATTTTCTTGTTCCTGCACCGCTGTATCTTTAGAAGAGTCATTCTTTGGATCCATCCATTTATATTCTTCCACTTATCCGGAGCCGGGTCGTGGGGGCAGCTTCCTCCAGCTCCTCCGGGGGTGTGCTGAGGCGTTCTAGAACAGATGCCCGAGCCACCTCAGCTGGAGGAGCAGTGGCTCTACTCCGAGCTCCCCCCGTGTGGCCGAGCTCCTCACCTTATCTCTAAGGGAGCGCCCTGCCACCCGGCGGAAGAAACTCATTCCGACCGCTTGTATCCGCGATCTTGTTCTTTCGGTCACTACCCAAAGCTCATGACCATAGGTGAGGGCAGAACGTAGACCGACCGGTAAATAGAGAGCTTTGCCTTTCGGCTCAGCTCCCTCTTCACCACAACAGTCCGATGCAGCGACTGCATCGCTGCAGCCGCTGCACCGATCCGCCTGTCGATCTCACGCTCCATCCTTCCCTCACTCGTGAACAAGACCCCGAGATACTTGAACTCCTCCACTTGGGGCAAGGACTCCCCACCCACCTGGAGAGGGCAAGCCACCTTTTTCCGGTCGAGAACCATGGCCTCGGATTTGGAGGTGCTGATTCTCATCCCAGCCGCTTCACACTCGGCGGCAAACCGTCCCAGTGCATGTTGCAGGCCCGGGTTTGATGGAGCCATCAGGACAACATCCTGTGGTCCCCAAACCGGACTCCCTCCGACCCCTGACTGCGCCTAGAAATTCCTTGGATTCCTTTGTTATTAATTGCCAATTGTTACACAAGGCATCTTTAATTAATTACAAAAAAATACTTTGAATGAATCATTATCTAAGCAAGCAGCTTTTCACCATCTTTGTTGAGCTGACTTTGGCCAGTTTCCATTCTGTAAAAAAGTTCAAATTGTTTATGAAAAAAGCAGTTTCGCTGTAAATTTAAATTGATATAGTTTTGTTTTCTCTGATTGTTACTCTGAACTTCAACTTCGAATTGCATTTTTGTACAAATTGTGCTCTACAAACAAAATGTGATTGATTGATTCATACTCGGCCTTCCAACCACCGGAAAACGGTGTAGATAAGACGGAACTGATGACACGTGCTCGATTGTGTCATAAATATACTTTCAAGTCCACTCACATTAAAATGAAAGAATAGACATTTAGGAAATTAAAATGAGATTTAGATGTGTAAATATTGTACTTGAGGGAACAGTGGTGTCTGGACACTGCTGACTTCAAACAACCTTGTCCTTTCTCAAAATCATCTCAAGGTTTTCAAAGCTGTTCTTCAAATTAATGTGAATAATAAAATGTTGCTGTTTCCCCTCAAATTTGAAATGTTTCTTTAATATTTGGCTCTAACAATGCTAGTGTGTTCATGGGTTTCAGAGAATAAGAATATAACACTGATGCTGTCAACACAGGAAAAAACTCATGACTGAACATGAATATGTTAAGTTTAGAGCTTGGAAATGTGTGCTTGAACGGTCCTTTTCATTGATTATATTTAAAGTAAACCTCACTCGTGGAGGGTCTTCTGCTTTCTAAATGTACATATTACATAAAACAAATATCTAATAATAATAATCTAATAATGGAATGAATCACATGCACAAAAAGTGAACATAATTAATATTGAGAGCCTCAAAAATATTGTCCAAGCTATTATTTATGGAACTATAAGTTGATATAGTAATATCGTTTAAACAGATCAGCTCTGTGGAGAGGCGACCCCACTCACAGTAAAATTGTATGTTTATTAGGAATAAAACATCTATGAAATAATGTAATGCTTCTTTGACATCTCCATGAAAACAAAACAAAACGTGTCACGGTGGCACTCTCACCTCACAGCAAGAAGGTCACGAGTTCAACTCCCGAGCCCTGGACCAGGTCTTTCTGTGCAAAGTGTGCATGTTTGTCACCGTGTCTGGGTGCTTTTCTCCAGGCGCTCCGGTTTCCCCTGTCAACCCAAAATATGCATAAGTGTTAAAGGTCCTCCAGCGAAGGTCCTGACCAAGCTGAGCTCAAGATCTGGAGATGGGCCCTCGAGCGCTGGACGGCTGCCGCTCACTGCTCCTGACAGGTTTCCCCAACTGTATTGAGAGATTAATAAAGCATACCTTAACCTTAAGACAAGCAGGTGGCGTACCTTCCAACAGAAAGGTTACATAGTGCACCTTTAACTAAGCTTGTTTATTTACAAAGATATATTAATCAAAGATGTCCGGCTGCTTTGAAACCCCAGCTCGTCCACCACTCTCGCTCCTTTTCCCCCTCGCGTTTTGTCCGCGATAAACGCTGCGTCGGGAGTGCAGGGGCTTATTCCTGCTCAGTGGTCCAGCGCCGCAACACTTAGTCCTGTGTTGCCGATAATGACAGCAGCAGTGACAGAAGAGTGAATGAGCCGCAGAGGGGGGAAGAAGAGCCTGCGACACCTCTGCCCACCATCTCTCCATTCAGCCTCCACACAGGGGTCCGCCGCTCCGCCGCTCTGTTTACCAGCGCGCGGGGCCATTGCAAGCGACTGCAGCGTTTTCAGGACGTGACGCGCTGAAAAGATTCAAAGAAAAGCTGCCACTCATCGTATTTTGCCTTCATTGAAATTGTCTGAAAAGAACTATCGGTTTAAAGGACAAACACAAAACATGCTGGGATTGTGACGTGAAGGGTTATCATTTTATCAATACATCTGTAGTAGTTAGTGACTATGTTGATCACTCATCCACCCGTTTGAAAGTTGGTGGTTTGAATCTTGCTGTCGTTGTGTCCATGTGTCAGTCAGTTCCTCCACCAAAGAGGGATTAACGGTGTTTAAAGGGTCTGATTGGACGTAGAGAGGCTTGTGCGGCTTGTAAAATGTAGGATCAAGACCAAACACTAATATTATTCTTCATGGTTGGGCGGCATATACACAAGTCATTATTAGTATTTTCATTTAATCTTTCAGGCATATATTTATTTGCCTGGAGAGTCTAGTACACCAGTTATCCTTCTTCTTTTTTTGCATGTTTGAGTCCTTCCGTCTCAAAACAAATACGGCAGCTAACAAGGAAGAAGAAAAGAAAAAGCACCGGGACTGAAAAAATACTTCTTGAATTCCTGCTGAATCTACTATGAACAAAGCACAAACCTCTGTTAGTTTGAGGTGCGAGAAGTTAGATTTTGTTATAAATGGTTGATAACCAATGAGCCCCTCTGTTTCCCAAGAGTCACTGACGTAAACAAATCTGATTGCACAGTTCTGTTTGAGTTTGGCTGGAGGAGCGACGAAGGCAGTGCTGTCCAGACACACAAGTCTTTGAGAAATGTGTATCCTGGATGCCTTTTATCCCCGTGAACGTGTCATTTTTATCAGTGGCTTTGTTCATACGCTCACCAAAAACCTCATACTTATTTGATTTTTGCATTCATCAGATTAAGTCGGATGTGCGTAATCTGATTTATTTCTGATTGTTCACATCTGTGCCAGTTTTGACTGAAAAATATGAAAAAAACCTAACCGAAACCTAATATGGCTAGATAAAAATACTGACGTAGTTATTATATATGTACATTGTTTTCAGTTACTTTATTAACTGACACTTGTTGCCAGGGTTAGGGTTGATCAGATTTATCTTGTTATGTGTGTGTTCTGCAAGCATCAGATCGAATTATTTGTCGTGTGATTATTTTTGTAATCAGATGTTTACTAGCCATTTAAATCCACCCACTTTCTCAAATTTGAAACACATTGTACCGCACAGCTGAGCACATTCGATTGTAGGATTAAAAACCATGCGTCCCTCCTTTTTCCCGATCCGTCCCTGCAGCTGGGTTTAACGGTGTGTTATATATATCCTCGACCCTAATTTACTCTGGGTTAAATAAGTGGACAATCTGTGGGATTTGCCGAGCAGCGCTGACGACTGGAGCGGGGCCTTCACCCATGGGTGCGCGTGACGTCGCGTATGTAGATCGGAGCCGTGCGGTTACTGGGCCTGAATCAAAAAGCGCACTGCACATTGTTTATGGGCTGCCAAGAGTAATTAATCTCCCTCCTCCATGGAAATGAAAGGGCTCGTATCCTCTCCTTTGGCCCCAGTGAGTATCTGGATGCCACTGTCCCGCTCGGTGGACATAATGCGGACTGTATAGCTCCGCGGGACACTCGAGTGCAAGCGCGTTTGCGTTGTATGAACGCTTGTCTTTCTTTTGACCGTCACAAGCTATTAATCATGTTATTTTGCCGTTTTCTCGTCAAAAGCGTGGTTCTCATTCTCGCTGAGGTCGGAATCTCATCGTGAACCATTTTGTGAACCAATTTCAGACAAAAAGCCCATGTTTTAAAGTCCATGGCTTAAATCATCACAATGTTGCGGAGTTATTATTATGATGTAGTTCGTTTTTATTTGGAGGCAGGAGGCGCAGACACTAACTCATGTGTCGTCTCAAAGTCTATATTAATCCTTACATTTCTCAAGAGTCTTACGCATACATTTATTTGGAGCCGTTCATAATCTTTCTCAAACAGAACAGAGTTTGGACAGGAGCAGATTGAAATGGGGGGTGAGAGAGAGATGGGAGGACATGCAGTGAATTGTCGGGATTCGAACTCACGACACTGCGGGTGCTGTGCCGTAACCGCTTGACCACCGGGGGCAGCACTGCGAGAATGGAGTTGGGTATCAGGCAATCTTCTTCTCTAGATTTGAAAATACTGTTTCAGCCTCATTTACACTGGCTATGTTCAAATTGCCGGGAAAGATCAGAATCATCTGGATCGATATCGGGCTGGTTACCCTCTTCACCTCCGCGAGTTCGGACGGCCGTGATTGACAGGTGGATCAGCCAATCGTGTACATGAATGGAAGAAGTGTGTATTATCAGGCAAACGTCCACATGCTCACCGACAATCTGAGCATCATCTGAACTTATCAGATAATTGAAACGTTACGTAAACCTACAAATGCATCTGATGTGAATCTGATTTGTTTTTTTTCGAGGTTTCGACAAGGAAATAATTGCAAAAAAAGGAGAAACTAATGCGGCAAAAACAACAATCAAAGAGGAAATGTTGAAGATTGAATGAGTTATTTTAAAATTCATTGTATGTCGTCTTCCAAATACAACAGTTAATACAAAAATGCCCCAAACCTCATTTTCTTTCACTCCTGTGCATGAAATCAGTTTTTACTGTCTGGCGCTGGATATTTTCTACCTAAACTTTTACTTGCACTAACTGAGATGCAAAACGTGACGTATCAATCCAAAGGTGTTCAAAAGCAGCTAATTTAGGAACAGCTTTGGGGCATTGGACAGATACGGCGTCCTGACATTCAGATGAGTTGATTGGGGATGCGTCCATGTGTCTGTGGCCGCGGGAGAAACACATGTTCATATGATGGGCTGACCTTTGCAGCATGTAAATGAGAGCCTGGGTTTTCACTCCTACTGCCGCACACGCCCGGCCTGCGAAGAATTCACTCTGGATTTATCACAAAATGTCCATAAAGTTGCAAGAATAAACACCCGTATTACAGAATTCGTATACATGGATTTATTGCTGGTAGAAATGGTTTCGCAGTTTGTCATCCGGCACTGTTTTTGACATCCAGATGTTTTAATCACTTTCAATCTGAAGGTACTAGGGTAGAACAAATGTATGTGATTTTTGACAGCAAATTTGTGATCTAAAGTCAACTTTACGTGGAAAGAGCAGTCAAAAAACTCTTTGTACATGAGGCTTTTTGAAGATCTGGTCTGTTCTCAGGAGACGTTTGTGTGTTTTGTTGTTGTTTGTTTGTTGTTTTATGTTCACTTTTAGTACGAATCCCACATTTTTTTTTTAAATGACAAGACTGGTCTGTGAAGCATTTATACCGCCCTGAGCTACATTTGTCCTACCTTAGAAGTACTAGACGGATTAGGGATCATATCGACTCACCAATAGTTTTTGTGTATTTAAATATTCACATTATTTTCAGTACTGTAGAATTTAAATTAATTGTCTTTTTTTTGCACTTGTTATAACATAATTCCCTTATTAAAAAGATACTTTGCAGTTGTATTTAGCTTCATTCATGCTTGTTTCATTCGGTCTTCTCCACTTCTTCTCCGAGCCTCACACGACTACACTTCTACATTAGTCATAAATAACGCAACGTACACTTTCACTATATATACATTATTTGAAGAACATGAGACGCCAAAGCAAAGACACTCAAGGGCGTTGTATCCCTGCACGGCTTTTGTCCCCGCGCTGAACCGCACCGAGCCGCGCAGCTGTGATTTCCCATGCGTACAGTGAACGCAGCTCGTTGGCGTAACCCCCGAGCATCACGAGCCCCTACACAAACAAACATACATCCGTACATACGCTTTATTCCTCTTCACCGGGACTCGTAAAGATCGTACATACAGGCCTCTGCGACGTGCTCCTCTCCGATCCAGTCGAGGGGTCACGTTCTACGAGGCAATTAAACCCATCACGTCTTCCGTCCCGTCACCGCCGCTCCGCCGCTCGTCGTGCGGACGTTTGAACAAAGTGGAAATAAATTGCGTTTTCTGCTTTGATTCCAGGCCCGACAGCCGCCACGCCACCAACCGTTAACCGCGATGTCGTACGGCTCCATCGACGGCGGCTCCTTCGGCGGTCGCAACCCTTTCGGCGGCCCGACGAGACAAGGGTACCAACCAGTCGGTGAGATGCAGCGGCGGCTATTGATTTAGCTCTTTTATAGTTCCGTAGAGTTGTGACTTTGGATTGTCCTTCTTTTGAAAACGGCCGCGAGCTATTTTATTGTTTTATTTTTCATATTTTACAAGGACCGGCCACGTTGAATTTAAGAGTCAAGAATAATTGGCACGAACAAAGCGCGCCACAGAGACTTTCCTCCGTCTTTCCTCGCAAATGTGAAGAGAAAAGAAATGTGGCCTCCCAAACAGCAATTATTTATGAATGACAAATGTTCTTTTTGTTATAACGGCGGAAGCGTGTAGCTTGGAAATGATTTTACTTCGGAGCACAATCTCGGGAGAAATATTTTGTGCAAAAATGGGGTCAAGAAAAGGCAGATGTAGCTTGTTTGGAAGATGTTTTGGAACAGGGTTTCAAGCTGCGGAGGAACGGTGAGCTTTTAGATGACTCAAAATTCACTGTTATTGTCCTGAACATTCAGAATCCTTTTAGAAGCTGGATTCTTCTTCCATGAGCGGTCGCGGTTAATTCAGTCCAAGATTGTACCGGGTCAAGCAGAGCCATGAGGCGCCGAGGAAAGGGGTAGTCTTGTTATGCAAATATCAATACTAATAAATATATATATATTTTAAGGCATTGATTTATGACATTTTACGGCCTTTTATGACATTGTTTTGTGTCAAACGCCTTCACCGCCTTCATATTAGATTGATCCATCTTCGTCAGGTTTTCCATTTTTTTGCCTTCACACCCAATTTAAGCCATTTTTGTACATTGGAAATTCACACATAAGGGAAAAAAAGAACTGCTGTTACATTTGCAGTGAAGCGGGTCATATTCGGGGGCCTTTTCAGCCTGGGGCCCGAGGGCCAATTGCCTGGTTTGCAAACTCCCCATTGTGGCAGCTCGAGGGTCAAGTTTAAACTGCCCCAATGTGAAGTTTCATTAATTTAGTCTTTCCCCCTTTTCTTTTTTTCCTTGCACATATACAACCTATAGTACAGTATTTTCCGGAGTAAGATAAGATAAGATATTCCTTTATTGTCCCACATGGGGAAATTTCATTGGTGCAACGCAGGTAGATACAGAGGTAGATACAGAAGAACAGATCACTTATAGGAAGTCTGAAAAACACTTTCAGTAGAAGATCTCCTATAAATAAATACAAAACTGCCATAGACAAATAAATAAATAAATAAATAAATAAATAAATAAATAAATAAATACCATTGCATGTGATCACGACAGTAATTGCACATGAATATGTGTCACGACAGCACATAGATTGCACATGAATTTCACAGTAATTGCACATGAATTGCACATGAACTCAAACAGCAATTGCACATATGACAGAATTGCACATCAGTATTAGGTTAGGTCAGTATTGCGAGTGTTCAGTACTAACAGTGTTTGTTATAAAGTCTGACAGCAGCAGGAAGGAAAGACCTGCGAAACCTTTCCTTCACACAGCGAGGGTGGATCAGTCTCTCACTGAAGCTGCTCTCCAGAGCGGACAGAGTGTCCTGCAGGGGGTGACACTCATGGTCCAGCATAGATGTGAATCTAGCCAGGACCCTCCTGTCCCCCACCTCCTGCACCGAGTCCAGAGCACAGCCCAGGACGGAGCTGGACTTCTTGATGACTCTGTCCAGCCTCTTCCTCTCCCTCTCTGTGATGCTGCTGCTCCATCAGGCCACACCGTACAGGAGCTGATGCCCCTCACCAGTGAACATCCACTGGTGAGGGGCATCAGCTCCTGTACGGTGTGGCCTGTGGGGTGGGGTGGCGTCTGCGGAAATCCACCACCATCTCCTTGGTCTTCCCCGCGTTGATGAGGAGGTGGTTCCGCTGACACCAGTCCACAAAGTCCTGCGCCAGTCCTCTGTACTCCGCGTCATCGTCGTCCGTGATGAGTCCGATGATGGCGGAGTCGTCAGAGAACTTCTGCAGGACACAGCTGCCCGTGTCATGTCTGAAGTCTGCAGTGTAAAGGGTGAAGAGAAATGGCGTGAGGACAGTGCCCTGGGGCGCCCCCACACTGCAGGTCCGAGTGTCAGACACACAGTTCCGGGCTCTCACAAACTGGGGTCGGTCTGTGAGGTAGTCCAGGATCCACTCTGCCAGGTCATACTCCACACCAGCCGTCTCCAGCTTGTCCCTCAGGAGCAGCGGCTGGATGGTGTTGAAGGTGCTGGAAAGATCGAAGAACAGGATCCTCACAGAGCTGCCAGGCTTTTCCAGGTGAGAGAGAGAGCGGTGCAGCAGGGAGATGACGGCGTCCTCCACTCCGATGCCAGGCCGATATGCAAACTGCAGCGGGTCCATGGCTGAGCTCACGGTGGAGCGGAGGTGGTCCAGGACCAGCCGCTCCAGTGTCTTCATCAGGTGGGACGTGAGAGCCACTGGCCTGAAGCTGTTGAGGTCTTTGGGGCGCGGTGTCTTAGGCACACGTACCAGACAGGAGGTCTTCCAGACCTGTGGTACCACCCTCAGCTTCAGGCTCATGTTGAAGACATGCTCCATAACTCCACACAGTTCATCTACGCAGGACATAAGGAGCCTGGGGCTGATGCCGTCAGGTCCTGCTGCCTTCCTCACTTTAATCCTAAATCCATTGAATTCACTAAATCCATTGAATTCTTCTTCCTCTGTGTCACTTCTAAACAACTCCACAAACTCCAGAGGAAGAGGAAGTGCAGATTCTTCTTCTGCGTCGCTTAGAGCCTAGAGCGCCCTCTTGTGGTCGTCAGTGTGAAAATAACAAATAATATCACATATAAGTCGCTCCGGAGTATAAGTCCCAGCCAAACTATGAAAAAAGGTGCGACTTATAGTCCAGTAAATACGGTATCTCACTGTAGATGTTGTGGAAGCTTAGTTTAGTTTGTACCAATTTAGATTTTTATTTTGTGAAGGCTGAAAAGCTGACATTTATTTATCTTTAATACAATATTCTACACATTATTAGAAACAGAAAGGTTGAGTGGATATGCTCAAGAAACAGATGGAATTATGTTTTTATTGAACTGAAATACATTTAACTTTTGAAAACACTGCTAGACAAAAAAATAAGAAAAGAAAAAAGACTGTTTTTGTTGTTGTTTTTTCTTTAATTGTACTTTTTTTAAATATACTTTTCAACATATAAAGAGAGGGTATAAAGTTATATTTCTGCTCTTGTGGTTAATGTGGTGGTTCGCGATTTGTGCTCGACTTGAACCTCATCAGACATTAACAGACACATTTGAGCACTTTCCTAATGCATTTAAAAAAATATCATCCGAACATCATTACCGCAGCGATGCAAAAACATATAGAAATATTCATTCTTGTACATATTGCTCACCCCATTCTAGATTCGATCTTGTCCCTGATCTGACTTTAAGCTTTACTCATACACCGTTTGCCAAACTCACACATCATTCATAAATAAATGTGACGTAGTTGTATTTGTTGTTGTAGTTGTTTTCTCAATGAGCTGCTCTTGGCTAGAATCTAAAATACAATCAAATACACTGTGGCTCTAGTTGTGACCACAGAATGTCTGTTAGTGACTTGGCACAACAGATAATTGATACATTAAATTGATTAAACTTAAATTATTGTGTTGTCATCGGGTGAAACGAGCCCATATGAGAAGTGTAATTAAGATTCATTAACGGCTCTTGTAGATCCCGCTTTTGTGGTGGTCTGAGCTGCAGTGAACAAAATCTGTTCATATTTATTTGGGAATTAGATCAATTGTAGACATTATGGGAGTATTTGACGAACACGGCGCCGCCTCTTGCTGAGATTAAATATTTAAGAAGTTGGATTAAATTGAGAGTAACTTCGAGTGCTGTACAGTCGCCGAACAAAGCAGCGTTTAAATAAGTTTCATACAGATCCCGGGGAGATTTGCATAAACTTTGTATTAATGTCATCATGGCAAAAGTTTTGACTGTGTACTTTGAAACTGGCAATCAGGTGTAACGGCCATGAACACATTTTAATTCACAAAGAAATGAATAATTCAGGCAATCAGCAGCAGCACATGTGAAAGTTGTGTAGTCGCTGACCTGTTTCCAGTCCCACTGCGATACCGCACGATTTACTTTGTCAGACTCTTAAGTGTTCCGGTACTTTATCTAAATGTTAAAAGAGGGAGGGCGTGTTAGTCTTTTCTTTGTCTGGTTTGAAAGAAAATAAAAACTATCTCTAAATTGAAATGTGATGTATCAAATTTAAGTGGATTGAATGACCGGTTTTTGATGAGTTTGTGAATACAGGTATACGTTATTTGTATTGTGCAGTAACACACATACACAAACATGTTCATACATACCGTATTTTCCAGACTATAAGGCGCACCTTTTGTCATAGTTTTGGCCGGGGTGCGACTTATATGTGATATTATTTGTTATTTTCACATTTGCAACCGCATTTCATACTCCAGTGTGACTTATAAATATGTTTTTTCTTCTCTATTATGCATTTTTTTGGATGTTGCAACATATAGTCCGGAAAATACGGTACATATACTACACAATTACACCTTTTTGAATGTCTAAAACACTGTATTCCCCCATCAGCAGCTTACTCAGAGTTGTATTTCGATTTTTGATTGATTTGTGTTTGAGTAATACTGCATTTCCCTTCATTTGATGCATTTCCAGTTGTCACTTGCCCCCTATCCCCGCCCTGAACGTTGTATATGTTTCAGATTAACACTGTCATCTACAATGAACGTAATGTAAAATGAAATACATGGAACATAGAAAAACATGAAAAATATATATTCCTAAAAAAATAACCTATACACCGGTTTAATCAGTAAAAGAGCACTGCACGTTTGTCCAGGTTTGAAAATGTTGCTTTCGACACGTCCGTCAATGTTGCAGTGATTTCTCATTTTAGGGAAACTTTACAAACTCCCCAAACTTTTCTTACGCCGTACACAAAAAAAGATAATGAGAGCCAAATGTCCCATGCGGTGAGTGCAGCTGTTTACTTCCTTAGCTCGTACTTATTTAGCCGCACATATAGGAGTTCAGAAAACACATCTGCTTTGCCTGAAATATCAAGTCTTTAACTACGTCAGCAACACATATGACACGTCCCACGATGGAGAGTACACACTTACTTACTTGTACATGTACTTGGATTTCAGACTGCATACTTTTACTTACTTACTAAAAAATTTGACAGTGGAACAACACTCTTACTTGAGTAAAAGTTACATGTGACAAACGTTCTGTCGTGAATCGTGCGCTCGTGATCCTGGATGAGGTCGTTTCCTTGGCAGTGATGCTTTAGTTCCTTGCTTTTTTGCTCCTTGTGTTTGTGGAAACTCTTCTTTTTCACGTCCAGGAGATGATTTGACCAGTTTTGTTTCTCCCGATCCAGTCCGCTTTGTTTCCCAAGTCTTCTCCATCGTGTCGTCCCATCTCTCTTGCAACGTCGCACTTTCCTACCGTGTCATGACGTTCCGTGTTCCGACAAACCCAGTGCGTGTTCTGGTCAGGGCGTTCGGTCGTCTCACGTCCCGTCGCATTCGGCCGGTCGACGTCAACGTATGTCCGGGCGCGGCGGGTCCTCTACCGTGGGCCCTATTCCCTCGTCCGTTGCTTTTTCCGCGATCCGTCGAACCCATCTGACGGAGTATCTGACCGGAGCCTTGTCGGTTGGCCTCGCTCGCTTCCCCCTCGATATCGGCCGCTGAAGATGTATAAGAAGCTTCAGACCGAGAAGAAAAAGTGCAATGAGGCCAGGTCAATGCAGAATATGTCACAGAAAAGGATGTTGATGCTTGAAGTGGAAAACCTCTAAATGTAGAATGTGTTTAACCTTATTACCTGCAAATCCACCTCATACGGCCATTTTCAGTTGAACTAACTGACACAAATCCATGCTTTCACACCAATCATGACAGGACTCAGAATTGGACTTTGAGAGTGCCCCCTACAGGTCGGACGACTAATTTTAGCTAAATGAATGTATCTTAACTGCATTGCAGTTAAGATACATTCATTTAGCTAAAATTACAAAATAGCATTTTTTTTAGGTTTATATTCTCACTTCCTGTTTGTGATAGCATCACAGTAGGACATTACCCAGCAAGACAAATACAAATATATGAGAGCAACTTTATTTTGTTGAATTAATGTTTAGAGAGTCAAAAAAGTTGTTTATTTTTGTAAATTCTGTGTATACTTTTGACTGGAAAGAGTGTCCCTGGTATGATGTCACTTCTTGTCTTTTTCTAGACTTTTTCTACACAAATACCTGCACGATTGGTGTAAAACTATGATTTATATGTACAACAGGTATAAACACACCAAATGCAGTCAAAATGTGAAAATCGTAGAAACCTGTCATACGCAATTTAAATGATTAGAATATTGTGTTTCTTGCACAGTTTTGATTTTCTCATGTCAGGTCTATATCCTCTGAAAACGATTTGCAATGATTAAATATGTTGTACTGCAATTACAGTAGCTTTAAAATATAAATAAGATATTACTTCTTGCCAGTTAGAGTCATTTATCAAGATTGTTTTTTTCCACCGTTTGCTTGAGTAATTTCTTCCACCACTATTTTGTACTTTTGTTTTGAAGTAACGATGCCTCTTGAGTAATACTCTGGCCTGCCCTATCCACCTCTGCACATGCTCCTCTCCAGACTTTAGCATATTGTTTTGTGTGTGCTGCACGGGTTTGTACCGAGGTCATAGCTTTGATAAGGGTTAAACTGTGTGTGAATGGCAACTTCATTCAATTTGATCCTCTCAGTGCTTTCATTAGCCTTGTAATGAGTTTGGAGCGAGACAAGGGCCCCAGGCAAAACATGTTCCCAGCCAATGGCGTGGAGGGAGGTGCGTGGAGTGTTACTATACAACTCTAAGTGTGTGTGAAGGGAGAAGCAGCAGCTGACAGATGCGGAGTGACTTATGGGAGAGGGAAACATGCCCAGGACAATGAGCTAATGTTTCATGTTGTGGGCAGGACGGCGAGCCATTTGGACAAACAGGAGCATCCGTGTGCATCGGAGGGGAAGAGCTGTTCTATTCAGACCGCATGAGATTAGAACACACGGAGAGTGCAAATACTGGGATCGGGCGGGGCAATGTGCGATTTATTTTGATTTGTCTGGAAGAAAATTATTTTCATTTGCCCCGTCAGTGAGTAAATAGCGGCAGAGCAGTGCACAGAGCAGTGCACAGAGCAGTGCACAGAGCAGTGCACAGAGCAGTGCACAGAGCAGTGCAGAGCAGTGCACAGAGCAGTGCAGAGCAGTGCACAGAGCAGTGCACAGAGCAGTGCGCAGAGCAGTGCACACTGCGCAGAGCAGTGCACAGAGCAGTGCGCAGAGCAGTGCACACTGCGCAGAGCAGTGCACAGAGCAGTGCACAGAGCAGTGCAGAGCAGTGCCCAGAGCAGTGCACAGAGCAGTGCCCAGAGCAGTGCACAGAGCAGTGCACAGAGCAGTGCAGAGCAGTGCACAGAGCAGTGCACAGAGCAGTGCAGAGCAGTGCAGAGCAGTGCACAGAGCAGTGCAGAGCAGTGCACAGAGCAGTGCACAGAGCAGTGCAGAGCAGTGCACAGAGCAGTGCACAGAGCAGTGCACAGAGCAGTGCACAGAGCAGTGCAGAGCAGTGCAGAGCAGTGCACAGAGCAGTGCGCAGAGCAGTGCACACTGCGCAGAGCAGTGCACAGAGCAGTGCACAGTCTTTCCAGAAAAAAACACAAAATGGATTGAATTTGCTTTGTCAGACTCAGTATTTCTCTTTTAAGAACATGCAAAATGCACTGCGCTTCACACGAGTGAGAGGACTGTCCTTTCACTCAGCTCCTTTGCCAGCTGGTACAGCTGGCAGCCCGGTGTAAACGCTCTCTCTTCTTTCTCACACTTATTGTGCTTTATTTCCTATATTTTGTAAATATAGTTAGTATATTTTTTCTATTTTACTGTACGATAGGGACACGCGCTGGAATAGTTTTTTAATTCAACTGTTTTTGACTTTTTTCGGCTGGATTTGAGCGTTTTTCGTTGCGTTCGTTGTGTTGTTGTGACGTGAGCTAGCTCCGAGCGAGCCCATCAGCCCCCCCCCCCCGCGCCCTCCGGCCGCGCTAAAGTACGGCGTGTCGTCGGTACACGTTTATATACACGTTTATATGAAAGAGGAACTTGACGAACGATCGGGACACGCACTGGAATCGCTTTAAATGAACTTGTTTTGACTTTATTCGGCTGGATTGAGTGTTTTCGTCATGTCGTTGCTATGTGCCTTGGCTCTGAGTCCCCCGGCTCCGGCCCCGCCCTCTGGCCGGCGCCGTACCGCGTTTACACAAAGGAGGAACTCATGAAACTGCGGAGAACTGTCGTCTTACCCGGAGATCGTCACGTTATCCCGGCGGACATCCTAAGGAAAACGCAACAAAGCAGACGGGCTGGACGTAAACTCCGAGAGAAGAGAGGGACAAACAGGAAGTCGGTTCCCGCCGTAGTCATGGGTAACGTGAGGTCCCTTCAAAATAAAATGACGGAAATAGCGAGCCTCATGCGGTCCCAGAGGATTTATAGGGACAGCAGCGTCTTGATTTTCACAGAGACCTGGTTAACAGCAGAAATGCCAGACTCTATTGTAGGTTTGGACAATTTTCATCTGCTGCGGGCGGACAGAACGAGAGAATGCAGGAAGAAAAGAGGTGGAGGTCTGGTGATGTATGTGAACACGAGCTGGTCCAAACCCGAACACTGCACAGTGAGGGAGCAGCTATGTAACAAGGATATTGAACTATTGGCTATTGGCATGAGGCCATATTATCTGCCCCGGGAGTTCTCACATGTGATTTTGATCGCAGTCTATGTGGCCCCGTCTGCCAATGCTGAAGATGCTTGTGAAGCACTGCTCTCCTGCACTTGTAGGCTGCAAACACAGCATCCACAGGCTCTCTTCCTCATCTCTGGTGACTTTAACCACGCTTCTCCCTCTTCTGTTCTACCAACATACACCCAGTATGTTACCTGCCCCACCAGAGAGAATAGAACATTGGACTTGTTTTTTGCCAACACCAAGGAGGCTTATTCCTCTTCCCCCCTCCCTCCCCTGGGCAGCTCGGACCACAACCTTGTACATCTGAGGCCTGTGTATGAACCCATCGTGCGCAGGCAGCCTGTGGTGTCCCGTGAGGTGAGGATGTGGTCTGCTGAGAGCGAGGAGGCTCTGAGGGACTGCTTCAGCACCACTGTCTGGACTGAGCTTTATGACCCACATGGGGAGGACATCAACACCATCACAGAGTGCATCACGGACTACATCAACTTCTGTTTTGAGAACATTGTTCCCTCCCGGACGGTGCAGTGTTTTCCAAACAACAAGCCATGGATTAACCGTGAACTGAAGGCTCTGCTGAAGGAGAAGAAGAGAGCCTTCAGGTCAGGGAAAAAGGAGGAGCTGAGGACTGTGCAGAAGGAGCTGAGGAGGAAGATCAGGCAGGCTGAGGCCGGCTACAGGAGGAGGATGGAGGAGCAGCTGCAGCAGAACATTCAGGGAGTGTGGAGGAGCCTGAAAACCATATCGGGTTCAAAATCCCCCCTGCCCAGACAGAGGGGGATCTACAGTGGGTGAATGATTTAAATGCTCACTTCTTGAGGTTTGATCGGTCACCCGCCCCTCCCCCTGCACAGCTGCATGCTCCCTCTTCCACAGCTGGACAATGCCCTGCATCTGTTCCTCTTCGCTTATCTGCCCCGGACAATCAGCTCCCCACTTCGCCTGGACTCACCCATCCCCCCAGCACACGGTCCCCCTGCCAACCACTGACTGTCACAGCAGCACAGGTGAGGAGTGAGCTGAAGAGGATTAAAGTGAGGAAGGCAGCAGGACCTGATGGCATCAGCCCCAGGCTCCTCAAGTCCTGCGCAGATGAACTGTGTGGAGTTATGGAGCATGTCTTCAACATGAGCCTGAAGCTGAGGGTGGTACCACAGGTCTGGAAGACCTCCTGTCTGGTACCTGTGCCTAAGACACCGCGCCCCAAAGACCTCAACAGCTTCAGGCCAGTGGCTCTCACTTCCCACCTGATGAAGACACTGGAGCGGCTAGTCCTGGACCACCTCCGCTCCACCGTGAGCTCAGCCATGGACCCGCTGCAGTTTGCATATCGGTCTGGCATCGGAGTGGAGGACGCTGTCATCTCCCTGCTGCACCGCTCTCTCTCTCACCTGGAAAAGCCTGGCAGCTCTGTGAGGATTCTGTTCTTCGATCTTTCCAGCGCCTTCAACACCATCCAGCCGCTGCTCCTGAGGGACAAGCTGGAGACGGCTGGTGTGGAGTATGACCTGGCAGAGTGGATCCTGGACTACCTCACAGACCGACCCCAGTTTGTGAGAGCACGGGACTGTGTGTCTGACACTCGGACCTGCAGTGTGGGGGCGCCCCAGGGCACTGTCCTCGCGCCCTTTCTCTTCACCCTTTACACTGCAGACTTCAGACATGACACGGACAGCTGTGTCCTGCTGAAGTTCTCTGACGACTCTGCCATCATCGAACTCATCACGGACGACGATGACGCGGAGTACAGAGGACTGGAGCAGGACTTTGTGGACTGGTGTCAGCGGAACCACCTCCTCATCAACGCGGGGAAGACCAAGGAGATGGTGGTGGATTTCCGCAGACGCCACCCCACTGCCCCCTCACCAGTGAACATCCAGGGACGGGACATTGAGAGAGTGGACTCGTACAAGTACCTGGGTGTTCATCTGAACCACAAACTGGACTGGACTCATAACACGGACGCACTGTACAGGAAGAGCCAGAGTCGGCTCTACCTCCTGAGGAGACTCAGGTCTTTTGGAGTGACAGGGCCACTCCTGAAGACCTTCTATGACTCTGTGGTGGCATCAGCTCCTGTAGGTGTGGCCTGCTGGAGCAGCAGCATCACAGAGAGGGAGAGGAAGAGGCTGGACAGAGTCATCAAGAAGTCCAGCTCCGTCCTGGGCTGTGCTCTGGACTCGGTGCAGGAGGTGGGGGACAGGAGGGTCCTGGCTAGATTCACATCTATGCTGGACCATGAGTGTCACCCCCTGCAGGACACTCTGTCCGCTCTGGAGAGCAGCTTCAGTGAGAGACTGATCCACACTCAATGTGTGAAGGAAAGGTTCCGTAGGTCTTTCCTTCCTGCTGCTGTCAGACTTTATAACAAAAACTGTTAGTACTGAACACTCGCAATACTGACCTAACCTAATACTGATGTGCAATTCTGTCATATGTGCAATTGCTGTTGGAATTCACGTGCAATTACTGTGCAATTACTGTGAAATTCATGTGCAATCTATGTGCTGTCGTGACACATATTCATGTGCAATTACTGTCGTGATCACATGCAATGGTATTTATGTATTTATTTATTTGTCTATGGGATTTTTTTATTTATTTATAGGAGATCATCTACTGAAAGTGTTTTTCAGACTTCCTATAAGTGATCTGTTCTTCTGTATCTACCTCTGTATCTACCTGCGTTGCACCAATGAAATTTCCCCATGTGGGACAATAAAGGAATATCTTATCTTATCTTATCTTATCTTTTATAAACATATAGATGTTCCCAGGTGAAGTATAGACATGGTACATAAAGGTCTAAACATGCTGCCTGTGATCATCCATCTATAACTCACTCTGCACTTTGTGTTCCTTCATTACTGATTTATTTTAACAAACTGGAAGTGAAGCTCTGTATTTTTAAGGCGACCAGAACCAGCCGGTTGATTTGAGTCACACTGACATGAGACGCATTTAATAAGTTCTACTTTCTGAAACTCTAAAAAGTGATTTCCCTTCAATATAAATCGTCATCAGAAACCAAAAACCCAGTCTGCCATGTGAAAATCAAATACACTCTTTTTTCAGCTAATTTAAAGCCCATTTCCCCAGAACTGAAGCATCTTGACATGTTTAAATGATCAGTGTTTACTGTGTCTACTCATTGTGTCTGCTGGATGTACAGTGCAGTCGGTTTACAGTCGGCCACATGATGTTCCTCCTGATTGAACTCCGATACAGACATTAAACCGTCCGCCGCCTCAGGCCCACATTACACTACACGAGCAGATATCAGACGCAGAAATGTGCCCTCAGCAGCGACTTCTCTCAGCGGCGCCTTGACACTTTTTATGCCTCCGCTTTGTATTCCCGCCGTTGTGTCGACGAAATGAAAAACACCCTTATCTCGTCGCTTTGTAGTCTCGTGTAGCCGCGCAATGTTTACACCCGCCAACCCGCTGCCGCCGCCGACACCCCCCCCGGGCGAATCTCACAAGTGGCACCCGTCGTCACGTCGTCAGCGGCGGAGAGAGGCGGGCTGACGAGGCGAACATCGGGCGCGCTTTTCTGTCACGTAGCATTGTGGCTCGACAGCTAGCTCCTCTCTCTCCTCCGCCATTGTGAGCGAGGAAACGAGCGCTTTGATCAGGCTGAAGTCTGGGTGGTGAGCGGCGCCGCGGTGACGGAACTGGAGAAAAGAGGGCCGCGCTTGTCAGATTTGGCTGGTGAGGCCCCGGGTAGATCTGAAGAGAGAGCTCGCAGAGGACGATCAAAGCCAGGTTAAGTCTCTAATAGAGCTGTCGTTTAAGCTGATCTCTTCCCGATGCTCTGAAGCCGTCAGCCTCCCGCGGATCGGGGATGACGAGGCCCGAGCGGGTTTTTGTGTCAATATTTTCCGTATTTTTGTTCTGGAAGGAGAGATTGTGGAAGAAGAGAAGGCTGTGCGCCGGGATGAAATAATGGAGTAGGTAAATGGATTAGTCATATGCCGACTTCACTGTGAACTTGCCTCTTTTGAACCAGGCCACAGCAATTCTTTTATTAGAGAAATTACAGCTAAAGCGTGTTGGAATTATCTGAATTTTATTGGAACATGTTAGACAAATATATTTAACAGGCAGATGTACTCTATCAGAAGTTTAATGGGAGGAGAGTACCGTATTTTCCGGACTATAAGTCCGGAAAATACGGTACATCGTTTTGTTTTGGCTGGGCGCGACTTATGATGTAATTTGTTATTTTCACACTGGCAACCACAAGAGGGCGCTCTAGGCTCTAAGCGACACAGAAGAAGAATCTGCACTTCCTCTTCTTCTGGAGTTTGTGGAGTTGTTTAGAAGTGACACAGAGGAAGAAGAATTCAATGGATTTAGTGATTTGGGGTAAAACTGATGCTTTGGTAAACTTGTTAGCATGTTCTTTATGCTATAGTTGTCTGAATAACTGTTCATATGTTACGTTAACATACCAGACAAAATTTGCAAGTGATTTTCTTAAAATAGAAGCCTTAAGTCACTATAAAGGAACTGACGTTATACTTCTGTTAGTTGGATTAGCGCTGTCCTCAGGAGGAGTAATCACCTGAAATGTCTTTTCCGTCTGACTCTCATTCCCATTGTACTTGATTAGCGAGCCAATCAAATTATTGCCTCGCTTTTTCTTGACCAAGGTGTGAAGATACTGCTGTAAACAGTTGAGAAATGACCTTAATCCACCATTTTCTCTGTCCTATTTCACACAATGGCCTTCTTAACACCTCATTTCAAAGCCTCTCTTCTCTCTGCTTGAACTCTGCACTGTCACTGTCTTCAAAATCACCAAACCGTCCATTTGGACTTTTTCGTATCGTGTATTCTCTTCCAACGCTCGTGCACAAAGTTTTACCCGTGCATCTCGTCTAAACCCGCCTGTTTGCAACCGCCGCCCGCAGCTGGTGTCCAGGCCTGACACGGCGATGCGTCTGCGCGCACGGTCCGGTCGCTCCTCGGGGACCGCCGCCCGCGCACGAGGGGACCCTGGGTGTTTATTAGAGAGCGCAAAGAGTGACGCGGGGCCCCCGGTCTGATAGGGCCCTCGCTCACTCCGCTTCGAGCGCCGCTGACGGGCGGAAGAACGACCAAAGTGGGACGTGTGCGAGGCGGCCACGCAGGCTTTAGTGCCCCACAAGGAGACGCATCGATCTGAGCCGGGCCGGGCCGTCTCGTGGCCGCAGATGCGGGAGGAAAGTTTTGACAGCTGACATTCATCGTGAACGCCGTCTTTTGCGATTGGAAAGTGAATGATGGACAGATATTGGCGAGAACGATGTCTATAACTTCAATTTTCAATACTTTAGCTTTCAAAATGTAGTTTCAGGCCAACGTCACGCGACCAGATGCCAACAAAAAAAAACAAGTATGTAGATAAAAAAAAGAGAAACCTCAAGGATTTATCAATTTATAAAACTAAAAACAAGCAGCACAAAAACCTTTTACGCCAGTGTAAGTAATGGAAGCTTCAAGGAACAAGCACATTACATCACATTTAGCATCTTTGTCGTGTTATGGCTGGTATACCTGATTTCTAGTTTGTCACTCTCAAAAACCCGCTTGACACATCCTTCATATCAAACACGTACATTTTTAGCTTTAGAACAGCTTTTTTCTTATGGCAAAGTGAAGCTGGGGCCAAAACGCCTTCAATCAGAGCACTTCAAGTATATGGCTCTTACTTTGGGCTTTACAAAAGATCAAATGCTTTTTTATTAGATGCAGGCAGCGAGCATCAGTCTCATTTTGACACGACGTGCAGCTCTTACAGTTCACTCTTTGGGCTAAAATACTTAATTTAATCATTTTCGAAATTATAGTCGGGTGTTTTAACTTTGGAATCAGTTTTAGTATAATTTGTTGTAAAGTTCTCTCTCTCCATATATTTATACACACCGTATTTTCCGGACGATAAGTTTTCATAGTTTTGGCCGAGGTGCAACTTACACTTATTTTTATACTTATATACTTATACTTATACTCCGGAGCAACTTATATGTGATATTGTTTGCTATTTTCACACTTGCAACCACATTTCATACTCCAGTGCAACTTTTTCTTCTCTATTATGCATTTTTAGGTGCGACTCATAGTCCGGAAAACACGGTATACAGTAAATCAATATGAAAAGTGGATTTGGAAAACGACGTTCAGACAAATGAGGATTCAGTGGCGGAAACCCGTAAATGCGCAGCACAATAATTAGCCTCCCTGTTTTGACCCTTAATGTCCGCCCCCCCGTCTCCGCCCCCACACTGCAACAACACACATCGGGGGCCTTTAAATGTGCCTTTAAATTGCCCAAAGGAATGAGTAAACGAGACACTAACGTTGCCCATCTCTTCCATCTTAACCTCACGATTAGCCGCTGATTGTCCGCGGAGTATGCACATCATGCCCCGAGTGGGACGGTGTGGGCTTTTGTCCCGATCCAGAGCCCGAATAAACAGGGAAATCAATGACAAATCAGCCGTGGTTCTGAAGTGGCGGCTCGAGTGCCATAGTAACCGGCGTAAACAAAGCAGTGTTGACGGAGTACTTTTGTTTGTTAAAGGCACCAAATGTCAAGGAAACATTTGTACTGGTTGTGATGATTCATTTCAACATTTTACTTTTTATTTACTGCAAAAATGATGCTGGAATTTCAGCATTCGAAATTCTAAAGCCGATATAATTAAACCCAAGTCTGCATAAATGTGTCCTGATTATGCGACGACATATTCAGGACTCATGCAGTTTAAAATATGCAAGAGTTACTTTATTATGAAGTCAATATTGGTGTATTAACTGCCCAGATCATCAGATATGATTTTGAGCTTTTCAGTTTGGATTAATAACCTGCCACTTCTCGTTAAAAGTCTGTGAAATGTGGTATGAAGCTTTTAGTTGGCATACAAACAATATGATGTTATCTCAGGTGCTCCGGTTACCTTAGACCACCAAAAACATGTGCAATAAGGAGGGACATTCCTGGTTTAATTAATAAATACAATCAATAAAATCAACAAAATCAAATAAATCAATACAAGAAGATAAATAAAGTAAATAAATTAAAATAAATAAAATAAATAAAATAAATAAAATAAATAAAATAAATAAAATAAATAAAATAAATAAAATAAATAAAATAAATAAAATAAATAAAATAAGATACATAAATTAAAATAAATAAATCTTATCAATACAATAAGATAAATAAAATAAATAAATTAAAATAAATTAAAATAAATTAAAATAAATTAAAATAAATAAAACAAATAAAACAAATAAAATAAATAAAATAAATAAAATAAATAAAATAAATAAAATAAATAAAATAAATAAAATAAATAAAATAAATAAATACAGAAAATGAAATAAAATTAATAAAATAAATACTTAGCTTTTAAGGCGTACTATGTAACTGTTCATGTGCAATGTCCACCTTCTGTTTGTCTCCATGGACAATAAAACAACTGTGATTGAATAAATAGCAGATAGATGGGTTTGTTTTTTAATACTTTGAAACATTCCAAACAGTAACACGTCCATGAAGCAGGTGGAAGATGTTACAATAAACAGGGGATTGTGGGTTTAATCAACAGGGTCTGGGCTTTGTTAATATGTGTCCGTCTTCTTAGAGCGTGTCCGTCAGGTGAATTGTGGCTTCACACTGCCCCATAATGAACAGAAGGTTGTCAGGGTGACTGCATTTGACTCCTCCTTCAACCAATGCCTAGCTTTAACTTGTCACGAGCAGTGGTTGATCTTAGGAATACAAGCTGTAAGATTAGCTTCAATGATTTTTTTTTATTTTAAAGATGTTTTATTGATGTTTTATTGATACTAAGGAAAAGTTTGGATACTCAATATTTATTTTATTGCCACAATGATGATTAAAACCACCTTTTAGACAATAGAGAATAATTTCCAATGCAAAACAGAGCAATTTTGATTAATATTAACATGAAGTATACACTATTTTGGAAAACAAGATTCAGACTAAAACTATTCAGGAAAGATTTTTTTTTTTTTACAACTTCATAGCAACTACAGTCCAACACTGCTCATTTTGGTTAGTTACCATAAAAAAAGACATGATGTAAACCAAGAAACAGAAGAAGAAGAAAAGAACCACGCAGCATGCTGTTTTTTCCGTCAGACTTGGGTAGATTCTGGTTGCATATTGATTCCAGTCTGTTCTAAATTTCCTTCACGTTTTGGCAGAGGAACAGGAGAGGAAACGGAGCAGAACCCTCCAGACATCTGCAGGTGGGCCGCTCCGCATCCGCCGCCGCCGGGGAGGGGCACTGGAGGGGGGTAAATACTCGCCGTGAAGTCAGGGTGATACTGTGAGCAAATCAGTGAAATCGTTTTTTCCTCACTTTTTCTTTTCAGATTCATATTTGTTATAAAGAAAGGTGCACAATGTGAGCTTTGAGGTGACAAAAAAAGAGAGGTTTCACCAAGAATGTTCCACAAAAATGGCAAACAACTCAAAAAAAACCTTCCAAACCTGGCATAAAACACCGTAATTGAACACATAAAAGTTAGATGTGTTTAAACTATATTGTGGAACATTCCAGACACAACCATAATGTTCAGGTGATGGACACAGCACATCTTTAAATGACCCTTTTCAGAACTGTCCAAATGGAGTAAAATGGCCACTAAAAGCAACAAACAAACGTTTTTCAGAGTTTATATTTTCTGCAATGGTAAATCTGTTGCAGTGTTCTTGACCTTTTGAAAACACATTTCCAAACCAATCGCCCGCTTGTAAAAGTCAAACAACTAAATAAAAGTGAGAATATGTGCTGTTATTTAGAGCTTAGTTAGAATAACGACATTATTTGGTTTTCATTTTCTGGGAGAGTGTCCTGTACCTGCTCGTCTCCATGGAAACTTGGCCCGTAAAGTTCCATCTTACGTCTCTAAGGCAGATGTGTCCAAACCTTGTTCTCTGGAGGCCAGACTGATTCACCACTCATTCAATAAATAAGGTTAGCACTAGAAGTTATCGGAACGGAAGTTACAGAATCCAATATGGTGGCCCTCGTGGCGGCCCAAATCACTTGCGGTTAGCGACAAGGCGTCTTCACCATTTTGTTACAGGTGAAGGGGGCACATTTCCCGTCTCACAGCGGAAAATCTTCAGATGTTTTGACTCGGGGGTGAAAGACACGACTTGGGGTGCAGGAGATCATGGGTTCGACTCCCGCATGGAGCTGAATTTATTTTGAGAAAAAGTCTAGTTTGTTTTGGGATGAGTTAGCTTCACTCTTGCTAATCCAGAGCCATGGCAAAAACTAGTTTTAACCAGACGAAGTAAAGCTAACTTTCCTCATTCATTGTCATTATTCAACTTCAAGAAAATAATGGCTGGATCAGATGAACAGGTGAGCAAACATTTACATTAGGGTTAGGGTTAGGATTAGGGGTTAGGGGTTAGGGCTAGGGTTAGGGGTTAGAAATTGGGGGTTAGGATTAGGATTAGAGGTTAGGGTTGGGGGTTAGGATTAGGGGTTAGGGTTGGGGGTTAGGTTTAGGGTTACGGTTACGGTTACGGTGTTACGGTTAACCCAGATCCAGTAGTAACTTCCGTCCCGATTCTGTATATGATCTAGTGCTAACACATTTATTAATAAGGCTTGCATTATCTAGCTTGCATTTATTTCATTACAATAGATTTTGTTGCTGAAAATACATTAAAACATGCATGCTTAAGGCTCATTAATGCTCTACGTTCATAAATGCATACAAATACACATTCCGCCTTTGTTCCAGAGCTTTTGGATGCGTCGCAACGGAGCTGTTCACGCGTTGACCACTGGGGATAGAAGGAAGCTCGACATTTAAGTGCCGCTTCCACCTGCAGTAACTCATAGGTTAACCCAGTTCCAGCTCTTAATCCTTCAGTCACGCTCTCCACATCCGCGATCAGAGCCGCAGCCAAACCCGACCCAGGGCCAGAGCTGCATCAGGCCCTTGATTAACCGTCTCTGATTATTCGAGAGTATAATTGAACATGTTGCAGATCCCACATTTGCGCTATCGACGAGCCGCCAGCTACGACCGCGATGCTAATTCCAACTCCGCCGTGGCTCATTACAGTGGGAAAAATTAAGGCATTCTCCATCGATTACGCGCCGGCCTGAGCAGGGGAGGAACAAACGGGCAGCGACAGACTGATCATCGCGTGTAATCAGCCGCGTGGTGTTTGTCATTACGCCTCGTGCAAAAACCCGGCCCGTCGCCCCGAGGTGAGCGCTCTCCCCTCGCACTTTGGGATGCGGGCTTAGCTTTTTAATCAAACGCAAATCAGAATAAACAGCCATCGCACGGCCCTTCAGGTTGCGAAACATTGAGCTACTCTGCAAAAGAAATGATTGCGAATGCCTGAAATCGTGCTGCTGTTTGAGTGGAAACAAACGGTTCAATAGTCGGACCAAACACGGGGACATTTGATATTCGGGGATATTTTTTTGATCTTTTCAGATGGTATTCCAACAGTGAAAGGAGGACATAGTAGCTCGTTGCAGCTGGTTGCGGCTAAATGCTCATGTACTTGTTTTAAAACCTGCGGAGGCTTCTGTCTGTCCTCTATGTCGTTCTTTTAGTCCATTTCCTCAGAACTTGGGAACACAATGACGCTTTTCAAGTGACTAGAACAAGCAAAACACATAAATGTTTCCCTCACCTTGTTCTCTTGGCTCTTTTCCAACAAATGGGATCTAAAAACTGCTGTGGACTCGACGTTAGTTTGTTCTTGTTGCTCTTTTTTCAGCTCCTTTTGGTCGTTCCTCTAACCGCGACTGACTTTGAGCTTCCACTGGTGCTCGTTTAACAGAACGCAGCCTCGGCATTAGAGACGGCTGGAAGTACAAATCCAGAGACGCTAACTCGGAACGCACTGGAGTATAAATGAGCTCGTTCCTCACCAGCCCTTTGGCCCCATCGCTGCAGCGTTTGTCAAAGCTCGTCCCAAAACACAAGCGACATGAATACTTTCTGTGGGTTTTTCCTCATAATTACACGAGGATGCACCAATAAAGCTCATTGAATGTTTTTGTTTTTCTGACAAATGAAAATGTATGAGAGGGACTTTATTTTGTTGAATTATGCTTAGAATATCATAATGTGTGGGTTTTTTTGGTGAAAATTCTGCATAAATCACGTGTACCTGGTGTGATGTAACTTCCTGTCAATTTCTACAGATTCTTATTTACTTTTCTCCACAAATGCCTGCTCGTAAAACTACAATGTATATGTACAACAGGTATATCACACACCAAATAAGCCAAAATTATAAAATCGTATCATTGGCACGTTTATACTAATGAGGCTTGAATGAGTATTTAGTGTATATTTCTGGACAATCTTATGACATTTATGCCAGACTGCAGTCCTGTACAAACCATTTATGTTCAAACAATCTGCAAAAACAACCACTATCACACGACGCCGTTCAACATTGTACCATTTTCTAGCATAGAATAATCAAACCGGCCCCCTCGCGTTCATTAGCATACGTCTCCGCGGCGACACGGGCCTGTTCTGGAATCAAAGCCGCTCCTATCACCCGCTTGGCTGCAGCCTTGCTCGTAGACGACGTTTGTCAAGTGTGATTTAGTCGAGGCGCGCTCCTATCTGCTGCCTTTGAAGTGCGCTGATACGGACATGTGGAAGGGCCCATGTAAAAAGGGGAAGAAAGTTTCAGCGTGCGGAGATAAAAAGCTGCTGAAATGATCTAAAACCCACAGAAAAGACCGTCAAAATGGGCCCGCGACCTTAGATGACACTTAATAGAACAGAGCAAAGTTAGATATGAGAGCGTCGCTTATTCCAGACGATCAAGACGACGAGATTCAAGGTGAAACGATGAGTGAAGAAAATGAGTGAAAAACAATGTCTTGATCTGCGTAGTTGTTGAATATTAAAGGCTTTATATTTGCTATTTATTGGCTATTAAACACGCTCTTGAGTACTTTTGCTTTAGCGTCTAACAGTGTAGAACGTAGAATAATGTATGTACTGAAAACTACACATGCCTGTCACGAGTTGGGAATAGAAATACGGTTCTATGAGGTCTGGGGATGATTTATGGACTCAAAAACAGCAGCTACGGATCAATACATTTGAGATATACCGGGGTTTTTGAGTGTGGAAGACAGCATCGAGCATGAATGAAGGTGAATACAGTTTATAACATGGTCAAAAACTGCTCAAAATACAAAACGTTGAATAATATGTGTCCTTTAATGTTGACTAAATGATCCACTCTTTTGTATGATTCTAATTCTAAGAGTATCAATTCATAAATGGATAAATGCTAATGGGTTTACATGACACAAATCACTATCAATAGCTCATTAGTTCGGCCTAATTGGATTCAGAAATGTATCGGGATGAACACAGAAGGGCTGGAACGGGATCTCGTGAGTTGAAAATGCACCAGATTATCGTCCCTCTGGAGAATGAACTCGTAATGTTCTTCCTTTTCTTTTTAGATTTGAATTCAAGTTGAAGAATGCACTGATTATGAACAAACAATTGCATGACTACGTATCTTAATTTAATCTTCGTATTGTGGAGCCAATATTGTATCGTCTCGTGGGACGTATAATCGGGACACATCTTAGAACATATTCTTCAACGAGAGATAAACGACAACACTGGTAGAACAAGCAATTTAACAATACAAAAAAAGTACTGGAAAATATTTTCCGTGGACACAGTTTTCACGATGTCATCCGGAGTGAGTCGGCGCTGGTCATTTATCCGTCCGTCTCCGTAAATCAAACGTGCATAGAGCGCATAGGTCGCATAGTTAACAACCTGCGAGCACCGGCCCGCCATTAAAGCTGCACTAAAGCTTCATGGGTTGAAAAATGACCCGCTTCCAACATGTATCGCCGTGTTGTAGCCCTGGCTCCATGACGGCTGCAATCATGTCATTACCTGCACCATTTGTCCCCCGCAGCCGAGGGTAATGGCCGCTGATGGACCTCGCTCGTCACCCACGCGCCCACACGAGCTGCTCTTTCACCGTCACATTCGCAATCAGACCATTTTCCAACACCGAGATATCAACTACAGCCACGGATCTACGGGTTGTTTCGATACGTGGCGGCTAACGGGACCTAGCAGTGCGATATAGGCACCGGGAACATAGATGATGGTGTAAAAGTGGCACGTTTAGTGGGTGCAGTTGGCAAGAAATGAACGGCTGAGTCGAAACTTTGTGAGGGCTGAGCTTGTCTGTAATGGCAAACCGATCAGACATGGCGGTGGTGGATGAACAGCAGAGGAAAGCTATTGTGGTTGACGTGGCAACACCAAGTCATGGCAACGTCAGGAAAAAGGAACATGGAGGAATACCAAGGGCTCAGAGAGGAGATGGGGAAGAGCTAGAAAGAGCTGGAGAATAGCTGGAGAAGAGCTGGAGAAGAGCTGGAGAAGAGCTAGAGAAGAGCTGGAGAAGAGCTGGAGAAGAGCTAGAGAAGAGCTGGAGAAGAGCTAGAGAAGGGCTGGAGAAGAGCTAGAAAAGAGCTGGAGAAGAGCCGGAGAAGAGCTAGAGAAGAGCTGGAGAAGAGCCGGAGAAGAGCTGGAGAAGAGCTAGAGAAGAGCTGGAGAAGAGCTGGAGAAGAGCTGGAGAAGAGCTAGAGAAGAGCTATAGAAGAGCTAGAGAAGAGCTAGAGAAGAGCTAGAGAAGAGCTAGAGAAGAGCTAGAGAAGAGCTGGAGAAGAGCTAGAGAAGGGCTGGAGAAGAGCTAGAAAAGAGCTGGAGAAGAGCTGGAGAAGAGCTAGAGAAGAGCCGGAGAAGAGCCGGAGAAGAGCCGGAGAAGAGCTGGAGAAGAGCCGGAGAAGAGCTGGAGAAGAGCTAGAGAAGAGCTAGAGAAGAGCTGGAGAAGAGCTGGAGAAGAGCCGGAGAAGAGCTGGAGAAGAGCTAGAGAAGAGCTAGAGAAGAGCTAGAGAAGAGCTAGAGAAGAGCTAGAGAAGAGCTAGAGAAGAGCTAGAGAAGAGCTGGAGAAGGGCTAGAGAAGGGCTGGAGAAGAGCTAGAAAAGAGCTGGAGAAGAGCTGGAGAAGAGCTAGAGAAGAGCCGGAGAAGAGCCGGAGAAGAGCCGGAGAAGAGCCGGAGAAGAGCCGGAGAAGAGCTGGAGAAGAGCTAGAGAAGAGCTAGAGAAGAGCTGGAGAAGAGCCGGAGAAGAGCCGGAGAAGAGCTAGAGAAGACTAGAGAAGAGCTAGAGAAGAGCTAGAGAAGAGCTAGAGAAGAGCTAGAGAAGAGCTAGAGAAGAGTTGGAGAAGAGCCG
>NW_027315945.1:35327222-35377222 GCF_026437365.1 Eucyclogobius newberryi | reverse complement strand
CTCCCTCCCTCCTCCTCCTCCCCCTCTCTCTCTCTCCTTCCTCCTCCTTCTCTCTCCCTCTTCCCCCCTCTCTCCCTCCATCCTCCTCCCCCTCTCTCCTCCTCCCTCCCTCCTCCCCCCTCTCTCTTTCCCTCCCTCCCTCCTCCTCCTCCCCCTCTCTCTCTCTCCTTCCTCCTCCCTCTCTCTCCCTCCTCCCCTCTCTCCCTCCCTCCTCCTCCCCCTCTCTCTCCCTCCCTCCTCCTCCCTCCCTCTCTCTCCCTCCTCCCCCTCTCTCTCCCTCCTCCCCCTCTCTCTCTCTCCCTCCTCCCCCTCTCTCTCCCTCCATCCTCCTCCTCCCTCTCTCTCCCTCCTCCCCCTCTCTCTCCCTCCTCCCCCTCTCTCTCTCTCCCTCCTCCCCCTCTCTCTCCCTCCATCCTCCTCCTCCCTCTCTCTCCCTCCTCCCCCTCTCTCTCTCTCCCTCCTCCCCCTCCCTCTCTCTCCCTCCTCCCCCTCTCTCTCTCTCCCTCCTCCCCCTCTCTCTCCCTCCTCCCCCTCTCTCTCTCTCCCTCCTCCCCCTCTCTCTCCCTCCATCCTCCTCCTCCCTCTCTCTCCCTCCTCCCCCTCTCTCTCTCTCCCTCCTCCCCCTCTCTCTCCCTCCATCCTCCTCCTCCCTCTCTCTCCCTCCTCCCCCTCTCTCTCTCTCCCTCCTCCCCCTCTCTCTCCCTCCATCCTCCTCCTCCCTCTCTCGCACTCCTCCCCCCCTCCCCTCCACTACTCGTTGTGACACATGTTTGCTGATGTGCTTCTGTCTCGTTCCCCTCAGCCACACAGGTCAGTGCCACAGAGCTACAAGATGTGTTCCAGGAAACCTCCTCCAACATCTTCCAGATCAACGCCAACGGTAAATACACACAATACACACAATACACACAATACATACAATACACACAATACACACAATACATACACAAATACACATACACAATACATACACAAATACACATAATACACATAATACATTCACAAATACAGACAATACACTCACAAATACACACAATACATACACAAATACACACAATACACCCACAAATACACACAATACATTCACAAATACACACAATACATTCACAAATACACACAGTACATTCACAAATACACACAATACATTCACAAATACACACAATACATTCACAAATACAAACAATACATACACAAATACACACAATACATTCACAAATACATACACAAATACACAATACATACACAAATATACACAATACACACACAAATACACACAATACGTACACAAATACACACAATACATACACAAATACACATAATACATACACAAATACACACAATACATTCACAAATACACACAATACATTCACAAATACACACAATACATTCACAAATACACACAATACATACACAAATACACAATACATACACAAATACACAAATATACACAATACATACACAAAAATACACAATACACACAATACATACACAAATACACACCAAACCTTCACGTCACGAATAATAACCACTGTGTGTGTTTGTAATCTGAAAAGTTTACACGACTCAGAACGAAGAATCCACAACCTGAGCAAAGTAATAATCAGATTTGTATTGTAAAGAAGTGAACAGTTATTAGTATATCAGAACTGAGATGGTAATTATAAGTAAACATAATTGAAGATGGTAATATGAATACTGTAAATAATTCTGATGTCAAGCTTGTTTAAAGGAAAAAACCCAAACAGTATTATAAAGGAAGTTTGACCAATGAAGTTCCAGTTAAATATGTTATTCTCTCCTCCCACAAATTTAAAATGTGATGTGAATTACACTTTAATCTTTATTGTGAATTAGAACAGTTGATTCCCGTAATATGACAATTAAATGTATCCTGCTCAGATCTGCTAAAAACCCACCAATCACACTTGGGAATATTATAATCGATTATCGCTTATGAAAATCAGGATTATCTCAAAGTAATACGCTCGTTAGAGAGTGAATAAATGAGAACAAAATACTTAATCATCTTTGTGATTGTTGTTTCCTCAGATTGTGACGATAAGCAAAACAAAAAAGTAAATGAATAAATGAAATGAATTCACTAATTAAACTCAGATAAACCTTCAGCCGTTCAAAATCCCGTGTACTTTCCACACACTCGAGTAGCCAGTCTCATATTTTGCCGACTGCTTAAATATAATGTAGTTTTGACAGTTTATCATCGGAGTTTTCCCACGTCGCCGTCAAAGTAAGCTTTTGTCTTCGTTAACGTTTGTCGCTCGTCTTCTTCTTCTTCCAGTCGTGGCGCTGGAGAAGAGCCTGCAGTCGCTGGGCACGTCGCGGGACACGCCGGAGCTGCGCCAAACGCTGTAAGACTGACCAATCAGAACGCAGAACGACACAAACTAAACAACAACACGACAACAACACAAACCAAACAACAACACGACGACAACAACAACAACAACACAAACTAAACAACAACAGAATAGAAAAGACAATAAAAGTACAAGCAAAACAGACAAAGACAAACACACAGAGCGAGCTGGACCCGGAGGACTTGAGTTAAATATATGCATACATAACAATATATAAACACACATATACATACACACACACATATATATATATATATATATATATATATATATATATATATATATATATATATATATATATACATACACAAAGAAGAATTACAGAGGATCAGCTAAGATAATTGTCCCATTTTGACCGTTGTCTTTTAAATTTGTCGTTTTTTTACGTTGAGTCCTGAGGTTATTTGTTCCCGTACGTCTGTCGTGATATCCGTCCAGTCCTGTGTCGTCATGGCGATTTGAGTCATCCATTTTTTTTGTGGGAGGGGCTTCTCCCCAGCCGCCAGGAGAATATTCCAGAGATAGCCTTCCATCGTGTCCATTGTGGGAGGTTTGAGGCCCGAGTACATTATTCCGAAACAACGCGACTCTCTCGATGTTCCGATGTTCCGCGGTACGTCTCGTCGATCCATCTCGGCGAAGAATCCATCGCAGCGTCGCCGGGTCGAGTTATTGGTCAAATCTGCGAGAGGTGTTTTACTTATTAGAGCGATAAAAACACCCCAGACACATGCATTTTTAGCTTGCCTTTTTTGTAGAGATGATGATATGATGATGATAGTATTTTATTGACCCAAAAAAAGAAAGAACCAAATGTACAATACCAGATGTGCAAACACTTTCTATTCAAAATATAACTGCCTCTCTTTGTTCTTGAGTTTGTCAATAAAAAAAAATAAAAAATGGAATTTGAGTCTGGCAAAAGAGTTGAATGAATAAGGGCGAGGATAAGATAAGATAAGATAAGATATTCCTTTATTGTCCACACACGGGGAAAGTTCAGTGTTACAACGCAGTAGATACAGAGGGAAAGGACAGAAAAAACACTCTTAATAGAAGAATTCTTATAAACAAAACAAAAAACTTTTATTAACTAAACTCCTCTCATATCTTAATGGGGAATGGAGGAAAAAAATAAAAAAAGATAAAAATAAAATAAAATAATAATAAAGTAAAGTAAAGTAAAGTAAATTAGTAAAGTAAAGTAAAGTAAAATAGCTAGCAGGGTTAATACTAGTTTCAGGAACTGCGGCATTTCCCTTATAGCCCGTAATAGCCTCATGGCTAACCCTAACCCTAAACTTAACCCATAATACTAACACTAATGGTAAATAAACACTCTTATTTACATCAGTTATATGCACATGAATATGGCCTTAATTGCTTGTGAGTATGACAGTAATTGCACATGAATATGACGGTATTGCACATGGTTAAGTCAGTCAGTATCTAACTAACGTATTAACAACTACTCATGTATCATGTATTCATCAAACTTTCTGAATGCAAAAGTAAAGTTGATGTGATGCAAACTGCCATGTACAACTCACTGTACATTTGGGTACACTTTTTGGGTTCCGGATCTTATAGAAATTACATAAATTTGCTTCAAAAATAGCCACGATTATCCGTTTTTTGTCGATTATCGATTAACGTGACACTTGAGTCGTCCTTCTCTCGTGGCAGATCTTTCACTGTCCTTTTTGCCATCGTGGGACAAATAATCGTTGCTTTTACGGCCAACAGACTTTTATGTCACGTCTTCAAATTGCAGAATATTTTCGGAACGTTCCAGGCAAAGTAATGACATCTCCATGGCGACGTGCAGGTGGCGGACCCTCCATCAAAAACGTAGTTACTAAACATGGGTAAAAAAAATGGGTATGTGACATTTGCTGGAGAGTAAGAATAAAAGTCCACACTTACTTCAAATCCATTCCATTTTGAACTTTTTTTTTTTTTTTTTTTTTTAAGGACAAACACTCAATACATAATCACCGAAACCTTTTCTGTTCTACTGTCCAGCGTAAGCTCAAAAGCTGTCATTATATCGCTCAAAATGTCACTTACGCCCCAGTTCTTTTTTGCCAGTCGTTATTTTCTTTAGTTTCAACATGAAAGTTCCTATTGATTATTCTTTTTTGGTACTTGTGCCGCAATTACCGGATCCAGCGCTGACGACGGAGCGGCGCGTCCCCCGTGATTGCTTCTTTAAAACGCCTTAAAAGTGCCACGCTCGCCGCCCCGTTATCCGCGCTATCGAACGCTGCGATTGTCATGCCAGAAACTTACGGACGATTATGTTTTTCTCTCCCTCACATCCGATCAGTTTGTGCCTGACGTTTTCTTATGGATCAGTTTTAAACAAATCCACACTGACAAACGGTGTTGGTGATGAAGGTTCTGAAGCCGCAGCTGCCCCGGGGCTGACTGACGGCCTTTCTAAACCGCTCGGAATAATGTTTTATGTGTTTTATGTGTATTTGTGTTTACAGCGACGGTATGCAAACACATTAATCCCATTTAAAGAGCCGCGTACCAGATTTAGCTAAATCTAGTTTCCATCTGCAGTCCCCAAATATCCATCTGTAGCTGCGGCGGTTTAATGCAGCAAAATAAGTCTCGTAATGATGTCTCGGAAGATTTATGATAATCGTGACTATTTTAGACGCAAGTGTTTTTAGCTCAAGATACAGCCCAAAGTTTAGAACCCAAAATAATGTAAAGAACGTTTTTTCTGGTTGTTTTTGTCAAATGTATCTTTATCTGTAACACAAACGTGAGGAGCAGTGACAGGTCAGACCACGGCAATGAAAGAAAATGACAGATTTCACTGTTGTTTGGTCACAGTCTCAACAATCATGAATAATCGTATAAAGGTGATGTTTTTTTCTCCACAATAATCGTAGAAAACTAAACGACTTACACGGTGTCGGTCTCACTTTCACGGTGATGTGCGTTACAAATACTCGTAATCACCATTTCGTGCAGAATTGCTGAGCTTTCGAGCCGTTTCGCTCATGATGCGACAGTGACCGCTCTTCACAAACTCTAGTCATGTGACCCACCTGGGGGAAAATGGCCGTATTACAAAAGGATGTTACGGTATTTTTTGGGGCTTTTAACTTTTATCTAACTTTATTGTTTCAACCCATTGTATGCAATAATTAGCAAACCATCAGAACAAAATAATACAAAACACACACATAAGGCAAGTGAAGGAGGAAAAGTAGAAAATAAGGGAATGTCATTAGAAAAAAAAAAATAATAAAAAAATAAAAAGAGGAAGTAGAGCATATTAAATTCTGAATAATCCACACACACTTCACTTTCAACATCTTAAATGACAGACAAACTACAGTGTTCAAAACAATACTTGTGCAAATGTAAAGTTTGTGCTGACAGTGTTGATTCTAAAAGGACTTTCTAAAAGGATCAAACCAACAACCCTCTAGTTACTCACTACTTTCCAATAAGAAAACTTAATGTTAAACTTGATAATTTAAAGTGCCTCAAACAGGTTGGACAACTCATTCAATTAAAATGCATTTAAGATAAACATGTTTAGAATAATTTAAAAAAAATCACAGAATAGCTCATTTTTTAGGTTCATAATTTCACTTCCTGTTTGTAATTGATGACATCACACTAGGAAATTACCCAGCAAACACTGGGCCAAAACTCATCTAATGTCACAATGTTTTTTATTTGACAAATAAACTTTATTCATGTTTAAAGAGTCAAAAAAATGAACTTTGACTGGAATGAGTGTCCCTGGTGAGATGTCACTTCTTGTCATTTTCAACACATTGTTCAACGTTTTCTCCACAAATACCTGCTCGATTGGTGTAAAACTATGATTTATATTTACAACAGGTGCAAATACACCAAATAAAGTCAAAATGAGAAAATCATAAAAACCTGTCATAACTAATAACTAATTCCAGTATTATTTATCTGACCATTGTTTATCCGACAAGCAATATTAACTTATTTGCAGCTTCTTTTGGCACTTGTAGTTCTTCATCCGCTGCTGCTGATGCACTCGTTGCTCTGCTGCGACGTCGCCCTCTTTTCTCGAGGTGTTTGAAGAGCGTTTTAAGAAAGACATAATGATTTTGTACAGCTCATTAGCCAGAGTCTGCTGTGTTTTGTTGCACTTTCCTTGAATAAACTTTTGTAACTTTCATAATGCATTTAATCACAAATCTATCTGCCGTTCCAATACAATATCTGTATAAACTGTTTGGACTCGGAGGAAAGCTTTGGAGGACACACTTTGTTTACAATTATATTGTTCTGTATTTTCAGAACAAAACATAAATTGGTGTTTATTTCTTGACTTGATACACACAAAAATAATAAGAGTGGAGCGTCTTAAACCAACGTTATGTTTTGTAAATACAAATATCAAACTGCAAAAGCAACGGACAAGAACAGCAGCAGGAGAATGTGTCGTTTACAGTGGCGGACATGGACATTTGGGGGCCCAAGGTGAAACTGAATTGTGTTTGATTCACCGCTTGTTATGAGATAAGAGTTTTCATAAGCGGGCGCCGATCCACCTGTGTTCTGCTCTTAAACCCAGCTCCCTGCGCCCAGAGAAAGAAGAAGGGTATGGGCACCCTGCACCCAGAGAAAGCAGAAAGGTATGAGCCCCCTGCGCCCAGAGAAAGCAGAAAGGTATGAGCCCCCTGCGCCCAGAGAAAGCAGAAAGGTATGAGCCCCCTGCGCCCAGAGAAAGTAGAAAGGTTTGAGCCCCCTGCGCCCAGAGAAAGTAGAAAGGTTTGAGCCCCCTGCACCCAGAGAAAGTAGAAAGGTTTGAGCCCCCTGCGCCCAGAGAAAGCAGAAAGGTTTGAGCCCCCTGCGCCCAGAGAAAGTAGAAAGGTTTGAGCCCCCTGCGCCCAGAGAAAGCAGAAAGGTTTGAGCCCCCTGCGCCCAGAGAAAGTAGAAAGGTTTGAGCCCCCTGCGCCCAGAGAAAGCAGAAAGGTTTGAGCCCCCTGCGCCCAGAGAAAGTAGAAAGGTTTGAGCCCCCTGCGCCCAGAGAAAGTAGAAAGGTTTGAGCCCCCTGCGCCCAGAGAAAGTAGAAAGGTTTAACTACATTTATCAAAAAAGTGTTTGGGATATTTTGTGCGACCCAAAATAACGTCACTGCAGGGGCCCGTCGTGCACCTCCGGCCCAGCGCCCTTGGCCCTCCGATAAATCATCAGGGAAATAAGTCACATAACCGCATTAGACGGTCCCATTCCACGAGTTAGCAATGGGACGGTTAGCATTAGCCTCCAAACATTGCAAACTATGAAAAAACCCCGGCTGTTTTGGCGACATGACCACACGTAACACTCTTACATGAAAGCAGAAGCGTTTATGTAGTTTATTTGCGAAACAATTTGCACTGAAATGAACATAAATGCTTTGAATGCTATGAAACACATTCCACACATTAGAAGACTCCATAATGACCTTTTCCTAAATCTTACTTCTGCAGCGAAATGGCCCCAGATCTATACGAAAACAGAGCCGGCGCGTTTAGGCGAAGGCGGCGGAGCGACGATCAAACTCCGGCTCTTTTCTTGATGAGACCCGATCGACCGCGTTTCATTTTCTTTGTGCCGTTCTATCGAGTGCGCTGTTGTTTTCGCTCCGAGAGTCTATTGACCCGAAGGCTTTGTGCGGGGAAAGAGTGCACCTGCCAGAAAACACTGCCAAATCGCAATATTCACAGTTCAAATCACTCCAACCCGCAATAACTATCTGGATTTGAGCGATATTGACGTTGTTTTAAAACGGTTTCGGTTTGTGGGTCGAGATTTAGGAATTTGTTTGGAGGTATTTCTTCAATTGATTGTTTATACTCCTCCGATAATGCTGTCTGCTTGGGATTTCAAAAACTCTATGGCAAAAAAAGTCAAAATTCGTCGAGCCAAAATATTCTCGTGACGATTTTTTTGAGCTTAGACGTCACAATTTAGATTTAATCAGGACATTTATCATGGACACTTATAATTGTTACGCCGCGTTAAGGACTGTCACTGTCTCTCACGGTTGTTTTAGAAGCGATTATCTTTTCAATTAGTGGACGTTAAATCATAATTATTATTTCAATTTCAGAAACTTTTGATACACATTGTCAATCAAATGAAGGTTGAAATTTGGTGACTTAAAGTAATTAGAAAGAGATGATTTACTAATAAACTGTACAATTGATACAAATCTGAATTTTTACGATTTGATTTAATAATTCCGCTGTTATAAAAAGGTCTTTTCACATGTGTTTTAGAGTCCAGATAACAATTACGATGATCAAAATACAATTATTATTTTTTATAGTTGACTAGTGACTGTGACTGTATTTTCCAGACTATAAATAGTTTTGCCGGGGTGCGACTTATACTCCAGAGCGACTTGTATTTGAAATGAATAACACATTAATATATCATTTTGTTCGTTATTTTCACACTGGCAACCACATTAGGGCGCTCGAGGCTAAGAATCTGCACTTCCTCTTCCTCTGGAGTTTGTGGAGTTGTTTAGAAGTGACACAGAGGAAGAAGAATTCAGTGGATTTAGTGATTTGGGGTAAAACTGATGCTTTGGTAAACTTGTTAGCATGTTCTTTATGCTATAGTTATCTGAATAACTGTTCATATGTTACGTTAACATACCAGACACTTACCACAGTTCTGTCTGTGCCTCATGTAGCTGAAGGTGTTAGCATGTTAGCATACGTACACCTATTCACCATGTTCTCTAATCTGTTATTATTTTAAACTGCATTTCAAGAGGAAATGTCTGTTCTTGGTCTTGGAGTGTCAAAGGAGCGAGATCACAGTTCAGTTTGTATCGTCACGTTGTCAAGACTACCGGTGATATCATGACTATGTTGATCCCGAGATATTTCTGTTGCGCTTTTTGCCTGGACAAGAACTTGAAAGATACGACAAATGTTTATTTTAAATGCTGCTAAATGTATGAAGAAAAGCAATGACAATGGTTAAAAGTGATTCGATGGTTAGAGATTAGAAGGAATTTACCGTATTTTTCTGACTATAAATCGCACTAGCCAAACAATGCATTATAGAGAAGAAAAAAACATACGTCAACTTTTTTGGGGGAAATGTGTTTGATAAAATCCAAGAACAGACATTTCATCTTGAAATGCAGTTTAAAATAATAACAGATTAGAGAGCATGGTGAATAGGTGTACGTATGCTAACGCTAACACCTTCAGCTACATGAGGTACAGACAGAACTGTGGTAAGTGTCTGGTATGTTAACGTAACATATGAACAGTTATTCAGATCACTATAGCATAAAGAACATGCTAACAAGTTTAACAAAGCATCAGTTTTACCCCAAATCACTAAATCCATTGAATTCTTCTTCCTCTGTGTCACTTCTAAACAACTCCACAAACTCCAGAGGAAGAGGAAGTGCAGATTCTTCTTCTGCGTCACTTAGAGCCTAGAGCGCCCTCTTGTGGTTGCCAGTGTGAAAATAATAAATAATATCACAATATACTCACAATATACTCACAGTATAAGTCGCTCCCTGGCCAAAACTATGAAAAAAGGTGTAACTTATAGTCCAGAAAATACGGTATTCTATGGACAGATTGTCTTTTATTCTACAGCTTTATGGACATATCTTTGTAAAGCGCTGCAAAAAATGTACACAATATAAACAAAAAGGGGCACAATCCTTCTCATTACGTTTCTACTGCAATTAAACAGCACCATAGGATTTGTAGTAGTTTCTGGTTTAGATTGTAACAAAAATGTAAATGCAATAACGTAAAAGGCAAGGTTAATATTGTGGTTTCGAGTCCTTTTAACTCGAGTGGATATTGTTTGTTTTTTTGCTGTGTGGACGCTTGACACTTCACATTGGAGGTGAAAAATGGACACCGCGGATAACAAAGGGAAGAGGCAGGTCGTTGTTAAAAGTTTAGAGCGGCCGTTGTTTATGTGGTCGTTTACGCGGTGCTGAAGTTGCAGGCGCTAAAGTTTGGGGAGAAGAAAAACCCATTGTGTTCACTCTAGACTCTGGACCAAGCCGCTTTATGGACGTTTTCTCAGCAATTAAGTCTGTTTTTTGTCACTGTTATTATTAAAGACGTGCGCGTTCTCATAGTTTACTCTGGTGTAAAACGGTTCAACGTAAATGCAGCGTGCGAACAACATGAAAAGAGAGGTTTTGGCCGTGTACTTTTACTTCTACGTGAGTAAATACTTTGGTTTGAGTCTACGAATGACTTTATGTGACAATAATAAATAATTTGAACGTTTATGTTGTCCATCTTTTGAAAATAACAGCTTTTTTGCATTATTTAAGACCTATATTTGTCTATTGTATTTATTTTGACGTTCTAATTCAATTCATTTCCAATATAATCAAATTAAACATGACTTAGTTGAATAATTTCTTGGACTACTACCTTTACTTTTACTTGGGTGACATTATTTTGAGGTAATGGTGTTCATTTTGACTACTCTGACCACTTTTGTGTGTATTTATGTACTTTTCTCACCACATAACTGAACGTTTTAAAGCCTTTTTTCTTTCTTGGATGCTGAATGCAAAGAGCAGTGCAGTTGTTGGCAGTACAAGAAGTCCCGCCTCCGGCCATGTACGCTGTGGCCATTGGATTTTTGTTTTGAAATGGGAAATCCAAAATTTGAAAATGTTTCCCCAAAAAAATCCCCATAAAGTTTTAAACCAAAATCAGAAAGAAAAAAAAAGCATTTTTATATTACATTTTCTTTGTGTAATTTCCAATTTCAAAATAAAAATCAAATGGTCGCGACATCTTCTGGAAAATAATTGGTTTGACAATGTTTTTAATTCAATTCAACACAATTCAATTTGCTTTTGTAAAACCCAAAATAAATGATTAAAACCATTGATTTTTACCAGCAGAATTTTAGAAAATCAAACAGTCATTTAATAATAGAGAAGATTATCCTTCGTTCACAGGAATGAATCAAACTAAAATCTCTTTGCAAATCCAAACAAATTGTCTAACAGCGCATATACAATTTCAATTTATTTAATTATTGTGATTATCATGATTTAACGATTATTCACGATTATTGAAACTGTGACCAAACTACAGTGAAATATTTACTTTTCTTTCGTTGCAGTGGGCTAAAATAATGTTCTTTAGATTTAAATCAATTTTTGGGTTATAGATTGAACCAAAAAGACTTGTCGTTTTTGGCCCCTTGGATCACATGTGTGTGTTACGGGCTCATGTAGTGATGCTCGTGAACTTTACACTTCGTCACGCGTCATTTCCTTTTCTCTTTTGTCAATTTTACACAAAGTCACAACTGTGACTGAACATCTGACTGTGTCTCTGCTGTGGGAGGTGAGACATCTATCACTGCTCCTCTACGCTCAGGCCCACTCCCACCAGAGACAGAGACAGGAGCAGGGACATGAGCAGAGACAAAGACAGGAGCAGAGACATGAGCAGAGACAGAGAGAGGGGCAGAGAAGAGCAGAAACAGGAGCAGAGACAGGAGCAGAGACAGAAACAGGAGCAGAGACAGAGACATGAGCAGAGACATGAGCAGAGACAGGAGCAGAGAGGAGCAGAGAGGAGCAGAGACAGAGACATGAGCAGAGACATGAGCAGAGACATGAGCAGAGACAGGAGCAGAGACAGGATCAGAGACAGGATCAGAGACAGGAGCAGAGACAGGAGCAGAGACAGGAGCAGAGAGGAGACAGGGGCAGAGAAGAACAGAAACAGGAGCAGAGACAGAGACATGAGCAGAGACAGAGACATGAGCAGAGACAGGAGCAGAGACAGGAGCAGAGAGGAGCAGAGACAGAGACATGAGCAGAGACATGAGCAGAGAGGAGCAGAGACAGAGACATGAGCAGAGACATGAGTAGAGACAGGAGCAGAGAGGAGACAGAGACATGAGCAGAGACATGAGCAGAGACATGAGCAGAGACATGAGCAGAGACAGGAGCAGAGAGGAGCAGAGACAGAGACATGAGCAGAGACATGAGCAGAGACAGGAGCAGAGAGGAGCAGAGACAGAGACATGAGCAGAGACATGAGCAGAGACAGGAGCAGAGAGGAGCAGAGACAGAGACATGAGCAGAGACAGAGACATGAGCAGAGACAGAGACATGAGCAGAGACAGGAGCAGAGACAGGAGCAGAGAGGAGACAGAGACATGAGCAGAGACATGAGCAGAGACAGGAGCAGAAACAGGAGCAGAGACAGAGACATGAGCAGAGACATGAGCAGAGACAGGAGCAGAGAGGAGCAGAGACAGAGACATGAGCAGAGACATGAGCAGAGACATGAGCAGAGACAGGAGCAGAGAGGAGCAGAGACAGAGACATGAGCAGAGACAGGAGCAGAGAGGAGCAGAGACAGAAACAGGAGCAGAGACAGGATCAGAGACAGGAGCAGAGAAAGAGATAGGGGCAGAGACAGAGATAGAGACAGGGGCAGAGACAGGAGCAGAGACAGGAGCAGAGAGGAGCAGAAACAGGAGCAGAGACAGAGACATGAGCAGAGACATGAGCAGAGACAGAGACATGAGCAGAGACATGAGCAGAGACAGGAGCAGAGACAGGAGCAGAGACAGAGACATGAGCAGAGACAGGAGCAGAGACAGGAGCAGAGAGGAGACAGAGACATGAGCAGAGACATGAGCAGAGACAGGAGCAGAGACAGGAGCAGAGACAGGAGCAGAGACAGAGATATGAGCAGAGACATGAGCAGAGACAGGAGCAGAGAGGAGCAGAGACAGAGACATGAGCAGAGACATGAGCAGAGACAGGAGCAGAGAGGAGCAGAGACAGAGACATGAGCAGAGACAGGAGCAGAGAGGAGCAGAGACAGAGACATGAGCAGAGACATGAGCAGAGACAGGAGCAGAGACATGAGCAGAGATAGAGACAGGAGCAGAGACAGGAGCAGAGAGGAGCAGAAACAGAGACATGAGCAGAGACAGGATCAGAGACAGGAGCAGAGAAAGAGATAGGGGCAGAGACAGAGATAGAGACAGGGGCAGAGACAGGAGCAGAGAGGAGCAGAAGCAGGAGCAGAGACAGAGACATGAGCAGAGAAAGGAGCAGAGACAGGAGCAGAGAGGAGCAGAGACAGGATCAGAGACAGAGACAGGAGCAGAGAAAGGAGCAGAGACAGGAGCAGAGAGGAGCAGAGACAGGATCAGAGACAGAGACAGGAGCAGAGAAAGGAGCAGAGACAGGAGCAGAGAGGAGCAGAGACAGGATCAGAGACAGAGACAGGAGCAGAGAAAGAGATAGAGACAGGGGCAGAGACAGGAGCAGAGACAGGAGCAGAGAGGAGCAGAAACAGGAGCAGAGACAGAGACATGAGCAGAGACATGAGCAGAGACAGAGACATGAGCAGAGACAGGAGCAGAGACAGGAGCAGAGACAGAGACATGAGCAGAGACAGGAGCAGAGACAGGAGCAGAGAGGAGACAGAGACATGAGCAGAGACATGAGCAGAGACAGGAGCAGAGACAGGAGCAGAGACAGAGATATGAGCAGAGACATGAGCAGAGACAGGAGCAGAGAGGAGCAGAGACAGAGACATGAGCAGAGACATGAGCAGAGACATGAGCAGAGACATGAGCAGAGAGGAGCAGAGACAGAGACATGAGCAGAGACAGGAGCAGAGAGGAGCAGAGACAGAGACATGAGCAGAGACAGGAGCAGAGAGGAGCAGAGACAGAGACATGAGCAGAGACATGAGCAGAGACAGGAGCAGAGACATGAGCAGAGAGGAGCAGAGACAGAGACATGAGCAGAGACAGGAGCAGAGACAGGAGCAGAGACATGAGCAGAGAGGAGCAGAGACAGAGACATGAGCAGAGACAGGAGCAGAGAGGAGCAGAGACAGAGACATGAGCAGAGACATGAGCAGAGACAGGAGCAGAGACATGAGCAGAGATAGAGACAGGAGCAGAGACAGGAGCAGAGAGGAGCAGAAACAGAGACAGAGATAGAGACAGGGGCAGAGACAGGAGCAGAGAGGAGCAGAAACAGGAGCAGAGACAGAGACATGAGCAGAGAAAGGAGCAGAGACAGGAGGAGAGAGGAGCAGAGACAGGATCAGAGACAGAGACAGGAGCAGAGAAAGAGATAGGGGTAGAGACAGCGATAGAGACAGAGACAGGAGCAGAGAGACAGAGACAGGAGCAGAGAGGATTTGCTTCTGTCTCTGTCTCTGCTCCTGTCTCTGCTCCCGTCTCTCTGCTCCTCTCTACTCCTGTCTCTGCTCCTGTGTCTGCTCCCGTCTCTCTGCACCCGTCTCTGCTCCTGTCTCTGTCTCTGCTCCTGTCTTCCCCCCCCTCAGGCTCAGGACGTCACTCAGTCCAAACACGCAGTCAAAGGTCGTCTTTACGTTCATGAGTGTCGATCGCAGCAGACGGTCCCTGACGCTCGTGAACTGGACGTGTTCATCCTGATGGTCCAAGCGCTCGCGGACCATCAGGATCACCAGGAACTTTAACGCTTCAGGACGCAACCATTTCTTCACTTTTTCAGGGGCCTATCATTCGTGCAAAGTTATAACACATTGCTCCGTTACACAGATAAAAGACGAAACCAACGTATTTTTTTGACGTGCAATGAAATATCTTGGTGTGAATACAGTGTAAATGTCCTCTGTCCCAGGAGCAGGAGTTTGGAGCTGTAGGATTGACCTTGACAGAAAATGGAGCACAAAGTGAAAACACAGCCAGGCTTTTAGATAGAGAACCGTCTTCCCGTATTTTGGGCGGAGTTTTTTAAAACGTGGACCGGCATTTTCGAGTGCAGAGACGGCCATTTTATTAATAAATCTTAGAAAAAAAGGGAATATTATCATTAAATCAGGCCGGGAAGCGTTTGACAATAGTCCGCCATTACAGTTTACTGTTTACAAGTGAAAATTTGCATGCCGCGCGCTGATTGCTCGACGGAATTTGTGTGCTTGGCTCCGATTGGCTGCCGAGCCGTGGTCCGGAGAATGCCGAAGCTACTTGTTTTTTCGCCTAGTCGGCCCCCCGGTGTTTTCAAATCCTATCTAAAACCTGCACACAGGGAGAACATGCAAACCCCACAGACGACGATGCCCCATGAAAACAGGGAATCTGACCTTTACTTGCCACGGCTGAGACATGTGCCAAAAACTACTCCTATTGAACTCACAATTTCAAAAGTGATGATATATTGTCTTCTTAAAAACATGAAAAACCATTCAGCTGTTCATTTCCTGAACATAATCGATACAGCCACATCCGTACTCGTTGCCTAGAGGCCAGAAGTGGTACTGTTTTATTTTATTTTTTTAAACTAGCAAAACTAAAACTGAAAACTTTTATTTCATTTTTCCATTTTCAGGCTGTAAAAATCCTTATTTTTCACGACACTAATACTCTCAATGAGCTTTTCCTCGATAAATAATCACATAAAACATACTTCAAACCGAACTCCTCCTCTTTTCCGCTCGATTTGGCCAGTGCCCCATCGCGGCAGTTTATTATCTTCTTGATGAAATTATCTTTGTGATTTATTTGGCCGCGTTCCTGCGATGAAGAACAAGCGCCTTCAGACGGATGAGCGCTGTCAGTAAACAGAGTTGCTGATTACTTCACTGCCGGCTGCCAGAAAACCGCTCGCTAATTCCACATCCACGTGAAAAAAAGAGAAAGAAAAACGGGCCGCAAAATGTGTCACGCGTTAAACAAACAATGAAAATAAGACGTTTATTTGTGAGGACGGAATTTGCGGATCGTCAGCGGTGGATTAATGGTGCAGGGCTTTTGGGCGGCGTCGTTTCTGATTCGTATCATATGTTTCATAACGAGCGAGGAGGAAAACGATGTTGATGACGTTAAATGGGTTATTTGGCGTTGTTTCCGCTGATTCGGTCACGTCACATTTCCAAAAACGTTAATTATGTCGCGTTGATGACTCGTCGGTTTTGGCTTTGCTTTGGGGGGAAACTGTATACAGTATTTTTTTCATAATTTTGGCCGGGGTGTGACTTACACTTATATTTCTACTTATATACTTATACTCCGGAGCGACTTATATGTGACATTATTTGTTATTTTCACACTTGCAACCGCATTTCATACTCCAGTGCGACTTATATATGTTTTTTTCTTCTCTATTATGTTTTTTTCTTCTCTATTATGTTTTTTTCTTCTCTATTATGTTTTTTTCTTCTCTATTATGTTTTTTTCTTCTCTATTATGTTTTTTTCTTCTCTATTATGCTTTTTTTGGCTGGTGCAACTTATACTCCAGTGAGACTTATAGTTTGGAAAATACGGTAATCATCGTTTATAACAAAGCACGGGCTCCTAGTGGTGGAAAGTAATTAGTACACAAAATACTGAAGTACAAGGAGCCGGGGGTCGTGAAGAAGAGGAGAGGCTGAGGAGGCTGATGGGAGAGGGAGCAGGCCCATAGCTAAACACTCACTGGTATTGCCATTTTGAGGGAGGATTACCGTATTTTCTGCACTATAAGGCACACTGTCAATGAATGGTCTATTTTCGATCATTTTTCATATATAAGACGCACTGGATTATAAGGCGCATTAAGAGGAACAAAACTTGTACCACACAAACCCTCTTCGAGGTCAGTGAGCACAACCAGAATGAATCCATATATAAGACGCACTGTTGTTTTTTGAGAAAATAAAAGGCTTGTAGTGCGGAAAATAAGGTAATTTAGCGCCATGTTTTCTGGTTTTCTTCTTTCATTCTTGGGTTGGCACTAGTTTGGTCCATCTTAGTCCTTATTTAAGTTGCTTTAGACCTGGTTTGATTGAGTTAGTCTTGGTTCAAACCTGGTTTGTCCTCTGTCCAGTCCAATGTGAGTTCTGTTCTGTTGTTTAATCCTTATCTTTTTTTATTGTTTCACTAAAATCGAATACAGCAGTCCCTAATCCCTAAAGTTCTTGTTTGTCATGAATCAGAATCAGAAACGTTATGTTGCCATTGTCAATGAACAGAATTCACAAACATAGGAACTTGCTTGGGTGATTTGCTGCAACAATAAAACAATGAACAAGGATAAAGCAAACTATATAAGTCAAAAATGAAAACAGTTTAGATGCTATAGGATAAAACAAAAAATCGGCTATAAGATTCATAAGATTTATAAGATTTAGCCTGATTACCACCATCAGGAGGGACCCGTGCACTCCAAGAAATCACTCCAGACTGCACAGTGAGCACGTTCAGGTAGTTTACACATTAAACTACCATGTGAGTTGTGTGGCTTTGCTAATGTTAGCCCAATTTATACTGTCCAGGTCAAGCAGTCGATGTTGATGCTTTTGCGTAGCGGGACTGGGCACGAGAACAATTTCAGAACGTCTATCTAACAATGTGCCCCTTTAGTTTGGGTGTTCTGTCAGAATACACGTATCTAAAGTCGTTTTCTGAGCATCTGACGCTTTGACGTCGTTCGCCGAGTGTTGAGCCAGTCATAGGTCGGCGGTGATTCAACTCCATGTGAAACTTCTGCACTTTCCAGCCCCCACGCCACGTCTCATTCAAGCGTTTGATCACCTCCGCAGTCACGCTCTCCTCCTCTGTCCCATCACCTCCGCGTGTTCTCAGCCTCTTCCTCCATCGCCGTCCCAAAGTAACACGGTAACGCCGGCTCTGAAGCCTCACGACGGAGAGAGTGGGCACACCATGTCGACTTTCAGCGACGGCACGCTCGTAACAACCGGAACGAGTGTGGTGATGATTTAATAATAATAATAATAATAATAACTTTTATTTATATAGCGCTTTTCAGTGACCCAAAGACGCTGAACATAATAAAAAAGAGGGGGGTATTTACAGACAGGGGGACAACACGTACAATACACATTAATATACAGATAAAATGAACAAGACAGAAGAAGTAGAGAGAAAAAGATGGGGATGTAACAGGGGGTAGAAGTGTAGGCAATGGGGTAGAGGAGGCTAGGGGTAGGGGAGGTCATAGGCTTGGGTGAAGAGGTATGTTTTTAGGCGGGATTTGAATGTTGTGAGTGAGGGAGAGTGGCGGACAGGTTGGGGGAGGGAGTTCCAGAGTCGGGGTGCTGAGGATCGGAGAGATTTATGGACTTGAAATGAGCACAGGAGACTTCCAGATCTCGAACTATGATGTCACTATTATGGGCGATTGGAGGGGGCTCGGAGGGAGAGGACCTCGTAAACAGGATGAATGAGTGCGATTGAAGCTAAATGCCACTTTGGGCAAGTTTTGGACGAGGGAACAATGACGTAGCATGGTTTTCCTAATATTTGTTATTTTACAGTTTCACTTTTGGGTTTTTTCGGAGTGTAGATCAAATTCAAGTCCATTATTTGTGCTTGTAAAAGGTCATTATTTGTGCTTCTAAAAGGTCATTATTTGTGCTTCTAAAAGGTCATATTTATCCTTTCGTGATTTGAAATGCTCCACGTGTTTTTGCTAGTTTGTTTCTTTGTTTAGAACATGCCACTCTATGGAATAAAACTGGACAGTTGTCATAGCAATTAAACCAACATACTCTATCTTTGTAATGGGATTTTTTTTTCTCCAAATGTTGAGTCATAGACCAGGAAGCTGAAACCCTTGAATATATATGTTTTTAACTTTATATCGCTTTGGAGACCACCCGAAATGACACACAATGCAGCTAAACTGTGGCATTTTTATTCATATTTCTATCAATCATTTAATCATGACATCGCTGAGAAGGTTGTGCCAAAATATTAAAAATCGCCATATCGTGATGCTAAATTTAGTGATACAGTATCGATATCGTGGGCTGCTGTATCAATATATCGCCATGAGTCATTTTTGGTACAATTGTGTTGCTTATTCAAAGAAACATTTGACATTTAGACAGTTTCGATGATTCAAACGGGCATATTTCATGTCGAGTTCGTGCATGTTCCAGTTTAACAAAGAAAAATGCTGTTAAAATGTATTAAGGTCTTTAAAAAATGGTAATATATCGTAGAAATCGTGACGTTATTGTATCGCGACCCGTATCAAGCCATGAAGGACCCTGCGATTCCCATGTGACGTTTGGAAATGGCCAATGGAACGTCTTTTCCGCTCGTGTAATGTTTCCATGTTTCCTGGTGAGAAGTGTGGCCGGCGCTCGCTCGGGTCCTCGAGGGTCCTCGGGAGTGGGCGGGAGCTCGTTGTTTCGGTAACGCGGGGGCGCTGGTGGGCGGGGCGCGGCTCATCCATGATGCATCACGGCTCGTCGGCGGCGCGGTGCAGTTGGAGTGGGAGGGAGTTTGAAAGAGTTTCCTTCGCATGAGCTTCGGAAAGTAAAGCTGATCACACTGGTCTCCAGTTTTTGCTTTTTGTTTTGATTTTTTAATTCCTTGTTTTATTTTTTTTATTTTATTTGACAATTTTTTTTATTTATTTTTAACATAAAACAACAAAAACAAACGTATATACAATTTTTAAAAAAAGCTAAGAAAAAGAGAAAGAAAAAAAAACACAGCTGGGCGGGACCAGTGAGATCTCAGGGTAAATAAAGATTAAAATGATAAATTAAGGTGGTGTCATCCAAAGAAAAGAGGGTTAAAACATACGATTTTCTAAATAATAGTCCCAATCTGTCCCATTTAATTATTTTGTCAATCAGTTTATTTCCACAGGGTCAGTAAAAAACACACACAAGACCGAACAGCAAGAATACTGACTGTTATTTATTTTTATTAGACAATAGGGATGTCACAATATAAAAGAGACTGTGAGACTGTGACCAAACAACAGCGAAGGCTTAAATGTCTAACACAATTATTCCTCAACGTTGTGACCAGCTTTACAAAATCAAACTTTGCAATTGACAAAATAAAGTCAATGTTACAAAAAGACTACTCTACTATACTACTCTACATTGATTCAAAAACACTAAAATTGTCACAAATATAACTTTTTTGGGGGGGTTTGTACAACTGTAATGTGACCTCAATAATCAAGATTAAACTACCGTATTTTCCGCACTATAAGGCACACTTAAAAGCCTTAAATTTTCTCAAAAAGTGCAAAAAATAGGGTAATAATCTTGACATCCATATTGGACTATTTTGCAGTCTGTTACATCGGACGCCACTCGTTTTCTTTACTAAAATAAACCTTCTGACATGTATCTCTACCTTTTGTGTTAGAGCCAGTGTGATTGGCTCTTAAATCCACTTCCACAGAGGGACGGCGACAGAGGGACCACTCAGAGTTGTCATTTGGTCTGGATTTTAAAAACAAACTCTCAAAATCTCTCATGTCCAAACCAAACAATCGCTGACTGTAGCCGCCACCAAAAAGTCATTTCAGAACTTCACTCCGCTGCAGACGAGACAACGGAAAATAATAAAAAAGGGAACATGACGAGCTAAAAATGTGATGCTATTGACTCATTATATTCTAATTACACGTAGAGTACTTTCAGAATATTTGCACGTATTCAACCCTCAATCGACGCTGCGTTTTTTGCTGTTTGGTGAAGTTTGCATCTTTATAAATAGCTGAAAATTTCACAGTCAAAACTTTGAAAAAACTCAACTTGGCTACAGTAAAGTCGTTGGACACTCAAAATGGGAGAAAATAGAATCACACAGTCGTGCTATACAAATACAATTTACTACTTACTTACTTAAAGTGCGTATGACAGGTTTTTACAATTTTACAATTTTGACTTTATCTGGTGTGTTTATACCTGTTGTAAATGATAGTTTTACACCGATCGAGCAGGTATTTGTGGAGAAAACTTTTAAAAATCTGTTTAAAATGACAGGAAGTGACATCACACCAGGGACACTCGTTCCAGTCAAAGTTTATGCAGAATTTACACAACCCTCTAAACATTAATTCAACAAAATAAAGTCGCTCTCATATATTTTTTACTGTCAACTAAAAATAATTGACATTAGTCGAGTTTTTTGTCGTTTCCTGGGTAATTTCCTAGTGTGATGTCATCAATTACAAACAGGAAGTGAAATTATAAACCTAAAAAAATTGCTATTCTGTGATAACATTTTTTATATTTTTTTAGCAAAAGTTAAAATATATCTATATTAACTGCATTTTAGTCCAATGAGTCGTCCGACCTGTAGGGGGCGCTTTAAAGGTGGAATGGACGATTTTTTTCAGCAAATTTTTTATCATATTTCCTCGTGGCGTGGATAAATCATTAGTCCTGCCACGTATCAATCATAAAACGCACCTATCGCTCACCTGCAGCCGCGTCAGGCTCGTCCCCACGTTTCCGCGTGCCTAAGCGCATGGATCTATCATAATATAGTTCCCACAGTGTACGGGGCAAAATGAAGACAGAGAAAGACAGTTCGAGCTGACGCAGAAGTGGACAGAAATCTACGGGAGACGAGCGATGCGATGTGATCCGTTGCGCTAATAAACAAACGCACGTGTGTGTTGTATCAGTCCACACGGGGGAGTGGCATGCGCACTTCCGCCTGCGTTCTCAAATCGCCGAAAAATCGTCCATTGCGCCTTTAAGCAAGTTTGTTGAAGTGAGGGATGGGTTTTTCTGCGACATCTGTGATGTCAGAGGGATATTGAAATCTGCAGATATTTCGGACACTTCAACTTTTTTTTTCATCAGACTAACCCTTCATAAAAAAAGATTTAAAAATGGAAACAGAAAAAGGCTAAAATGTCTGTATGTTTACACAATCATGCAAACATTAGTTTACATCCCAGATAATTACATTTACCGTATTTTCGGGACTATAACTCGCACCAGAGTATAAGTCGCACCAGCTAAAAAAATGCATAATAGAGAAGAAAAAAAACATATAAGTTGCACTGGAGTATGAAATACTGTTGCAAGTGTGAAAATAACAAATAATATCACATATAAGTTGCTCCGGGGTATAAGTATATAAGTATAAATATAAGTTTAAGTCGCACCCCGGCCAAAACTATGAAAAAAGGTGCGATTTATATTCCGGGAAATACGGTAGCTATTACTTTTTTATCACAAAAGTGAAAGGTCAACGTGTGAAAATGTATATAATTCGACCTAAACTTATTGCAATGCATTTTAAAATCTTAATACAACGGAAGCATCGTGCCTCGTGGTGTAAAGCCCAAGGACACAATAGCACCCCGCGGTGGTCGGAGGTTGAACTGCCGAACACGCCTTTTCACCGCCACCTTGCAGGTGTGTACTCGAGCTGATCGTAAAGTACACATCGAGGTTCAATGCTCCTCATATGGAAATACTTATCCTCCGCCCAAACCTGTAGTACTCCCGTTGGATTACTGCGCCGTGCTCAGTCGTGCTACAGTGCATAGGCGTCGTGCTACAGTGCATAGGCGTCGTGCTACAGTGCATAGGCGTCGTGTTACAGTGCATAGGCGTCGTGTTACAGTGCATAGCGTCGTGCTACAGTGCATAGGCGTCGCGTTACAGTGCATTGGCGTCGTGCTACAGTGCATAGGCGTCGTGCTACAGTCCATAGGCGTCGTGCTACAGTGCATAGGCGTCGTGCTACAGTGCATAGGCGTTGTGCTACAGTGCATAGGCGTCGTGCTACAGTACATAGGCGTCGTGCTACAGTGCATAGGCGTCGTGCTACAGTGCATTGGCGTCGTGCTACAGTGCATAGGCGTCGTGCTACAGTGCATAGTGCTACAGTGCATAGGCGTCGTGCTACAGTGCTACAGTGCATAGGCGTCGTGCTACAGTGCAGAGGCGTCGCGTTACAGTGCATTGGCGTCGTGCTACAGTGCATAGGCGTCGTGCTACAGTGCATAGGCGTCGTGCTACAGTGCATAGTGCTACAGTGCATAGGCGTCGTGCTACAGTGCATAGTGCTACAGTGCATAGGCGTTGTGCTACAGTGCATAGGCGTCGTGCTACAGTGCATAGGCGTCGTGCTACAGTGCATAGGCGTCGTGCTACAGTGCATAGTGCTACAGTGCATAGGCGTCGTGCTACAGTGCATAGGCGCCGTGCTACAGTGCAGAGGCGTCGTGTTACAGTGCATTGGCGTCGTGCTACAGTGCATAGTGCTACAGTGCACAGGCGTTGTGCCACAGTTTATTGGCGTCGTGCTACAGTGCATAGTGCTACAGTGCATAGGTGTTGTGCTGGAGTGCAGAGGCGTCGTGTTACAGTGCATTGGTGTCGTGCTACAGTGCATAGTGCTACAGTGCATAGGCGTTGTGCTACAGTTCATAGTGCTACAGTGCATAGGCGGTGTGCCACAGTGCATTGGCGTCGTGCTAAAGTGCATAGGCGTTGTGCTACAGTGCATAGGCGTTGTGCCACAGTGCATTGGCGTCGTGCTACAGTGCATAGTGCTACAGTGCATAGGCGTTGTGCTACAGTGCATAGTGCTACAGTGCATAGGCGTCGTGCTACAGTGCATAGGCGCCGTGCTACAGTGCAGAGGCGTCGTGTTACAGTGCATTGGCGTTGTGCTACAGTGCGTAGTGCTACAGTGCATAGGCGTTGTGCCACAGTGTATTGGCGTCGTGCTAAAGTGCATAGGCGTTGTGCTACAGTGCATAGGCGTTGTGCCACAGTGCATTGGCATCGCGCTACAGTGCATAGGCGTCGTGCTAAAGTGCATAGGCGTCATGCTACAGTGCACAGGCGTCGTGCTACAGTGCATTGGCGTCGTGCTACAGTGCATAGGCGTCGTGCTACAGTGCATAGTACTACAGTGCATAGGCGTCGTGCTACAGTGCATAGTGCTACAGTGCATAGGCGTCGTGCTACAGTGCATAGGCGCCGTGCTACAGTGCAGAGGCGTCGTGTTACAGTGCATTGGCGTCGTGCTACAGTGCATAGTGCTACAGTGCACAGGCGTTGTGCCACAGTTTATTGGCGTCGTGCTACAGTGCATAGTGCTACAGTGCATAGGTGTTGTGCTACAGTGCAGAGGCATCGTGTTAAAGTGCATTGGTGTCGTGCTACAGTGCATAGTGCTACAGTGCATAGGCGTTGTGCCACAGTGCATTGGCGTCGTGCTAAAGTCCATAGGCGTCGTGCTACAGTGCATAGGCATCGTGCTACAGTGCATAGTGCTACAGTGCATAGGCGTTGTGCTACAGTGTATAGGCGTTGTGCCACAGTGCATTGGCGTCGTGCTACAGTGCATAGGCGTTGTGCTACAGTGTATAGTGCTACAGTGCATAGTGCTACAGTGCATAGGCGTCGTGCCACAGTGCATTGGCGTCGTGCTACAGTCCATAGGCGTCGTGCCACACTGCATTGGCGTCGTGCTACAGTCCATAGGCGTCGTGCTACAGTGCATAGTGCTACAGTGCATAGGCGTTGTGCCACAGTGCATTGGCGTCGTGCTAAAGTGCATAGGCGTTGTGCTACAGTGCATAGGCATTGTGCCACAGTGCATTGGCGTCGTGCTACAGTGCATAGTGCTACAGTGCATAGGCGTCGTGCTACAGTGCATAGTGCTACAGTGCATAGGCGTCGTGCTACAGTGCATAGTCGCGTGCTACAGTGCAGAGGCGTCGTGTTACAGTGCATTGGCGTTGTGCTACAGTGCATAGTGCTACAGTGCATAGGCGTTGTGCCACAGTGCATTGGCGTCGTGCTAAAGTGCATAGGCGTTGTGCTACAGTGCATAGGCGTTGTGCCACAGTGCATTGGCGTCGCGCTACAGTGCATAGGCGTCGTGCTAAAGTGCATAGGCGTCATGCTACAGTGCATAGGCGTCGTGCCACAGTGCATTGGCGTCGTGCTACAGTTTATAGGCGTCGTGCTACAGTGCATAGTGCTACAGTGCATAGGCGTCGTGCTACAGTGCATAGTGCTACAGTGCATAGGCGTCGTGCTACAATGCTACAGTGCATAGGCGTCGTGCTACAGTGCAGAGGCGTTGCGTTACAGTGCATTGGCGTCGTGCTACAGTGCATAGGCGTCGTGCTACAGTGCATAGGCGTCGTGCTACAGTGCATAGGCGTCGTGCTACAGTGCATAGGCGTAGTGCTACAGTGCATTGGCGTTGTGCTACAGAGCATAGGCGTCGCGCTACAGTGCATAGGCGTCGCGCTACAGTGCATAGGCGTCGCGTTACAGTGCATTGGCGTCGTGCTACAGTGCATAGGCGTCGTGCTACAGTGCATAGTGCTACAGTGCATAGGCGTCGTGCTACAGTGCATTGGCGTCGTGCTACAGTGCATAGTGCTACAGTGCATAGGCGTCGTGCTACAGTGCATAGGCGCCGTGCTACAGTGCAGAGGCGTCGTGCCACAGTTTATTGGCGTCGTGCTACAGTGCATAGTGCTACAGTGCATAGGTGTTGTGCTACAGTGCAGAGGCATCGTGTTACTGTGCATTGGTGTCGTGCTACAGTGCATAGTGCTACAGTGCATAGGCGTTGTGCCACAGTGCATTGGCGTCGTGCTAAAGTCCATAGGCGTCGTGCTACAGTGCATAGGCGTCGTGCTACAGTGCATAGTGCTACAGTGCATAGGCGTCGTGCTACAGTGCATAGGCGCCGTGCTACAGTGCAGAGGCGTCGTGCCACAGTTTATTGGCGTCGTGCTACAGTGCATAGTGCTACAGTGCATAGGTGTTGTGCTACAGTGCAGAGGCATCGTGTTACTGTGCATTGGTGTCGTGCTACAGTGCATAGTGCTACAGTGCATAGGCGTTGTGCCACAGTGCATTGGCGTCGTGCTAAAGTCCATAGGCGTCGTGCTACAGTGCATAGGCGTCGTGCTACAGTGCATAGTGCTACAGTGCATAGGCGTCGTGCTACAGTGCATAGGCGCCGTGCTACAGTGCAGTGGCGTCGTGTTACAGTGCATTGGCGTCGTGCTACAGTGCATAGTGCTACAGTGCATAGGCGTTGTGCCACAGTGCATTGGTGTCGTGCTAAAGTGCATAGGCGTTGTGCTACAGTGCATAGGCGTTGTGCCACAGTGCATTGGCGTCGTGCTACAGTACATAGGCGTTGTGCCACAGTGCATTGGCGTCGTGCTACAGTTCATAGTGCTACAGTGCATAGGCGTTGTGCCACAGTGCATTGGTGTCGTGCTAAAGTGCATAGGCGTTGTGCTACAGTGCATAGGCGTTGTGCCACAGTGCATTGGCGTCGTGCTACAGTGCATAGTGCTACAGTGCATAGGCGTCGTGCTACAGTGCATAGTGCTACAGTGCATAGGCGTCGTGCTACAGTGCATAGGCGCCGTGCTACAGTGCAGAGGCGTCGTGCCACAGTTTATTGGCGTCGTGCTACAGTGCATAGTGCTACAGTGCATAGGTGTTGTGCTACAGTGCAGAGGCATCGTGTTACTGTGCATTGGTGTCGTGCTACAGTGCATAGTGCTACAGTGCATAGGCGTTGTGCCACAGTGCATTGGCGTCGTGCTAAAGTCCATAGGCGTCGTGCTACAGTGCATAGGCGTCGTGCTACAGTGCATAGTGCTACAGTGCATAGGCGTCGTGCTACAGTGCATAGGCGCCGTGCTACAGTGCAGTGGCGTCGTGTTACAGTGCATTGGCGTCGTGCTACAGTGCATAGTGCTACAGTGCATAGGCGTTGTGCCACAGTGCATTGGTGTCGTGCTAAAGTGCATAGGCGTTGTGCTACAGTGCATAGGCGTTGTGCCACAGTGCATTGGCGTCGTGCTACAGTACATAGGCGTTGTGCCACAGTGCATTGGCGTCGTGCTACAGTTCATAGTGCTACAGTGCATAGGCGTTGTGCCACAGTGCATTGGTGTCGTGCTAAAGTGCATAGGCGTTGTGCTACAGTGCATAGGCGTTGTGCCACAGTGCATTGGCGTCGTGCTACAGTGCATAGTGCTACAGTGCATAGGCGTCGTGCTACAGTGCATAGTGCTACAGTGCATAGGCGTTGTGCCACAGTGCATTGGCGTCGTGCTAAAGTGCATAGGCGTTGTGCTACACTGCATAGGCGTTGTGCCACAGTGCATTGGCGTCGTGCTACAGTGCATAGTGCTACAGTGCATAGGCGTTGTGCTACAGTGCATAGTGCTACAGTGCATAGTGCTACAGTGCATAGGCGTCGTGCTACAGTGCATTGGCGTCATGCTACAGTCCATAGGCGTCGTGCTACAGTGCATAGTGCTACAGTGCATAGGCGGTGGACCTCTGCAGGACGTTTGGGATTTAATGTGCCGCTGATTCTATTATGGAAAGTGAGGGAAGCAGCGTTTTCGGCGCTCGACCTACACAAAGGACTAAAGGTCGCTCTGAGCCTCTTTAATGTGCACATTCTGACCACATATTTAAGGGATAATGTCAGGGTTATTCACATTTTCAGCCACAGTCAGCAAATCCCTCCTCAAGCAGAAGCGTGCTGGTCAACTTAGGCCTAATACTCGCTAAGTAATCACGGGAGACGAGAGGGGCATTTGAATTTGCTTAAACTCCAAATGTCAGTCCTGGCACTTTGTTAAGTTGATTAGGGCCGTGCTGTACAGAGCGGTGCGTTTATACGGATCCATACGGAGACCTTGAGGGGCCCGGGGTCATTAAAGGATGCTAAAGTTGTGTATGAGGAGGGACACAATTCTATTCCCAAATAATAGTATCTTTCCGCGGCGAGCAGAGACGAGCAGAGAGAAAGGAAGCAGGGTTTACCAGGGTTTGATGCTCGGAGTGCTTTTAATTCAAATCAAATCAAATCAATTTATTTTTGTAAGGCCCAAAATCACAACAACAGTTGCCTCTGAGGGCCACAGGGAGAAATGAATCAACAATGTCTGTGGTGGCGAGGGAGTCAGACAATGTCTGTGGTGGCGATGAAGTCAGACAATGTCTGTGGTGGCGATGGAGTCAGACAATGTCTGTGGTGGCGATGGAGTCAGATAATGTCTGTGGTGGCGAGGGACGATGTCCCAGGGTCCTCTGTCCTTAGACTCTCCTTCTCGGCCAGGAAAAACTACAAAAAAAAACCTCTTTGGGAAAAAAGCGTTCCAGTGAAGGAGAGATCCGACTCTCACAGACGGACAATTAAACGGATAATTAAATTGTGACATTAAATAGAGCTTTAATATTCTAAAAATGAACAGTTTTTGAACACTAAAATATGACGCCTGTTGAATAAGTCGTTCATACAATTTTGCATCTCTTTTTTATCAACTTTTTTCTCATACTTTTCTCATTTTCCATCCATCCTTTCTTGTTTTACACAATAATTGTATGTGTATTTATTATGTGTCATTTTGAGTTTCTTTTTGCTTTTTCACAACGTAATTGATTCTGTTAAAAGTGTTCAGGGGGTTAGAATATATATGTAAATGACAATGTATCCTGGATGAATACCAGAAACAGCAGAGCAGGTCCAAAGGCGATACCAAACATACACAGTTATAATAAGATAAAATAAAACATAACATATAATAAACACATTCAAGACAAACTGAAGGCATTCTATATCATGTAAATTGGATTATTGAAGATCTTAAAATGGAGTTCAAATATTCTGACGATACACGGCACAATTGTAGGCTTTTACTTTTACTTATTTAAATGTTTTAGCTCATGATCATTATTGCCATTTTTGGTTTTCCATCATCTATTCCTCATTGACTTATGGCAAGACATATCCTTTCAAACGGATGTAAAGACAGAACATTTGAGCTACAATACATCAAACCTTCTCCCTTGAACTAAAATGAATAACTTGCCAATAACACTTTTTATAGAGTCAGTCTGTTCTCAGATGCAAACCACGTTTTAGTTTTTTACCAACACATACTTTACCATCAAAACCTGCCTTATGTTTGATCCAAAGTATATGTTTACTACAGCTCTTGTTAAAAGTCCTCGTGCTGATATTTCCTTCGCTCGGCAAATGGTGCAGTAATTGTAAGTTTGTTTGTTCGCTCGTCACATTTGTTCGTAAAACGGAGAGCGGTGTCAGTAATGTCTTTTAATCTTTTACCGTCAAATCCCCGGCGACCGTCACCGCAACACACGCCGTCCATCATCTCCCGGGCCGTCTTTCTGCCGACCGTACGCATTTTCACACGTTCCGCCCGCCGGTTCCGTTCTGTCGCCTGCCGCCGTTTCATTTGTTCACGCCGTAACCACCGCGGTCCTCGTGGTGTGATCGCTAACATCGCCGATTAGCATTAGTTGTGAGTGAGCTTTTCGAAATAATCCCCGACACGTTGACTGGCGCTTCGCAGCTAAACGTTGACGCATCAAGCCGCGGTTTAGCACTTGTTAATCTTTGAGCTGCGTGGAAGTTAGAGTTCCCTTTTTTCTTCTTCTTCTTCTTTTCGGTACAGAATGCTGTGCTGGGAGCGGGGCACTTTACTTTCACATCATAATCGTTTTAGTGATTAGACGTTATGCCTACCGCCGCTCGAGATGTTCTCTTTTTTGCAGGTGGCAGTTTTTTGGAAAGATTCAAAAGTTCGCCCGGGATGACCTCTTAGATTCATGTTGTCGTGGCGATAAAAAGGTCAGAGATGTGTCAAGAAGGTTCGGACGAGATGCCACATGAAGAGCAGAGATGTAATTATGGAGCTTGATTGTTTTACTTAAAAACATGGGGTCGGCAGTGGGTCGGTGGGAAAGTGCCTGTCCATCAATCCAAACCGATCCCAGCTTTTATATTTGTCATGTGTCTTTGGTCAGACTCTTCAAAAGCTCCTCTTTAAGTACGATAGTGGGTTTATTAGAATTTACTATCATTCCAAAACATGCACCATAGGTTAAAAAGTCCTTCAGCTTTGGTGGTCCTGACCGAGCCAAGCCCAGGAGGGTGGTTCCTGAAGGGAGTTCCTGAGGGGGGTTCTTGAGGGGGGTTCCTGAGGGTGCTTCCTGAGCGCTGCACTGCTCCTGACGGGTTTCTTCAGCGACAGTGAAGCATCGGTCGAATGCAGAGGAGAAATGTCCCTGCGTCATTTGAAACATCTCCTTTAAGGTTCACTTGTTGTGTGTCGACAAAATACATCCAGCTTTTAATCCTCAAGTCGAGGTTTCCTGGGCAACATGGACGGACATTTGGAGACGTCAGCAGCAGCAGCAGCAACAGCAGCAGCACTAGCAGCAGCAGCAGCAGCAGCACCAGCAGCAGCACAGCAGCACCAGCAGCAGCACAGCAGCAGCAGCAGCACTAGCAGCAGCAGCAGCAGCAGCAGCAGCAGCACAGCAGCAGTAGCAGCACAGCAGCAGCAGCAGCAGCAGCACTAGCAGCAGCAGCAGCAGCAGCAGCAGCAGCAGCAGCAGCAGCAGCAGCAGCAGTAGCAGCAGCAGCAGCAGCAGCAGTAGCAGTAGCAGCGCAGCAGCAGCAGCAGCACTAGCAGCAGGAGCAGCAGCAGCAGCAGCAGCAGCAGCAGCAGCAGCAGCAGCAGCACTAGCAGCAGCAGCAGCAGCACTAGCAGCAGCAGCAGCAGCAGCAGCAGCAGCAGCAGCAGCAGTAGCAGTAGCAGTAGCAGCGCAGCAGCAGCAGCAGCAGCAGCAGCAGCACTAGCAGCAGCAGCAGCAGCAGCAGCAGCAGCAGCAGCAGCAGCACTAGCAGCAGCAGCAGCAGCAGCAGCACTAGCAGCAGCAGCAGCAGCAGCAGCAGCAGCAGCAGCAGCAGCAGCAGTAGCAGTAGCAGTAGCAGCGCAGCAGCAGCAGCAGCAGCAGCAGCAGCACTAGCAGCAGCAGCAGCAGCAGCAGCAGCACTAGCAGCAGCAGCACTAGCAGTAGCAGCAGCAGCAGCAGCAGCAGTAGCAGCAGTAGCAGTAGCAGCAGTAGCAGCAGCAGCAGTAGCAGCAGCAGCAGCAGCAGCAGTAGCAGCAGTAGCAGTAGCAGCAGTAGCAGCAGCAGCAGCACTAGCAGCAGCAGCACTAGCAGTAGCAGCAGTAGCAGCAGCAGCAGCAGCACTAGCAGCAGCAGCACTAGCAGTAGCAGCAGTAGCAGCAGCAGCAGCAGCACTAGCAGCAGCAGCAGCACTAGCAGCAGCAGCACTAGCAGTAGCAGCAGTAGCAGCAGCAGCAGCAGCACTAGCAGCAGCAGCAGCAGCAGTAGCAGTAGCAGCAGTAGCAGCAGCAGCAGCGCTAGCAGCAGCAGCACTAGCAGTAGCAGCAGTAGCAGCAGCAGCAGCAGCACTAGCAGCAGCAGCAGCACTAGCAGCAGCAGCACTAGCAGTAGCAGCAGTAGCAGCAGCAGCAGCAGCAGCAGCAGCACTAGCAGCAGCAGCAGCAGTAAAGGACTAATGGACGTGCACTTGACACTGTGACAACACAAAGTGACATTCTTTGTTCTCTAATTTTATGATCACTCTCCTAATCTGAGCTCGGTCAGATTTACGGTGCCGTCCCGTTGTAACGACTTTGTGACAAGGGGAAGAGACACTGGCACACATCCAATTTAATTATTGCCACCGAGTTAAACTTTCTTTTGCTTTCTGAGGCTAAATTAACCTCCTTCACAATTTCCACTTTTCCAGACGTTTGGAAATGGCTTGAACCTCCATCTGTGGACGTTTCCAGATGGCAGTTTAGATATTTCAGCAATGTGACTTTTAATTTTCTTCTCTAAGGAGGACATTTTCACTTGCACCACGTCGCTACTGGGAACAAATCTGCATGTGTCAGCAAATCGGTTCATACTGTGTTTTATTGGAATAAAGTAAAGCATGAGAGAGTTAATGTGATTAGGCCTATCAACACTAATTACATATAAGCAATCATTTCTGAATCTGTCCTAAAGTTAATGAAATACATAGATAATAACAATGACTGCCATTTTGACTTGTGTCTCTAAGATGCTACACTTTGTACATACAGAGCGAGGGACGTGTCTTGCCCAAGGACACAACAATAGCATTGTTTCTGGCTGCGTAAGTCTACTTTAGGACCAAACTGGGATAACACCAGGATCAAACAATGTGTCCACTGTTTGGGAAAAACATTGATTTTATCCTGAATAAGTGTATTTCTTGTTTTTACAGGTGAGCTAATAAACATGGTTTAGATTTGTATTTCCCTTAATAGTTAGTTCAACACACTTTCAAAGCAATTATTATTCAACAGAATCCACAGTTTGTGAATATAATAATACATCTGAATTTACAGCTAAAAGTTTATTTTTGTTTTTACAGGTGAGCTAATAAAAATGGTTTAGATTTGTATTTCCCATTTTAGTTCAACACACTTTCAAAGCAATTATTATTCAACAACTATAGAACAGAATCCACAGTTTGTGAATATAGCAATACATTGATTTTATCCCGAATTTACAGTTAAAAGTGTATTTATTAGATTTTTAAAAAAAATTGTTTTACCTTTTACAGGTGAGCAAATAAAAACAGTTTGGATATGTATTTCCCTTAATATTAAGTTCAACACACTTCCAAAGCCATTCTTCTTCAACTATAGAACAGAATCCACCGTGTGTATATTGCCGTTGGAGGTTCTCGGGGGCCGGGGATGATGGGAAACCTGGGCTTCGCGCGAGCCGTAGAGCGACGCGTCCCCCAGTGCACCCTCTGCTTTTATAACTCTGTGAAGATCAATATTTGAGCGGGGAATGCAGCGGCGGAGGTATGTTTGCCCGAGCCGCAATCTGCCCAGGACAGGCCTCTTCTGCGGGGCCGGAGGTAGACGAGAGGGCCCCCGGGTGCTCCGCGGGGGCCTGACCTGCCGCGATAGATATTTAATAAGTCTGTTAACCCAATGTACTGGTGCCGGAGCTATGAATACGACCCAACTCTGCACTTCGACCTTGACAGGGCTTTGGAATGGGAAGCAGGCAGTGCAGGGAGGAGCAGACACAGGCCGGATTTACCTCTGTATCAGACTGTAATAATGTGAAAGGACTGCAGCGGTCAAAACTCATCTCGACTGTCCACTCTGAGAGGACAGCCTTTTGTTTGGCATTACAGTAGGGTTTAAAGTATGTTTTCTCCTGCACTTTTGATGATATCGCTGTTCCAGTTCAGCAGGAATTTCAATGCGGAACGTGACAAGAGTCTATATCATATACAGGATAGGTTTATGTGCGGAAAATGTTTATTTCTGCCCTTTCTCCGGGCAGCTGGGAAAATGGTTTGTCGTCCGAAGAGAACGGATTGGCCGTCGAGATCGAAAGCAGCATTTGCAAAATTAAACAACCGGAAAAAAGGTCACAAATAATGGCAACGACTTAATACAATGAATGGATGTTGTGATTGAATACGCACGTTCCTGTTTAGCCCGCGCCTCGTCTAGAACTGTCCAATGAGAGTGTAGAAAAGAGAATAGTATTTACTCATTTGTTGTTTTACAAATGAAGGCGCACGACAAGCCATTTCTGTCATTTCAACGAGTTTGACCCTCTGCGGACACTGTAGGGAGCGTCAAAGAAATTAATGTCTTCTCGAACAATAAAACGTAGCGGGAAGAAAATTGAAGCAAATCTAGCTAATACTAACATTGATGATGAGTTTTTACTGCGTGTATTGGATTTAGCTCCGTTTACACCGTCACAAACCGTTCTGAATGAGGCGAAGTGGCATAATTTACCCTTTTCTTTTGTACGAGTCTGTTTTCGCTGATTGGAGGTGACGCTCTCCGCCGCGCCCGGGATAAACCGCCTGAAACATCTGAACGTAACAGAACGCTTGTCCCATCTTTCCTCAGACATTCGACACAACAGCAGACCAACAAAGTCATCACGGCCACCAGCCAGCTCGTCAAGCAGCTCTCCGACATCATCAGCGGCTCCTCACGGGTTCGTCCTGCTTTTTTATACTCTCAATGGGCTGTTTTGCACTGGAAGAAATCATTTGCAAAGTTGGGATCCTCTAGGCAGAGCATTCTACTATTCTTCATATCATGTTATAGTTGAAGGGATGGGATATTTTATATATCTTTATCGCACTAAAACAGATTTGGACTCTAAAGAAAGTGAGTTTAAAGTCAATTCATCTGCTAATAACACATAGAAAAGATAAGATAAGATAAACCTTTATTTGTCCCACAATGGGGAGATTCCAGTGTTGCAACACAAAACACACAACATAAAAAAGATCTTAATAAAACTTAACTCTTAATAAAAAACCTCTTATACTATATAAATTAACAATAGTGACACTCTTAGCTGTTATATGGAGAGAATATTGCACCAAGATGATTGACATTATGTATTGCACATGAATATGACAGTATTGCACATGAATATGACAGTATTGCACATGAATGTGACAGAATTGCACATGCATATGACAGTATTGCACATGAATGTGACAGTATTGCACATGATTATGACAATATTGCACATGATTATGACAATATTGCACATCAAATCAAATCAAATCAAATCAATTTATTTTTGTAAGGCCCAAAATCACAACAACAGTTGCCTCTGAGGGCCACAGGGAGAAATGAATCAACAATGTCTGTGGTGGCGATGAAGTCAGACAATGTCTGTGGTGGCGATGAAGTCAGACAATGTCTGTGGTGGCGAGGGACGATGTCCCAGGGTCCTCTGTCCTTAGACTCTCCTTCTCGGCCAGGAAAAACTACAAAAAAAACCTCTTTGGGAAAAAAGCGTAGAAACCTGGAGGAGTTCCAGTGAAGGAGAGATCCGACTCTCACAGACGGACAGACGGACACAAGGAGACTGGAGCTGGACCCACTCTTCAGGCAGAAGAGGGACCGACTGAGTCGAGCTGGACCCACTCTTCAGGCAGATGAGGGACCGTCTGAGTCGAGCTGGACCCACTCTTCAGGCAGAAGAGGGACCGTCGGGGGCGAGCTGGACCCACTCTTCAGGCAGATGAGGGACCGTCGGAGTCGAGCTGGATCCACTCTTCAGGCAGATGAGGGACCGACTGAGTCGAGCTGGACCCACTCTTCAGGCAGATGAGGGACCGACTGAGTCGAGCTGGACCCACTCTTCAGGCAGATGAGGGACCGTCGGAGGCGAGCTGGACCCAGTCCTCAGGCAGACGAGGGACCGTCGGAGGCGAGCTGGACCCACTCTTCAGGCAGATGAGGGACCGTCGGAGGCGAGCTGGACCCACTCTTCAGGCAGAAGAGGGACCGTCGGAGGCGAGCTGGACCCACTCTTCAGGCAGATGAGGGACCGACTGAGGCGAACTGGAGCCACTCTTCAGGCAGATGAGGGACCGTCCACACAGGGCAGGGACCACTTCACCAGGGGAGGGGCATCTGGGTCCACAGGTCCTCAGGAGTGAGAGAAAGAAAAGAAGGCGGTGAACAGTTTGCAAGTGGAATCAAAAAATAAATATTGTTTGAAAGCATAAGTAGTCAGAAGAAGAAGAGGATAGTGCTCAAGCTGTCATACTTCCCCCAGCATAGTTACTCCTAGGGCAGCGTAGCTGAAGCTGTGGGTTTATCTTTCTGTTCCTAACTAGTCTGACCATAAGCGATTTCGAAGAGGAACGTTTTAAGCCTGGACTTAAATGAAGAGACTGTGTCAGCATATTTAACATGGGTCGGGAGCTGATTCCATAACACAGGAGCTTGGTAGCTAAACGCTCTACCTCCTACAGTACTTTTAGAGATGATGATTATGACACTATTGAACATGGTTATGGCAGTATTTCACATGACTTTGACAGTATTGCACATGCATATGACAGTATTGCACATGAATATGGCAGTATTTCACATGACTTTGACAGTATTGCACATGCATATGACAGTATTGCACATGCATATGACAGTACTGCACATGAATATGACAGTATTGCACATGAATATGACAGTATTGCACACGAGTATGAAGATGAATGACACATGTTCAGGGCTAACAGTGTTTGTTGTAGTCTGACAGCGGCAGAAGGAAAGACCTGTGAAGCCTCTATCTCTGGTGTTTCATACTATTTCGATTTACTCTTTTTCTAAGTACAAAATACCTCTGCGTAACTTAAATACGTCACACAGTAATGCTCGATCAGGCTCGTCGTTGACACTGAACATCTGCACGCTCAGATTGATTCCGCTCAGAAGTGCGGCACGAGCTGGACTTTTAGCTCGTCACAAACTGCTTTTGTTTTCATCCGGCAAACAGATACAGGCCTAGCGCCATCTGCTGTCAGGAATGGCTAATGCCGGAGGTATTTTTGCAAGCCTGTGCTTTACAAAGTACTGTAAAACGCCTAAAATGTGTAATATGTTATCCAATTCTAACGTTCTTTATCTGTATTTTTATTGAGAACGATTGCGTTTTGTGTGCAGCAAGACCGCCTCCGCCTGACCAGACTAAAGAGCGAGCTTTCCGACGCCGTGCAGCGCTATGGGGACCTGCAAAAGGTAACTTCAAATACATTTCCAGCGATATAATTTAAGATTAAAACAATACATATACTTTTGTGAACGTGTCAGTCAGCGGGGCGTCTGAAAATGTACGTCTTTGTTATCTTTTGTTTGACAGAAAATTGCCGAGCGCTCAAAGGCACTGCTCCCCCCGACGCACATGGAGAAGACGAAGGTAAGGCGGGTTGAGATTTCGTCGGGATGACTCTTCTTCTACAAATACTGCGTTTCTCTTTTCACTAGAAGCCTTTACGATTTAAATTATATATTATTTTGTGGGGCAATAGGGTCAAATTGAATTCACTGTTCAAAGAAATGTGTCTCTGCGATCGCTGTGTAAATGTGACGTGTTATTTGCTCTTATCTGCGGATTTCTCTCCACGCTACAGTGGCCCCTAGTGGCTGGAGGCGGCAATTCAGCTAAAAAAGTGATTATTATTTTTATTTATTAACTGAGTCTGTCTTTACTTTCAGCCACTGCTCTGTATCTAGTCTTATTTTACCTCAAACGTATAACATTTACCGTGCTGAACATTTTTGTTTAACGATTATTGCCAGAGGAAACATCACGATTTAACGATTATTCATGAGACTCTGTCCAAACAACAGGGAAATCTGAATTTAAATTAAACTTTCTGAAAGACAAAATAAAGTCAAATTTGACAGATAAAAAGGTTATTTACATTTAAGTCTATTTTTTGGATACTAGATTGAACTAAAAAGACTTAATTTTGCTTCTAAAACTGTCACAATCATTATTATTTTTGGTTCGCACAATTATTGAGACTGTGAGCAAACAACAGCGAAATATTTATTTAAATTAAACTTTCTGAAAGCCAAAAGAAAGTCAAATTTGACAAACAAAACAGCCAGATAAAAAGGTGATTTACATTTAAGTCTAACTTTTGGATGTTATATTGAACTAAAAATACTCAATTTTGCTTCTTAAACCGTCACAATTATAATTTTTGGGGTTTTTCACGATAACATTGTGACCGGAACAATCACAAATATCGATCAACCGTACAATCGTGACATCCCTAATGCAGAGACAACGCAAAATGTTTACTGTCTTGCCCAAAGACACAACATTACTATGCACTTCCTGTTTGCGCTGACCATACACAGAAAGCACACAACTGTAACGTCATCAGCTTTGCAACCAAGACTTTCAATAAAAATCATAATAAACGGCGCGAAAAATGCTTCTTCCTCTCCGCTCGCGGTCGTTACCCAAAGTTTTTTTCAAACTTTGCTGACTGCGGCGTGTTTAGGCCGCCGTTCATCACCGCCGCCTCCTCTTCATTACCGCCATCGCTTTATCACCTCCTTTGACTGCGGCTAAATTGGCTGCCGACAGCAACAGCGCAAGGCGACAACTCACTTATGGCCGCTCCAAAACAAAAGCATAAAAATCTGCGCGCGGGAAAATGCAGTTAACAAATTAAAGTCGATCTTTATTACGGGCGCGCTGCAAATATTTGGACGCTCGCTATCGATCGGTCCAACGAGACGGTAAAACATATTAGTTTAGATGCGGAGGGAGTCGTAAAAGAAAAGAAATGATACAGAAATGATGGAATAGTGAAGGCTTTTGGAGATGGTAACGAGATTAATATATTTTAGAAGTATCAATGTATCACAGTATAAAATAGGTCATATTATATTGAGTTTAGATGTACTTTGGCCCTGTAAAAAAGTATTCATAGTGTGTACTTGAGCGATTGCAAGCGTAGAAACAGGAATACGGATAGTGTATAGTTTAATAGTTTGCTATTTCCTAGTTTGATGGTGTTGGTGAAGTTTATAATTGTACTTCTTGGCCGTACAGTGCAGCTATAACTGTTACCTAGCAACCAAACTGTAAACAAGGGCTACAGTTTATCTTCATTTAGAATAAAACGCGACGACACCTTTATTTTCGTGAATTCATGTGCATAATCAGTTCCTACGTTTTGGAATATGGAGTTCAATAACGTTTGGATATTTTTCTACGACCAACTGCCAATTTTCATTCAATTTTATTTTCTTAAACTGCGACTTCACTGGTACACAACGATAAATATTTACTACTATCTCGCCAAAAACATGGAAAACATAATCAGTCATAACATGCACTTCGACATTCACCTCTCTAATATTTTGAAACAAGCAGAATTAAATATATCAAGAGTCTCAAAAAGAACATGAAGATATTCCACGTTTCGCTCAAATTATACAAACAGAAATAATTGTGCCTGATTAAGATGTTGTTGTTTTTTGTGGTGGTAAATCCCAGTCCGGACCAACGGGTCAGTGCAAACGCTATTGACCGGGACTTTGTCGCGTTTGACCCGGGGCCGACGGCGTCACATTTGTGAGAGGAGACGGTGCTGCCGAGGCTTCAGATTCGGCGTTAGGGCGTGTCATCCGTTACCGGGGCCGACGGCGTCACATTTGTGAGAGGAGACGGTGCTGCCGAGGCTTCAGATTCGGCGTTAGGGCGTGTCATCCGTTACCGGGGCCGACGGCGTTACATTTGTGAGAGAAGACGGTGCTGCAGAAGCTGCAGATTTGGCATTAGGGCGTGTCATCCGTTACCGGGGCCGGCGGCGTCACATTTGTGAGAGGAGATGGTGCTGTCGAGGTTTCAGATTCGGGGTTAGGGGGTGTCATCCGTTACCGGGGCCGACGGCATCACATTTGCGAGAGGAGACGGTGCTGCCGAGGCTTCAGATTCGGCGTTAGGGCGTGTCATCCGTTACCGGGGCCGACGGCGTCACATTTGTGAGAGAAGACAGTGCTGCAGAAGCTTCAGATTCTGCGTTAGGGTGTGTCATCCGTTACCGGGGCCGACGGCGTCACATTTGTGAGAGGAGACTGTGCTGCCGAGGCTTCAGATTCGGCGTTAGGGCGTGTCATCCGTTACCGTGCCCTCTCTGTGCTCCCGCGACGGCTTCACAATCACAAATTAGCCAAGCGGTCGGACCGACAAAGAGGAAAACGATCCGTCATTTCTGAGAGAGTAAGCAAGTTTGTCAAGTTCGGCTTCTGTAATTGAGATTTCTTTTCCTTTATTATTCATTTCGAGTGGACTCATTATCGTCGGATTATCAAATACTGAAACAATTTGCGCCGGCTTCTTTTTCTTATTCCAACGTTCTTTAACTTTGAGATGATATTTTAATTGTTCTTTTACACGTTCGCTTCAGCTGAACGTTCAAAAGTCACAGAAACGACAACTTGAGACTCAAAAGGTGTATAAATAAGAAGAAATGTTCAGTTAAATGCCTTATCGATGTTAGCGATTGTTTAATATAGATTATATTTTGCAGTTATACCAACATTATTATTTTTGTTGCTGTTGAGGCTGATTTTGACCAACTTAGCTCAGGATGGAGAGGTAAAAAACGAATGTTAAATGTGCAAATCGTCCACACAGATAGACAAAAAAAAAAGTAGACAAAGATCAATGGAACGACCCAATAATCCGCCGGGCCCCTGCTGGTGAATACATGTATTACACTTTAGAGCTCAGAATACTTTTGAATGAACTCTGAATTTACCATTAGCATCTTAAACTGTCACTGGATTAATATCAGACTAAATGAAAGTTCTAACATGTGTAACAGCTACAAATCTATAGCAAAACCCACACATTGAAGCAATGTTAATATTAAGTGAACAAACTCACATATTTTTGCCGTGTAGTATTATTTGTTGTACTTTGTTTGCTATATTTTTCAGTGCTGGACAAATACCAGTACACACACAAAACAAAGTACTGGTACATTGTGATATTTGTAGTTTTTTTTAATATGTTTTAAACGCTAAAAGTATCGAAGAAATATATTCTATACTATACTATCATATAATTAATATTCACCTCCTGAACAGAATCAAGGTACTTTATGTACTTATTTTTTTACCAAAACGATTAGCAAGTTTGAGACAAAATAAACAACACCCTTCACAAGTGATGTGTGGCTCTTAAACGTGTGAAGCACCGGCCGGGCCCCGAGGAGCCGACGTACACGCTGTCCACGGCTTGATCACGCCACTTGCTTACACCAAATGGAGTTTACTCACATTATCCGGAGACAATGCTGCAAAAATAGTGCTGCCACGACAGCTACAGCGGCTCGTTTTCAATCAGAAACACACGGAGCAGTTTGTCAGGAAGCTTGTCGTCGGAGGGAAAAGTGGAGACGTTTTTTATAGGTTTTTTGAGGCAGAAAGTGGAATGGAGGTGAGAGGAAAGTCAGTTGGAGTGTTGTGAATTGTGAGTCCATGTGAAAAATGCCCCAGACCGCGCTGTCACGTTGAGAAGTGTTCGGTGGGAGAGCGGGTTTAGTGACTGTAAAATTCTGCTGGAGACACATGGAGATTTGGAGGCTTTTGCTGTGTCCATGTTTTCAGTTCACATTACATCATCTTCAGGCAGGGCCGGTTAGAACATGGAATGACAAATAGATGGTTGATATAAGGGACTCCCAAACACCACAGACACTTACTCCACAATAGGCCTGTATTTATGCCCTATGCTGAAACCTGTTATAGTACATTTCACCATCCACCTATACACACAAAAACAAACTAAAACATGGATTGTAATTGCCTATTATTGAGAATATGCTCTCTCTGTGTCCTCTGCGGTTAACGCCTCGTGTTCACTGACTCCAGGGTGTGGTTTAGGTCACTTGCAGATCACCTGTTGCACTGCGGTCTGTATTCAACAAACACCAGGCAGATTCTTGTGGTTTCGTGCAAAAAACAGTTGTTTAATGAGCTGAAAACTGGATGAGACGGCTGCGAAAATACGAAATAGGAGGGTGGGCTTTGAGTGAAGGCCTCGCCTACTGAGCTAAACTGTCACACTTAGCCGCTGCGCTAAATGCATTAAATAAGCTCACTTTACCCACCAATTCATTACACAAACGAGCGTTCTATGTTTAACAACTTCCTGTGTTTCTAACTAACGTCTAATCATTGGAAACGTGAACAGAGCCTCAAGCTACAAAGACACGTCTCTAAAAGATAGTTTTTGAGTCAGTTTGTTGAAACCTGGCGCTGCAGTTGCTTCACTCCTCTGCACATAGACACGAACATCCTGGATTCCCACACGGGTTTAAACAATCGAGGTTTGAGCTCAGATCCACGGGTTTGAGGCTAATAAAGACACAAAATGTGTAATATACCTGTGTATATTGTATAGTTTATAAACTGATAAAAGACTGAAAAAGACACTGCCGCAATCTTTATGTGGGTGAAAGCGTTCCAAAGTTTAGGGCAGAAAAGGCGGGGTCGAGTTCACCCGGCTCCACCTGGCTCCACCTGGCTCTACCTTACTCCACCTGGCTCCACTTGGCTCCACCTGGACTCCACCTGGCTCCACTTGGCTCCACCTGGACTTCACCTGGCTCCACCTGGCTCCACCCGGCTCCACCTGGCTCCAGCTGGCTCCACCCGGCTCCACCCGGCTCCACCTGGCTCTACCTTACTCCACCTGGCTCCACCTGGCTCTAAATCGCTTTAAATTAACTTGTTTTGACTTTATTCGGCTGGATTGAGTGTTTTCGTCGTGTCGTTGCTATGTGCCTTGGCTCTGAGTCCCCCGGCTCCGGCCCCGCCCCCCGGCCGGCGCCGTACCGCGTTTACACAAAGGAGGAACTCATGAAACTGCGGAGAACAGTCGTCTTACCCGGAGATCGTCACGTTATCCCGGCGGACATCCTAAGGAAAACGCAACGAGCCAGACGGGCTGGACGTAAACTCCGAGAGAAGAGAGGAGGAAACAGGAAGTCGGTTCCCGCCTTAGTCATGGGTAACGTGAGGTCCCTTCAAAATAAAATGACGGAAATAGCGAGCCTCATGCGGTCCCAGAGGATTTATAGGGACAGCAGCGTCTTGATTTTCACAGAGACCTGGTTAACAGCAGAAATGCCAGACTCTATTGTAGGTTTGGACAATTTTCATCTGCTGCGGGCGGACAGAACGAGAGAATGCAGGAAGAAAAGAGGTGGAGGTCTGGTGATGTATGTGAACACGAGCTGGTCCAAACACGAACACTGCACAGTGAGGGAGCAGCTATGTAACAAGGATATTGAACTATTGGCTATTGGCATGAGGCCATATTATCTGCCCCGGGAGTTCTCACATGTGATTTTGATCGCAGTCTATGTGGCCCCGTCTGCCAATGCTGAAAATGCTTGTCACTGCTCTCCTGCACTTGTAGGCTGCAAACACAGCACCCACAGGCTCTCTTCCTCGTCTCTGGTGACTTTAACCACGCTTCTCCCTCTTCTGTTCTACCAACATACACCCAGTATGTTACCTGCCCCACCAGGAACAATAGAACATTGGACTTGTTTTTTGCCAACACCAAGGAGGCTCATTCCTCTTCCCCCCTCCCTCCCCTGGGCAGCTCGGACCATAACCTTGTACATCTGAGGCCTGTGTATGAACCCATCGTGCGCAGGCAGCCTGTGGTGTCCCGTGAGGTGAGGATGTGGTCTGCTGAGAGCGAGGAGGCTCTGAGGGACTGCTTCAGCACCACTGTCTGGACTGAGCTTTATGACCCACATGGGGAGGACATCAACACCATCACAGAGTGCATCACGGACTACATCAACTTCTGTTTTGAGAACATTGTTCCCTCCCGGACGGTGCGGTGTTTTCCAAACAACAAGCCATGGATTAACCGTGAACTGAAGGCTCTGCTGAAGGAGAAGAAGAGAGCCTTCAGGTCAGGGAACAAGGAGGAGCTGAGGACTGTGCAGAAGGAGCTGAGGAGGAAGATCAGGCAGGCTGAAGCCGGCTACAAGAGGAGGATGGAGGAGCAGCTGCAGCAGAAGAACATTCAGGGAGTGTGGAGGAGCCTGAAAACCATCTCGGGCTTCAAAAAAACCCCTGCACAGACAGAGGGGGATCGACAGTGGGTGAATGATTTAAATGCTCACTTCTTGCGTAGATGAACTGTGTGGAGTTATGGAGCATGTCTTCAACATGAGCCTGAAGCTGAGGGTGGTACCACAGGTCTGGAAGACCTCCTGTCTGGTACCTGTGCCTAAGACACCGCGCCCCAAAGACCTCAACAGCTTCAGGCCTGTGGCTCTCACGTCCCACCTGATGAATACCCTGGTGCGGCTAGTCCTGGACCACCTCCACTCCACCGTGAGCTCAGCCATGGACCCGCTGCAGTTTGCATATCGGCCTGGCATCGGAGTGGAGGACGCCGTCATCTCCCTGCTGCACCGCTCTCTCTCTCACCTGGAAAAGCCTGGCAGCTCTGTGAGGATTCTGTTCTTCGATCTTTCCAGCGCCTTCAACACCATCCAGCCGCTGCTCCTGAGGGACAAGCTGGAGACGGCTGGTGTGGAGTATGACCTGGCAGAGTGGATCCTGGACTACCTCACAGACCGACCCCAGTTTGTGAGAGCCCGGAACTGTGTGTCTGACACTCGGACCTGCAGTGTGGGGGCGCCCCAGGGCACTGTCCTCGCTCCCTTTCTCTTCACCCTTTACACTGCAGACTTCAGACATGACACGGACAGCTGTGTCCTGCAGAAGTTCTCTGATGACTCTGCCATCATCGGACTCATTACGGAAGACGATGACGCGGAGTACAGAGGACTGGCGCAGGACTTTGTGGACTGGTGTCAGCGGAACCACCTCCTCATCAACGCGGGGAAGACCAAGGAGATGGTGGTGGATTTACGCAGACGCCACCCCACTGCCCCCTCACCAGTGAACATCCAGGGACGGGACATTGAGAGAGTGGACTCATACAAGTACCTGGGTGTTCATCTGAACCACAAACTGGACTGGACTCATAACACGGACGCACTGTACTGGAAGAGCCAGAGTCGGCTCTACCTCCTGAGGAGACTCAGGTCTTTTGGAGTGACAGGGCCACTCCTGAAGACCTTCTACGTCTCTGTGGTGGCATCAGCCCTCCTGTACGGTGTGGCCTGCTGGAGCAGCGGCATCACAGAGAGGGAGAGGAGGAAGCTGGACAGAGTCATCAAGAAGTCCAGCTCCGTCCTGGGCTGTGCTCTGGACTCGGTGCAGGAGGTGGGGGACAGAAGGGTCCCGGCTAGATTCACATCTATGCTGGACCATGAGTGTCACCCCCTGCAGGACACTCTCTGCGCTCTGGAGAGCAGCTTCAGTGAGAGACTGATCCACCCTCGCTGTGTGAAGGAAAGGTTTCGCAGGTCTTTCCTTCCTGCTGCTGTCAGACTTTATAACAAACACTGTTAGTCCTGAACACTCTCAGTACTGACCTAACCATGTGCAATTCTGTCATAAGTGCAATTGCTGTTGGAATTCATGTGCAATTCATGTGCAATTACTGTGAAATGCATGTGCAATCTATGTGCTGTAGTGACACATATTCATGTGCAATTACTGTTGTGATCACATGCAATGGTATTTATGTATTTATTTATTTATTTGTCTATGGGTGTTATTTTATTTATTTATAGGAGATCTTCTACTGAAAGCGTTTTTCAGACTTCCTATAAGTGATCTGTTCTTCTGTATCTACCTCTGTATCTACCTGCGTTGCACCAATGAAATTTCCCCATGTGGGACAATAAAGGAATATCTTATCTTAACTGGCTCCACCTGGCTCTATCTTACTCCACCTGGCTCCACTTGGCTCCACCTGGACTTGACCTGGCTCCACCTGGCTCTACCTGGCTCCACCCGGCTCCACCTGGCTCCACCCAGCTCCACCCGGCTCCCCGTGGCTCTACCTGGCTCCACCTGGCACCACTTGGCTCCATCTGGACTTCACCTGGCTCCACCTGGCTCCACTTGGCTCCACCTGGCTCCACTTGGCTCCATCTGGACTTCACCTGGCTCCACCTGGCTCCACCCGGCTCCACCTGGACTTCACCTGGCTCCACCCGGCTCCACCTGGCTCCAGCTGGCTTCACCCGGCTCCACCTGGCTCTACCTTACTCCACCTGGCTCCACCTGGCTCTAACTGGCTCCACCTGGCTCCACTTGGCTCCACCTGGACTTCAACTGGCTCCACCTGGACTTCACCTGGCTCCACCCGGCTCCACCTGGACTTCAACTGGCTCCACCTGGACTTCACCTGGCTCCACCCGGCTCCACCTGGCTCTACCTGGCTCCACCCGGCTCCACCTGGCTCCACCCAGCTCCACCCGGCTCCACGTGGCTCTACATGGCTCCACCTGGCACCACCTGGCCCTGGCTCCACCTGGCTCCACCCGGACTGTGATGCAGAGTCCAGGTGGAGCAGACGATCACACACTGGGTTAATATTGTCTGTAGATCTCACATTCTACATTCAAGTCGCTTTCATTTCCAGCTGTAAATGAACACGTTATAATGTGATTATGAAATCACGCTGAAATAACCCCGGTTTCTTTAGCGCGGCGAACAAACGCGGCGGCTCATTTCTCCGTGAACCATGGCAACCCACACAGTGTTTTGAAGCAAAGGCTAAGTTTACTCCTACGTGACTGATGTTTATCGTTTATTCCGAGGTTTTCTGCAACGCGCCGTGAATTAACAAGTAACCGAAGCGCCGGGTTTTTTGGCAGAATGTCCAAAGTTGATGTGAAATGCGGTTAGCGGCCCACGTAGCGACGATGCTACATTGTGCTGGGCTGGGCCGCGGAGAGAGAGGAGCAGGACATTCACTTTATATCACCCAAAGCTCCTTTAATGTTCTTCACTTTGCTTTTCAAACCTTTTTTGGCAATCTCAGCACCGGTAGGACATGCTTTATACCTCAAACTAATGTGGGAAGTGTATATCAGGCTAATAACGTGAGCTGTGAGAAGTGTATATCAGGCTAATAACATGAGCTGTGTGAAGCGTATATCAGGCTAATAACATGAGCTGTGTGAAGCGTATATCAGGCTAATAACATGAGCTGTGTGAAGTGTATATCAGGCTAATAACATGAGCTGTGTGAAGTGTATATCAGGCTAATAACATGAGCTGTGTGAAGTGTATATCAGGCTAATAACATGAGCTGTGAGAAGTGTATATCAGGCTAATAACATGAGCTGTGAGAAGTGTATATCAGGCTAATAACATGAGCTGTGAGAAGTGTATATCGGGCTAAAAACATGAGCTGTGTGAAGCGTATATCAGGCTAATAACATGAGCTGTGTGAACAGTATATCAGGCTAATAACATGAGCTGTGAGAAGTGTATATCAGGCTAATAACATGAGCTGTGTGAAGCGTATATCAGGCTAATAACATGAGCTGTGAGAAGTGTATATCAGGCTAATAACATGAGCTGTGAGAAGTGTATATCGGGCTAAAAACATGAGCTGTGTGAAGTGTATATCAGGCTAATAACATGAGCTGTGAGAAGCGTATATCAGGCTAATAACATGAGCTGTGAGAAGTGTATATCAGGCTAATAACATGAGCTGTGAGAAGTGTATATCAGGCTAATAACATGAGCTGTGAGAAGTGTATATCAGGCTAATAACATGAGCTGTGTGAAGTGTATATCAGGCTAATAACATGAGCTGTGAGAAGTGTGTATCAGGCTAATAAGATGAGCTGTGTGAAGTGTATATCAGGCTAATAACATGAGCTGTGTGAAGTGTATATCGGGCTAATAACATGAGCTGTGTGAAGCGTATATCGGGCTAATAACATGAGCTGTGTGAAGTGTATATCAGGCTAATAACGGGAGCAGTTAGAAGTGTATATCAGGCTAATAACATGAGCTATGAAAAGTGTATATCAGGCTAATAACATGAGCTGTGAGAAGTGTATATCAGGCTAATAACGGGAGCTGTTAGAAGTGTATATCAGGCTAATAACATGAGCTATGAAAAGTGTATATCAGGCTAATAACATGAGCTGTGTGAAGTGTATATCAGGCTAATAACGGGAGCTGTTAGAAGTGTATATCAGGCTAATAACATGAGCTATGAGAAGTGTATATAAGGCTAATAACATGAGCTGTGTGAAGTGTATATCAGGCTAATAACATGAGCTGTGAGAAGTGTATATCAGGCTAATAACATGAGCTGTGTGAAGTGTATATCAGGCTAATAACATGAGCTGTTTGAAGTGTATATCAGGCTAATAACATGAGCTGTGAGAAGTGTATATCAGGCTAATAACATGAGCTGTGTGAAGCGTATATCGGGCTAATAACATGAGCTGTGAGACACGTATATCGGGCTAAAAACACGAGCTGTGAGAAGTGTATATCAGGCTAATAACATGAGCTGTGTGAACAGTATATCAGGCTAATAACATGAGCTGTGTGAAGCGTATATCAGGCTAACAACATGAGCTGTGTGAACAGTATATCAGGCTAATAACATGAGCTGTGAGAAGTGTATATCAGGCTAATAACATGAGCTGTGTGAAGTGTATATCAGGCTAATAACATGAGCTGTGTGAAGTGTATATCAGGCTAATAACATGAGCTGTGAGAAGTGTATATCTGGCTAATAACATGAGCTGTGAGAAGTGTATATCAGGCTAATAACATGAGCTGTGAGAAGCGTATATCAGGCTAATAACATGAGCTGTGTGGAGTGTATATCAGGCTAATAACATGAGCTGTGAGAAGTGTATATCAGGCTAATAACATGAGCTGTGAGAAGTGTATATCAGGGTAATAACATGAGCTGTGAGAAGAGTATATCAGGCTAATAACATGAGCTGTGTGAAGTGTATATCATGCAAATAACATGAGCTGTGTGAAGTGTATAGCAGGCTAATAACATGAGCTGTGAGAAGTGTATATCAGGCTAATAACATGAGCTGTGATAAGTGTATATCAGGCTAATAACATGAGCTGTGAGAAGTGTATATCAGGGTAATAACATGAGCTGTGAGAAGTGTATATCATGCAAATAACATGAGCTGTGTGAAGCGTATATCAGGCTAATAACCTGAGCTGTGAAGTGTATATCAGGTTAATAACATGAGCTGTGATAAGTGTATATCAGGCTAATAACATGAGCTGTGAGAAGTGAATATCAGGCTAATAACATGAGCTGTGAGAAGTGTATATCGGGCTAATAACAGGAGCTGTGTGAAGTGTATATCAGGCTAATAACAGGAGCTGTGAGATTAAACAACACCCCAAAAAACTGAGAAAATGCTTTGATTTTGGTCAATAAAGTAAAAGTAAAGTGTATTATAATGTTATATTTTAGCTTTCACAAATAGTTAAAGACTGGGCTTGACATCATTGCGAGTTACAGACTTTTTTATGATTTATTTATTTCATATTGTAGAGTGGATGGGGGCCTTTGCAGAGGTAGAAAGTTAGTCAGTGGCACAGAGGAGACCAAGGTCAGACAAGGGCACCACGGGCAGAAAAACACCAGCAAAAGCTCTTTCTGAGGAAAATACGGTCTTCAGTTTGAAAGAGCAAAAAACCCCACAGTAAAAACTTGCTCCTTGTGTCAGAGGGCAAAGACGTTGTCACACAAACACATTTGCATATTACGTCAGCGCTGGAAATTCATCAAAAGAGCTTACATAAAAAGATAGTTGATAAGGAAATATTTGTATTTTTGTCTCTAAAATTACCACATGCGACTACCTGTTTTCCTTTAGGATGCTCTTTAAGGTAAATATACATGTTTTAATAGAATAACTGGACAAAGAAACTAGGTCTAAACGAGGACTGAACATAAAACTATTTGAAGTTTGATTAATACCACAAACGGTGATATTGATACTACTTTATGCCACTCACACATTAACTCTGAAGCTTAAAGGTCCCATAACATGCAAAATCGACTCTTCAGAGCTTTTAACCTTCTTACATTGCTATTTGTGCTTCATATATGTACCCAGAGTGTTTTTTTGATTGATTCCCGCAGTTTTTAGCTATATTACAGACTATTTCCTTTCCGCAAATCTCCAAACTGACGGGCGGTGGGTGCAAGACCACGTCATAACCCCAGGCACGCGTCACTGTACGCACGCTGTAGAATGAACGCACGCTGTAGAATGAACACCAGTTTTATTTAGTCTCAATGTAGACTCTTTCTCACTCACTCGCGCGGAGCGGCGCACCGCGGAGCAGACAGCTGTGGGGCACACACTACGTCACGGGTGGGCGGGGCACACACGCGCTCTGAGACTACGTCACGGGTTGGGCGGGGGAGCCAGATCGCTCTTCGCAAGGGTGGGGGCGAATCTCAAACCAAGCCGTTTGCATTTCCGGGTTGGTGAGGGGGTCCAAGGTCTGGGTGATATTTCTTAACTATTATGTTATGGGTGTTGCAAAACACTTATTATGATCAATTATACACTTAGGATAGACTACGAAACGTGAAAAAAAGCATGTTATGGCACCTTTAATATTTCACTCTACGAGATATTTACTCTTTTTAAAACTCTGAAAATGTTGAACCTTCTCATCATTTGTTTG
>NW_027315945.1:35214722-35322222 GCF_026437365.1 Eucyclogobius newberryi | reverse complement strand
CACACACCAAACTTTCCAATCTGGCACTTAACAAGCATTTGATGAATTTTCGAATTTGTTGATATCTAAATCTAATCCGGATTTATTTTAGTTTTCACTCCAAAAAATAAAGCAGAATTTGAATTTTGACCCCAATTCTCAGTCAGATCAAGCTTGCTCGAATACTGAATAAGTTATCCCCCTGTCTAGTTTTATTGTATCTAATACATCAACAAAATGAAGACATTTAATCACATAACATGATGAATTGTATTTATTTTTCTCTTAAATGTATGTGCTTGAACTACACAACAAGTTTCATACCGACCTCTAAATTTAACATTTTTCCCATTCACCTGCAGCGTCTCGCCTCAAGACTATAAACTATTCCACGCAGGTTTTGATAAAGAATTGCGCTGTTCGTTGGTCAACAAATTCTCTCGTTAATTATGATTCGTTTTCTCAAAGCTGCCACTTGAACTCCGAACCTTTTGACCGTGAACGTGCTACTCAGAGCGAAACAAAAAAACACTTTCTGCTTTTCAGCGATCAAACGCCGCCGTTGAAGCACTTTTTCCTCAATGTCGAGCCTTCAAAGCGCTCTGAAAATACATCCATCCATCCATCCATTTTCTACCGCTTGTTCCCTTTCAGGGTCGCGGGTGACTGGAGCCTATCCCAGTGACTTCGGGCCTTAGGAGGGGTACACCCTGGTGTACAGTGCCCACAGTGGCCAACTTGTCGCAGGGCCAACACAGAGACATAGACATTACAGACAGTTCACGCTCACATTCATTCACTAGGGCCAATTTAGAGTCACCAATTTTGCCTAACACATGCATGTCTTTGGACGTTGGGAGGGGCCGGAGAACCCGGAGAGAACCCACGGTAACACGGGGAGAACATGTAGACTCCACCCAGAGAGATCATGTCATGTTTGTCTGGTCCGGGAATCAAACCCACGATCTCCTTCTTGGGAGGCAAGAGCGCTAACCGCCTTTGCCACCGTGCTCTGAAAATACAATAAAATAAAAACACTGCCTGCTAAAGTTTGGCGTTAGTAATCATCAGAGACACATACTTAGCATATTAACCACGGTCTTGTTCGGCGCCAGCCTCTGATTTGCTATTCACGCGGCGACCTCTCGTTCCGTGTTCTCTTGTGGCGCCAACAAAATCCAAACTAGTAACCTTGTGATTATGAGCTTGTTTACACGCATCCTCCGCGGGCTGTGTTCTCCTAAGCTCCTGCACCTCCAGTCGCATGTGAAATGAGACGGAGCGAGGGACCGGAGCAGCGGAGAAAATATATAATCAGGTCCTAGTATTAATTAGAGCGATGCCACACTTTGCACGTAAGAAAACACTTTTTTTAAACTTAATTTGCCTAAAGTTTCCGCCTTGTTGTCTTCTTCATCCGCCACTTTCTGGTCGTTGTTTTTCTCCATCTTGAAACTCTTTGATTCAGTTTTTTTTCTCAATGTAATGAATGGGTTTGAACAGATTTTAAAATGCATGATAGAAGTATGGATGAAATGATGGAGGAATCACAATTAATTGATCTTTTTTGTAATAGACATGAAGAATAGTAGATTTCATCAGTGATGGAAGTTTTACATTTTAAGTGTAAGTAGCACATCAAAAGGTCAATTTATTCATTTGTTTATTAATTCATTTAATTGATTTTTATTTTATTTATTTTATGTATTTTATTTATTTTATTTTTGTTTTATTTTATTTATTTTATTTTATTTAGTTCTCCTAAGCTCCTGCACCTTCAGTCGCATGTGAAATGAGACGGAGCGAGGGACCGGAGCAGCATTAATTAGTATTAATTAGAGCGATGCCACACTTTGCACGTAAAAAAACACAATTTTTTTAACTTCATTTGCCTAAAGTTTTCCGCCTTCTTGTCTTCTTCACCTGCCACTTTCTGGTCATTGTTTTTCTCCATCTTGAAACTCTTTGATTCAGTTTTTTGTGTCCGTCTTGCCAAGATTTTATTCTTTTTTTCTTGTTAAATACTACATTTATTTCCCCGACATAGGTTATATAGTAAAAACGGAACTTACGCATGTCTTGTAAATCGTTTTAGAGTTAATAGATAGTTATAGAGTTTGTTGGTGAAGCTTTGATTCTGACCTCTATTGTAGTCCCGTCACATTAAAGCGCCCCCTACAGGTCGGACCACTCATTGAACTAAAATGTAGATAAGATAAATATATTAGGAATTTGTCTAAAAATGATAAAAATCTATCTCAGAATAGCACATTTTTTTTAGGTTTATAATTTCACTTCCTGTTCATAATTGATGACATCACACTAGGAAATTACCTAAAGTAAATTTGACAAAGAAAAATGTATGAGATCGACTTTATTTTGTTGAATTAATGTTTAAAGAGTCATCAAAGTTTTTGTAAAGTGTAGAGTGTAACTTCCAGTCATTTTCTACAGCTTTTTCAACGTTTTCTCCAAAAATACTTGTTCGATTGGTGTAAAACTATCATTTATATTTACAACAGGTATAAATACACGTAATAAAGTCAAAATTTGAAAACCTTAAAAAAAAAACTGTCATACGTCACTTAAAAAATATCCACAAAAAAAAAAAAAAAAATACGTGTTTTCCCTAAATGTTGCTTTACTCTCCCTTAAAAATGTCTGAATTTGCACATATTTTGCTGATTTTCCGGCTGAATCTTCTATAATGTCCAATGTAACGTAATGTGTAATACTATTTACACACAATCCCCATTTGAATATCTGTATTTTTTCTAACAATCCTTTGATTTTTCAGTCACACGTCCCTTACACATCAGTGAAATGAAAGAAAACGGAATATTTATGCTCAATCGCAAGTTCTGCTGCCGAAAACTAAAAATTACGCATTCAAAATACCACTCAAAGTAACATTTCCAGTTTGATTCTAATGCCAGTTTAGCAGCATTTACAGTACGTGTGACTTGTCTCATAAGTAGTTGAACAAACGCACTGCGGTTTCGACACATTCGACCTCTCCTGACACCGGCGCCTGCAAAGTACTGACACGCTCTCCCGAAAGCGCATTAATATTTCTCCACACTTCCTCCCGTTCTGCCGGAGGATATTGAACACTGCCCAATTACGTCGCGGCTTATACAGACGTGTTCGTTCCTTTTACCTGGGCGACGCGGGAGCTGAATCTTAAAACGTTCCTGCTCAAAACTTCGGAGATAATACGCCGTCGATATTTCCAAGCGCGTTATTTTTTTCTTCTAATTGCGAGCTTTACGCCGTTTCACGTTAAGTTGCCGCGCGGCGTGAGTTTTAGAGAACGAGTCGATACCAAAAACGCTGCAAGGAAATTAGAAGTTGTCGTCCGACGTTTGGAAAGGGAAATACTGAATTTTCTTTGATTTTTTGTTTTTCAGGGGGACAAGCATGACTGTATTATCATATTTTTTTGTTAAAGTAGAAACACTCTGGGAATTGTAGCTTTATTAATTGATTTTAATTGGATCAATAGTTTTATAGCTCAGAGCAAGCAAAGTGGTTGAGTTTAAAATGGATCTGTCAGGACTTTGTGGGTTTTATGATGTTACAATGTTGTCGTGAAATGTATAAATCTGGCTCTCTGGAAACCTTCTTACCGTATTTTCCGGACTATAAGTTGCACCTTTTTTCATAGTTTTGGCCGGGGTGCGACTTACACTTATATTTATACTTCATACTACTATACTCCGGAGCGACTTATATGTGATATTATGTGTTATTTTCACACTTGCAACTTCATTTCATACTCCAGTGCGACTTATATATGTTTTTTTTCTTCTCTATTATGCATTTTTTGGCTTGTGCGACTTATACTCCAGAAAATACGGTATACATTACTGATAAACTAAGGGCGTCTTACCTTTAAGGGAAGCAAACAAACGGTACACGGTATAAAGGATGCTGTCTGACGGCTCAATTAACAGCTCAATTAAATAAAAAGCGAGTAAAATGGTAAAACCTTTATTTTGTCAACGATAATATGAAAACCTTAAAAGTGACACCTTTTCCGTGAGTGCGTGTTTCTCTTTTGCTCGACAAACCCGTGAGCATCCGCCATCTTTGTACACTGGAACTTCCTGTGATGCTTCTGCGCAGACGCTTCTCTTGCACAATCACGCCAGTGTTCGAGACTTATCCGACACACTTAAACCGAGAATTCTGCTGCAAAAAAACACATTTCCAGACACATTGCACCGACACTCTTGCATATGGCAGATAGAAGTGCGACATCGGCGGCTTTTAAGGCGACGGCTCCTCCACGTGCGCCTTTCAGTCCGCGGACAACTCCGCCGCCGCACTTTCTGCTTTTGAAGACTAATGATAATACTTTAGGGGAGAGCACTTTGCGCCATAATGAAGATGTATCTGCCCTACCGGAGCTGTCTGGAGTACATCAATGTTCAAATCAGCTAATCCAGCCGCGCCGCAAAGGAGAGTCGCTGAAAAGGAGAAGGGAGGAAAAGAGCGGAGAGCATCAATCTGTGGCGGCGGCGGCGGCGGGCGCGGCACAATGAGCGAGCGAGCGTGCGGCTGACAGCTTATTTCAGAGGAGTCGAGAGGAATGGGCCCACGGAATGATCGCTGTTCGGGCGGACGTGTTTGGTTTGTACTTTAGTCGTCACGGCGTGGATGAATGTAAGCACTTGAGAAGGCAGGTGTCGGCGCGCTGTGTGCCGCCGTTACATGCCTCTGACGCGGGTAATGGTTAGAACGTCGGGCGCTTTTCAGGACTCTCATCAACACTGAGCACTTTGAATCCCACGATGTTTTCAAAGCAATTGTTTATTCATTGCACTCCGGAGTCGAAGCGTTTCGGAGCCCTCTGCTTGATATACCACTGCACACCTGAAAAAGAAGCGGGAAACAACAATGGAGGATAATGGAGCTCGGCAGTGACCACAATGCACCTGGTTCTGGAAGGAGGTTTATCATTATTTATTTTTCTATGCAGGCTTTTCAAAAAATGTTTATTAAATACGTAAGAGATACCCAATACGTAATATGTTTGAAAGCTTGCAAATACACTACTCAGAGCAAATACACTACCTGCAGTAATGGAAGAAGGAATGGAAAAAAAATCTACTTACCGTATTTTCTGGACTATAAGTCGCAACAGCCCAAAAATGCATAATAGAGAAGAAAAAAAAAACATATATAATATAATAACAGATTAGAGAACATGGTGAATAGGTGTACGTATGCTAACGCTAACACCTTCAGCTACATGAGGCACAAACAGAACTGTGGTAAGTGTCTGGTATGTGAACGTAACATATGAACAGTTATTCAGATAACTATAGCATAAAGAACATGCTAACAAGTTTACCAAAGCATCAGTTTTACCCCAAATCACTAAATCCACTGAATTCTTCTTCCTCTGTGTCACTTCTAAACAACTCCACAAACTCCAGAGGAAGAGGAAGTGCAGATACTTCTTCTGCCTAGAGCGCCCTCTTGTGGTTGTCAGTGTGAAAATAACAAATAATATCACATATAAGTCGCTCTGGAGTATAAGGCCAAAACTGTGAAAAAAGGTGCGACTTATAGTCTGGAAAATACGGTATATAAAATTATTGTAGTGCCTGTTGGAAAAAAGGAGTATTTTACACACGTTTTAGATCATTTTAGAGGTGAAATGTATTTGTAATCTAATGAACGAATGTACATGTCAGTCTTTAACTCATTCCTGTCACTTTCTCGTCTTTCCCGTTATCGATCTCACGCAGGAGTTTGTTTTGATCCCGAGCCTCACTTCATGCTCACTTCCTGGTTTTGTGACCGGATCAGAGCTGGCTCCTTTTGTCCGGATCAGAGTCTGGATTCTGCACATTCACAATCACCCAAACGGAACGGAAACGTATTCCTCCGGTGTGGACATTAGTTACTACAGCTGCTTAGCCTTGGTCATGCCTTTAAACTTGTATTATTGCATTTTTTAAACATGTACATGGGGGAAAACTGCGGTGGACTTCGACTGTTGAGCTCCACATTTTGCTTGTAAAAGTTGGCGGCGGAACATCTTTGGGGCAATGTGGGTTTGACTGATATTTGTAGTAGATTTGACTGCTTTGACACATGGAAACATCTCGACCGGACTGACAGCTTATTTCAGAAGCACCCGTGAAATGGTCGGTGAAATGATTGATGTCCAGACTGACTCGTGTTTAGTCGCCGCTGTGTGCAAGTGTCACCTGCAGCAGCTCGGCTTTGTCTCGGCGAGAGCAGTGATTTTATCTGACAGTAAATCTTTCTTTGTTTCTTCATTTTAAAGTGCAGGGTCAGCTTCCTCCTTGTCTATGTTTTTACGGCGAAAAATATCTTGGAAACACATTCTTTCTGTGTGCGAGCATCGCCTCGCCACAGATCTGCCGAGTGGGTGTCACCTTCCTGGTCTCCATGGAAATAGGAATGTTAACTCAATCAATACGACTTTATTTGTACCCAACAGGCAAATCAAGCAGATTGAGTAACAAAATGACAGTGGAAATAGAGTAGTTTAAGAAAGATATCAGTAGATTTGTCAGGTTTAAGGGGACTAACAGCCCTCAGGACAAAAACTTTCCCTTTTCTGTGTCCTACAGCATCACACTCAGCGTCCAGGGGGGTTCAGGTGAACTCTTGAGACCCTTTTCTGGGCGTCCCTCTGGGGTTTTGCGTAATTTGTATAATTTGGGTAATGGGGTTTTGCATCTAGAAGAACGTCTTCTGCCTTAAGAACAAGACTGTGCGACATTCCAGACAAAGCTGTCGCATCTCCACGATTTCTCCTTTCCCCTTTTCTCACTGTCACATGGTCTAGCTTTAGCTTTATCTTCTGCAGCAGAGACGAGCTGGTGGACCTTCCATCTCAGTGGGACGCGTGCAGTGCCTTCACTAAACTATATCCTCCTCTCTCCACGGATCACGGTGGTTGTGTTTGTTTTGAACTGGGATTAGATGCTAAATGGGTTTTACAGAAGCCTTTACTCCAAACTCACTCTTAAGTATTCATATAAAGAGAAGGCATTGCTCTATTTTTATTACTGTACTATATCTTCAGAGAGTTGCTGAAAAGTCTAAGTATTTCAAAATAAAAAAGGCAGACAGGACAATCATCAGGAGAAGTGCCTTGAAAACACATTTATTCATCTACAAAAAAGATTCACCAATTCCACTGCTCTACCTGTAGCTGCCTTTTCACACTTTTGTCATCACTTCTAACCATTTATTTCTCATTTGGGATGAATGGAGGGTTCTTTTGCGGCTCCACTTTATCCGTAGTCATTTTCTGTCCTTGAGTTTTCCCTCTTTCCACCGTCAGCACCGGCACCGTCCGATTATTAGTGTCTTCGGCTCTTCTCGGCTGCGTCTCGTTTGGGCCGTCACCTCGTAGCCGCACCGAAAATCGTTCAATCAAAAATGAATTGATGAAAGACGGCGGCATAACAAAGGACGGCGCCCAAGAGGAATTAGAAAACAGGAGCCGGGGTCCACGGAGTCCACGCCACGAACCCTGTCAGCACAGACTCAACTGACACACTTATCTTGCAATTAGGAACCTGGTTTTTGATATCTCTAACAGCCTGAAATACCGAACTTGAAACATTTGCAGTGGATTCAAGCTTCTACTGGAAGATTGTTACTTTTGAGTGCAACAAATGTCCTCGTGTTGATCCATGGAAGCAGGAATTAGCTTGAAGACTCAGTTGTCCAAGATGGTTTGTAATGGAAGCCACCACCAGTTTTATTTTCTTGAGTTTTGATTCAGTTGTAAATAGTAGACGCCCAATGAGCTCTTCTGTTTCCCATGTGTTCCTTGAACTGTTTGAGTTTGACCAAGGCAAAGGATGTTGATCACACAGCGCACGGAAGAAATCCACAAACACAAAACGGTCAAACAACAGGTTGCATTGTAGGAAAGGGCGGACATCTCTTCTGTTTTCTGCAGTTCTAGATAACTATAATAATAAGTCGTTGTTTCGGGTGCGTTCACATTTGGTTTGGTTCCAGTGTAGACTTGATTTGATCTTGTCATAGTCCTGGGCTAGTCCGGGTTTAGCTCTGGCTTTAGTCCCAGTTTAATGCCAATTTGAACGTAATGTGTGCACGACTGTGAATGGATGCTCAAGGACAAACAAAGCCCTGATTAATAATATTAAAACAGACTTCACTATTTATTATTTTGACCATTCCACACGCCGCGTTCCATTTTATCTACTTTTGAACATGAGTACTTAGAGTGTTGGAACATTACAAGTCTTAAGCTTCCTTATTGACCCCGCGATCAAAAGCACATTGATTTTCTTCCCTTCCACAAGCGTCTTAGGTCTAGTTTGACGTGTTGTGTGCAACTTTAATAGCAGCGTTAGACGGTTATCAAAACACGCTATTTTCCAGCAATCCACGCGTACGTTTTTTACACCGCCGCTGATGCACGAAAACAAGGCATTTTCCGTCGAAATTGGTAATCACGACACACATCACCCGCAGTGGAAGATGCTAATACCCACAGCAGGTATAGCGGGCTAATGTACAGCCGATTTGCTGAAGGTGCAATCATGCTAACGAGCGTTGACGGTTTTAATTGTAGCCGAGCAAATTGCCGCCGTCGAAAGAAGATAAAGTTTTTGACTCAAGAACTTTGTTACCCTGTTTCCGCTCCGGAAAAAAAAGGAATTTAATTGCTTTTTAATCAAATAGTAATAAATTGAATAAGCAAACGGAAGACTGATTATGCTGCTTTAACAAAGGTTCAGGGGCCGTTTCTCATTTGTCTCTTTGAATGAGGCTTTGGTCATTTGGATTCAGAGTTAATACATTTGACTCAAAGTGTTTTGTGGAGCAGCAATAAGAGCAATGTGCAGAGTAAATAACACCGTATATGCATCTTTTATCCAGGTAAGATTAGATGATTGACATGGTTGACGAGGACTTTTAGATCGCAAAAGTGATATAGGAACTTAAAACAGGCCTATCGTTTAATAATGTCAGATGAACAATACCACTGGGGTATTTATCATAGCACCATTGTGTACTTGTCTTTGCTTTAGTGAGGATTATGTAAATAGACAACGGTTGAGGGTTGAAATAATTAGCAAATGATCATGGCATCATCATCATCATCATCACAATCAAATCACCAGACTTGAGGTCACTATCAACCTGATTGAACCAGGTTGGACAGTGCCTGGCCTCATGGGGAAAGGCGCGGCCACCAGGCGCTCGTTGTCAAGCACACGCCCCAGGCCTGGCTCCAGGATGGGGCCCCGGTAACGCCAATCCGGACGACGTAACTGGCCTTGTTGTGTCTCTGAGCTTCTGAACTCTTCTTGGTCTGACCCGTCCCCTAGGACACCTCCACCACGTTAAGGTGTCGGTTAAAGGCGGAGTTTTTACAGTGGATTCTTACTTTTAATTTAATTTGACTACATTTGAGAGCAGGTATTTGTACTTTCTACACCATTACATTATTTGTTTGGAGAGGCCAGTGAGCAGGCCGTTACAGTCGTCTAATCTACAGGAGACAAACGCATGGATTTAGGACCAAATTATGACAAATGTGACTGCGCCGTAGTAACAGTCATCGTCACACGCACCAAACACTTTTTGCACGTGTTAAAATTGTCCCTCTCCGTCATCTCCGTTGTGTCAGAAGTACTTGAACGACTTCTACCTGTGATACCCTAAGCTGTATCTCCTCTCCGTCCTTCAGGCCCCTCATGCGCAGCGTGTGGGGTCCTTGGACGGCTGCCACAGAGAAACATGATTTTACATTTATAAACCGTTTATTCCGAGAGGGCGGTGGAGAGAGAGAGACGTCGGAGATGTCGGAGCCAGCGAGAGGAATGTCACCGTTCTCTCTCTTTTTTTGTGTGTGTGTGCGCGACGCGAGCGGAGTAAATCTGCTTAGCACTTCGCAGTGACGCGGCTGACACCGTGTCCTGCCGTCCGATGCGTTTGGGGGCGCGCGGAGGGACACAAATGTGCACAGAATTTGATATCGGCTTAAAGGACGCATATAAAAGGCGACGAGAGAGAGAGAGTGGTAGAGGGCGTTCAGAGCTGCCACGCCGGAAGGTAATGAGCGACTCGAGGAATTTAAGACATGTGAAGGTTGTATTAGTGCAAGAGCTTTCCTGGGTCATAATTCATCGGAAAGTTGGTGAATAAATTCCCATTCCAATCCACCGTAATTGAGTTGGAGACTGCCCACTCCAGTCTTTATGCTCGTGACAGCTTCTTTTGAGCTACGACAGGCCATTATTTTAGAGAGACTGAGCAATAATGATACAATTGTTAATATAACTTATGGTAAGTGAGTATCGAAAATCAAATACCAGTCGATATTAAAACTAGAATTGAAATTAGACACTAAAAAATCACATTAAAAAGCTGGATTTCTGGTCAGTTTTGAGGATGATCTTGAGCTTGTACAAGTATAAGACCAGATGGCTTATCGAAGAAAGTACTATTTTGACTACTGACCTTACTCGTCGTCGGGGAATGGAAATGGAAACTCTGAGCCGAAGTTGTACGTGCTATGTACAATTTCCCCGCCGCGAATACCGAGTGAATAAATGCAACCAGACGTAAAAGTGAAGTTTGTGCAAACCATTTGACAGGCTACCCTCGCTTCAGTGCAAGTCATTACCTGCGAATTAGGAGGTTAATGAAGTTTATGTTCTTCAATTAAACTATGCAAAGTCATATTTGATGTTCATATCTTGGTAAATAAAAGCTGCAGTGAGTTTGTTAGTCTTTTAGATTAGAAAAGCTGTCCATACCCCGAAGCTAACAACGTGCAACTAATATGGCACTTACAAACTATTTTATTATCGCTAAAAGAATACAAATAGTATGGAAAGTAATTGCGTTCGTGAATATAGTTTGGTTGCTATCTTTTATAGACGGTTGCCGGCTGATTCAATTACAATACATGATGAGTTTGGAAGGTGAAGCGACTTGCTCAAGGACAGACTTGCACCATGTACCGTATTTTTGTAGTATAAGTCACACCGGAGTATAAGTATGACGCACAAACAGAACTGTGGTAAGTGTCTGGTATGTTAACGTAACATATGAACAGTTATTCAGATAACTATAGCATAAAGAACATGCTAACAAGTTTACCAAAGCATCAGTTTTACCCCAAATCACTAAATCCATTGAATTCTTCTTCCTCTGTGTCACTTCTAAACAACTCCACAAACTCCAGAGGAAGAGGAAGTGCAGATTCTTCTTCTGCGTCGCTTAGAGCCTAGAGCGCCCTCTTGTGGTTGCCAGTGTGAAAATAATCAACATGTGAAAATAACGAGTAATATCACATATAAATTGCTCCGGACAAACTATGAAACGACTTTTAGTCCGGAAAATACGGTAATTGGTTTGAATCACCAACCATTCAGTAAACTGACTCATCAACACTGGCCCCCTCTTGTGGTAATAGTACACCACTACCAGAGCAGTTGAACGAGACGGTCAATTAATCCATCCATCAATCGTCATTTGTATATCACTTTACAACAGCAATTAATTAATTAATTAATTAATTAATGCACTTTCCATTAGTTAATTAAAATAATAACAAATCAAAAAGCAATATAAATACAAATACTGTACAGTAATGGCAAAGTCTAGGACCAGCCGCAAGCACGTATTCCGTTCACATTTAGATTTACTCATTTAGCCTATTACAAAATGTAGAAAGTAGAAAGTTAAATTCCCCAGAAAACAAATCCAATTCGAGATGGCTTTGGCTGCGTTAAGATCATTTGGAAAAGGTGTCGTCGGTTTAAAATGTATATCCCATCAAGTTCTGCGTAGTCTGTTTTTTTTAATGAGACAGAAATTGGTTATGGGATAAAGATAAAGAGTGTAACTGACTGTGCGGTACATGTAAGAGCAGATCTTCTCCCTGTGGAGATACTCACAATAATGACTCTGAATGTGTTTTGCAAAACAACAAATTATCCCGGCTATGTTTAACCACGGGGCATACACAACACTTAACACTTAGATATCAAACAGGAGATTTGTAAAGCTCCTCAGGTAAATTTCACCAATCGTCGCTACAGAAAACCAAAGTCTGTTGTCTCTAAATTAGCTCTAAATTAATTGTATCCCGGCGGTTTCTCGTTTAGTTTCAACCAACAAAAGTGCATGTCCATATGTGACACTTTAACAGCAAAGTGTCATTAAATAAGTCGTTAAATAGGTTGAGTAAGCAATAAGATGTTTTTCAAAAGTAGTTATCTAGATGTTTTGAAATGTCAGATTCTACTTAAATGTGTTTTGTTTTATTTTCTGAATCTGCTTTTCTCCCGTTTATTGAAAATAATAAATAAATAAAAAGAAGTCTGTGTGATCCACCATTCGTCCAGGAGCTGTCCATGGTAGGAAAGATTTTAAAAGTCATCTTTTGGATATCTTATTTGAATTTTATGACAGCCAGTAGTCATTTTCAATATGCTGTCCTGTCCAGTCCTTTCAAATTGAAAGTAAAGTCAAAATGTCTCCATAACTACCAACATTTTACGTAATATATGGTAAAAGATGGGTAAAGAGTCTGTCTAAATTGAATATACAAAGTGTCAATGAAACTGAAATTGTGTATTCTTCACATGTTCTACTGCGCGGCCTAAATCTGTATCCCTCTGTAGGTATAATCCAGTAAAGAGGGAGTTCGTGTGAGGTCTCAGGCCGTCTGATCTATTTTCTGGTTAGATTGGAAGACATTGGATTACATCGTAAGCCTGCTCCCAGCCTGTCTGTTGGAGTGTGTCTGTGGGTTTGGCTGTGTTCGGCGAGAAACAGAAGGCGCTGGAGAAATGACAAGTGTCGTGTGTGTGTGATGAGTAATGTGCCCGGGGACGAGGAGAGGCTGCCAGAGCGCTGCTGATGTGAACCTGTCTCCAGCCGTGACAGAAGACAGACCTGCAGAATCAAGCGCTCCTGTGATGTCACTCATGGTGCTGCTGAACTGGGTTTGCTTGTCTCTTAGATGTGGTACAATCCAGGCATTTCTGTATTTGGTGAATGAGCTGTAACAAGCGCGCCCTTTGGCTCGTGTTGACATCTGGAATCCTGAGAGATTTTGCTGATACTGTGGGCTGTATTTGCCTCCCAGACTGAACCCGGTCCAGAACCAGGACCAGGAGAATGCGCTCCGTGCAGAGATGGACCGCACACTCCCGGTGCCAGGTCTTTGAGGTTTGAGCCCTCAGAGATGGCAGTGCAGGGCAGGGCCGCTGCTGGTCATTTGGGTGCACGAGGCAAAAAAGGCTCAGCGGTGCCCCAGGTCCCTACTCCGCCCCTACTCCGCCCCTGCACCACCCCCACTCCGCGGTCACTCGAAGCCCATCTCTTCTTCTGCAGTGCAGGTCGAGGCTCTAGAAAACACCACAGGCTGCAAACCATAGACGCTTTCTGTTGCATTTATGAAAACATGATTTGGACTTTAGTAAGAAGTTGAACCACTTTGTTTTGCGTACTCTGTGGCGTCGGCGCCGCAGTTTGGCACGCCAGCTGGACTCATCGCACATCTTGTGTCATTCACTCTTTGTCTTCTTTTCTAAATGAATATGAGGCCAATTTCAATCATCCAAAGAGTTGCTCCTTGTGGATCTGCCCTGTCAAAAGTGTGTCTCAACTGTGGCCTCGGCTTGTGCAGTGGATCTGCCTGCACGCATCTCAAATGAAAGTTGTTTTTTTTATGATGATTCTGTGAGTAATAAACTCCTTATGGACGAGATCCATAAGGAGTTTATTACTCACAGAATGCTTCACTCCACTCATATGTTGGCATGATCACACGCCCTGTGCTCTCAGCTGTTGGGCCGAAGCAAGTCTGTCAACGCTCAAGTTCGCACTAAGATCACAGGCAAAATGCAGCCCTGTTTAGTTTTGTATATATATATATGTTGTATGTTTTAGTGCCACTTTGGCCAAATTGTATGGCAATATAACTGAGTGGGTGAGCCGGTGTGCGTGGCTATCATGTCACTGAACATTGGCAAATAAAACAATTACAAATGAATAGTTGCTGTAGGTACTTGGTAAGTGGGATTGGGATGAGTTTGTACTTCTATACGGACAAAATACTGTGTTGTCAGGTAAGAGTAAGATACAAAACAATACAGATAAATTTAGTCTAATTTGTTGCCTTTAACTTTAATAGATCAGGCTAAGAGTTAAATATAAAAAGCCAAAATGTAATGTAATGTGTTAAGTACAAGGTTGTAAAGTGTGGTTTAAGAGCTACTTTAGGTGCTGAACTTTATGTCTCTGGCGGGGGTAAAATGTACTCTGAGAAAATGGCCAGTTATATATATATAATTATATATCATGTTCCTATAAATCTATGGATGCAAGTTGGTTGGATTAAACTATAAAACATTTTTGTATCAGAGAGGACAATGTTGTTTTTTTCCAGGAATGGGTGAACAAACTGACCTAAAAACTAAAACAAATAGAAGAAAAAATATAGTTTTGCCTGTGGGATTCAGGTTTTTTTTTCCTCTCCATGTTTTTGTACATTTATAATAATATGATAAAGACAGACTCAAATGGAGGAAGAGCCAGTACACAGGTCTATTTCGGTTTATAACATTCACGCAGTTCATTACTCGTGTGATTACCTGAAAACCGCTCCGCCCGCCGCCGTGTCAGTTATCACAATGGACACAACAGAATCTTAAGCCTCGTGACTAAAAAACACATTTAAATTCATCCCCACCAGAAGAGGTCCGCATCACATCAGCCGTACGCCGACAGCTTGACAACCGCTATTTAAACGCCGTCTCCCATCAAGGCCCGTAAATAGCGTGCAGTTGTTTTTGTAAGAAAGTGCCAAACGTGATCAAAAAGACGAGCGGTATCACCTCCGCGTGGAGCTGAAGTCCCCGAGCGTGGGGATTTTAAAGTGTCTGAAAGTCTGCTCCAGCCGGGAAGAGAAAAGGGGGACACGGAATGAGAGAGGGGGAAGTGTCACCTGTCTGAAGGCGCCTGCTGCAGCTGCACGAGGGCCCCGAGGGGTCGTGTGGGGCTGTTACCGCTGTGGCCAGATGAAGGTTCTACTCAAAAACATAAAACACTGACATGATTTCTCGTAGTGTGCGGAAAGCGTCTTCATTCTATTTAGACCTTGACTGTCTTTGGCTGATGCGTGGCCAGACGTGGAGGGGACAAATGTAGCAAACTGCAAGATCAAGGAAGCATGGCGTTTCGCAATTCAATTTCTACGTCATAAGGCGCTGGTACAGCTGGCAGCCCGGTGTAAACGCTCTCTCTTCTTTCTCACACTTATTGTGCTTTATCTCCTATATTTTGTAAATATAGTTAGTATATTTTTTCTATTTTACTGTACGATAGGGACACGCGCTGGAATAGTTTTTTAATTCAACTGTTTTGGACTTTTTTCGGCTGGATTTGAGCGTTTTTCGTTGCGTTCGTTGTGTTGTTGTGACGTGAGCTAGCTCCGAGCGAGCCCACCAGCCCCCCCCCGCGCCCTCCGGCCGCGCTAAAGTACGGCGTGTCGTCGGTACACGTTTATGTACACGTTTATGTACACGTTTATATGAAAGAGGAACTTCACGAACGATCGGGACACGCACTGGAGTCGCTTTAAATTAACTTGTTTTGACTTTATTCGGCTGGATTGAGTGTTTTCGTCGTGTCGTGGCGATGTGTCTTGGCTCTGAGTCCCCCGGCCCCGCCCCCCGGCTCCGGCCCCGCCCCCCGGCCCCGCCCCCCGGCTCCGGCCCCGCCCCCCGGCCGGCGCCGTACCGCGTTTCCACAAAGGAGGAACTCATGAAACTGCGGAGAACAGTCGTCTTACCCGGAGATCGTCACGTTATCCCGTCGCAATACTGACCTAACCTAATACTGATGTGCAATTCTGTCGTATGTGCAATTGCTGTGAAATTCATGTGCAATCTATGTGCTGTCGTGACACATATTCATGTGCAATTACTGTCGGGATCACATGCAATGGTATTTATTTATTTATTTGTCTATGGGAGTTTTTATTTATTTATAGGAGATCTTCTACTGAAAGTGTTTTTCAGACTTCCTATAAGTGATCTGTTCTTCTGTATCTACCTCTGTATCTACCTGCGTTGCACCAATGACATTTCCCCATGTGGGACAATAAAGGAATATCTTAGCTTATCTTAAAATTATGTATAAATGTGTAAGTATAAAGGCAACGACAATAACAGGTTTTTACAATGTTCTAATTTTGACTTGTGTATTTATACCTGTTGTACATATAAATTATATAAATTATATAAATGAACAATCGAGCAGGTATTTGTGGAGAACATTTTGAAAAATCTGTAGAAAATGACAGGAAGTGACATCACAACAGGGACTCTCATTCCAGTCAAAGTTTATGCAGAATTCACACAAAGAATTCAATTTCAATTCAATTTAATTTATTTTTTGAAATGCCCAAAATCAGTAGTTGCCTCGGGGGCGACAGCGACTCTCTAAACATTAAGTCAACACAATAAATTCGCTCTCATATATTTGTATTTGTCAAATAAATTAAAAAATGACATTAGACAAGTTTTCCCCCAGTGTTTGTTGAGTAATTTCCTAGTGTGATGTCATCAATTACAAACAGAAGTGAACATTATAAACCTAAAAAATACTATATTTTCAAGCAAAATTCTAAATATATTTAGCTTAACTGTTTTTCAGTTCAATGAGTCGTCCCACCTTACTTAAAAGGACACATGCTATGTATTGTTTAGTAATGTTATTTGCCTTTAAACATGCTCTTGAAGACCTCTGGTGGTTCGGAACTTAAAATAATGTAAACATTGTAAGCCTCTTACTCTCCCAGTCCCAGTCTCTCATCCACTGGCAGCAGCAGAGAAGGAGCAGAGAAAACTCCCTTATAAACTATAAACAGGATTGGTTTGGAGAGAGCTTCCCGGTTGTCCCTGGGTCTGGGGGGTTCAGTCCAGGGCCACGAGTCCCCCATGATATAAATGATACTGAACATATTCATAGAGCCTTGACGGCTTTTAAGAAAACAGCTCGGTCATTTTGATTTGAGTCAAAATGATTCCATCTCAGATTGTTCGACCACTGGATCGTATCATTTACCCTTTGAACATTAAAGCACTTGCTCGAGCTGCCAGTGACGTGAAGCTTTGGATCTCTGCCACCACCCCCCCTCCGCCGCCGCCAGCCCCCGTCAGGTGCGTCTTCTCCCTGGTAAAAACGGGAACGCTGCGCACCAGCCGTCAATCAAAACAGCGCCCCGAGTCTTATTGGGTCTGTTTTTGTTGCCGGTCCTTGGATTTAATTGTGCAGCGCTGTCTCCGCCGCGGCCCTGGTGTCAGACGGAACAGATGTCTGAATCTGCGCCTGACATTTGAGCCGTGTGAAAATATACACGGCGTCTTGAAGGCTCTGATTTGTACAAGTTTGTTCTTTTCATCAGTCAGACTCAATAACGACGACGGTCGGAGTGACAGGGGGGGCGCCACGAGGACAATGGCGGTGAACTTTGTAAGAATGAGTCGGCTGTCTGGAAGGTTGTAGCGCCGCGGGCTGAGTCGAGTCGGGAATGAAGGGGTTTAGTGCGGCTTAAACAGGGAAACTAGTTTTGACGAAGTTAAGGTGCTTTGGTTTTGATTCGGTGAGAAGATGAGGGCGATGGGGTTTCAAATGTTCGATGTGTCCAGGGTTCGTCTTCTAACTACCGTATTTTCTGGATTATAAGTCGCACCTGTTCATAGTTTTGGCCGGGGTGCGATTTATACTCCAGAGCGACTTATGTGATATTATTTGTTATTTCACACTGAGAACCACAAGAGGGCGCTCTAGGCTCTAAGCGACGCAGAAGAAGAATCTGCACTTCCTCTTCCTCTGGAGTTTGTGGAGTTGTTTAGAAGTGACACAGAGGAAGAAGAATTCAGTGGATTTAGTGATTTGGGGTAAAACTGATGCTTTGCTAAACTTGTTAGCATGTTCTTTATGCTATAATTATCTGAATAACTGTCAATAGAATACAAAATACATTTCCTTCAAAAATGTGACTTATACTCCAGAGTTGTAGTTCACGTGATAGATTAATCCATTCATGGACCGTACTTGGGGAAATACTTTGTTTGCCTGTTCTTATGACAATGACCGATATGATATCAAATCAAATCAAATCAATTTATTTTTGTAAGGCCCAAAATCACAACAACAGTTGCCTCTGAGGGCCACAGGGAGAAATGAATCAACAATGTCTGTGGTGGCGATGAAGTCAGACAATGTCTGTGGTGGCGATGAAGTCAGACAATGTCTGTGGTGGCGAGGGACGATGTCCCAGGGTCCTCTGTCCTTAGACTCTCCTTCTCGGCCAGGAAAAACTACAAAAAAACCTCTTTGGGAAAAAAGCGTAGAAACCTGGAGGAGTTCCAGTGAAGGAGAGATCCGACTCTCACAGACGGACAGACGGACACAAGGAGACTGGAGCTGGACCCACTCTTCAGGCAGAAGAGGGACCGTCTGAGTCGAGCTGGACCCACTCTTCAGGCAGATGAGGGACCGTCTGAGTCGAGCTGGACCCACTCTTCAGGCAGATGAGGGACCATCGGAGGCGAGCTGGACCCACTCTTCAGGCAGATGAGGGACCGTCGGAGGCGAGCTGGACCCACTCTTCAGGCAGATGAGGGACCGTCGGAGGCGAGCTGGACCCACTCTTCAGGCAGATGAGGGACCGACTGAGGCGAACTGGACCCACTCCTCAGGCAGATGAGGGACCGTCGGAGGCGAGCTGGACCCACTCTTCAGGCAGATGAGGGACCATCGGAGGCGAGCTGGACCCACTCTTCAGGCAGATGAGGGACCGTCGGAGGCGAGCTGGACCCACTCTTCAGGCAGAAGAGGGACCGTCGGAGTCGAGCTGGACCCACTCTTCAGGCAGATGAGGGACCGACTGAGGCGAACTGGAGCCACTCTTCAGGCAGATGAGGGACCGTCCACACAGGGCAGGGACCACTTCACCAGGGGAGGGGCATCTGGGTCCACAGGTCCTCAGGAGTGAGAGAAAGAAAATAAGGCGGTGAACAGTTTGCAAGTGGAATCAAAAAATATGGATATGATATCTACGGCCGATGTTGATGGTCAGCAACACGTAAGATCGAAATGACTACATCCTAAACAGTCTTGGATGATTCTTAGACACTGTTTTCCTACGTAACTATAATGAAGCACGTGTTTGTGTAGAGCCTTGAAATGAAGCTTTACGTCTTTACTCTTAGCAATTTGTCGGCCCAAGTCAAATGTGGGCCTGTGCCGGGGGTCTAAGGAGCAAACATGGGACCAGCGATCACACTGTCTTGCATCAAAATGGGAATATCATGGACTAAACCTGGAACAGACTAGAACAGGACCAAACTAGATCTATATCAGGACTAAACCAAAAATTGTATATGATCCTGTTCTGTGATCGTACGACTGGTTTTATCCATTTTCGGGATGAGCTTTAGAGGTTTGGAGTCACTTCTCTTTGACTAGTGAGTAGTTTAACCATAAATCTAGCTTAAATTCTACCTCAACATTATACAAGGTCTCTCTCCTAGATTCACCCCCGTGTCGTTCCTATTTGTACATTCTCTCTCTCTCTCTCTTTCTTTCACTGTCCTGACCTTTCAGTTCTGCGCTGCTGCCTGGAACTGTATCCACTTCATCTCCATCAGAACCAATCATCTGCCTCTTCAGTCTGAAACAGTTCTAACTTTTGGGTAACTTCCCTGTAGCCTCATGGGTCATAACAATTTAGTTCTGTTTAATCAATCCCAGGCATACTTTGTCCTTCGAAATGTGTATTCTACTCGAGAATAAACGTACTGTGGTATACAGACAGTGAGCAGACGGACGGAAGTATTTAAATTGGCTCATGAAATAACATTATGATCCTGTCTTTCCATTAAACCGCATGAGCTCTGGCTGCACCTGCTCAGGTCGATATAACAGATGGACAAATGACCATTACTGACCGCAGCCACAACCTGCTGCTCCCACACCTGCAGGACTGGACATGCAAGCCACTGTGGAGTCATACGCAAAAGAAACCACCACAAAATACAGTGTTAGTAAATGAATCTAAGAAATACGACTCCCTAAATAAGTGTAAATGTTTTGTAAGGACTTCAAAAGCAGCTTTTTCGTGTATTATTATGTGGCAATGCGGATCAGTGAATAAGTAATGATGAGTAAGCAAATGCATATGGTTAATAAGATTGCGCATAGTTGACTTACCATCTGGACCACATGCGAATTCCAAATATTTGATAGAACAGTTAGCTTGATTATTGTGTCGTGGGCCAAGGTTAAAAAAATGACAAATATTTGAAACTCTTTGCAGTCGTCCACACGTTCAGCTCATGTGCCTAACGCATTTACAGCATCCTGAATATTCCTCACAATGTGTTTAAAAGCACTTTTCATCACTTTCTGAGCCCAGAGCAAGTTTTGCCGTCCCGGGTACAGTTAACAAACATTAGCATGCTAACAGCGCACTTCCTGCTTCGCAGAGAGTAAAAGACTTTATATTTAGAGGTTTCATTTTGACCCAAATGGATGCTTTTACAATATATTTGCACTGGGCCAAACAGAGTTCACTTTAATAAATCCAAACAAGCCGGCACAGGCCCTTTAATGCTAAATTAAAAAGCCCTTTAATGCTAAATTAAAACAAAATCATGTTGTAAATAATTAGGCAATAATCTGAAAAAACAAGGGGTCTTTATATATTTGGACAGGTCGCACACGATTTGAAGAATTGAAATTAATAAAAATAATATTGGCCTTTTCTTCTATTTGAGATGGTGACATCATCAAACTCGAGCTCTGCATCGGGACACGAGCTGAATTTAAATCCATTCAGATGAAAAGTGTAAAAAGGGCAGAGTTTTGGGCGGCAGCTGGTCGTCCCGTGATGCTGGGTCTTCACATCTCCATCCACCCGTCCCGTGTCCTCTGTCCCATCAGCTCCAGCCACTACCTTTAAACTGGCTCTACAGCGCGCTCTCATTATGATAAAATGATCCCTGTTTTACTTCATTCTTCTCCAGGTAAAATAAATGTCTCCAGGTAAAATAAATGTGTTATTCCATTACGGCTTGATCGACGGGGCTGCCCAAAGTCTTTAGCGTGGCGGGGGTTTTGTGCCAGCGGCCATTTTGGCCCATTCAAATGTGTTCTTTGCCAAGTGCCAGGCCAGCTGCCAGTTTCCACGGCGATGGGCACCTCCTGTGATGGATGGCCCAGCGGGAGAGGCAGCGGCTCACATTCTGCTGCTACGGCTGCAATGTACAAAGAAATGTGAAAGTACTGAGCCCCATCATGTTTCCCTGCTGTTGGTCCTGGTGTGTAAACCAGGTCTAAACCAGGTCTAAAACAGGTCTAAACCAGGATTAAACCATAACTAAACCAGGTCTAAACCAGGTCTAAACCAGGTTTAAACCAGGAATAAACCTGGTTTAGACCTGGTTTATTCCTGGTTTGAACCTGGTTTAGACCTGGTTTAGTTATGGTTTAATCCTGGTTTAGGAAACCAGGACTAAACCAGGCCTAAACCATGTCCAACCCAGGATTAAGCCAGGCCTTAGACCTATTTTAGATCTGGTTTATTCCTGGTTTAGTTGTGGTTTATTCCTGGTTTAGACCTGGTTTAGACCTAGTTTAGACCTGGTTTAGTCCTGGTTTGGACCTAGTTTGACCTGGTTTAGACTTGGTTTTGCTCTGGTTAACCCTGGTTTAGACCTGGTATTGCTCTAGTTTAGACCTGGTTTAGCCCTGGTTCAGTCCTGGTTCAGACCTGGTTTAGACCTGGTTTAGCCCTGGTTTTGCTCTAGTGTAGACCTGGCTTTAGCCCTGATTTAGCCCTGGTTTAGACCTGGTTTAGCCCTGGTTCAGACCTGGTTTAGACCTGGTTCAGCCCTGGTTTAGCCCTGGTTTAGCCCTGGTTTAGACCTGGTTCAGCCCTGGTTTAGCCCTGGTTTAGCCCTGGTTTAGCCCTGGTTTAGCCCTGGTTTAGCCCTGGTTTAGCCCTGGCAGCACACTCAGAATGACAGCATGATTGCGTGGCTCCATTATGTGCGTTCGGGGACCTGCTTTCACCAGATAGTCTGCGCTTTTCTGAGCTTTCATTTGGCTGTGAGCAGAAACACAGTGGAGCCGATTCAAAGCGCCAGCGCAGAGGAGAATTAGCCGCGGTCAAGCGTAGCCTCGCGCGTTTGCTCTGTAGCCCCTCTGAAATAATTGAACAAAATATTTAAACGGATTTTCCCCTTTAACTCACAGCAGCTCAGACGGGCAAGTTTGTTGATTGAAGTTACATAAAGCGAGGTGGATGTGAGCAGCATTAGAGTGAGGTTATGTAAAGCCAGTATTTGGAGGTAATAGTCCTTTCTTTTGTTGCAGGAATAGCAGTAGTAAGTACAATGTAATGTGAGGCGTCGTAAACATAAAGTCACGTGGAAAAGAAAGTTTGTACACACCACACGTTTGTCTTTTTTGTTTTTTTTTGTGGTAAATTTGTCACCATATTTTCAGAATCCAAACCCTTCAAAATGTACAAAAAAAAGCTTTTGTTTCTGAAATGGGCCACAAACAATGTAGAGAATTCCAAAGTTGTATTTTATTTTATACACAATGACAAATAATTTAGATTTAGTCCCTTTAGTCATCCTCCTTTTAAAAACATATCGATTGAAATAGCCTTTTTTTTGTCTCGTGCTATAATTTGTGAAAAAGACAACAACACAACTGTATCATGGGGACGTTGACAATGTTACAAAGTCAAACAACTGTCAAAAATTGCATCTCTGAAAACGTGCTACTTACATTTGCATTCTTTACCAGTTCATCTATTTTTGTGGTACGTTCCCCAAACCCCTTTGGACTTCCACACCAGGTCGTCTCCAGTAGTTTGAAGCAGACGCAACAATTAATTTCATTTCTTTATGTAACGCCCAAAATCACAACAACAGTTGCCTCTGAGGGCGACAGGGAAAAACGGATTAAACAATGTCCGTGGGGACGAGGGACGATGTCCCAAAGTCCTCTGTCCTTAGACCCTTCTTCTCGGCCAGGAAAAACTACAAAAAACGTAAGAAGTAAAAACCTGGAGGAGTTCCAGAGTGAAGGGGGATCTGACTCCCACAGACTTGCCTCGCCCCCACAGACTTGCCTCGCCCCCACAGACTTGCCACAGACTTTCCTCACCCCCACAGACTTCCCTCACCCCCACAGACTTTCCTCACCCCCACAGACCTCCCTCACCCCCACAGACTTCCCTCACCCCCACAGACTTTCCTCACCCCCACAGACTTCCCTCACCCCCACAGACTTGCCTCGTCCTCACAAACTTGCCACAGACTTGCCACAGACTTGCCTGGCCCCCACAGAGTTGCCCCGCCCCTACAGACTTGCCTCGACCCCCACAGACTTACCACAGACTTCCCTCGCCCCCACAGACTTGCCTCGCCCCACAGACTTGCCTCGTCCTCACAGACTTGCCACACCCTTGCCACAGACTTGCCTCGCCCCCACAGACTTGCCACAGACTTGCCACACCCTTGCCACAGACTTGCCACAGGCTTGCCACAGACTTGGCACAGACTTGACACAGACTTGCCTGGCCCCCACAGGCTCCTCTCCTCTGTATTATCCCGCCCTGCTCCGCTGTCGGCCTGGATCCCGGGGTTTTGCCCGGCGCCACATTCGCAGTGACACAAACTACACTCTGAAATCTAATTTGGTCGGCAGTCGTCCAAACTCAGATACATCTGCAGCACTGATACAAATCTCATTTCAAACAAGCTCCAAATGAGATTTTGACTTCTCTTAGCTCCAAATCATAGCAATATGGTGGACGCGGGCTGAGGGCGGGGCCAGGCCGGTTTTGGATGCTGGCCTGGGTTTTTAAATGACACGCGATTAAACAATTTGCACTGTAATTGTATCGTTTCTGGCTCGAGGTTTGCCACGCGCTTGTGTCCGTACAGAAGGAACGACCTTGAATGTTCCACAGTCTGACGTGAGGCGCATCTGTCCTGCTTTTATTTCATTTTTGAGTGTTTTTATAGCTTAAAACATGAAAAATATGCTCTCTAACTGCGCGCTGTAAAGTTTAATGACATGTGCAATGACTGTTCAAAGCAATAACATCTCCATGGAGACAAGAAGGTTGCAGACCCTCCAATTTCTCTATCTTAAACCTTTTGTTTTGAATTATTTAAAGACTCTAATTGGTCAAAACAAACTAAGCCAAGCCAAGTTTAAATATATTTAAATCAAAAAAATAAATACAATGAAAAATCCACTTTCACAACACAGAACCAGACCAGAGAACCAAAATACAAAACAACTACACTGTTATTTACTCTGTTTACACTGTTTACACTGTTGTTTACTCTGTTTACACTGTTTACACTGTTTACTCTGTTTACACTGTTTACTCTGTTGTTTACTCTGTTTACACTGTTTACTCTATTTACACTGTTTACTCTGTTCACACTGTTGTTTACTCACACTGTTGTTTACTCTGTTCACACTGTTGTTTACTCTGTTCACACTGTTTACTCTATTTACACTGTTTACTCTGTTCACACTGTTGTTTACTCTGTTCACACTGTTGTTTACTCACACTGTTGTTTACTCTGTTCACACTGTTGTTTACTCTGTTCACACTGTTGTTTACTCTGTTTACACTGTTGTTTACTCTGTTTACACTGTTGTTTACTCTGTTCACACTGTTGTTTACTCTGTTTACACTGTTTACTCTGTTTACACTGTTTACTCTGTTGTTTACTCTGTTTACACTGTTTACTCTGTTGTTTACTCTGTTTACACTGTTTACACTGTTTACTCTGTTTACACTGTTTACTCTGTTGTTTACTCTGTTTACACTGTTTACTCTATTTACACTGTTTACTCTGTTCACACTGTTGTTTACTCACACTGTTGTTTACTCTGTTCACACTGTTGTTTACTCTGTTCACACTGTTTACTCTATTTACACTGTTTACTCTGTTCACACTGTTGTTTACTCACACTGTTGTTTACTCTGTTCACACTGTTGTTTACTCTGTTCACACTGTTTACTCTATTTACACTGTTTACTCTGTTCACACTGTTGTTTACTCTGTTCACACTGTTGTTTACTCACACTGTTGTTTACTCTGTTTACACTGTTGTTTACTCTGTTTACACTGTTGTTTACTCTGTTCACACTGTTGTTTACTCTGTTTACACTGTTGTTTACTCTGTTTACACTGTTTACACTGTTTACTCTGTTTACACTGTTTACTCTGTTTACACTGTTTACTCTGTTGTTTACTCTGTTTACACTGTTTACTCTGTTGTTTACTCTGTTTACACTGTTTACACTGTTTACTCTGTTTACACTGTTTACTCTGTTGTTTACTCTGTTTACACTGTTTACTCTATTTACACTGTTTACTCTGTTCACACTGTTGTTTACTCACACTGTTGTTTACTCTGTTCACACTGTTGTTTACTCTGTTCACACTGTTTACTCTATTTACACTGTTTACTCTGTTCACACTGTTGTTTACTCTGTTCACACTGTTGTTTACTCACACTGTTGTTTACTCACACTGTTGTTTACTCTGTTCACACTGTTGTTTACTCTGTTTACACTGTTGTTTACTCTGTTCACACTGTTGTTTACTCTGTTTACACTGTTGTTTACTCTGTTTACACTGTTTACACTGTTTACTCTGTTTACACTGTTTACTCTGTTGTTTACTCTGTTTACACTGTTTACTCTGTTGTTTACTCTGTTTACACTGTTTACACTGTTTACTCTGTTTACACTGTTTACTCTGTTGTTTACTCTGTTTACACTGTTTACTCTATTTACACTGTTTACTCTGTTCACACTGTTGTTTACTCACACTGTTGTTTACTCTGTTCACACTGTTGTTTACTCTGTTCACACTGTTTACTCTATTTACACTGTTTACTCTGTTCACACTGTTGTTTACTCTGTTCACACTGTTGTTTACTCACACTGTTGTTTACTCTGTTCACACTGTTGTTTACTCTGTTCACACTGTTGTTTACTCTGTTTACACTGTTGTTTACTCTGTTCACACTGTTGTTTACTCTGTTTACACTGTTGTTTACTCTGTTTACACTGTTGTTTACTCTGTTTACACTGTTGTTTACTCTGTTTACACTGTTGTTTACTCTGTTCACACTGTTGTTTACTCTGTTTACACTGTTTACCCTGTTGTTTACTCTGTTTACACTGTTTACTCTGTTGTTTACTCTGTTTACACTGTTTACTCTGTTTACACTGTTTACTCTGTTGTTTACTCTGTTTACACTGTTTACTCTATTTACACTGTTTACTCTGTTCACACTGTTGTTTACTCACACTGTTGTTTACTCTGTTCACACTGTTGTTTACTCTGTTCACACTGTTTACTCTATTTACACTGTTTACTCTGTTCACACTGTTGTTTACTCTGTTCACACTGTTGTTTACTCACACTGTTGTTTACTCTGTTCACACTGTTGTTTACTCTGTTTACACTGTTGTTTACTCTGTTTACACTGTTGTTTACTCTGTTCACACTGTTGTTTACTCTGTTTACACTGTTGTTTACTCTGTTTACACTGTTTACACTGTTTACTCTGTTTACACTGTTTACTCTGTTTACACTGTTTACTCTGTTGTTTACTCTGTTTACACTGTTTACTCTGTTGTTTACTCTGTTTACACTGTTTACACTGTTTACTCTGTTTACACTGTTTACTCTGTTGTTTACTCTGTTTACACTGTTTACTCTATTTACACTGTTTACTCTGTTCACACTGTTGTTTACTCACACTGTTGTTTACTCTGTTCACACTGTTGTTTACTCTGTTCACACTGTTTACTCTATTTACACTGTTTACTCTGTTCACACTGTTGTTTACTCTGTTCACACTGTTGTTTACTCACACTGTTGTTTACTCTGTTCACACTGTTGTTTACTCTGTTCACACTGTTGTTTACTCTGTTTACACTGTTGTTTACTCTGTTCACACTGTTGTTTACTCTGTTTACACTGTTGTTTACTCTGTTTACACTGTTTACTCTGTTTACACTGTTTACTCTGTTGTTTACTCTGTTTACACTGTTTACTCTGTTGTTTACTCTGTTTACACTGTTTACACTGTTTACTCTGTTTACACTGTTTACTCTGTTGTTTACTCTGTTTACACTGTTTACTCTATTTACACTGTTTACTCTGTTCACACTGTTGTTTACTCACACTGTTGTTTACTCTGTTCACACTGTTGTTTACTCTGTTCACACTGTTTACTCTATTTACACTGTTTACTCTGTTCACACTGTTGTTTACTCTGTTCACACTGTTGTTTACTCACACTGTTGTTTACTCTGTTTACACTGTTTACTCTATTTACACTGTTTACTCTGTTCACACTGTTGTTTACTCACACTGTTGTTTACTCTGTTCACACTGTTGTTTACTCTGTTCACACTGTTTACTCTATTTACACTGTTTACTCTGTTCACACTGTTGTTTACTCTGTTCACACTGTTGTTTACTCACACTGTTGTTTACTCTGTTCACACTGTTGTTTACTCTGTTCACACTGTTGTTTACTCTGTTTACACTGTTGTTTACTCTGTTCACACTGTTGTTTACTCTGTTTACACTGTTGTTTACTCTGTTTACACTGTTTACACTGTTTACTCTGTTTACACTGTTTACTCTGTTGTTTACTCTGTTTACACTGTTTACTCTGTTGTTTACTCTGTTTACACTGTTTACACTGTTTACTCTGTTTACACTGTTTACTCTGTTGTTTACTCTGTTTACACTGTTTACTCTATTTACACTGTTTACTCTGTTCACACTGTTGTTTACTCACACTGTTGTTTACTCTGTTCACACTGTTGTTTACTCTGTTCACACTGTTTACTCTATTTACACTGTTTACTCTGTTCACACTGTTGTTTACTCTGTTCACACTGTTGTTTACTCACACTGTTGTTTACTCTGTTCACACTGTTGTTTACTCTGTTCACACTGTTGTTTACTCTGTTTACACTGTTGTTTACTCTGTTCACACTGTTGTTTACTCTGTTTACACTGTTGTTTACTCTGTTTACACTGTTGTTTACTCTGTTTACACTGTTGTTTACTCTGTTCACACTGTTGTTTACTCTGTTTACTACTGAGCGTCTCTCACGTGTCCTTCCGTCCTCCACAGAGGGACATGCTGGACGTGAGTCAGATCATGAAGGACTTGGCCAGTTTGGTGCACGAACAAGGAGACTCCATCGGTGAGACATTTTTAAACATGTTTTTACTGCACAACAGAAAACAATGAGCCTCTCGCTAGAATAGGATCAATAAAAGCATAAAAGGAACGCGCTTGTGTGCGAGGACTGTGTTTATTTTGTTGTATTTTTATTGTTATGTAAGAACAAAGACATTCAATCAATTGATTAAATATTAGCCCCACCATGTTTTAAAGATTTGATCTAGTTTCAGGCAAGGCAAGTTTATTTGTAGAGCACACTTCTTACACAAGGCAATTCAAAGTGCTTTACAACAGGAAAAATGCATTAAAATCACAAAGACATGACAGAAATCACAAAACAGTTTAAGACCTAAAAGAGAAAAGTGCAAAGAAAATCCTTTCAGTCATATGCACAGCTAAACAAAACTGTTTTTAGCTCAGATTTGAACATTGTCAGAGTAGAAGCCTGTCTCACATCTTCAGGAAGAATGTTCCAGATTTTAGCTGCATAAAACTGAAATGCAGATTCACCATGTTTAGTCCTGACTCTGGCACCAGCAGGAGGCCGGTCCATGTTTAGTCCTGACTGGCACCAGCAGGAGGCCGGTCCATGTTTAGTCCTGACTCTGGCACCAGCAGGAGGCCGGTCCATGTTTAGTCCTGACTCTGGCACCAGCAGGAGGCCGGTCCATGTTTAGTCCTGACTCTGGCACCTGCAGGAGGCCGGTCCATGTTTAGTCCTGACTCTGGCACCAGCAGGAGGCCGGTCCATGTTTAGTCCTGACTCTGGGCACCAGCAGGAGGCCGGTCCATGTTTAGTCCTGACTCTGGGCACCAGCAGGAGGCCGGTCCATGTTTAGTCCTGACTCTGGCACCAGCAGGAGGCCGGTCCATGTTTAGTCCTGACTCTGGCACCAGCAGGAGGCCGGTCCATGTTTAGTCCTGACTCTGGGCACCAGCAGGAGGCCGGTCCATGTTTAGTCCTGACTCTGGCACCAGCAGGAGGCCGGTCCATGTTTAGTCCTGACTCTGGCACCAGCAGGAGGCCGGTCCATGTTTAGTCCTGACTCTGGCACCAGCAGGAGGCCGGTCCATGTTTAGTCCTGACTCTGGGCACCAGCAGGAGGCCGGTCCCTGTTTAGTCCTGACTCTGGCACCAGCAGGAGGCCGGTCCCTGAGGTCCTCAGAGTCTGAGATGGTTCATATGGCACTAACATGTCTGAGATGTACTTTGGTGCTAGGCCATGGAGAGACTTGTACACAAGCAGAGCTGCTTTAAAGTCTCTTCTCTGAGCCACAGGGGGCAGTGCAGAGACCTGAGAACAGGACTAATGTGATCATACTTCCTGGTTCTAGTCAGGACTCGAGCAGCAGCGTTCTGGATGTACTGCAGCTGTTTTACAGCTCGTTTGGAGAGGCCAGTGAGCGGCCGTTACAGTCTAATCTACTGGAGACAAACACATGGATAAGTCTCTCCAAATCTGGTTTAGACTCTATACTTTTGATTTTGGAAATGCTTTTTAGATGGTAAAAAGCTGCTGATGTTATTGATTTGACGTGGCTGTTAAAGTTCAAGTCTGAATCCATTATTCCCCCCAGATTTAATACTTGATTTGTAGGTTTTAGAGCGAGACTCTGGAGGTGACCGCTAGCACTTTTGTAATTACTTACACAATTAGTTATTTTAATTTCGCAACAGAAATAAAATCGAAATCGAGTCCTTGATAAACGACATAATATTCACGTGAACCTTATTATCATCCCGGGCGCCCTTTCAGGTGTAAAAATAAACCGCTTCTTAAAGTTAGCGCCGCCCATAACTTGTCCTAATTGCTGCCTTTAGCTGCAGAATAACCCTGCGTCTGCGGCCTTCAATCAGGCTAATGTACATGCCCTTTAAGTACCCTTTAAAGCCTGGCTCGCTCACGCTGGCTTACCCCAACGCACAGCACGAGACCCTCACTTTCCTCTGTAACGCCAGCTGTAATTACAATAGTTAACATTTGGAGACATAAATAATGCACGGTGAGTAGATTGGGTCGTATTTTTACCCTTCGGTTTGTTTTCGGCGCGTCCTTGAGGTAATGCGCAGGTCCGTGTTTTATCGTGGCCAAAGGCAGCAGGTCGTCGCGGCACTTGAAATACAGGGCTCTAAAAAAAGGTGACGAGCGATATTATTACGTGATTGTGTTTGGTACAGTAAACGGCCAGAGTATTTATCGCCGGTCGGTGCAGGTTTCATAAAGGCGGAAAGTACCCAGGTGCAGAGAGTCCAAGGCCGTTAAAGGGGACTGTTACTTTTAGAACCGCGCTGTTCTCGCTCTTCCGTCTCATTAACGCGCTCAAAGTTGTGTTTATCTTTACGCTCCTCTAATCACGTTGTGTTTATCTTTACGCTCCTCTAATCACGATGCCGTTGCTCCAAAAAAGGTTTCGCCGACGCCCGACAGACGTCCACTTTGAGCTCAGATGTATTTGTTATTTTTTTACAATTCCGCAGACGTCTCGGAGCAGGTGGAAAGGTAGAATTGACGCGCTGGAACCTGGAAGTCAACGAACCGGTTTCGTTTTCGATCATTTTTGCGATTTATAATGTATATATGAAAGAAAAAATAAATATCCACAGGTGTCAAACTGTGGCGAACAGAGATAACGTCTTCTTTAAGAGCGAATTTTACAAAAAGGAAATATGTTATTCTACGTTGTAGAGTTGATTTGATTTGGGGAAAAATAAAGAAAAATCAAATTATCATGATCACAATTTGATGGTAATAATTCAAATCTAACCCTACTCCCTTAGCCTTTTTAAAGTTTTGTAATAGCATATTTTCTGGACTATAAGTATATAAGTATTTATTCTTATACTCTATTAACAGTTATTCAGATAACTCTAGCATAAAGAACATGCTAACTGATGCTTTACCAAAGCATCAGTTTTACCCCAAATCACTAAATCCATTGAATTCTTCCTCCTCTGTGTCACTTCTAAACAACTCCACAAACTCCAGAGGAAGAGGAAGTGCATTCTTCTTCTGCGTCGCTTACAGCCTAGAGCGCCCTCTTGTGGTTGCAAACGATTATTATCACATACAAGTCACACTGGAGTATAAGTCGCACCCCGGCCAAAACTATGAAAATATGGTACAGGTCAAAATTTGGTTGGGGTGCGACTTATACTCCAGTGCGACTTGTATGTGATAACAATTGTTTGCAACCACAAGCGGGCGCTCTAGGCTGTAAGCGACACAGAAGAATGTTTAAATAGATTTGCTATGGTGTTTATTAATGTTTTTACAACCCTCCTTAGCTCGCGACTCTACTGAGAGATTAAAAAGTACAAAGACACATGGAAGCACATGGCAAAAGCGCTCAAAAGTTTCAGAATATTGTGGAAAAATGACTAAAAACACAAAGGAGTGCGAGTAAACAGCATCTTCATGAGTAAAAAGTCAGATTAAACTGTCCAGTCACTCTCAAAACTCCAGTTAACTTGCTCCATGTCTTCTCCTTTCTGCAGTGGTGCATTTACCTCCTCATAATCGTAATAAAATAATAGTTGACTGATTCAAAAAATGCTCAAATAAGGTGACATCAACCACTTAATCGACTAAACGACTAGACCTCTGTGTCGAGTCTGTCTGCGTCTTTAATGCGACTTACTGTAATTGTCCAGGATGTTCAATAATGATGAATTTAATCGTTGGAATGCTATTGATTGGTCAGATGTTTTGTATTTTTTGTACATTTTGGATGAGGTAAACACTGTAATCTCTCCTTGTGGCCTTTGCCGAGCTTTTCGCAGAATTCCCCTCCACACGCGAGCGCCGCCACATTCATGAACTCTGCATAATTCGGCCGTTACTTCGTTATTTGCATGTGAAATGGCGCCGATGCCCCGTTTCGCGTCGCCGGAAAACACGACACCCGGACGACCATCCACCGGAGAAATCCTCACGTTTACAGTGCGACGCTCCGTTTGCGGCTCCGCTCCGTCCTCCCTTATCGCGGGTTCTTTATTCAAACGAGGAGGGCTGTGAAATTGCCAAGGGTACACTTTTGAATGGGCTTTCTCCGTGTAGTGGCAGATATGAATGCGGCGATTGTGCTGCGGAGGCGTTCGGTAGCGAAAGCAGTGGGAAATACAAAGGGGCGACACTGAAGGATGGGATTAGTGCGGGGCCGAGGACGCACTCAGCTGGAGCCGGAGAGCGCTGCGATCTACGGTCCCGGGCTGCGTGTGGGCCGCAAAAGAGCTGGTAAAAAGTGAGCGTTGGTAAAAAAAAAAAATCAAAGGATGACACTTTGTATTTCAAATATTCATGTTCTGAGTCAGAGTTTGCAGCTGGGAATGGGGTATTTGCTGGCACTGGTACGGTCTTTAGGGCTTTCTCTGGTACAGTTTTTGTTTGAATGTCTGTGCGCGCCATTGTGCGGTTTTCATGAGGCTAATTGCTGGTATAACTGTACAAAGTTCAGGTGAACAACACATCTAAACTGTACTTTAAACTTTAATATTTCAACGAAACCTGTAAAATCATCTTCATTGCAAGTACCTGCTTAAATTAGCTTGTCGTGGCAAGCTAGCTTTTCTTCTTTAAATCCATGGTAATTCCCTCCACTGCCAGTAGATGGAGTATTGACTTAAGCTTAACACTTGAAAGGTGTTTTCTTGCTTTCTTTCTTGTTATGTGATCACTCTCTCACGTCATCAACACAAGATCAAAATTGGTGAAAAATAATGCAACACTGGATGAAAATAACTCGTTCAATATCGCAGAAGCCGCGCCGACCAAATATACTGCGTGTCACCCTTGTGGAAACTTTTTTTCTTGGACAGGCAGTGTATATTCTTGTTCCTGAGTACCTTATGTACACTTTATGAAAGGTTTGGTGCCTTTTTTATGTTTATATGAGCAAAACCTGATTTCCCTGTTCCACTGTGCTATTTAAACCTCAACATTGCAGAACACCGACTATAATAAAAACTATTCTAAAGGGACGCTGTGTCTTTGTCTGTAAAAACATGCATTATATTTGTCTTTATTACAAAGACAAAATAAAATCCAAGTTGTTTCTGCACCCGTGCTTCATCCGTTGGAGGCGACACTTCACACACTTTGATGTTTGTCGGTAGTTTACGGTAGTCGTAGAAACAGTGTTCTTTGTGTCTCTATCGGTCAGTGTAGCTCAACACGGGCGAGTTGTCCAGTTTCAATCGAATCGAGGTAACATTAGAGCTGTGCAAAATTCTAAAAGCTGTCAAAGTTCAGGCGCTCCAGTATGTTTGTAGAGGTTTATTTAAAATAAACGCCTGCGCAAGTCACCCCTGAAACACAAATCATCCATGAAAGTTTTGGTCTTTTGGGGAAGTCCACAGCCAATTCTCACTCAGACTTTTGAGGGCGGAATTGGAATCTTCTTAGTGTTGAAAGGCAATGATCAAAAGCATGAAATGGTTAATGTAAAAAATTAAGCCACAAATGCATACAATTTGCTTTTTTTAAAATTTGATCTAAAAAATCTATTAATACAAGGGGGAAAAAAAGATGATTATTATTTTTAATATTTTTTTATATTGCCAGTTCTATTTCCAATCATCTCAAATAGTCAATAATCATCTTGAGTCTTTTCTAATAAATGGATCTACAGCCAATCCCGTAAAAGCCTGTAAAATCCTGTAGTTTAGAACAAACTATGGACTTTGGATAAGCAAATTGGACTGTTTTTGTGATAAATGACACTGATGATTTAAAGTCTGTTTTGGTTCTGTTATCGAATTAAGTCCAAATGAAAACACACTGAAGATTGTTATCGATCAATGTAAGTGGAAAAAAGAAGAACATCGTCTACTCTTTATTGCTTAGTGAACGAACAATGCGACATTGGGCGTCCAAAGAAACGCCGCAATACCCAAACATCGTTATTACCGCGCTAATGTCCAAGTCCTGACTAATAATCCACTTTGCTCTCTCCCGTCGTCAAGTTCAAAAGCTGATTCCGTGCAAGCTCTTCGGCGTCGCAGTAATTACCGAAGGCTATCGCAACCAACCGCCTCGCGACGCCCCGCGAACAATCAATACAACATTCACGTTATCTGCTTTTTCCCGAAACATATGCGAGCGATTACGCGCCTGCGCCAAATATTTCAGCGCAAAGACATCATTAGGCACGTTCAGGTCTCGTTCCATTAACCCGGCGGTATCGACACGGCGTAAAAGGAGCGCCCTTGTTTTTTAACGGGGGCCCTGTTAGTCCGATGCAGAGCCTGCAAGGGCCGCATCCGACCGCACCGGTGCTTTGGAGGTTACAATAGTCAGTAACGGCAGACACTTTTCCACTAGGCTCATTATGATCGGGCAAACTGGGACTGTGTAGAGATTAGGAGCCGCATCGATCGGCTGGAGTTTGGAACAGACGAGCGCGGTGATAGAAGGGAATGCAGAGGGAAAGCGGTTAAATTATCAAGATGAAAACTTAAAAGGCTGCAACATTGTGATGTGGCTTTTAACAACTGTGATATTGATTTAATTTGGATGTTTTAATATGCTTTTAAACAATAATTTCAGTTGCATTCAAACTAAAATGTCTCAATTTACGCATAACATTGACAAAACTGTACCATCACTATTGTAGTCAACTGCACTGTACTTCTTTTTTTCTAAATTCAATATTCAGTCATCTTGGTTTTGAATTGAAATAGAATTATTGCGAAATAGCCAGTGCAACATCAAATGTATTCTCAATAATCCCTCTAACTCCAGTAGTGTTTTACCTTTTCACCTTTTTGGAATAGTGTTTTCTCACCCTTTAGTATTTTTTAGGCTTTTCGGATTCTAAAAAAAAGAGTGTCAAATTATTCCTGCTGTGTCACTGTCAAAATGATATAAACTGCAGTTCCCTTGTCACATCACTATACAAAAAATATATACTGTGGAGTTGTAAATACTTTTCAATCTACAGTTTTTAGAATTGATTGGGTCAGTGTTTCAGCACCATGGACAGCTCTGATCGCCGTCCATGTGTTTTCTTCTTCGTTTTGCAGACAGCATAGAGGACTACATCCAGACCACATCATCCAACGTGGAGTCGGCCAATCAGGAGCTCGCCAAGGCCAACCAGTATCAGGTACACGCCATTGACAGACTTCTGGAGACGTGACAGTCAAAATGATCACTCAAACCTTCAATTCACTCTCACCCATAATCGTGGTTGTGCTTTGCCCTTATGTAAGATCATATTATCTTTTTCCCATTATGGATGATTGTAATTTTTGGAGCCAATATCAATATACAATATTTGTCTTGCTACTGTGGGAACAATAACCAATAGTTTTATTATTAATTTCATTTTAAATCCATTGCAAGTTCCACAAACTAACGTTAAGCTGTAGTGAAGTTCAGAAAATAATTACTTTGTGCTTTGAAATGTATGTCTGTAATATAGAATAATCTAGTGCATGATTTTCATAACATGCATCCATATTTTTAGCCTACCTGTTATTGCTTTTCTATTTCCATTTTCACTCATTAGTTTGTTCAAAAAGGCTAATTTGATGCATGTGAGACAAACTGGGAATAACACAGACTGGGGCATCAAATCAAAGTTATTTTTCAATATCAGATCAATACTGGTATCTGGGAAAACACTCCAATTCCACTTTATTATAACCAATATGTTGCCCACCCCTAATAATCCACAAAATGACCATACGGACCACGATCCATACTAGGGAATGGACACTTATAATAACGTCAAGGGACAACACATCTTTTTTTTCAATGGTATAATCTCTTTTATTATTTTTTTCCAGTTTCCATCTTTATTTAGTCATCAATCCATTTTAGCCTTGCCAGCTGAAGTGTGTGAACGACTTTACCAACCGTTGACCTCAAATCCGTGTTGTGCAGAAAAACGCAGTGGTCTGTTGCACTTTATTCCCCCGAACACTTGACAGGCCCGCGATTGTTTAGCTGCGTTTTAATTCCGCGTTCTGGCCCGCGCTCCGCATTGTGCCGCGGTGGCTCGGTGGCTTAGCATGATCAGCCGTGCAAACAGACACGTCACTAACTCGATTACACAGCTTTTATCACATGCGCCGCAGCGTAATAACACACATGATGCAATTTCGTGTCAAACTTTACAAGCGTTCGGAGCCAGATAAATGAGTTCTGTTCGGGGACATAGATCATACATGTCTAATCTGTCTTTAGAGCTCAAACCATAGTGTTTCTTCCACTCGTATGATGGAAATTAATTACCTATTTTCTTTTGGTTTCGCGAGCACTTTAGGATATTGCATTACTGGGACGCACGCTGCATGCAGAAATATCATATAACAGACTCTTAGTGGTGGAAGAGGTTTTCTTTTTTGCACCATGAATAAGCTATAACATGAAAAATGCAAATGCAATAGAGAGAAAAATATATGCCTAAGGCTGTTGCAGAACGATCACTAAAACTAAACAAGAATCAAGTGACCGCAGTGACCGCATTTTACATTTTAATGACGTTTCTCGCACATGTCCAGCGTAATTTAACTGTTTATACAAAGCACAGATGTGGCAGCGCAGGCGATGCACGACCGAGCGCTCTGTAAAAACTGCACAATGTTAATAATGTTAATAACACACCGACCCACGCAAAGCACAGTCTATCATCTCACCGATGCAGAAGAATGCAGTTACGTATATCCACCCAAAAACACAAAGTCGTAAGTTTACTCTGTGCGTAAATCAGTATGTTGTTTGCACAGAAATAATGACCATATTTAATGATAAGATACATGGAGAAAACCAGGTAATTGACCCTCCAACAAAAAAGTGTCACTCAGTCCTGATGTAGACTTGTTTTGGTCCGGTTTTAGTCCATGTTCAGTCCTGGCCTAGTCCAATTTTGATGTTGGGTTTAGTCCTGGTTTAGTCCATGTTCAGTCCCGTCCTAGTCCAATTTTGATGTTGGGTTTAGTCCTGGTTTAGTCCATGTTCAGTCCCGTCCTAGTCCAGGTTTAGTGTTGGGTTTAGTCCAGGTTTAGTCCATGTTCAGTCCTGTCCTAGTCCAGGTTTAGTGTTGGGTTTAGTCCTGGTTTAGTCCATGTTCAGTCTTGTCCTATTCCAGGTTTAGTGTTGGGTTTAGTCCTGGTTTAGTTCCTGTTTTGATCTGCTGAATGTGTAAACTCATCCTTATGCTTTGAGTGTGATTTGAATTGGCTAAAACGCTCACTTCTCCTCATATTAGGAAGGCTTTCTTTTGGTTTCCGCTTGAGCTGCGTCTCTGCGGTGGTGTCTGCTGCGGTGGTGTCTGCTGTGGTGGTGTCTGCTGTGGTGGTGTCTGCTGCGGTGGTGTCTGCTGTGGTGGTGTCTGCAGCGGTGGTGCTGCTGCGGTGGTGTCTGCAGCGGTGGTGTCTGCTGTGGTGGTGTCTGCTGCGGTGGTGTCTGCTGTGGTGGTGTCTGCTGCGGTGGTGCTGCTGCGGTGGTGCTGCTGCGGTGGTGCTGCTGTGGTGGTGTCTGCTGCGGTGGTGTCTGCTGTGGTGGTGTCTGCTGCGGTGGTGCTGCTGTGGTGGTGTCTGCAGCGGTGGTGTCTGCTGTGGTGGTGTCTGCTGTTGTGGTGTCTGCTGCGGTGGTGTCTGCTGCGGTGGTGTCTGCTGCGGTGGTGTCTGCAGCGGTGGTGTCTGCAGCGGTGGTGTCTGCTGCGGTGGTGTCTGCTGTGGTGGTGTCTGCTGCGGTGGTGTCTGCTGCGGTGGTGTCTGCTGTGGTGGTGTCTGCAGTGGTGGTGTCTGCTGCGGTGGTGTCTGCTGCGGTGGTGTCTGCAGCGGTGGTGTCTGCAGCGGTGGTGTCTGCTGCGGTGGTGTCTGCAGCGGTGGTGCTGCTGCGGTGGTGTCTGCAGCGGTGGTGTCTGCTGCGATGGTGTCTGCAGCGGTGGTGCTGCTGCGGTGGTGTCTGCAGCGGTGGTGTCTGCTGCGGTGGTGTCTGCAGCGGTGGTGCTGCTGCGGTGGTGTCTGCAGCGGTGGTGCTGCTGCGGTGGTGTCTGCAGCGGTGGTGTCTGCTGCGGTGGTGTCTGCAGCGGTGGTGCTGCTGCGGTGGTGTCTGCAGCGGTGGTGCTGCTGCGGTGGTGTCTGCTGCGGTGGTGTCTGCAGCGGTGGTGTCTGCAGCTGTGGTGTCTGCAGCGGTGGTGTCTGCTGCGGTGGTGTCTGCTGCGGTGGTGTCTGCTGCGGTGGTGCTGCTGCGGTGGTGCTGCTGCGGTGGTGCTGCTGTGGTGGAGGCCTGTGGCTGTAGTAAATAATGTATGGAGTCTGGAGTTGCGGGGTTAATGAGGGGAACGCTCGGGTTTGACACGTCGGACTGATTTACTGCGTAGTTTGCGTTGCCGTGACATCGTGCGTGTCCACAGTTTAAAGAACACATGTAGTATTTGTGTTGTTATTGGCTCTTGAGTACCTTTACTGTGGCCCCTTATGTTTTAAAACCATGGGGAAATAAACAAAAGCTAGCTTGCCCCACCTACTAGCAGAAGCATGCAGTTTTAATGAACACAAATTGACATCAGAACAAGTTATGTGATGATTTATGAGCTTAAAAAACAGCACGGGTCCTCTACTGTTTGACATCACAGATCTGAGAAAATTTAAACAGCGTGTTTTTGTGAGGCTCAGAGCTGAATGAAGTTAAACACAATTTTGGGCACGTTTTTGACATGTTTTAAATTCATAATTTTTACTTTATTTTTAATATCTTTGTAATTACAGGACAAAAAAAACAAGACAAAGTTCAATATCCCATAATCCCAAAAATTGTGTTATTATTCAGTCACAAAAGTGTAATTGATGTTTACACAATACTTATTGTATTTTGTAAATATTTTAAAATGTTTGCACTAAAATCCTGTATTTTAGATTTATTTTGCATGTCAACCATATGTTGCCCTCTGTTCACTTCTGATGAACAAACACTTTTATACTGTATATCTTCCTACAATATCGAGAAGATTGACTTTTAATGGATCATATGTGTCAAATAGTAGTTTTGAGGTCTGTTATGTAGTGTTAGAATCATTAATATGACATGGTTGAAGTCATGCACATAGACTTTACACACATACAGCCATTACAAAACAATAAAGTGGACGGTAAACTTTGATGAACAATAATTGCTTGTCCATCCATTGTCTTCTGTGTATATTTGGACTGTTAGACATCCATACATCACCTTGAAACGCTCGCTACGCAGTTTTTTAGAACGCCCAAACCGCTGTCCTACCGTAAGTCTGGCGCTGCGGTGCAAGAACAAACGAGTGAATGGCACGCGCTTTCCCATTAATTGTCATTTCATTATCTCCAGGAGAACTGAGCCGTGACCAAGCTCGCGCCGAGCAATTTAGCTCCGTGCCAATCCTCAAAGCTGCTGTCTCTGCAAAGCCAGAACGGCATAAGACAGAAAAAATGTGTACGGGAAAAAAAAAGAAGCAAGACACAGGCGCAATCGGACCGAGGCGAGTGGATCGGAACTGAACAGAAGCTAATCCGGCGCACAGTTGAAGGCGCCGCACCCGATCGTTACGGCCTCATAAACATGTCAAATTAAAACTAGTTCAGTTTAAACTTTTCGCAGCTGCACGAAAGCATCGCTCACATGCCGAACGCCTTCTGAGCGCCCTCGATATTCACCGTGATGAGTTACAGCAGCACATTACGCAACTTTCAGAGGCCGGAGTTTTGCCGTGGCGGTAAAGCTAACCGAAATTAGCATGCTAACAGTGCGCTGGAATAAAACAGTCTTTAATTAGAGGCAGAAAACACACAAGAATCTATTTTTTGCGCCAATACTGTAAATGTTTTTATGAAAAATCTGTTCTGGGGCAAAACAGATTGTACTTTAATACAAGAAAATAATTGGTAGGGCATCAGGAATACTGCAATAATCGATCGAATTAAAAAGTACTCATAATACATATCGTGCCAGACTTCTTGTTGTAAATTACTTCATTAATTCATAAATCTACTGCGTTCTGACATTAAGGGCATTTTGTTTTACTGCACAACTACTGCAAATATCGTTTTTGCTGTTCTAGATATTTGTCCGTGTTGTTGAGCCAAATGAGTTTTTCCCCATTCCAGCCTAATTTTTAAGAGTTTTATTGTCCGAGAACCAGGAAATGTGCCGCTGCGTGTTTTCGCTCCGGCCTCTGAAAGCTGTGAAAGTCTCCTGTAAACTCTGTGTGGCGAGTAATGAACTATAATAATTTAAAATGAAGAATACAATAATTGTGTGATGGTTTAAACTATCAGTGTTGAAAATGATCTGAAAAAGTGCGCAGACAACATAAGATTGCTCTTCTTTCTGCTCCTTTAAATTCATTTATGTTTAACTGTGACACGCACGACGTCATTGTATGAATCAAATCAATAATCAAACTTAAACTAATACTAACTAGTTCAGTTTTTCCCTGGTTACATTCATATTTGTGTACTTTTTTAACACACCACACGATACTTAAAGTCAGACATTGATTGGCCTTTTACACACTTTATACACTTTTTGAACAGAAATGGCAGAAATGAAATCCATTACTGTAAGTTTGTTTTGTCTAATTTTAAAGACTATAAAGTAATGGTAATATAAAGCACAACATGCAACATTTATAATATATAGATTTTTCCTGGTTGAGAAAATTGAAGTATCTGTCAAACCAACAACAAACCGCTACAGTTTCATTGAATTCACATTTTGATTTTCACTCACTTTGGTTTTAATAGTTGTAAAGTTTAGACCTTTGAGCCGAACATGAGACTTTCCTCTGATCAGTGTGTAAAGTTTCTCTTTCTGCTGTTGAGATTTAATTAGTGTTTAGATTGTTTTGAGTTGTAATAAATGGATTTCTCGATGGGTTCACTCGAACGCTAATTAGAAAAAATAACCTTTAATTTGCAAAAAAAAAAAAGTACACAGAGAAAGGTAAACAGCTAAATAGTGATATTTGAATTTAAAAAGGTTTCTCTCTGTAAGAACAAGCACAGGGACTCCAGGGAATTCTTCAACAATTAGTCAAATCCAGAAACATGAGACTAAAATAAAATATTCTTGTCACCTTTAATGTGGCTGGATTCATGTTTTTGTATTGTTTCTTTTTAAAGCTTTGAACGAAACGGGCCCAAAGTACATTTTCGACCTTTTTGAATTGTTTTATTATTATTTGTATTCATTTATTCTAGTTTTTGAATAGTTATTTATTGTTTTTTGCTGCTCTTTTGCCTGGTTTTATTTTGATTATTGTTTTTATGAGCATTGGTTCAGCTTGATGTTTTGTGCAGCACTTTGGAAACACTCAGTTTATAATATAAAGTACCGTATTTTCTGGACTATAAGTCGCACCAGCCAAAAAATGCATAATAAAGAAGAAAAAAACATATATAAGTCGCACTGGAGTATGAAATGCGGTTGCAAGTGTGAAAATAACAAATAATATCACATATAAGTCGCTCCAGAGTATAAATATAAGTTTAAGTTGCACTCCGGCCAAAACTATGCAAAAAGGTGCAACTTATAGTCAGGATAATACGGTATATATATTTATTATATATGGGCTGAATAAATCAAGTGGATAACTGTGGTCCTGTACCTTTTGTATATAATCAGTAAACATGAGACAATATGAAAAATAGTTTTGCGGTTGAACCCGTGGACTAAAAATAGCCGATAACGATGGCGCTCGGCGGTGCACGCCTCGCCGTCTCCGCCCCGGCCACACTCCGCCCCGGCCACACTCCGCCCCGGCCACACTCCGCCCCGGCCACACTCCGCTGCTCTCGCCGACGCTCAATTAAGAAAGGATGTCATTTTGCCTGATGCCACGCCTCGCCCGCTCACTTTACGTTCGGTCCAAATTGAATCTATAATCCATTATGTGAAGCTGCTCTGGTTGTGGATGTTTTATCACCTCATCTGTGAGCGCCAGACCGCTGAGAACGGGCGCCGTCCGATCACGCCATGCGCTGTAATTACAAAGACAATTGAGATGTAGGAGCCGCTCGCCGAACAAAGCGGCGGCCGTCACGCGCCCAAGTCGTGGTTTAAGATGAAAACGTGAGGCCATTTTATGTTTATATTACAAGAGGGCGCTCTAGGCTCTAAGCGACGCAGAAGAAGAATCTGCACTTCCTCTTCCTCTGGAGTTTGTGGAGTTGTTTAGAAGTGACACAGAGGAAGAAGAATTCAGTGGATTTAGTGATTTGGGGTAAAACTGATGCTTTGCTAAACTTGTTAGCATGTTCTTTATGCTATAGTTATCTGAATAACTGTTCATATGTTACGTTAACATACCAGACACTTACCACAGTTCTGTCTGTGCCTCATGTAGCTGAAGGTGTTAGCGTTAGCATACGTACACCTATTCACCATGTTCTCTCATCTGTTATTATTTTAAACTGCATTTCAAGAGGAAATGTCTGTTCTTGGATTTTATCAAATAATTTCCCCCAAAAATGCGACTTATACTCCAGTGCGACTTATGTATGTTTTTTTCTTCTCTATTATGCATTTTTTGGCTGGTGCGACTTATACTCCAGTGAAACTTATAGTCCGGAAAATACAGTACATAACACATATCAAGGGGTGAAATACAATGATGATACTTTATATAATACTTCTAAAGCACATGTATCAGCCTATATCGAAGTCGCAGTGTGAGACAAAACTTAAGTGTACTTGAATGAATATAATAAATATATAAATAAAGAGTAGTAATATTGTGCAAGTCTTGTAAGGAAAATTGAGGCTTGGTACTCAATACTGGTTTGATACAACAGTGATGATTTAAGAAAACACACCGTTGTATACAATAGAATACAATGAACACAGAAGTATTGTAGTTAAAGTGACATTGCAGTCGTATCTCATGCTAAAAGGTACAAATGTGTTCCTTGTTTGCACAAACCTGCTCAAAAAACTTCATTCGAATCTCAGTGTCATTCTCGTCACCTCCACCGCGCTCCTTCCTTTCACCTCCACCTCTGCCCTTCAAACACGTCCTCCAGAACATCACTTCTCTTCGTGCAGGATCTTGTTGTCGTGGTTCCTCACTCACTTCTCTCCAGGTTAAAGTAGCGACTAAGCGTAATCTCCTCCAGCGAGTGGGGCATTTTACACCCGACTTCAGCCACAATAAATGACTTTCCCTTTCCTCGTTTGGACTTAATTAAATGCGGCATTAAGATTCCATAGACTCATTCGAGGCTAATAAAAACAGCCGCGTCTGTCATTATGCCACAGCAGGAAAAATGACATTATTTTTTATAATTTAAGATTTCACCTTGTAAATTGATTATCCCGAAACACGCCCCCGACACTTCAGACACTCGTCCTGTTTGCTAATGAGCGATGCTTGTGTAGTGAAGCAATTAGCTATTTTAATAGAGTGTGATATTGCCACAGGAGGTCACTGCAAGTCTGTACGCTTGACCCGAGCCTTAACTTAATATAGAGACGTTTGCACGGTCCGTTCTTTGGGTTATACAAGTAGATTTGAATTGAGATGAAAGGAATATCACATTCGTTATCGTGGGGGTTTTGGCTGGTTCCAGGGGTTAATCTATCCTTAAATATCTCGCTGGAGCAGCCTGTCAGGAGCAGAGGGCCGCTCACACACAGCTCAGGGGCCTCCAGATACTGAACTAGGCTTGTTCAGGAGGAATCCTAATGTAAACTCCACAGAAAGTCCCAGGACTTAAACCAGAGACATAAAGCTGATGGAATGTGGAGATTGCTCATTACAAAAGTGACATACTTCAAATTATATCGATTTAGCAAGTCCACTTAAGTAGCATTAAAACAATGTTTGACTGTTTTGATCTGGGATGAACATTAATTTATTCATTGTATTTATTTATACAGGGAAACCCCAATGAGAAGTTTTTCATGGTCCCTCTAAAAACACGACACAAAATAAACAACAAACAAGCACAAGATACTAAACACACATAAAACATTCAATAAAATAAATCAATATATACAAACACATTTATACATACCATATGAGACAGAATTATATCAAACAAGTGCATTGCACTGTGGGTCGTACTTGACCAGTTCTTTAAAATCATTAAAAGGCATAACATTATTTAATTTATAATAATAACTTTTTTTTCCACATGAGCAAACCCTTTGTTCCTGTCTCTGTGTTGATACGATGTGATTGTAAGACAAAAATATTCTGAGACCTCAAACTTTGAATACTTGAACTGATGTGCAATAGATTTGATAAATAATCAGGCAAAATGCAAACTAGAGCCTTATTCACAAACACAATGCAAAAACATGACTTTTGCATACTGAGTGTTTATTTGTCCAGAGCATAAACCTAAAACACTTCAAAGCTCCCGGTGCAGTGAAGGTGCAGTGAAGGTGCAGTGAAGGTGCAGTGAAGGTGCAGTAAAGGTGCAGTGAAGGTCCAGTGAAGGTGCAGTGAAGGTGCAGTGAAGGTGCAGTGAAGGTCCAGTGAAGGCGCAGTGGAGGCGCAGTGGAGGCGCAGTGAAGGCGTAGTGAAGGTGCAGTGAAGGTCCAGTGAAGGTGCAGTGAAGGTGCAGTGAAGGTGCAGTGAAGGTGCAGTGAAGGTCCAGTGAAGGCGCGGTGAAGGTGCAGTGAAGGTCCAGTGAAGGCGCAGTGAAGGCGCAGTGAAGGTGCAGTGAAGGTGCAGTGAAGGTGCAGTGAAGGTGCAGTGAAGGTCCAGTGAAGGCGCGGTGAAGGTGCAGTGAAGGTCCAGTGAAGGCGCAGTGAAGGCGCAGTGAAGGCGCAGTGAAGGTGCAGTGAAGGTGCAGTGAAGGTGCAGTGAAGGTCCAGTGAAGGTGCAGTGAAGGTGCAGTGAAGGTCCAGTGAAGGTCCAGTGAAGGTGCAGTGAAGGTCCAGTGAAGGTGCAGTGAAGATGCAGTGAAGGTCCAGTGAAGGTCCAGTGAAGGTGCAGTGAAGGTGCAGTGAAGGTGCAGTGAAGGTGCAGTGAAGTATCTGAAGTATCACAGATGATGACACAGTAACTGTGTTCTCACGTCTGCTCGGAGCTAAATATCAAGTACACGTGGCTTTATTACAGTATGTTTATGTAATATAGAGGTGAAATCCAGTTTACATGCCTTCTGATTCTTTATGTTATATATTATGTTGTATATTTTTATTTTTTCGCACTGGGTCCAAAGAAAGAAAGAAAAACGATCCGACAACAAATATTATTTACCTTTTTTTATTTTTTCACATTTTACCCTAGAATTGTGTCTGTTAGCTTGTCATTTTACTTGAAAACATAAAAATAATTTTCAACTAGAACTAAAACTTTAAACAAAAAAAGTTATTTATTTTCAGTCTAAATATTTCTTATTTTAAATTTCAATCCCCCAAATTGCTTGTATAATTTAACATGGTAACATAAGAGCATGATCTGTTGAGAAATTACACAAATTTAGTTTTTTAGTCCAATTGTCAAGAAGCCATAAGTTTTTAGAGGCATAAGCCTGGATCTAGTGTATTCCAGCCATAAATGATATAATACCCAACAGTTTAAGCTCCATGACCTGATCTGACTGTTCTTATACAAGTCTGACTACACATTATATTCATGTTGTGGTTAGATTCCACAACTCCCACTCCTCTACCAGTTCTGTGAAAGAAACGTCACGTCAAAAGCATTGGAGGACGAGGATCTTTCAGGCAGTATTTAAATTATGTAAACCTGCATCCGGTTCATCACTCACGGCAGACTTGGCTCCAGAAGATGTTGTCGGACCAAGACCTCAATAGTGAGCAATACTGGGAATAAATCTACATGTATTATTGTATTATTACGCCTACATGTCTCGGGTGTAGTTAAATTTCACAAATGAACTGTAAAATCAACCTCAAAAGTGGGATTTTTCCATCAGATCCTTTGTGCATCTCCTTCACGCTGGACGATATTTCGCATTATTTCAATTCTCCGACTTTGAGACGATGCATTCCTCCATTTCAACATTTTGACAGTCTAACTTCACCACCGTCTCAGTGAAATACGACACGCCCGTAGGTGACGTCATCCGGAACCTTCAGAGAGCTCGACCTCTCTTTGTCGGATGGGCCGCCGTGAGATTAGTCTACATCTCAAGGTTAAGAGCGATGGCCGCGATGAAAATACCTTTGTGAAGCCAGAGAAAGAAGGCTGTAATCGGCCTCTTTTGTGCCGCTGGAGAGATGACGGGGTTCGTTTTGTACTCGGCGTTAAACAATGGGATGTTAAGAAGTCAGAAGAAGTGGAGCCTCTCTCGGAATCACGTTTGATTTGCGTAAACGCTCTCCGTCTCCGATCTGGCGTTTCGAGCGGCGTTCGGAGCCTTTTGGGGAGATTAGACGTGATTACCAGGACAGAGGGTCAGAGCGGGTTAAATGTCCCATGCCAAAAGTGGGACAAAACACTAACCTTAACCCTCACAGTTGCTCTAGGTTTTTGTGCCTGAATGAAAATGCAAAACTGGAGGATGAAATGCAGATCCTTTGTTGTATCTTGTAGAGATGTGTGAACGTGTTGCTCTGGCGAGGCGGTTTGTGCACTACTTTGGTATTAAAACATGATGATACTTTTAAATTACTCATTTAATGGAGTTGATCTGAGAACAGGACCACGCCTCAACACTTTACTCCTCCAACACGCTAATAATTACCCAGAAGTCCTATAAAGACAGCATCGTTGGTCCCTGTTCTCGCGGTTCTTGCTAGTGTTTTAATCGTTTTAATGACTTATATAATCTCTCCATCTCATTTAAACCATGTTTTTTCAAGAAACACATGCACAGGTCAAAATTGGGAACAGTTCTGCACAATTTACATCACGTACAAATCTCATCACAATCTCGTGTCTCGTCTCGTGGTACGTGAGTCTCGTCTCGCCCCCCAAATTCCGCCGCCGAACCTCTCTCGAATCTGCAAACGCCGTGCTTCGTTTTCGACCAATCGTTCACTCGACATTTTCAAATCACACCTCATAACTACATTTCCACCTGCTTCAAAAAACAAATGGCAATAAAGTCCCGTAACCAAACGCGTGCCATTCAGGTAAAACATTTCCCCCCTTAAACGGGACGGTATAATCCCCCCTGTCAGCCGCTGGTCAGTGTTGCGTTTCATTGCAGACGGCTTGTTTATTTAAATACCATCATGGCGGCGGCTGCATTGGACTCGGAGTTTTATGCAAATTGCACATAAGCCGATTACGAGCGAGGTAGTTCTGCGGCGGGAAAAAAACATCATTATTTATTTTATTGGCTCCCAATTTCCCAGCGAGATGCGATAAAGCAGAGCAATATTACGGCCATTATGGTGGCGCGGCATTAAGAGTGGCAATACGGGAGATTCCTCGTTGTCAAGCGCCTCTGACACAGTTAGTTTGTCCGCTGTATTTACGGGCTGTGATTAGATAGATGTTTGGCTCGTGACGGACCGATCAGCAGCGATTTTCTACTGCGTTTTTCAGCCCCGCGGACACACTGTGGCGGCGGATTGTCAAAGGTATACGGGAAGGTAATAGAGTGTGTTCTGTGCAGCTCCGAGCGCAGAGGTAACCTTAAAAGCACTTTGCAGCATGTAATAACAGTTTTTGTTGTTGTTGTTGATATTGTTGACAGAAATACAAACTTCTGTATAAAAATCCGGCTCCATTGGACAAATTGGCCGTACGCAACGAAATGATGGCTCTTCATTTCAATAACAATAATCATGATTTATCTAATGGGTGCACGGTGGCAAAGGCGGTTAGCGCTCTTGCCTCCCAAGAAGGAGATCATGGGTTCCATTCCCGGACCAGACCAACATCACATGATCTCTCTGGGTGGAGTCTGCATGTTCTCCCCGTGTTACCGTGGGTTCTCTCCGGGTTCTCCGGCTCCTCCCACCGTCCAAAGACATGCATGTGTTAGGTAAGATTGGTGACTCTAAATTGGCCCTAGTGAATGAATGTGAGAGTGTCTGTAATGTCCATGTCTCTGTGTTAACCCTGCAACGAGTAAGCCACTGTCCAGGATGTACCCGGCCTAAGGCCTGAAGTCACTGGGATAGGCTCCAGTCACCCGCGACCCCAAAGGGAACAAGCGGAAGAAAATGGATGGATGGATGATTAATCCGACACGGGATTATTTCTTAACATGCTTTTTGATCCATGTGCCGCACACACCCAAAGTCATTGTCAGTCTTTGTACATACAGTGATGTTGTAGTTGTCTTGTCCCTCCCCTTGTGGGTGTGTTTGTTCCCTCCCAACTGGGCGTGGTTACTTTGTTAATGCCTGTACAAAGTCGTGACAGTAGTAGACTTGTACTGTACTGTTGCTCTACCTGCACGATCTGTGTTAGATTTATTCAACTTTTTAATAGTTATTTAGCTTTTATTCTTCTGCTGTTCTTGAACTGTGCGTTGCAATAGTCTTCATACAATAAAGGTGCGTATGTATGTAACTGTTCTGATGGGGTTGAATGTCGTTTCTTTAGTGACACAATGGTTGTCCCACTTCTCTAAGAAACATGTGGGTCAGGTTTGCCAATGCAATTTATGTTTTTTTCAACATTTTGCCTTTACAATTCGTACCTCTAGAACTAACATGTGTTTCTTTGGAAAGGGGCTGTGTTCGCACTGTAAAGGTTTTCCCAGCACTCTGTCAGATTTGTCCTCTGCACTGCAACAATAGACTCAAGCTGAACTATTGTGGTTCATGAACACTTAGAATATAGTCAAATCTGAAAAAGGCTCAAAGAAACCATCCAGGTGAAACAGAATTTATCAATATCGGCTCCGATAACATTTAACAGATCGAAGTGACTTTTATGGGTGGGAAAGCAGACCTGGAGAAGTATAGAGGACTAGAGAAGTGAAAAAATGGGATTGATTAAATGAGCTCACTTCACTGACCAATTCATTACACAAATTAGCGTTCTATGTTGTTAAACGACTTCCTGTGTTTCCAACTAACGTCTAATCATTGGAAACGTGAACAAAGCCTTAAGCTACAAAGACACGTCTCTAAAACAGACCTGGGCACATACCCGTCCGTGTCTTTATAATCCGGCCCGGATACACATACATATATATATATATATATACATATATATATATATATATACATATACATATATATATACATATATATATATATATATATATATATATATATTTAATTGTTATTATTTTTTGCCCTTAGGCAACATCTGTCTGCACTTGGATCCTTAATAAAGAGGACATGAAATGAATTATATAATAGATTCAATAGCCTATAATTATTTGACAGAAAAGTTATTTTCTATTTGATATTTTATTTATAAGTGCTTTTTTTTTCACACCAATGATCGCGGGATGGCCCTCCGCTACTTGCCTGGATTCGCATATGGCCCTCGGAGGAAAATAATTGCCCACCCCTGCTCTAAAAGATAGTTTTTGCTGCTGTTGCTTCACTTCTTCTCTGCACCTGCTCAGACACAAACATCCTTGATTCACACACAGGTTTATTCAGCTGGTTTCAGCTCAGAACCATGTGTTTGAGGCTGTGGTCCTCAAAGCATGTGCAGAGCTCTAAAAGAAGCTGCTGTCTGCTCTGGTTCTAAAAGTTCATGTTAGAGAGCGAAGCGTGAACGGGCCTCTGAACACGCCCACAGACTGCGGGGGAAGAAGAAACAAGCTTCCTGCGCAGTAGAGGCCTGTAGAGGCAGCTAAAAGACAATGTGACTTAAGCCAAGCTTCAGTAGCAGAAGTGAGGGCAAAACGGGCGTATTTGATATTTCAGATCAATTCATACATGGTTGTGAAACACTGTAATTTTAGATGTTATTGGCCAATCACTGATTGCCTTGCTTACCCTGCCCGCACACCACTGGTGGATCGGTAATCTGTCCCATTTTCCCAATACTTATCTGATTCTCCATGATCAGCCATGTATTAGGGACGTAAACATCTTTACCAACATCAACTTAGTGAATATAATCTAGAATATAGTATGTCATACCTCAATTTAAAGCTCAGGATTCAGTCTCTATGTTTATTCTATAATTTATTCAGTTACATTAGACGCTAAATAGTGCTAGCCCAAAGCAGCCACAGTGAAGATTAAAAAACAATATTTCCGACTTAATCTCAGTGAGTATTTTAAAGCTCTGGGGCTGTAAAATTCAGCTGCTGAGTTTATTTTACAATCCACTACATTTATATATAGTGTGAGCATTGTTAGCGTCATTAGGAACTGCTAATGGAAGCAGTTTGGGTCAAAGTTCAGAGGTTACAGCAAAGAGGCTTAACTCCTGCTCCTGGTGTCGTCCTGCTCCTGGTGTCGTCCTGCTCCTGCTGTCGTCCTGCTCCTGCTGTCGTCCTGCTCCTGCTGTCGTCCTGCTCCTGGTGTCATCTCGCTCCATGTGTCGTCCTGCTCCTGGTGTCGTCCTGCTCCATGTGTCGTCCTGCTCCATGTGTCGTCCTGCTCCATGTGTCGTCCTGCTCCATGTGTCGTCCTTTTCCATGTGTCGTCCTGCTCCTGCTGTCGTCCTGCTCCTGGTGTCATCTCGCTCCATGTGTCGTCCTGCTCCTGGTGTCGTCCTGCTCCATGTGTCGTCCTGCTCCATGTGTCGTCCTGCTCCATGTGTCGTCCTTTTCCATGTGTCGTCCTGCTCCTGGTGTCGTCCTGCTCCATGTGTCGTCCTGCTCCATGTGTCGTCCTTTTCCATGTGTCGTCCTGCTCCTGGTGTCGTCCTGCGCCATGTGTCGTCCTTTTCCATGTGTCGTCCTGCTCCTGGTGTCGTCCTGCTCCATGTGTCGTCCTTTTCCATGTGTCGTCCTTTTCCATGTGTCGTCCTGCTCCTGGTGTCGTCCTGCTCCATGTGTCGTCCTGCTCCTGGTGTCGTCCTGCTCCTGGTGTCGTCCTTTTCCATGTGTCGTCCTGCTCCTGGTGTCGTCCTGCTCCATGTGTCGTCCTGCTCCTGGTGTCGTCCTGCTCCATGTGTCGTCCTTTTCCATGTGTCGTCCTTTTCCATGTGTCGTCCTGCTCCTGGTGTCGTCCTGCTCCATGTGTCGTCCTGCTCCTGGTGTCGTCCTGCTCCTGGTGTCGTCCTTTTCCATGTGTCGTCCTGCTCCTGGTGTCGTCCTGCTCCATGTGTCGTCCTGCTCCTGGTGTCATCCTGCTCCATGTGTCGTCCTGCTCCATGTGTCGTCCTGCTCCATGTGTTGTCCTGCTCCATGTGTCGTCCTGCTCCATGTGTCGTCCTGCTCCTGGTGTCGTCCTGCTCCATGTGTCGTCCTGCTCCATGTGTCGTCCTGCTCCATGTGTCGTCCTGCTCCATGTGTCGTCCTGCTCCATGTGTCGTCCTGCTCCTGGTGTCGTCCTGCTCCATGTGTCATCCTGCTCCTGGTGTCGTCCTGCTCCTGGTGTCATCTTGCTCCTGGTGTCGTCCTGCTCCATGTGTCGTCCTGCTCCATGTGTCGTCCTGCTTCATGTGTCGTCCTTTTCCATGTGTCGTCCTGCTCCTGGTGTCATCTGGGGCCAGCCTGTCGCAGGAAAGCAAAGGCATTAGTATTAGTAAATTATGACCACTGAGTCTTAAGAAGGGGGTGTACCCAATATTAAACCTGTGAAACGAGAAAGTAGATATTTAAATCTAAAACTTCCAAGGTCCACAAACTCTTTGGCAGTATTCACATGCACACTTTCTGCCCACCAGCTTTTTCCCAGAGGGTGAAGTAAAGCAGGTGATAAAATGTTTTACAATTGGATGTGGCGGTCTGATTTTGACCCTAACCCTTTACAGGGGTATACGTGAATTTAAAAGTTGGCTAAAACTGCTTTATCTTGCAGCATTCTGTCCCCAGTTTGGCTGCTATTTCAGATTTTTCCACCGGTTTATTTTACGAAGCAGAAAAAGAGCCACAGCGGCCAGTATTTGATGACCTCACAATCTCGCCACTTTCCAGTTTATTTTTTTCCCCCTCGGTGATGATGTGGGTCTGCCGCCTTTGTCAGTCCATGACCTGCCACTCGCACCGACTCCGGCCGCCAGCCAAGTGTGAAATGGTGAGGATGAAGGTTAGCGCCGCGGAGTACAGGGGCAGGAGTCGTGTCACGCCAAGATGGATTGTTCCCAGAGGGTTGCAGAATGGAGGTAATGCCCCCGGCTTTAGGACTTTACGGATATCAGCGCTGGATCTCAAGGGTATAAGGGAGATCAGGTGTGAGGTCTGTGTGTTGTCTGCAGATGTATGGTACAGTAACAGGAATTTACATGACTTCTGTGGCCTAGAGTATGAAGTAGAGGCATAGCAGAAGAGGTGCAATACGTCAATACGGCTACATTTTATTGTATTTGCATGTATTTTGACTATTGTTTCACCTGGAAAGAGAACAGTAATTCACAGAGGAACATACAGTACATGGGGCAATATATAAACTTTAGGTAGTGATGGGTAATATCAGTGTAATTAACTATAATTATAGCATAAAGAACATGCTAACAAGTTTACCAAAGCATCAGTTTTACCCCAAATCACTAAATCCACTGAATTCTTCTTCCTCTGTGTCACTTCAAAACAACTCCACAAACTCCAGAGGAAGAGGAAGTGCAGATTCTTCTTCTGCGTCGCTTAGAGCCTAGAGCGCCCTCTTGTGGTTGTCAGTGTGAAAATAATCAACATGTGAAATGTGGTTGCCAGTGTGAAAATAACAAATGATATCACATATAAGTCGCACCCTGGCCAAAACTATGTAAAACGGTGCGACTTATCGTTCGGAAAATACAATATATCAAATGGACAACGTATGTGTAAAAATACAAAATTCAGCTTACAGTACATTTTAAGGTGCCATTCTGAACACTTATTTGGAGAGAGAATAGATGGGGGCATTGGAAGCAGATTCAGTCTTTATCTGCTTTGGCAGGAGGCTGAACCCGGGGCAGGCCCAGAGCAAAGAGTCTCACACAGACAGAGCAGCGCGCCGCAGGACTGCAGCGAGCAGCCCGAGGAAACTACTGAACCGCTCTTTCTCTTTCTGCTGTGGACTCGGGTGGAGGCTGTGGACTCGGGTGGACTCGGGTGGAGGCTGTGGACTCGGGTGGAGGCTGTGGACTCGGGTGGACTCGGGTGGAGGCTGTGGACTCGGGTGGACTCGGGTGGAGGCTGTGGACTCGGGTGGACTCGGGTGGAGGCTGTGGACTCAGATGGACTCGGGTGGAGGCTGTGGACTCGGGTGGAGGCTGTGGACTCGGGTGGACTCGGGTGGAGGCTGTGGACTCGGGTGGAGGCTGTGGACTCGGGTGAAGGCTTGTGCCGCCGTTCCACACTTTTGTCATCTCTGAATGACGGGGATTTAATAACAACTGTGACGTTCAGTCGGTGGTTCTTTTTACCGTATTTTCCGGACTATAAGTTGCACCGGAGAATGAGTCGCACTAGCCAAAATATGCATAATAGAGAAGAAAAAAACATATATGAGTCGTACTGGAGTATGAAATGCGATTGCAAGGGTTAGTAAGGGTAAGTATAAGTATATAAGTATAAATATGAGTAAAGGCCAAAACTATGAAAAAAAGGTGCGACTTATAGGCCGGAAAATACGGTAAAAAAATGTGGTGTTACTTGCTGCACTACGAAAATTGAGGAACCACCAAACAGTTAAAATGTCATTGTTTTAATTTGAGTTTTTTTGATTTTGTATATATTTTATTTATCTTACAGGAGATTAATATATATTTAGTATATTTAGTTGTAAGATTTGTTTAGATATTTTGCTACTTTACTTAGTGGAAAGCCCCTCAAGACGTGCCATCTCATTTTTGAGGGGTCCAAAACACCTGGCACAAAGACATCATTATACACACAGTACCACAGACAGTATATACAGTACACAATACACAGGCAGGACAAACTTACTCCCGTTGATCCCTCTCACTGCCGCCACAGTACTTTCGATACCATAGTTTATGACACAGAGTTATATATATGAAAACAAGTGAGTGTAGTGGAGTCCAGGAGTGATCCATGGACGAAAACGATGCCAACGGGCAATCGACAATATTACTTTTGAAAACATTGTCCGGATGAAACGTTTAGAACTCCCTCGGGATACAAGGATGGGGAAAACACTTGCTGCAAAGAGATATTTTCTATTTGAGTTACGTCCCAGCGCTGTCCATAAACCAACAAGCAAACAAACAGACAAACAAACAAACAAACAAACAAACACACAGACAAACAAACAGACAAACAGACAAACAGACAAACATACAAACAAACAGACAAACAAACAGACAAACACACAGACAAACAAACAGACAAACAGACAAACATGCAAACATACAAGCATACAAACAAACAGACAAACAAACAGACAAACAGACAAATAGACAAACAAACAGACAAACAAACAGACAAACAAAAAGACAAACAGACAAACAGACAAACAAACAGACAAATAGACAAACAAACAGACAAACAGACAAACAAACAGACAAACAAAAAGACAAACAGACAAACAGGCAAACAGACAAACAGACAAACAGACAAATAGACAAACAAACAGACAAACAAACAAACATAAACCAACACGCAAACAAACAGACAAACTAACAAACAAACAAACAAACATAGTATCATCAGAGCAGATAATTAACGTTTCAGTAATATTGAAATGTTGAGAGCTAATCTAAACAAGAAGCAAAATGTTTAAGGTATGAAAGCAAAGACGACTTAAACAAGCTGAAAAATGTTAAGGATTTTAAGGATGTTAAGGATGTTAAGGATATAACATATTCGTCCTCGTAGATTCCTTTGCGGGACGGACAAAGTGCAGTAGCGACTTTGTCTGGAACGATAACGTCTGCGCACGGAGCAAATTCGCCCCGAAAGCAAAGCGTGCTCAGTTAAAGATGCACTGTGTAACTTTTCGGGCGAAGTCTTTCATTGCCACTTGCTTCTTGTGGCTTTGCCTGGAATGTTGTGTCATTTCGATTCTATTTTATGTATATTTAGTTACATAAAAACCTCTTTGTATTTCTTAAAAAAAAAAAAAAAAACACTGCATGTGGACTCGCCTCTCCACAGATCTGACCCGTTTGTCTCAGAACAGGTGGCAGACGCTCCATCCAAACGTTTCATTTTTCAAAGACGTCCCCCCCATATTATGTCTTTATTATATGTTTAAATACTTCAACTAAAGGCAAACAAATACATGAATTTACATATTTAAGAATGCACTTTATTTGAACACTTAAACCATGAAAAAGACTATGAAAAGGACGGTCCACCATTTTCCCCTGCACCCTTGGGTCCCGCGCTCCCAAAGCCTCGCACCCCTTCCCATTACCGATAAGCACATCCCTTTTAACGGCCCGTGTCCCCGTCCCGCAATCTCCCGCTTCAAAAAGCCCTCTCTTTTGTTCCATAAGCGCCTTTTGCTCCCTCTTTCACCTTATTTACTTCCTTGTTCCTCCCCGAATCACAACGGCTTCGCGGGGACGAGCCCGGGGAACGGACCCGACGTCTCCGAAAAAAAAACGGCTCCTATGGACGTTCTGGAGGAGGAGGACGGGAGCGCGGTTCAGAGAGGAGGAGAAGAAAGAAAGAAAAGGAAATGTATGGCGAGATAGAGGGAATGAAAGGCTCTCTGCGCTGTCGGAAAGTTTATAGTTTGGGAGCGAGGGAAGCGGCGGTGGCCAGCTGCAAGAGGCGAGATAGCACGGAACGCCTTTTAATTCTCAATCCCTACAGAGCCTTTGAAAATTACCAATCTTCTTATCACAGACGCCGGGCTGCTTATGCAAATTGTTGTGGAGTGGAACGTTTAAACGGAAAATTACTCGACAGCATTTTTTTTTCTCTCTCTCTCTCCCTCTCTTTCTCTGTGTCTCTCTCTCCTCTCCATGCGTCCATCTCTTCTTCTTTCTCTCACTCTCGCCATTTCCAATCCTCGCTCTTGCTCTTTCTTTCTTTTGCTTGTTTCGTCTCTCTCCTTTTTGTTTTCTAGTTCCTTTGTTTCTTGTTTTCCCTCCATCTTTTCTCTCTCTCTTTCTCTGTGTCTCTCCCTCCATCTTTCTCTCTCTCTCTTTCTCTGTGTCTCTCCCTGTCTCTCTGTCTCTCTCTCCTCTCCATGCTTCCCTCTCTTCTTCCCTCACTCACGCTCGCCATTTCCAAATCCTCGCTCTTGCTCTCTCTTTTTTGTTTTCTAGTTCCTTTGTTGGCCCTGCGACAAGTTGGCCACTGTCCAGGGTGTACCCCGCCTAAGGCCCGAAGTCACTGGGATAGGCTCCAGTCACCCGCGACCCCAAAAGGGAACAAGCGGTAGAAAATGGATGGAAATGGATGGATGGAGTTCCTTTGTTTTTGTTTTCCCTCCATCTCTTGCATCCATCCCTCTTACTCCTGCTCTTTCCTTTCTGGTTTCTTTCTCATTTCCCCTCATCATTCATTCCCTCCTCATGTTTCCCCTCCTTCTCCTGCTTCCATCTCTACATCCTCATCCTTGTCTTTCTCCTCCTCTTTCCTTTCTGGTTTCTCTCTCCCTCTCCCTCAACTCTCCGGCTTGCTTTGCTTCCCCTCGTTTTCTTTCTTTTCTCTCTCCCTCTCTTTGCCTCCCTTCCTCCACCTCTCTGCCTTCTTTGCTCTCACTGCCTCTCTCTCTCCCATTTTCTTCTTCATTTTCCTCCCTTTAGCTCTTTCTCTTGTCGTCCTCCTCCCTCACTCCCTCCCTCTTCTTTACTCTCTCTCTCTCTCTCTTTGCTCTCTCCTTTCCATGCTTACATCCCTTCTTCCTTTCCCTCACTCTCGCCATGTCCAATCCCCCTCCTCTCGCTCTTGCTCTTTCTTTTGCTCGTTTATTCTCTTTCTCTTTTAATTTTCTTGTTCCTTCTCTCCCTCCCTTTTCCTCATCATTCCCTCCTCCTGTTTACATCCTTTCCTTTCTGGTTTCTCTCTCCCTTTCCCTGAACTCTCTGGCTTGCTCTGCTTCCCCTCTTCTTCTTTACATTTCCTTCCCCTCTCTCTCTCTTTGCCTCCATCTCTCCTCCTTCTATTCCTTCCTCCTTTGCTCACAGTTTCCTTTGCTAGTTTCTGCTCTTTCCCTCCCTCTCTCCCCTTTTGTTTACTCTCTCCTCCTTTTCTCACCCTTTCCATTTCCTCAGATAGTTTCCTCTTTCCCTGTCACATCCCCTTTTGTTTTCTCCCTCCTTTCTCTCAACTTATTGTCTTCCCCCTTTTGTTTTGTCTCTTTTTATTCCCCTTTCCTCTCTCTCTCTCTTTGCCTCCACCTCTCACATTAATTCAATTTCTTTCTCTTTCTCTCACCGCTTCCTTTGCTCGTTTCTTGTCTTTCCGTCCTCCTTTTTCGCTTTCTCCCTCCCTTTCTCTCAACTCTCCGTCTCTTGCTTGGCTTCCTTCTCTTTCCTCTTCCACTGCCCCTCTCATTTCCTGTCTTCCTCTCCTGCCTCTTTCTGCGCTCTCTCTCCCATGTTCTTCTTCATTTCCCTCCCTCTAGCGCTTTCTCTTGTCCTCCCTCCCTCTTCCTCCCTCTCATCTCTCTCTTTTCTTCTTCTTCTTCTTCTTCTCTCTCTCCCCCCTCTGCACAGAAAGCCTGTTTCGAGTCGCAGATAAGAAGATGAATTGCCCTTGCCGTGCTTTGAAGTGCGTCAGGATTTAAAACGACTCCAAACCGGGTGCTGCTCTAACACCGTCGCTCTCGCTCCCTTTGTACCACCTGAAAACAACACAACAACAACAACAACAACAACAGAAAAACACACAAACGCATCGGGAAACCACACGGATCCCCCCCGCCGCCACCGCACTTCCCCACAGCACCGCTAATACGTACTGGAATCGTGTATATATTTTTTTCTCTGAGAGTAATTGACGTGGATGAACGAAGCTGCCGTTTGAAAGTCTAAATTGCGCCGCGTTAGAAGTGACTTTAGAAATGAAAAGGGGCAATCTGCGCTCGTAGTGACTGCATGGCGAAATGAGACGCGTGTGAATTGCGCGGGATCGGCGTATTTTACTTTTAGCGCGCGATTAAAACGTGTTGAAGTGTTTTGCGTCTTCAGAGCGACCTCTTCACAAATGATTAGAAATGCTCTCAACTGCGAGTATCAAATGAGGCGAGTTTCTAGTAGAGTCGGAGCATTTCCCCACTCGTCATTAAACTACCACTTTAAATACACATATATATACTTAGAATACACGAATAGCTGGTCCAATACTACGCTCGTTACGTGTTTTTCAAATTACAGTTACGTATGACGGGTTTTTATGATTTTCTAATTTTGACTTTATTTGGTGTATTTATACTTGTTGTACCTTTAAATCATAGTTTGACACCGATCGAGCAGGTATTTGTGGAGAAAATGGTGAAAAAGCTGTAGAAAATGACAGGAAGTGACATCACACCAGAAACATTTCTCATCCCAGTCAAAGTTTATGCAGAATTTACACACAAGAAACACTTTTTTTTACTCTCTAAACATTGATTCAACAAAACAAAGTCACTCTTATATATTTGTATTTGTCAAATTAAAGTAAATTGTGACATTAGATGAGTTTGGCCCAGTGTTTGCTGGGTAATATCCTATTGTGATGACATCAATTGCAAACAGGAAGTGAAATTATAAACCTAAAAAATGAGCTATTCTGTTATAGCATTTTTAAAATGTTTGGGGAAATTCAAAATGTATTTATATTAACGGCATTTTCGTTCAATGAGTCGTCCGACCTGTAGGGGGCACTTTAAGGTTTCGAGATGTCACTTTCTGTGGTTTTCGACATTGAATATCGAAGTCGCAAAAGGAAAGATCGATCCCATGCCACTGCTTTATTGATTGTATTGGTGAAAGATAATTCAAAGCCACAAGTAACACATTTACCTGGTAATCTAGCTTGTTTCCAGACACAACTTTCCAAAAGAAAGCATAAAATCACGATGGTTCCGTGTGACATTGCTCTTTCTGTTGTCACTGCTCTTAAGTGGAGTGAAGCGAAGGCCAGCTCTAAAGGGCTTTCATAATCTCACCAAAATCACTTCCTGCTTTTCTGCTTTCAGCCCGTCCTTGTATTGTTTTGTGTATTTTTTGTTGCCGGTGCGAGAAACGCCATTAACACTTCCATTTTCATTCCCGCTGATTGAATATTGCATGCTTTTTGTCCATCGCTCCGATTACCGATGGAAATTTGCCGGGGAGTTTGTTTGTGTTTTGTCAAGTGCAGATTCATACTCTTTGTTACCGCGGCTTTTACGCTGCTAAGACGTGTTTGTTCGCCGACGTAACAGTTGTTTGTCCCGTGCAGAGGCAGCTGAGGAAGAGGAAGTGCTACCTGATCGCTGTCGGAGCCGTGGTCTTGGCCGTCGTTGTCGTCATCATCGCGGTGTCGACAAGAAAGTAAGAGATTAACCGATTTACTGTTGTATAAAAGTAGAAATGGAGATTAGGTAGTAGCCCAAGAATTTCCATCAAATTTGTGAGATGTAACAAAATGCGTGACATTATCCACTAAAATGGACAGAGTTGATAAAGAAAATTATATCATGTTAAATAAGTAGTATATGTTCATATTCATATTTTAGTTTTTATCTTGTGTCATTAACTGTTGTTCTGAAACATTTAAATGAAAACAGGTAAAAACATATATCCTTAGTTTAACTCCTAATACTCCAGACCAAGGTGTCCAATCCATGGGTTTCAGAATGATGAGAAATGAGGACTGTTGCCATAGCAATTAACAGTTTAAATATGAGTAAATATGTTTTCAATGGGAATAAGTCCTCAAAATGTTGCGTATAACAGGACGCTGAAATCCATGAATAAGGCATACTATTTGGCAAGATTGTCTTTTTTTATATTATATTTTACAATAAAAAAAAATTATGAATAATTGTCCGTAAAATATTACAAAAAATATTTAAAAAATGATAATAATACTGACTGAGGTTTTACTAATGTTTTGAATGTTTTATTTGATCATTTTAATTTATTTTATTGTTTAGCTTATTTGGCTATACAAATATCGGGGCGTTCTGCATTGTATTAATAAAAACAAAACGAAGTATCACCCATCACGAGACTGAAGAGTTGAAAAAGTGCTGAGGAGAAAAAGCTAAATCCTATGTTTTGTCCAGGAGAACGTGCTTCAGGCAGGTCTTATATTGACCCGGTGAACTCGGCCTTCGAAGTCCCATCGATTCCGGCCGAGGCCTGTATTTTTAGCTGATTTAACTTTCCGCTTCACATGCGACGCGTTTAACAATACAAAACTCTCCTGCCACTCTGATTTCACTCGTATTATTGTCTCCCCGGGTTGAAAGGAACGTTTTGACACAGGTTTTCTCCCCCCCTCGCCGGCGTTCGATACGAGATGCGTCTGCTTACGTAAACCATTGATCTGCACCTATTTTCCGCCGAGGAGACAGGGAAACGGTAATCCCGGCGAACAAAAGCTTTCTAGTCATAAAACGGCGGCGCAAATCGATCCCTCCCCACGGCCCCATGCGAAGGTACCGTTAGCCGTTAGCAGTTAGCCGTTAGCAGTTAGCGCCCCGAGGCAATCTCCAGGCTAAAAATAAGGGAGACGTACGCGGCAGAGAGCGGCTAAAGATAGCGTACGGCCGGACATGTGAGTTCGCTTTTGGCCCCGGGCGCACACAGACCTGGTCATGTAATGTTAAATTAGTCAAAGGTCGGCATCTGGATGGGGTTTTAAGCTTTCAACTGTTGAGAGAAGAAAAATGCACAAAGATCATGTAAAAATAGATTCGCCGGATGCCTCGCGTTGGCTGGAACTTATGTTTTCTGCGCCGCAATCACGCAATTTGTTCTTTTCGGATCATCGATCGATTCGAAGATCAGTATTTTATGAATAAATACTGTGTGTGTGCCGGAGGTGTGTATTTTAACACCCTAAACTCCAACGGCGGGCAAATAACTCGTTTTGAATTCGTTTGATTTAGCCTCGGTTCAATTGTAGCACGGTTAGCCTCTTGTCTTCTGTTTAGTTGCTGTTTATTTTGCGTTTTTTAGTTCATTCACACACCACAACCACATTTACCTTTTGCTCATGTAGAACTGGGGATTGTCACGTTACACATCATAGAACTTCCACTTCCACCTGATGTTAGATACTACACGTAAATCAACGTTAATTCAAAATTACTTCGACTCTATATAATGTGAAAAATGTAATTGATAGTGACCCGGCAGTCTACATTTGTGCTTTTCTCCATTTTGTACTGCTGCTACGAACATGTATTTCTATTGTGACATTTGTGTCATTTTTCACACTCCATCGTAATCTCTCTCGTGCCGTTTGCGACCTGGACTTGTCCTCTGTCTCTGTGGTCTTGAGAAGCTCGGCAAAAGTACAAAGGTCTGAAGATCAGTATGACGCCGGGGCACCAAAGTCAGAGCCGTGCCAGTGGAAAGTGGGACCTTTCGCCTTTCGGTACCATCACACACAACAACAAAAAGGATTCGAGAAGGACCTAAGAGCTCCCAGGCCATCGCAAGGCCCAAGAGGTGCAGACGATGCCACTCATCTGGACTGCACACACTGAGAACGTTCCTGGGTTAAACCTGAAATGCAAAGACGCCGCAACAACAATGATGATGTGTGCTTAAGTAAGACTGTGTAGGAAGATTGGTTAACTTTCCGTTTCCCAGTGCAAAATCATAGTTGAATTATAACAAGAAACACCCAACACATTCCCATCATTCTAAAGTAGTGCTGCTTGTGCAAACCAAAGCTCATTTAGTGAATTTTCTCTCGGCCGACTTCATAAATCCTTATCTTAGCTAATATTAAAAACGGCACCGCTTCAGAACTCTCCATTCTCCCTCCAGTTTCCGGCACAAATCTCCTTTTGCTTGAGCGACTGAGATCCAAGATTAGCTGCTCTTCTCATTCATCAAAAAAAACCCACAAAATTCTCCTCGTTTTGGCAGATGAGGCTGGATTACTAGCCGCCTCAGCCATCCCCACAGGAGCGCCATGTTTGAGAGCGAGCGAGGCGGGGTTTAGGGCCGCAGCAGTTGTTAGCTTTGGCAAAATCTACAGGTTTTTTTTAATAGAAAAGAAATATCCAAATGAACAAACTTGGCTGGTGGGCTCTTCTATATTTAAAGCGAGTCGACTAACAAAATCTATTTTAAAAACTTGGGTATAGCTCAATATTTGTGTGGTGTTAGCGCCGCGTTTGGTCAAGTTGGTTCATATTTAAGGCTATAAACATCTGCATGTGCAATAACCATAAATGCTGCGCTAAATATAACGTAGCTCTCGGCTAACGATGTTAAAGACGGTTGTATCTTTGTGTTTGTCTTTGTGTATCTGTTGTGTCCAAGCTTTCTTCATTTCACCCTGTTGCATATTGAAACATACACGCACGGCTAGAGGACTAAACCGGTGCGTAATACTCAGGTGGCAGTATTTGGCATAACTCTGACTGTGGAACATGCTTGGAGCATACATATTTAGCATCTTCCACACTGTAACATTTGTATTTTAGTTTAAATTTAAGGTTTAAAGTGAAAACGTTCTGTTTCTGAGACCTGTGGAGCAACAAAAACTGATCTGATATAGCCCATGTTTGACTCCTGGGTGAAAATTGTGCAAAATGAAATGAGTACTGACCAGAAGTATTTCTGGGTCTATGCCACATATTTTGAAATATATTCTGTGTTTTGTTGCCATTTTTAGTTTAAAAACCACGTTGGGAACATGTATAAAAACCTCTGAATACAAAAAAACAACCACATAAGAAAACACTGGACACAAGTAAAGGATTCTTCAAGGTATTTATCAGATATATATACTTTAAACACAGCACCGTTCTGTTTAAGAGAATATACGTGCTGTTGTCAATCGCACAAAGAGTCCAGTTTGGTCAGGATTGGGTATAAAGTGATACTAAAATAAAATTTGATTGATAGTTTGCAATGTTTGGTGGCTAACGCTAACTCCTCCTCTAGAAATCCATCAAATCAATGTTCCATCTGGTTCCAGCTCTGTTTACGACCACTGGAAGGCTCTTTTTCATACATCTGAACGTATATAACGCTGTAGTGCGGCCGACATTGTGGCGGTCTTAAATGCTCCTTTACACAGCCTCCGAAAGTTGTATAAATCTTATGAATGCGAATGGTTTTCTTGAGTCTATTGACAAAGACGGGTCAATTGGACCCTTTGAGCTGCAATTACTGTGCGATCGCTAAGCGCCTCTTGTGTGCTACTCTTTTGTCTGTGTCTCAGGCCTGGTCTTAATAACACCAGCACAGCGACTTTGACAAGTGCACTTTGCAGATGGAGCTGTGGAGAAAGTCAAAAGGCTCGAAAACGGAGAGTGAATCAAGGTAGACACGGCAGCAGCAGCAGCAGCAGCAGCAGCAGCAGCAGCAGCAGCAGCAGCAGCAGCAGCAGCAGCAGCAGCAGCAGCAGCAGCAGCAGTGGAGAGCGTTTTTCCAAAGGTGCACTGATAAATGAAAGCCCAAGAGGCAGAGAGGCAAAGCTTTTAAAATATCAACTGGAGCAGAAAAATGTAAGATGGAAGTTTACAGTCAGGGAACCTCGCTCTGAAGTCCAGGAGCATCGGACGGCCACAGACCTGGACCAAATCTTGTTTTAAACCTGTAGGCCCCTCCCGGTGTGTACGTACTCCCCTCCGTTCTCCGCCACATCGCCTCATCCCGTGTGTGTCAGCGTCCCGGCCTTTTCCATGCGGTTTCTGTAATTACGACCGTTGCCTGTATTTGTGTTTGGATTCTACCGGCATTTTGAGCGAGTCGTCGCCTTACGAGCCCTTTACTCTCTGTGTGGTTCTGAGGCGGGACGACAGCGCCATCTGCAGGCCGACGTACTCGAGACAGCATCCCGGGTGTGTGAGAGAGAGACAAGACCGCCTCGTCCCGGTTTACGGTCCCATGGATCAGGACTATAAGCGATAAAAGCACTTGTAATAATGAAATGCGAGAGAGATATTTTTGATGCACTATTGTTGAAAAGCAGTAACATCTCCATGGAGACGAGCAATTCACAATGGTGCACATTTAAAACCACACAATGATACAAGAAACTATATAGTTAAGATAAGATAAGATAATCCTTTATTGTCCACACATGGGGAAATTTCGGTGTTACAACGCAGTAGATACAGAGGAAAAGGACAGATAATTTATAGGAAGAACTCTTATAAACAAAACAAAAAAAACTCTTATTAACAAAACTCCTCTCTATCTTAATAGGGAATGGAAGAAAATTTATCAAATAAAAAGATAAAGCTAAAATAAAATAATAATACAATAAAATAAAGTAAAGTAAAAAATAGCTAGCATAAGACTAAATAATACTAATACTAATGGTAAGTAAACACTCTGATTTACACCAGTTGTATGCACATGAATATGGCCTTAATTGCACATAATATGACGGTATTGCACATGGTTAAATGGAAAAGAGCACACGTGGAATTTAAAGAGGACATAATTTTTTTTAAATCAACTTTTATCCATATCTATCATATATTTCATCATCTTTAGCTTATTCCGAGTTGTATTCCGTTTGATTTATGCACGTTTGAATAATCCTGCCTGTTCCTCCGCTCGAGTGCTCAGAAACTGTCCATTTTCACCTATCCCCGCCCACTGCTCTTCTCTTATTCGCTCCTAATACACAATTCAAACTCCAAATCATGCATCTAGAGTTTAAAAGCAATGCGCGCTGGACTAGTGACACATTTTATATTGAAGACGTGGAAAGACGTGCTGAGAGCGAGGAGGCTCTGAGGGACTGCTTCAGCACCACTGTCTGGACTGAGCTTTATGACCCACATGGGGAGGACATCAACACCATCACAGAGTGCATCACGGACTACATCAACTTCTGTTTTGAGAACATTGTTCCCTCCCGGAAGGTGCGGTGTTTTCCAAACAACAAGCCATGGATTAACCGTGAACTGAAGGCTCTGCTGAAGGAGAAGAAGAGAGCCTTCAGGTCAGGGAACAAGGAGGAGCTGAGGACTGTGCAGAAGGAGCTGAGGAGGAAGATCAGGCAGGCTGAGGCCGGCTACAAGAGGAGGATGGAGGAGCAGCTGCAGCAAAAGAACATTCAAGGAGTGTGGAGGAGCCTGAAAACCATCTCGGGCTTCAAAATCCCCCCTGCCCAGACAGAGGGGGATCTACAGTGGGTGAATGATTTAAATGCTCACTTCTTGAGGTTTGATCGGTCACCCGCCCCTCCCCCTGCACAGCTGCATGCTCCCTCTTCCACAGCTGGACAATGCCCTGCATCTGTTCCTCTTCGCTTATCTGCCCCGGACCATCAGCTCCCCACTTCACCTGGACTCACCCATCCCCCCAGCACACAGTCCCCCTGCCAACCACTGACTGTCACAGCAGCACAGGTGAGGAGTGAGCTGAAGATGATTAAAGTGAGGAAGGCAGCAGGACCTGATGGCATCAGCCCCAGGCTCCTTAAGTCCTGCAGATGAACTGTGTGGAGTTATGGAGCATGTCTTCAACATGAGCCTGAAGCTGAGGGTGGTACCACAGGTCTGGAAGACCTCCTGTCTGGTACCTGTGCCTAAGACACCGCGCCCCAAAGACCTCAACAGCTTCAGGCCAGTGGCTCTCATGTCCCACCTGATGAAGACACTGGAGCGGCTAGTCCTGGACCACCTCCGCTCCACCGTGAGTTCAGCCATGGACCCACTGCAGTTTGCATATCGGCCTGGCATCGGAGTGGAGGACGCCGTCATCTCCCTGCTGCACCGCTCTCTCTCTCACCTGGAAAAGCCTGGCAGCTCTGTGAGGATTCTGTTCTTCGATCTTTCCAGCGCCTTCAACACCATCCGCTGCTCCTGAGGGACAAGCTGGAGACGGCTGGTGTGGAGTATGACCTGGCAGAGTGGATCCTGGACTACCTCACAGACCGACCCCAGTTTGTGAGAGCCCGGAACTGTATGTCTGACACTCGGACCTGCAGTGTGGGGGCGCCCCAGGGCACTGTCCTCGCGCCCTTTCTCTTCACCCTTTACACTGCAGACTTCAGACATGACACGGACAGCTGTGTCCTGCAGAAGTTCTCTGATGACTCTGCCATCATCGGACTCATCACGGACGACGATGACACGGAGTACAGAGGACTGGCGCAGGACTTTGTGGACTGGTGTCAGCGGAACCACCTCCTCATCAACGCGAGGAAGACCAAGGAGATGGTGGTGGATTTACGCAGACGCCACCACACTGCCCCCTCACCAGTGAACATCCAGGGACGGGACATTGAGAGAGTGGACTCATACAAGTACCTGGGTGTTCATCTGAACCACAAACTTGACTGGACTCATAACACAGATGCACTGTACAGGAAGAGCCAGAGTCGGCTCTACCTCCTGAGGAGACTCAGGTCTTTTGGAGTGACAGGGCCACTCCTGAAGACCTTCTACGACTCTGTGGTGGCATCAGCCCTCCTGTACGGTGTGGCCTGCTGGAGCAGCAGCATCACAGAGAGGGAGAGGAAGAGGCTGGACAGAGTCATCAAGAAGTCCAGCTCCGTCCTGGGCTGTGCTCTGGACTCGGTGCAGGAGGTGGGGGACAGAAGGGTCCCGGCTAGATTCACATCTATGCTGGACCATGATTGTCACCCCATGCAGGACACTCTGTCCACTCTGGAGAGCAGCTTCAGTGAGAGACTGATCCACCCTCGCTGTGTGAAGGAAAGGTTTCGCAGGTCTTTCCTTCCTGCTGCTGTCAGACTTTATAACAAACACTGTTAGTCCTGAACACTCGCAATACTGACCTAACCTAATACTGATGTGCAATTCTGTCATATGTGCAATTGCTGTTGGAATTCATGTGCAATTCATGTGCAATTACTGTGAAATTCATGTGCAATCTATGTGCTGTCGTGACACATATTCATGTGCAATTACTGTCGTGATCACATGCAATGGTATTTATGTATTTATTTATTTATTTATTTGTCTATGGGAGTTTTTTATTTATTTATAGGAGATCTTCTACTGAAAGTGTTTTTCAGACTTCCTATAAGTGATCTGTTCTTCTGTATCTACCTCTGTATCTACCTGCGTTGCACCAATGAAATTTCCCCATGTGGGACAATAAAGGAATATCTTATCTTATCTTATCTTAAATGCGGAGAGTCAATGGCAAACAACGCTGCATTGAGAACATGTGGTGGAGGGTGAATGTGGGCGACGTGTTTGTATGAATAAACAAATAATCATCATATCTTGCCATTGTGAATCGAAACCGTAGAGACGGAAGCAGCAAATGAGCAAATGAGCTCTGGAACAGGAAGTCAATGGACCCGTTTCAATGATCAGGCTAATCTAGGTCAATATTGTGTGCTGTAATGAACGAAATATAACATGATGATCTATGTATTTTGCAGTTTAATATTGAATACCCGGTGCGATCAATGCATTCAGAACGTTAAGGGAAGTAACAGACACACTTTAAGAATCCTCCAATCAGTTACAACGCTGCATGTGGCCTTAGCTATCAACGACAAACCCGAGCGGTTGTCAGGAGTTCACTGCTTGGAGCGAAGTTCAAACTGTGATTTATGTTCATATTCATGTTTAGAAAGCCCTTTACTTTCATTCCCTTGTGTATCTCTTGCCTTTAATGCAGCTGCTCTATAAAAGGCAATATTTCAGAATCCTTCTCCAAAACTTCAACCTGAATCTCGTTTCTTGTTTTTTGCATTAATTTGCTTTCACGTACCCAACGGAAACCCAACCAAACCCTGGGGACAAAACGATCCACAGAAAGTCACACTATCCTGGGTTCGATCGTGGAACCATCTCGCCCGCTCGTTGTGCCAAAAACGCCGCCCGAGCCGTTGGTTACAGATGTATTCTGGCGTTGTGGTTTATTTTCCCGGAGCAGACTTCTAAAAGTGCATAAAACGCGCGAAATGGCGATGCGGAGCAGACGCAGGAGGCTCAGAGCCGACGAGAGGGGCCCATAGATCAGAGTAATGACTTTGATGATGACAGAGAGAACCGGGGAGCTCCTCTTCTCCTCAAATCAATAGGCTGCCTCTTTATAGCGCTCTAAATAACCCCGTAACTGCGGCGTGACACTTTCCCAACCACTGGCCCCTCGCATCCAGCGCACATCGCCCTCCGAGGCCCCGGGACGTCTTAATATGCACGTCAGCTCCGGCCGGCGCTGAAAACCACCGGACACGGGGTTCACGGGGTTCACGGGGAGCGGTCTCTGCTGGGAGGACGAGGAGGAAATGTGTAGAGTGGGGTTGTGTTCGCCCGCAAACGGGAAGATTGGTGGTTCGGTTCCAGCTCTGACCAGTGTGTCATCAGCCTGACTTCGTTCACTTAACGATGAAGGAGTTTAAGAGGGGAAAATGCATTCTTTAAGTCAAGAAATGTCAGAATAAATTGAAAATGTGACAAATATTTGGTACTTATTCACATAAATAATAATAATTAAACAATATTTTCAAAAAGTTCTATATGAATTGAGCTTGATCAAGATGAGTGCGTCTGTCTCCTGTCCTGACCTTCAACATTTGTTTAATTATAATATTATGCGTTGATGCTTTTTTTGTCTTGAATTTGATCAAGACGCTCTCTATTATTTATTTCAAAAGTTCAAGCACCTTAGCAACGCTGCGATTTGAAGCAATGTCAAAGCCACATTTTGTTTGTTTGTCTTTAGGAAAATATCGTTCTTTTATTTTGAAAAATATATAAAACAGACTGATCATTGTAAAGCGAGTTAACGATTCATTGTGAATCATGTTCTTCGTGGTTCAACATTTGGTACAGGCCCTTCTAATTACCGTATTTTCTGCACTATAAGGCACACTTAATATCCTTTAATTTTCTCGAAAAACAACGGTGCGCCTTATAAACCAGTGCGTCTTATATATGGATTCATTCTCGTTGGACCTCAAAGCGATTTTGTGTGGTACAAAAAATGATCAAAAATAGACATTCATTGACAGTGAGTGTGGAAAATACGGTATCCATACTTTCTTTGATAAGACAAATGCTCCTCAACATTCCCAGTGAGTGGCAGCAGTATCGGCAACACAATTTCAGCCTATTTTTTGTCCGTGGAGCTGTTGTTTCATTAACTTTTACAGGGCAAAATGCAAAGTAGTTCCTCTGTTGTTGCCACGACTGAGCAGAGACAGTGGGAGATTTAGGACACTTCAACAACAATTAATTTATTCAACAAATGGACTCTCAAACACCTTATTTAATGAGCGAAAGGTAATGAGTTTGACTTATGTACGATCACAGAGTCTGCACTGGTGATAAATGTGAGCGTAGTAACAGTTTCCCTGTTGTTTATCTGCTTTTTCTACAACGGTTTAGCTGATTCTCTTCTATTACACGTCAGGTACAAACTAAATGTTTAGAGCTGCAGACTTTTCTCATGTGATTCCAGCAGCTCTTTCACGTTGCAGCCAGTTGTGTTTCGCGATAAATGGTCATAATTCACCACTGACTCGTGCGCTTTTGCCACTCACTGCTAAAAATCGGAATGCGAATACTTTAAAAATCCCTTTTCACGCTGGAGAAATGCAATCTTTACATCTGATCCTGAGGGAAACGAGCCGATAGAGCCAAAGACACAATACAAGCACTAACGCAATCAAAGCAAAACATTTATTAAACTCACTTTTTATCGGTTATAAAGATACTCTGCGCGTTCAGTTAGCATTTAAATAGATTTAGAAAATGTGGACCTGACATTTTCAGAGTGGACTTTCAGAAGCCAATACTATTTCACAGTAGATACATAGAAGAATATCTGAGGTTTTTGTGAGGTTTTGAGTCCGTAAAATGCTGCATGTAAATATGTTGAGCCATTTTACAGAATTTTAACCACAAGCACCTTTCCTCTGATAAATGTTAAAAGAATTTTGGTGAATACGTGTTATATTTAGACTCCAAAGCAGCTTTAGCCGGCAGGAAACAGCAGACACACTCGTCCTGAAAGAGGCTTATTCAAATTATGTAAAAAAGTTGACAACAGCGAGCGAGGATGCAGGAGCCGCGCTGATATGACAGGTACAAATATTCAAATATCATTGGAAATGGTTTGGTAAGTTCTGGAGAAGCACTGTGCTGAATGTATTAGAAAAATCACTCTTATTTGTAGTGTTAGCAAGCCTAAAATATTAGCCGTTACACTGCCCATGTTTTATTTGTAAATGGATGTGGGCGCTTCAGTAAATACATATATTTTCTGTTCTCTGTTGGTTTTCAAACGTCTATAAAAAGTTGATAAAACTCAATATTGCAACAATTTACTGTTGCCAGATACTTTTCCTTCGACCATTAGCGGTTACACAATTGTTTTGGGCCATCTGAAAGATCATTTATGCCTTTTATACTTTACATTACTACATTTTATACTTTACATTACTACATTTTGTTCATTGTCTGTCTATAAAACTTAACGCTAGAACAAAACTATGAGCCTGTATATTATTGGTTCATTGATTTGGACTGGATCTAGCTTCATCCATACCGTAACGTTACAGCGGAGAGACTTTAATACGCGCAAGACACGTTTTACATCCCAAAAAGTCTAGAATTTCACTTGCACAACAACGCAGCGCACTCAAATACAAAATGGGACTGAACCTGGAGCCAAACCCGGACCGGAATAGCGTCCAACCAAGTCGAGATCGGGACCAAAACCCGGATCAAACCAGGGCAGATCCAGAGCGGGTTCGAGTGCGGTCTTAACAACTCGACGCAATGATGTGTTTTCTACAAATGTTGGATGGATTAGACCCGTTTCCGCTGCAGTGAATGGAAGCTCGTGAGCCGGTACTTCCAAAGCTAGTCGACTCCTTCGCTCGCTATCGCTAATCCACGTCTACGAACGAGGAGAGTGACAATAAGCTCTCTGTCTGAACCGAAATCCTCTTAGCGGGCCGAGCTTTGTGGGTAAACTCGCCTCATGCAAATGCTAAACCCCATTAGCTTTAAGGGACTAGTCAGCTGCATTGAGATTAATGGCCGAGCGAGCGATTGATTAAATAGGGTTATTTCACATCTTCAGGGGAAAAATAAACAACAAAGTTAATGCCGGACATTTGTCACGGACGTCCCGGTGTCTGCGCTCGGAGAGGGAGGAGTTTCCGATGTGTTGTCTCACGCGGTTGGACAATAGCGGGACGGTCGGCGCGCAGATGTTTGCCAAATGATCTTGAATGTGGGATTGTTCCCGGCGACTGTAATAAGCACAAATATTGTTCCCATTTATTCCCGAAGCCCTTCATTCAAACGCTCGATTACGTTTGTATTCTAGCGTTACAGACATGAATCAACTTTAGTTAATCCTGCACTAATAAAGCAATATATAAGAGCAAGATGACTGCACCATAATATCAGTCTGGAACACTTTCTTTCCAGTTCTGTGTCTGGGATCATGACATCTCGACAAGCTTCCTCCAGATTCCGTTGCCATGCCGATGCCGTCCCAACAACGTTTTCGGTCCAGTTATGGATAAAATCACTCCATCGTTTCCTTTGTCTCCCTCTCGTCCTCTTCGTTAACAAATCCTTCCAGAACATGGGTACGGAGACTCTGGACACTGCTGATATGTGCACTATTGTCCTGTTTCTTTAGCCTTTAGCTTTCAATAAGCTTCTGCAATATTAAAAGATTTATTTCCGTCCAGCGCGTTGTTATTTTTCACCGATTGATCTTGATGATGTGAGAGAGTGACCGCTGCACAAAGAGAGTGACCACTGCACGAAGCCTTCTCCAGCTCCAAACACTGTCACTGCGGTTCAGATCTGAAGTACATCAGTTTCTGTTTCTCCTTTAGATGTTTTCTCTGCTCGATGCCAATTATATGACCCTTCTCGAACATCCATGACCACGGGATTCGTCTTTCCACACGTTAGTTTCAGAAATGTATCAGTTGGTGTTTGGATACCGTGTCGCAGTTGAAAGATCATCACCTGCAGCGGTTCTCCAGCAGGAGGAGAGGATCTGCTGTATTTACTTTGAGGAATCCGTGTTTTCAGTTGCTCGTCTCCAACTGGTCCAAAATGCTGCTGCCCGTCTTTTAACTGGAACAAGAAAATATGAGCACATTTCGCCTATTTTAGCTTCACTCCACTGGCTGCCCGTTCATTTTAGGACTCATTTTAAAACTCTTTTATTTACTTTTAAAGCCTTAAATGGTCTTGCCCCTCCTTACCTCTCCGAGCTGCTACACCCCTACACTCCCAGCCGTTCCCTCAGGTCAGCTGACCAGCTACTCCTGGCAGTGCCACGGGCTAAAGGTCAGAGGTGAACGAGCCTTTGCAGTGGCAGCTCCAAAACTGTGGAACAAACTGCCACTCCTCATTAGAAAAGCATCCTCACTGCCTCTATTTAAATCGCTTCTTAAAACCCATCTGTTTTCTCTGGCTTTTAACACCATGTAGTGTGTTGATTGTATGTTTTATATGTGTTGGGAGGGCAGCACCTTTTTATTTATTTTATTTTTATTCCATGGATTTTAGTGTGTTTGTTTGATTTAATTTTCTATTTGATTTTGTTTTCACATCTTATTTTATTACTTTTATCCTATTTTAGCCTGTCTTTTACCTTGCTGTGAAGCACTTTGGAACCCTCTGGTTGTATAAATCGTGCTATATAAATAAAGTGGATTGGATTCAGTTGTTGCTCTTTTCACGTTTCCTTCACGACCGACTCATTTGTTCTGTGGCTAGTCCAGCGTTTCTTAAGGAGACAGGTGGGAAGTGCTCAGTTACATTCAGGCAAGGCAAGTTTATTTGTAGAGCACATTTCATACACAAGGCAAAATTGTAGAAAATGTTCAGTTGCTTCATCTGGACTCGGTTTAGAAAAAACAAGACCTTTCAACTCTCATCTCACAAAAGGGAGAATAATTAGCCCATTAAAGGACTGATGGTAAACAAGAGGCTAGCTTGATAGAAAACAAAGAGGGTAAGTTTCTGTTGAAACAAACAACTTTTTCTTCTACTTCAGGAGGTCCCGCCCGGTGGGCGGGGCTTACCACAGAATACAATAAATATCTGAGTTCTAAATTCGCAAATTGACAATGACTCTTGGATGAGAGTCGAAACGTCTTGTTTTTTTCTAAACTGACACCAGCAGGAGGCCGGTCCATGTTTAGTCCTGACTCTGGCACCAGCAGGAGGCCGGTCCATGTTTAGTCCTGACTCTGGCACCAGCAGGAGGCCAGTCCATGTTTAGTCCTGACTCTGGCACCAGCAGGAGGCCGGTACATGTTTAGTCCTGACTCTGGCACCAGCAGGAGGCCAGTCCATGTTTAGTCCTGACTCTGGCACCAGCAGGAGGACGGTCCATGTTCAGTCCTGACTCTGGCACCAGCAGGAGGCCGGTCCATGTTTAGTCCTGACTCTGGCACCAGCAGGAGGCCGGTCCATGTTTAGTCCTGACTCTGGCACCAGCAGGAGGCTGGTCCATGTTCAGTCCTGACTCTGGGCACCAGCAGGAGGCCGGTCCATGTTTAGTCCTGACTCTGGCACCAGCAGGAGGCGGTCCAGGTTTAGTCCTGACTCTGGCACCAGCAGGAGGCCAGTCCATGTTTAGTCCTGACTCTGGCACCAGCAGGAGGCGGTCCAGGTTTAGTCCTGACTCTGGCACCAGCATGAGGCCGGTCCATGTTTAGTCCTGACTCTGGCACCAGCAGGAGGCGGTCCAGGTTTAGTCCTGACTCTGGCACCAGCAGGAGGCCGGTCCATGTTTAGTTCTGACTCTGGCACCAGCAGGAGGCCGGTCCATGTTTAGTCCTGACTCTGGCACCAGCAGGAGGCCGGTCCATGTTTAGTCCTGACTCTGGGCACCAGCAGGAGGCCGGTCCCTGAGGTCCTCAGAGTCCGAGATGGTTCATATGGCACTAACATGTCCAAGATGTACTTTGGTGCTAGGTCATGGAGAGATTTGTGTACAAGGAAATTTGGAAATATCTGTTAATTACTTGTCCAATTATAATAACACATTTTATTATTTCATTTACTCAGTGCCAAAATAGTTTCTACGAATACTTTTTAACTTTTTATTTGAGTTATTATTTGTGTCACTACTTTCTACTTCACTTCAGTGTGATTGTTTTAAAGTACCATGTTGAACACGCTCTGGTTCCCGGTCACCATCATTCACAGTTTCTTTGTGTCATTCACAGTTTCTTTGTGTCATTCACAGTTTCTTTGTGTCATTCACAGTTTCTTTGTGTCATTCACAGTTTCTTTGTGTCATTCACAGTTTCTTTGTGTCATTCACAGTTTCTTTGTGCAGATGTTCGTGTTTGTCAAAAATCACTGAAGCCAAAAATCACCTGTAACGAAACTGCCAACTGCCCGAATCGAGGTGGCATTTGTCGCTCCACAAAATCGGCCGCGTTAAAACCAGCTTCTCCGTTCCAAATCCCGCGCCTCCTGCCGCTCGGGCCCTTTCCTCCTCTGCACCCGCCTGACAGGCCCCGGCTAAGCCCCCTCCGCCAAGAGACGCCCCCCAGTTTCACCTGTTCCACAAATCACTCTCGCTTTTGGCTAATCCAACATCCGCCGCCAGGGCCCCGTCAGGAGAGGTGCATGCTGGGAGCTCAGGTCTCCAGGAAGTCGGGCGTCTCTCCGCGTTTTGACGGCAGGATTAAAGGTCACGAAGAAGCGCTCAGGCGTCGGTGCTAAACTTTTAGGCTAATCGTTTCTTCGCAGCTTTTGAGTTTTTTGCCGGTTCGCTCAGATCACCGTTGTCACTGTATTTTCCCGCGTTTCCGTGGTGACAGCGCCTCTCCCACTCCGTCGGTAATCCTCCCGGCAAAGTTGGGAGTAAGCTGACAGCATTGGGAAAAAGATAAATAAGGAGTGTGTGTGTTGTTTTTTTTTTCTTTTTTTAGCCGGTAAATGAAAAATGGCAGGGCACTTTCTCTTGCTGGCTGTGTTTATCACATATACGGACCCTTTGGCCGTGATTTTCAGTGTACATAAAGTTTCTCCACCAATTTAAAGTTACTGTATTTACAATAATGACATTGCCGTTTGCGGGTGAGAACTGTGTTATTATTTTTCGGCACAAGTGGCTCTGAAGTGTAGAGGTAAAAAAGAACCTAAAGCGAGTTTCCTGCATGGATATTTTTTTAATAATTTGGGCTTCGGGGAGTGGAAAGTCAAAAGTACTGATATTAAATAATGAGAAATTATTGAGGAGGTGGAAAAACAAGTTGATTTGTTTTCACTTTGAAACTTTTTAAACTTATATTTTTCTCCCCCCAGAACTGAACCTGGACTAGAACAAAACAACCTTTTATTCTTGGTTTTTTAATTACATTTTTGAAAATAATCTTTAAAACCACACAAAGATAGAGTGCGTTTTTGATATCACATTGAAGTTCGATGTTTTAATCAACTAAATTGTTCATTTTCGTTGAGCTCTTCATAACAGGAAGTAGCATACAAATGAGTCATTGTTCGACTAAGACGCTGTATCAAAAACAAGCGTAAGACCAAAGAATACATAATTAGATGGTGTTTTATCCATGTCGAGACGAGAACAATGGCAAACAGCTGACAGTGAGGGGGGCGGACATTTTCGACAGCCCGCTTCCTGGTTCGCCGAGGATCAATTTCATTACGCGTACGAACTAAATATAAACCTATCGCGTGACACCTCAAACTTCCCCATCCGGTGTCCGTTGATCGACGACACGCCCGGCGCGAAATGACGCTTTTGTTTCACCTCCGGACATTTCCCCCTCTCCCCCGTCGTCCAGGTTTTTAGAAAATACCGTTGGGCGTCCGCGTTGTACCCAGATGCCGTTCATCCTGCCCGCTGACTGACGATCAATGTGGGTGCCAGCGAACTGGTTTTGGCCGTGATTGATCGGGGCCATTAACTTCCCCGCGTCCGAAACGCCGGGGCGGTGGAAGCGGGCCCCGCCCCTGCGAGTCCGGATCGATCCGTGCCCAGATTGAGACCTCTAAATCTGGAGGATAAATGTCCATGAGCCGCGGCGTTGGGTGACGGAGCGCGCGGTTGTCGACTGTAGGACGAGTTTGAGCTGCTCCGGCCCTCTCGAGCCGAACGCCGAGGTAGCGGTGGTTTAAGTGCTCGCAGACTTTCACCCTTTGCTGCCCGCGCGGTCACCGGCGGGTTTGGCGTTAAACTTACTGGCTTTTTAGACGACCGCGAGAGGCTTGTGTAACGCGGTGACTCATGTTGTTCCTTGAAACGCAGGTCTTGAATTGCAGAACTATTATGTTTTCTTCCCTGTCGCTCGAATGCCTCTCATTTCTGAGTTCTGAGTCTCCACAGAATGGCATTAAACCTGTTTTCTACATCTTTTGCATTCATCCAGTTAAAGGTGTTTTATAGCATATAAAGCTTATAAAGGAAATGGGAAAATAGATGACACCTCTCCACAGATCTGACCTGTAACCTGCTCCGGTTGAACCCTCTGAGAAATGATTTGCAGCTGTTGCCGTTGGCGTGGCGGAGGGTCTTTTTGTCCGTGTGTAACATCTGCGCGGCACAACAGTTGGCACTCCCTACTCACAGCGATGAAGTCTTGGGTTCGATTCCCGGGCCAGAATTCGCATGTTGTCGGTCGTCATGGTGCGCCGCTTTCCTTTACGACCAAAACAAAGATTAGAAATGCCATCGGGGTTGTCCAGGTTAAGTAAAGGTAAAAAAAAACTCCTCTAGAAACGGCATCACAAAAACCCTTCTTGAAACTTAAAGGCGCAATGGACGATTTTTCGGCGATTTGAGAACGCAGGCGGAAGTGCACATGATACAACTAACACGTGCGTTTGTTTATTAGCGCATCGGATCACATCGCATCGCTCGTCTCCCATAGATTTCTGTCCACTTCTGCGTCAGCTCGAACTGTCTTTCTCCGTCTTTATTTTGCCCCGTACACTGAGGGAACTATATTATGATAGATCCATGCGCTTAGGCACGCGGAAACGTGGGGACGAGCCTGACGCGGCTGCAGGTGAGCGATAGGTGCGTTTTATGATTGATACGTGGCAGGAAAAATGATTTATCCACGCCACGAGGAAATATGATACAAAAAATTGCTGAAAAAATGGTCCATTCCACCTTTAATGATAAAGTACAGAAAAAGATATTGGGTTTATTTTGCTTTTCCTTTATCATATATTATTTTCTGCCCTTTTCCGCGATTACAAAACTCGAAATAAAACCCCTAAAAAGCAGACTTTGAGCGGTCGGGTCAGTGTGCAAAGAGGTCTGACAGAGGGTGGTGCCAATCCAAACACTTTTCTCTTTCTCTTTCTCTCTTTTCCCCCCTTTCTCCCTTTCTCTCTTTACCTCTTTACCTCTTTCCCTATTCTACATCTGTGTTTCTTCTCCTCCCCCCGGCCCCTCTTCCTCCCTCTCATTTCTGTCCTCCTCTCTTCTCTCCCTGTGTTTCTTCTCCTCCCTCCGGCCTCTCTTCCTCTTCCTCCCTCTCTCGTTTCTGTCCTCCTCCCGCGCACACGTCCAAACGTACCTCGACAGTCACCTCCTGCCTCTAAACTGGCGTCCTTCCAGCGCCCGGGACAGGAACATTGCGCAGATGGGCACAAAATAACCAATCTGACGGGGCCCGGGGTCCTTTCATGGGCCGGCTCTGCAGTGTGCTCATGCTCATTCTCCTGTCAAACTTCATACTTTTCCCATCACTCTCCTCGGCCCCCAGCTCCGTGTATTCGGCCCCTCGTGTTTAACTCCGGCCCCTCGTGCTCTCCCTGTCCATCACGCCTCCATTGACACTGGCACGTGGAGGGTCACATGACATGGTCACATTACATGGTTGTGTCCCTACGGTGGTCACATTACATGGTCACGATACATGGTCACATGACATGGTTGTGTCCCCACGGCGGTCACATTACATGGTCACGTTACATGGACAGATTACATGGTCACATTACATGGTCACGTTACATGGTCACGTTACATGGACAGATTACATGGTCACATTACATGGTCATGTTACATGGTCACAATACATGGTCACGTTACATGGTCACAATACATGGTTGTGTCACTACGGTGGTCACATTACATGGTCACGTTACATGGTCACGTTACATGGTCACAATACATGGTTGTGTCACTACGGTGGTCACATTACATGGTCACGTTACATGGTCACAATACATGGTCACGTTACATGGTCACGTTACATGGTCACGATACATGGTCACGTTACATGGTCACAATACATGGTTGTGTCACTACGGTGGTCACATGACATGGTCACATTACATGGTTGTGTCCCCACGGCGGTCACATTACATGGTCACGTTACATGGACAGATTACATGGTCACATTACATGGTCACGTTACATGGACAGATTACATGGTCACATTACATGGTCACGTTACATGGTCACAATACATGGTTGTGTCACTACGGTGGTCACATTACATGGTCACGTTACATGGTCACAATACATGGTCACGATACATGGTCACGTTACATGGTCACGTTACATGGTCACGATACATGGTCACGTTACATGGTCACAATACATGGTTGTGTCACTACGGTGGTCACATTACATGGTCACGTTACATGGTCACAATACATGGTCACGATACATGGTCACGTTACATGGTCACGTTACATGGTCACGATACATGGTCACGTTACATGGTCACAATACATGGTTGTGTCACTACGGTGGTCACATTACATGGTCACGTTACATGGTCACAATACATGGTTGTGTCACTACGGTGGTCACATTACATGGTCACGATACATGGTCACGTTACATGGTCACGTTACATGGTTGTGTCACTACGGTGGTCACATTACATGGTCACGATACATGGTTGTGTCCCTACGGTAGAAAAAGACATTACACAGACACTGTTCCGTTTGGTTCCATGGATGCAGGTGGAGTCAGTGAAATCATAAAACCTCCAAGAGCAGATGCCACATGAAAGTTCTGGAAGTTTATGTGTTGAGAGAGAAAACTGAAAAGAAAAACCAATGCAAACCAAAACGACATTTTCTTTCAGAGTCTTCAGAGGAAATGTGTGAATTATGGCATTGGCTGAGTGGAGGAGTCATTTTGTGTCTGATTTAAAGGCACTGCACATATAGTTGCCCCCTCACTGCCTGACCACAACTGTCCTGTTAGAAAAAGCCTTCGGGACAGAACATAGAGGTTTTGCATAGTTTATGGTTCATAGCGCTGTAATTACTGGCCCACGTTAAACCCATTTTACATTTATTTTTTTATTCCAACCGGAAACCGCACTTTAAAATGAGAAGATTAGCAATAAAAGTCCAACAATTGTCATGTAACTGAACCCACAGACATGTCGACCGTGTGATTCCATTTCATAGCTGGTCTCCGTCGTATTAATCATGTTTTTTTACGGTTGTGTTCCCTCTTATCCTTTCATTTTTTATTTTTTTATGTCATCTAAATGGTCTGATTTGGATACTCCGACAGGCAATCGATAGAAAATGCATTGGCAACGGGAAGCGGTGATTAATTGCATCATTAGAAACGTTCCACATCAGAAACGGACCGACCGATTCAGAAACACTTTGGTTTCTGAAGCGATTGTGCTAAAATTGTGGTTGTGGAATGGGATTTTGGTGATACTTTAAAACGCTTTTGTTCCGTGGTGTGCGTTGTTAGCGAGTGTTAGCTGCAAGGAAGCTAATGCGCTAAACTAGAGTTAAAGGGCCAGATCCCCATTCATCATAATTAGGTTAACGTCATTCGAAAAGCTGTATTACTTCTATATTTGCCTTATTTTTATGGTTTCTGTAAAGCTGGAATATTAAAAACTATTATTTAATGTATATATTATTAAAAACCTTACAAAGATACATGTGATTCTTTTATTAGTTAGTCAGTTCATCAATCTTTCTGTCTAAAATATGAATCCTGTTGCAACTTTTAATCCCAGTCGCAATGTTGAATGGGAAAAAATGCAATTAGCTGTATTTCACTGGCCCTAGTTTTATGTTTAACCGCCGCAAAACGACATTAATTGGGCCTAGAAAGTTATTAAGTAGGTCTATTATTTCTAATACAATCAGCAGCGCCGCGCCGAGCCTCTTTGGGGGCCCGGGGTCCTTGCGCTTATTCAAACCCTTTTTACACATTTGCGTATTCAATTTAACCGTTTTCTAACCACTGTCCTCTCGATATTAAGCCCACCCTGAACTAACTCGGTCGGAATTTAATGAGCTTTATCAAAGTCCCGGATAAAAGCGCCTCTTTGCAGACGTGCACTTCACCTATTAACAGTAGTGTAGATAAAAGTGAGTGTGCCTCTAGTGTCCGGCCCGCGCCGTGATTAATGGACCACTTCCATCTCTTGCACACTGAACTCTGGGCTTGGACTTAATTAAAACTCCAGCACTGACCGCCATTCATAAATTACTGACCGCCACCTGTGACACCTTGAGAATAAAATGAAAACATTAATATTTCACAAATGAAAGGGAATAACAAGGCTCCAGAAGCCGTTTGGAAGGACTGTAACTCTAGAAGAAACTTTGACTTTTTTTGTTGATGATGTATTTATTTTAAGCATAGGTAAAGCCATAGCCGTAGCCGTAGGCCTAGGCGTAGACGTACTTGTGATACTGTGTCTGCTCTCTGCTTGTGTACTTGTGATACTGTATCTGCTCGTGTACTTTTGATACTGTGTCTGCTCTCTGCTCGTGTACTTGTGATACTGTATCTGCTCGTGTACTTGTGATACTGTGTCTGCTCTCTGCTCGTGTACTTGTGATACTGTATCTGCTCGTGTACTTTTGATACTGTGTCTGCTCTCTGCTCGTGTACTTGTGATACTGTATCTGCTCGTGTACTTGTGATACTGTGTCTGCTCTCTGCTCGTGTACTTGTGATACTGTATCTGCTCGTGTACTTTTGATACTGTGTCTGCTCTCTGTTCGTGTACTTGTGATACTGTATCTGCTCGTGTACTTGTGATACTGTGTCTGCTCTCTGTTCGTGTACTTGTGATACTGTATCTGCTCGTGTACTTGTGATACTGTGTCTGCTCTCTGTTTGTGTACTTGTGATACTGTATCTGCTTGTGTACTTGTGATACTGTGTCTGCTCTCTGCTCGTGTACTTGTGATACTGTATCTGCTCGTGTACTTGTGATACTGTGTCTGCTCTCTGCTCGTGTACTTGTGATACTGTATCTGCTCGTGTACTTGTGATACTGTGTCTGCTCTCTGCTCGTGTACTTGTGATACTGTATCTGCTCGTGTACTTGTGATACTGTGTCTGCTCTCTGCTCGTGTACTTGTGAAACTGTATCTGCTCGTGTACTTGTGATACTGTATCTGCTCTCTGTTTGTGTACTTGTGATACTGTATCTGCTCGTGTACTTTTGATACTGTGTCTGCTCTCTGTTCGTGTACTTGTGATACTGTATCTGCTCGTGTACTTGTGATACTGTGTCTGCTCTCTGTTCGTGTACTTGTGATACTGTATCTGCTCGTGTACTTGTGATACTGTGTCTGCTCTCTGTTTGTGTACTTGTGATACTGTATCTGCTTGTGTACTTGTGATACTGTGTCTGCTCTCTGCTCGTGTACTTGTGATACTGTATCTGCTCGTGTACTTGTGATACTGTGTCTGCTCTCTGCTCGTGTACTTGTGAAACTGTATCTGCTCGTGTACTTGTGATACTGTATCTGCTCTCTGTTTGTGTACTTGTGATACTGTATCTGCTCGTGTACTTGTGATACTGTATCTGCTCGTGTACTTGTGATACTGTGTCTGCTCTCTGCTCGTGTACTTGTGAAACTGTATCTGCTCGTGTACTTGTGATACTGTATCTGCTCTCTGTTTGTGTACTTGTGATACTGTATCTGCTCGTGTACTTGTGATACTGTATCTGCTCTCTGCTCGTGTACTCGAGGTACTGTATCTGTGTATCTGTGTATCTGTGTACCTCACACGGGGGACATAAACACGGCCCTCCCTCCAGCGGCTGATTGATGGGCCCTGTCCGCTCTGCTTGTGTTTTACAGGTAGGAGCCATCATTACCGCGTCGCCGTGGTGATCCGACCCGCCCTGACCTTTGACCCCGGCAGCTGGTTTCCAGTTGGAGCGTGCCCCGTTATATGGCCCCCTCTCCATCATGGCTGTGTGTACATGTGCTCCCAGGGGCCGCTAATGGGACACACACACTGGGATTATCACCGTCGACCTTTGGTAGAACGCCATTGTTTATTACAGCCAGCGCCGTTTGTTTGTCTAGAGTCTAAGCAGTAAACAACACCATAAACAAGCTTAATGCAGGCGGCCGTGAATTGGACTAAAAAGTAGAAAGTACTTTTCATATGGATTGAGGGGTTATTTAAATTTTTTTTATGGTAAAATTCTGCCTCAAGATTTTGACTGTGACGTTTATGTTTAACTAAAGGTTAAATCACAAACATCTCTAAATTTGACGTTTGAAAAAAATCTCTTTGAAATACTTTTAGTTTTAAAATGAGTACTTCAAAATGTTTGTGCTACTTTTACTTTACTTTTTTACTTTTTTTTTCACTCCTTATCCGTATTTTTTTGAACCATGGAAATGTATAAGTTCAAGTATAAAAACTTGAACTTGAACTTTTTTAAGAATAATAATTTGTATGTACAATATTTCAAATCATGTCCACCATATGATTCAATTAACAATGATGACTCATTGCCTAAGAAACGTTTTCAGTTACAATTCCTATGGAGAAAAATAGAAAGTTACATAATGCACCTTTACTATAAGTTTCAGCTAAATATTTCAAACAAATGTTCCAATGTGGGTCGAAAAAGCACATGTGACGTTACAACAAATGGATTAATACAGTATCTTCAGATAAGCTAAAGCTAAAGTTTAAGAGTTTAAAAGCACTCTGTAATCTCAGCGACACATTTACATAACCTGTGTATTCTGTCGGGTCGGTGTGGTGTTTATATGCATGCGAAAAACGAGAACGTTGCTCCCACAATGCACTGGGAGTCCCGGACGTGCGCTGCGATTGGTCAGCGTGTCAGCGTGTCCTGTGATTGGTGACTGCTCTGATCGTTGGACAGAGAGCGTGGAAACCGGAGGATGAGGCGCGCTTTTATTTGTAGTGTTTTCAATGACTTCCCACTATCTGCTCGTGGTGTAATCTATTGTTCTTAGATTGTTTAGTGACAATGAAGCTGACAAATGATATACTTTATTGAATTAAATGTTGCATCTCACTTTGTTGTCGAGTCGTTACTATCGCTGCGGCCACTTGAGAGGAAGAACGGGAAAAAACGGGGAAAGCATCTCAAACGTTGTCGAAAGTTAGTTGTAAACGACTGAAATCGAAGTCTGTATCGTGGGATTTTGAGTCTGGTTCAGCAAAACCTTTTATTATCAAAGCTTTTATATAATTATGATGCTTGTTTTTGATCATTTGCCGCCTTAACAGTTGCTCAGTTGGGTTTAGAAAGCCATTTTTAAGCCAAAATCAGGTGAAATCAGGTAAAACTTAAACGTTGAAAAGAGGATTTTTGCGATCAATCAGAGTCTCATTTCCTCGTGGCGTGAACAGCTGAGTAGTTCACCCACATGATGAGTGGAGGGCGGGTGAGTGGAGGGCGGGTGAGTGGAGGGCGGGTGAGTGGAGGGCGGGTGAGTGGAGAGCGGGTGAGTGGAGGGCGGGTGAGTGGAGGGCGGGTGAGTGGAGGGCGGGTGAGTGGAGGGCGGGTGAGTGGAGGGCGGGTGAGTGGAGGGCGGGTGAGTGGAGGACGGGTGAGTGGAGGGCGGGTGAGTGGAGGGCGGGTGAGTGGAGGACGGGTGAGTGGAGGACGGGTGAGTGGAGAGCGGGTGAGTGGAGGGCGGGTGAGTGGAGGGCGGGTGAGTGGAGGGCGGGTGAGTGGAGGGCGGGTGAGTGGAGGGCGGGTGAGTGGAGGGCGGGTGAGTGGAGGGCGGGTGAGTGGAGGGCGGGTGAGTGGAGGACGGGTGAGTGGAGGGCGGGTGAGTGGAGGGCGGGTGAGTGGAGGGCGGGTGAGTGGAGGGCGGGTGAGTGGAGGGCGGGTGAGTGGAGGGCGGGGGGGAGTGTGCGCATGCGTATTTTTCAAAAATGGACAAACTGTCGCTGATTTCTCAGATTTGGCAAAAAATCCTCTATTCAAACTTTAAGTGAACGGATTTAAAAAGAGGAGCTCTCCATACATTCTCGATGAGGAAGTAGCGATACACCGCACATGCTCAAAAACTGAAATGGTGGAGTTTTGCACTGAAGACCAACAAGTCGTGCTCTGCTCAAGATGATTAACGATGTGGCATTATATTCCAACGAAGCAAAGGAACCTGAGAAACGATGGCTAAACGGACTGTGCCTCAATCCATATGTTAAAGTAGTTTCTGTATTTGTGAACAACATTGCTTCTATCGTTTATCTGTCGTGGTTCAACATGAGAGTGAGCGGCACTGTTCAGAATCAAACACGGACCTTTTAAAAGTCTTATCGATTGAAAGTTTGCTATCGATGTACAGTACATATGAGACGTAACCGCGCGTCTTCCACATGAACATAAAGCAGAGCAGACATTACATTCAGAGCGACGCTATTGGGCTCTTTGTGGCCGAAACTTGTGCCAATCTTTCTTCTTTCTTTCTTTTCTCCGCGGAGATAAGCGCAAAGTGTCCAAAGGGTCAAATCCATACCCGAAACGCGTCCTTTTCTTCCCCTATTGTCCGTCATGGCTGAACTCTGCGCCGACCTTGTGGGATTATCGCACCGCGAATGTGTCAACTCCCTTCAATCACGCCACGACGTCCACCGGCTTTTCATTTCAATGTGTTTTTTTTTAATTCTCTAATCCAAACAGAGACACATTAAACAAAACGGACAAATCTCCAGCGAAATGTCAAGTGGCACAAGTGCAATAATTGACTTTAATCCTGTCCTGTCTGGAGAAAAGTTAAGAAACCGTCTTAATGAATGCGATATTAAAACATTTAAAAGTACGAGACTTACCTGGAGGTCGTGTTGATTTACGCCGTTGTCGGACAGAGTTAACATTGTCTTCGCTCCGAGCGGTTTCTCCTTTTGCGATTGCCGGGCGTCCGTGTAAATACAGCAGAAACGAGGGGATAAGAGTCTGGGGAAATGAAGAGGCACCGGAGGGAATTCTAATGCAGCGGGAGCCGGCGATCGCCCGGGCGCTCACCGTGAGGAATGCAAACTCCAGTTAAATCCCGGAGAGAGATGGAGGAGAACGACAAGCTGGAATTATTGCCACTGAGATAATTACAAACTTTTGACAAAGAAGGAGGAAGATACAACGAGAGCCGACGTTTGGAATTTGGATCGCTTCAGATGTTTGACCCTGAATGACTCCAGTGGGATTCAGAACTTTATGTAGAGCTGTCTGTGTTTTTATGGTTAAGTATTTTAACTTTTCATGCGCAAACAGTGTAAAAAAGGAGCTAATGATACTGCATTTATTATAGAGTTACAGCATATTATTTATTCACCGTCACTCATAAACCCATAAAACCGCGGAACTGCAACAATTAATCTGAATAATCGTGACTAATAGACTATTAGAACAATTGTAATCATTATGTGTACTATACAACCTTTAAAACGCATACAATAACACATTTAAAAAAACAAAAAATTGTAAAAAAGTAGTGGTATTATCGAATAAAAATGCCCCCCCAAAAAATAAAAAACATGTTATTCATTAATATTCTCTATTTAGAAGCCTTCAGTCACAATATCCCAGCTAATGGAAAAAATAATCGCTGACTAAACTGATACTTAAATAAATGTTTGTTGCAGCCTTAATAATAGTTAGTATTTGTTAAATACAAATATTTGAATACATGACAACACCTTTGTTTTCTTAAACACATGTTTGTCTAAAGTTTGTGTATTAATAACATAGATAGAGAGAGGCCTTTGCTCAGTGTTACTTTTATTCAAAAACTTCCACTTTTCTCTTGTAAAACTATGATAAATATTTGCCACAGGTTTATTACATGAATACAGCATTAACTTATCATATTAAAATATAAATACAACATGAACCTGTTGAAATTACTGTCTTGAATTCACTCTGCATTTGCTCCAGTTCCATTGTGGTCTCTAACTTACACCGTGTCCTTCCTGGAACCACATGCACCGAGTTACAGCCTAATAACTCCTTCTTACAACTTAATGACTCACCAGATCAAAATAATTAAAGCTACATCCTCCTGCTTACCTTCCAGATCTCTCTCTGCGTGTGTGCGTTTCTCATTAGACCGAAAACGTTTCAAACTCTACGTCTGGGGCCTCGACGGCTGTTGGAACGGCAGAAAAACCTGGGCTAATTTCCCTTTTTTCCCCCCGTTCCGTATTTAAAGCGTATGGCTCAAAGTCGATGTTGAGCGGCGGCGGCGGTCCATCATTAGCTCCTCTCTGGGCTGGATGCTCAGAGCAGCGAGAGAGGCAGATAAATCAACATTTTATGGCTCCTCGGGGCTGTGTGGATCAAGCCGGGTCTGCACAGGGACATTAAGGGCTTTCTAATGGGCCGCACAGCCGAGGAGGAGAGCACAACAAGTCCTCACGCCTCCGCCGCCATCAGCAGACGCCTCTCAGCTCAAATCTACTGTAATGAACTGTACTTTTGCATCTCCTGCTGATGTTAATCTTTGTACAATTGCATCGATCTCTACAATAGGTGATAATGACACCGTTTGGAACATTATAAGATGTATAATTGATTGTATTTTGGACAATATACATGTGGTTTAGGCTCCAGTCCATACAAATGATCCTTCTGATGACTCACTACTTTCAGATTTTCCGCTTCATATAATTGTATTCAGTTTTACCGGATCTTGACTGAACTGTCACAATGAAAGACTTTACTGTGCACAGACAAACCCTCATGTTAATATTGTCTAATCTAAAGGTTTTGTTTTGAGTTCAATTGAGTTGCCAGGCGCTCATGGAGCTCTGTAAGTATCTTTAGTCAGTAGGCATGAATCATTATATGATTCATGCCTACTAACCCTAACCCTAACCCTGATGTAAATAAGAACGTTTACTTACCCTTAGTATTAGTATTATTTAGTCTTATGCTGGCTATTTTTACTTTACTTTATTTTATTATTATTTACTTTATTTTATTTTATCTTTATCATTTTATTTTATTTTTATTTTTTTTTCCCTACATTCCCTATTAAGATATGAGAGGAGTTTTGTTAATAAGAGTTTTTTTGTTTTGTTCATAAGAGTTCTTCTATTAAGAGTGTTTTTTGAAACTATAAGTTATCTGTCCTTTTCCTCTGTATCTACTGCGTTGTAACACTGAAATTTCCCCATGTGTGGACAATAAAGGATTATCTTATCTTATCATGCCAGGGCCCGGTGCTGTCCAGTTTCAACTAAATTAAATATATCTTTTAACTTTACTGTTCGAATATAGTTTTCTCACAATATTTTACATGTTTACATCAACTTGTAAAATCGAATCTAATCTTCTAAGTGAACTGACTATTGCATTATGACTTGACAAAGAGGATTTTACAGTCTTTATTTTGAGTAAAGGTAGAGCACTGACTTCAGCACCTTGGACAGCGACACTTGGCACTTAAAGACTTGACGTAATGAGCAGCTTGTGATTTTATTATTTCACAACATAAATGGATATTAAAGCAGTGTTTTAAAGCATTGTTCCAGTTGTGTTTCTGTCTGGCAAAACAATATAGTCTGATTTTTAGCCAACACAATGTTATGACTAATGGTTGTTTATTTTGTATTTGTATTGTATTTTTCCTGTAAGACCAGCTCACTGGCAACATTTAATAATGCCTTACACTGTTGTCATTATTCACTCAGTCCATGTGCAGTGGTGTAAGCCACTATTGCAGCCACAGCTGCCCTGGGGCAGACTGAAGCAGGCAAGGCTGCCACAACAACACTTCAGAACCAGAATTAGGAATTTGCCAATTTCCATTGAACTTGTGACACCAGAAGCTTCCTTAGACAACGTTGTGTTTTCACACCAAGCACTTTCGCATGTAATCTGATGAGTGAAAACCATTATTAATTAAAGATAAAAGATTACGTGTCCCAATATCTTATCATAAAAAATGCATTTCGGCTGTTTGGAATCACAGTGTCATTGTTTAAATAATCAAGAATTATAAGAGAACAAAGCCATGATTTTCTCATGTGTTTTACCAGATGATATCCCGCCCCACAATTCTTCAGGGTAAAACTACTGCGTTTGTTTCTAATATTAAGCACTATGGCTTTGTACCACACCAAGAGCCCTATAAGGCTCACTTGCAAAATCTGTTTAAAAAAATTAATATAAAGCTTGTATAATCGTAACAAATCCTGCTTCATTCTTCAAGACTATACACATCTTGTATCTTATCTCAAGTATCTGTTTTTTATGTTGGATTATGGTTTTATTATTGTATAATTTTTTTCTTTTTTGAATCAAAGAGTGAAAATTCTGTAAAGGAAAAAAAAAAGCTTTTAAATGTAGTTTCTCAAATGTTTCTTTATAATTGTGTGCTGAAAGTTTGCCATTTTGGCCCAAGTCACCCTTGAAAAAGAAAGAAAGAAAGAATGAAAGAAAGAATGCACTGGTCTTTGCATTCAACAAAAACACAGCTGCCAGTGAGAAAAATGACAAAAGAGCTACAACAACGCCAATATCGATAGAGCCAGTGAATATATTTGATTTTATTAATCTTTACTGAACCAGGAAGTCCCATTGAGATTCAGAATCACTTTTACTAGAGAGACTTGGTCAAAGAAGCAGCAAAAACAATCAACACAGAACAAAAAAATCACTAAATATTTCATTATTCAAAAAACACACACACCTCTCAGTCACCAAATTTGTATTCATTCTTTTTAATATTTTCTTTCAAATATAGGCTGCTAAAGCTGTCTCCAGTCGAAAGTCAAATGTGATTGACGCAGTGATAACTATAAAACCATCACCATCAACACAAATGAACCATGAGCTGACGAAAAGCTGTCCGCATTGTGCAAACATCTGATGAATTGCCTTCTAATTCAGCCGTATCATTGCGCATCGATCTGCTTCACAAATCCCCCTCATATCTCTGAAAGTGCTGGCAAGACAAAGCGCGCATAGTCCGCGGCGGCACATCAGAGGTCGCCGGGGTTCAGTGCTCAGCGTTAATGACACGGTCCTAGTCCTTTTCCTCCTCATCATTACGACAGCGCCGAAGAAACCCGGCATCGGGAGGGGAAAAAATGGCCTCCCAACAAAGACATTACTGTTACTCGTGACATCAAAGACACGCAAAGCTAATTTTCTGTTGGACGATGCTAGAGATCAGAGCGCAGAGGGGCAGGGTTGGAAATGTAGAGGACTTTAAGCCTTTTATGGAGCACAACCTGGGACAATAAATGCATTCAAATCATACGCTGTGACGGTCACTCTGGTGGCTAAGAAAACAACTGCAGGTTCAGTCCCATCTCTGTCTCTTCTCCCACCATGAACGAATGTTGTTTTCACGTAATTCAACCCGAGGGCAGCTGTGACAAGGGTAGGAGCGTAAAATCACCAAGTTTAGGGAGTGAATGAATGGCACGATGTAGCCCAAATGTGCAATAAAAACGGAATGCATTAAAAAGAGCAAAACGTCAACATGTTTAAGGCACATTTTGTTGTTCTCGCTGCATTTGACGCATCATTCTGTGCTAATTTGTCTCTTCTCAGACACAGAGTGACCACAGTTAAGTAGGCTATTGATGCTGTAAATATGTGATCTCTGAATCGCTGAAGCTCTGACCTCCGACTCGGACAACACAGACTTTTGTCAGAAGCACGCGTTGGGCTCAGCTACTGCGTAAGGCCAGGTCTCTAACTACGGACCCCCTACGCCCGCCGCTTCATCGCTCTGGCCGACGCTACACGGTCCCTCGAGGAAAAATAAACGGCGCAGAGATAGTTTTGTACCTGCAGCAATCGGAACACCGACCCTGCCCATACGCAGCACCTTAGGCGTCTGCTGCGAGTGGACTGTAGCAGACTGTGATTACTGGAGGCTTTATGTACGTCACTTATATCATGCGTTTGTCTTGATTTTGATGTTTGTAGAGTGCTGAACCCAACGAGAGACACAGTGCAAAGGTATTTATTAACAAACAACAGATTTAGCTGGTGTCAGAAGGCTCAAATCAAACACCCAAACAGGGCATTGATCTCAAAATCCTATACATTTTTGTTTGGGGGGCAGATCTTAGCCAGCATTAATAGCCTGGTCCGTTTCTTTCCTCATCATAACACCAAAGCTTCAGCGCCGAGGTCAGGAAAGGAAATTGCCTCCAAACAAAGATATCCCTGTTACTGCGACTTCAAAGGCAGCGCGATTCACAGAGTACTTATGACCAGGCTGGATCTGAAAGGAGAGCTTGCCCGGCGCGCATGCCCTTTAATTCGACAGGCTTTTCATCTGCCTCCTGGACACCGCCGCAGCACGAGCGAACCGCAAAGCTTGACTCCAAATTCAGCTTTCAGCCAAACATAAACCACTTCTCTGCTAACTTTAATTTGTAAAACATACCTTTGGGGGGAAATTGACGTTTTCTTGTATAAGATTGATGCAACGAAACGGCCGCAACGTCAAAACGGAACACGAAACAACAAACAAACACGATGGTTTGATGCAGGGGCAGAGAGCTAACATTTCAAATAAATCTATATCAAAATGTCACCCGGAGCCGCGGCTATATGTTACCCTATCAACCAAAACAAACGTGGCATTTTCGATAATGCCACTCCGTCCTATACAGGCCCAAACGCTTCAGAGAAAAATACATATTGCCTTTATATTCAAATTTGAATCCCTTGCGGACAAAGCGCAGCCTCTATCAAAATGAACGCCTGCAACGCAAATCCACACTGTAACGGGACAACGCGCAGTTTCCCACAAACAAAACGCAATTCTCATCCAACTCGGCGCGTCTGGGTGTAATGAGAAGCGGTGTGTTTAATTAACCTACCTAACTTGTTACGTCCAATCCAGAAGCAACTGCAAAAAAAGCAATTACCTGAAAATTGAAGTGCCTAAGAACTACTTTGGTTATGGTTTACGTGAAGTGGGTAATTTAGTTCTGTGGGCAATGGGCGTTCAACCGTGGCGTGATGAATAAGGACAAACTGCTCATGAACTGGCTTTGTAATGGAAGAAAATGTGATCCAGATGTGTGTGTTTTTTGGTGAATGGTGGACTCAGATGTTATGTGCCACACGCTTACACTACAATCAGACCAAATGACGATATAAAATGAATAGAAATCACATTTAAACGTCCCTTTGATTATTGCACATTGTCCATTCCATTCAGCAATAAAGCGTCCAAGTCATTGCACGATATAGTTGACGACAACAATGGGAACAAACCTTTTAAAAAGTTACAGCATTGCCACCGATACCCAGAATGCAAACTGGACATAAAGCGATGTAATTGCGCTTTTGGCTTCACAAACAAAGCTACAGTTTCCGAACGTTGGTGTCAATGGAGCGCGTTCACTTTCACGTTTAATAATGTCATCACTTTCTGAAGGTTTTGTGAGTATTTAATTCGGTGAAAAGAACAAGTTGAACTCTTTTCAGTGACTACAAACCAGGTCAACAAATCTGCAACCTGACATTTAAACAGCAAAGTTCTGTCCTGTTCTCAGCTCAATTCAAAACTATGTGTATAAAGTGCACAGTATTTTGGAAATGATTGGACCACTTCAGACTGCTAAGTGAAAGGAGAACGAATGAATCAATATTATTCCAGAGCAAAACACTGACTTTATTATTCAGTTTATCATGTGGGGATTTGGAGCGAACAGGGGCCAGTCCCTCACTTGGATTTGGAACCAGAGAAAATCACAGGGCAGAGATTTACACCAACTTCAATGTGGTTTTCATCCCACTGAATTCCTTTTTATTAATTATATGGATTACAATTATTATCATATGGATTCTTTACGGGTCACTGTATTTTAACTTGTGCGTCTTCAGTCCTGCGTCTTCAGTCCTACGTCTCCAGCCCTGCGTCTTCAGTCCTGCGTCTCCAACCCTGCGTCTTCAGTCCTACGTCTCCAGCACTGCGTCTCCAGCCCTGCGTCTCCAGCCCTGCGTCTTCAGTCCTACGTCTCCAGCCCTGCGTCTCCAGCACTGCGTCTTTAGCCCTGCGTCTCCAGCTCTGCGTCTCCAGCCCTGCGTCTCCAGCCCTGCGTCTCCAGTTCTGCGTTTCTAGCCCTGCGTCTTTAGCCCTGCGTCTCCAGTCCTGCGTCTCCAGCCCTGCGTCTCTAGCCCTGCGTCTCCAGCCCTGCGTCTTCAGTCCTGCGTTTCTAGCCCTGCGTCTCCAGCCCTGCGTCTCCAGCTCTGCGTCTCCAGCTCTGCGTCTCCAGCCCTGCGTCTCCAGCTCTGCGTCTCCAGCCCTGCGTCTCCAGCCCTGCGTCTCCAGCCCTGCGTCTCTAGCCCTGCGTCTCCAGCCCTGCGTCTTCAGTCCTGCGTTTCTAGCCCTGCGTCTCCAGCCCTGCGTCTCCAGCTCTGCGTCTCCAGCTCTGCGTCTCCAGCCCTGCGTCTCCAGCTCTGCGTCTCCAGCCCTGCGTCTCCAGCCCTGCGTCTCCAGCCCTGCGTCTCTAGCCCTGCGTCTCCAGCCCTGCGTCTTCAGTCCTACGTCTCCAGCCCTGCGTCTTCAGCCCTGCGTCTTCAGCCCTGCGTCTCTAGCCCTGCGTCTCGAGCCCTGCATCTTCAGTCCTGCGTCTCTAGCCCTGCGTCTCTTGCCCTGGGTCTTTGGCCCTGTGTCTCTAGCCCTGCGTCTCCAGTCCTGTGTTTCTTGCCCTGGGTCTTTAGCCCTGCGTCTCCAGCCCTGCGTCTCCAGTTCTGCGTTTCTAGCCCTGCGTCTTTAGCCCTGTGTCTCCAGCCCTGCGTCTCCAGTTCTGCGTTTCTAGCCCTGTGTCTCCAGTCCTGCGTTTCTTGCCCTGGGTCTTTAGCCCTGCGTCTTTAGCCCTTCGTACTAAGCCCTGTTTGTCTCTGCTTTGCTCTGTCACGCGTCGTGGATCAAGTCGTTCCACAGAGGAGACTTCATCAGCAGAATCCTCTCCTCCCCCAGCGGTGCGCCCAGCTAATCAAACACCTGACAACAGTGAGTCACAGCTCCACCACCACTAACCACATGTGTTCTGTGGCTGGGACTCTCTGTGCGGCCATTACAAAACTGTCTAACGGCATTTGTGCGTGTGAGCGGGAATGTTAGACAAGCCTCTTCTAAACCCGTGAAATACGAGATAAAAGCACCAATTGTTGTGATGATATAGAAAAAGAGAGACAAGTAGCACTGGAGACAAGAGTCTGTCATCATTTCTACAATAAACTGGTTATTTTAATTCCTGTACATGTGGCTCCGTTATTGCCATGATATGGGATTCATCGAGCTGATTTCCAGTCAATTCGATTCAATCCAATCATCAGGATTGGAAATCTTATTGTACAAAATCTGTACCACAATTATTTTTGTCTGTATTATAAGTATTGTATTTAATTCCATCTCTATTGTTAGGCTGGCTTTAATTGTAAATAAAAGAGTTAAAATGTTCAAACTTTGAAAACATTCCATTTAAATGGTTGTCTTCTAAAATAATTACCTTCCAAAGGAATATTTGCTATACTTTGATATAACAGGGCAGTCTCATGATATACAGTGTAATGCAATATGTAATGACATGTATTTACGTTGCTCTCTCTGTGAGGGAATCGTTTTTAAAAGTTCCTGTTACAAGTCGTTCCACTAACATTAAACTGTAATGATTAATGTTAAAAAGTGTGACCACTTTTGACAACAGTATTTCAAACACAGTCAACTTATTCACATAGACACATTCAAAATGCAGCTGAAGAGCTGATTAAACACCTGACAACACCACAAAGTCGCAGCTCCTGCACCATCACTCACCACTTGTATATTCTGCTGCCGGGATCGTCTCTTCAGTGCAGCCCATCTTCAGCGTGTCTACCAGGATCTGTGCGTGTGAGTCCCAGTCTGACAAGCTCTTCTTAGGCCTGACATCTGGATAAATGCCTCTCTGCTCATCTGCCGACTCCAATTCCCCCAGCCGCTGCAGCCCTCCCACTGCCTCCTAAAGAGCATCAAAATGTCACACAGGCAAATGCACAAACCCTGATTTATGGATTCACTATGGGATGTTGAAGCTAAATTAACGTGTAACAAGCAGGAGGGTTGCATGGTGGGTCCGGTGGTCATATATTTTATGCAGCAAGGTCAGGGATAAATGCATGTTCATGAGCGTCCCTAGATGGGAGCATTAAACATGATATAACAGACTAATGGTGGCCTTTTGTTGTATGGCTATAGGACTCGGTAATTGCATCGTATGGGCTGCATTTAAGCTAATCTGCAGTTGAAAAATGCTGTGTGCAACATGCTGCAGTGGCAATTGCAGTCATGCCAGTGTGTAAAAGGGAACTGGAGCTTATTTTCAGCAACTAAAGGCTTATGCCGCCTTGCAGAGTGAATCCAGGGCGGACTATTTTCAGAGGACTTAAGTTTATTGAAACTGTTGGACTGGTCTGCTCTGTATTGAACTAATAATCAGACTTTTTTTTTATCCAAGATGAACGGCATTTCTATCATACTATATTGCACTACGGTCAGGACTATTTAGCCAGACGGTTGTGCGTTTTAGGAGTAAGAAAACAGGACGCAAGGAGAACATTTGATGGTCTGGGAATCGATCTTCTCACTGCAATCCCTGGGGCATGTTTAAATGTGTATTTTTAACATGCAGATTTTTGTTGTAATATAGCGTGTTCAAGGGCCTAGTCACTGAAAGAAATGAATAGGTTTAATGTGGAGGGACATTTGTGAAATTTCTTCTTGAATCTTTTGGTAGCACATTAAAATACGGCCCGTTACCGATCTACGGTGGAAATATAGTAGAGACTTTCAGTGGTACAAAAGAGTAAAGGTTAAAAACATGATATAATTGTCTGCACTGAAACATGTATCACCCGATTCTCTGCTGACGGGCACATGGCATTCTTAGTTTCATCCTGTACCTGGTCTGATTGAATTTATCTTACATTTCTTGCCTTCAAATTTAAGAAATGTGAAAAATGACTGTTCAACACAATCTTGAATCTAAAAGCTAACATATCTTTTACCTTTTCAATGCTAGAAGTTGTCAGTTTTGGACAAGATACATTTGATGGAATGTAATCAAAAAGATGATCGTACTAAAAATAACTCTCTATCAATATCCCTGTACGTTTGAAGCTGAATAACGTAATCACTCGGCGCCGACACGACCATTCCCTCTCGGAGCTGTGTCAAATGCAGCGGAGCATTTACTGACGTCAAAATTATGTCTCGGCACAATGTGAAGCCATAAACCACCTGTAACTGGCAATCTTTTCCGCCAATTAAACCTGACACGGCTTTGTGTTCCCGGTGTGCTGCCCCACGACGCCAACTCAGCGCTAATCAAGTGAGCTGGCCTCTCGTTCGTCTCTCCGTCCCCCTGACTGTTCGCTAACAATGGCTCATTTCTTCGCGATACTGTTATTTAGCGACGCCGGAGCGGTGTGTGTCTGCAGCATCCTGCCTCCTATGCATGGGACGAGTCAAAGAGGAGGCGGTCAGGCTGACAACGTGACAATGTGCAGGGCTCTACATTGTGTCCGTAACCGCTGAGATGCCGGGTTATTTCGGGCACACACATGTAGCTTCTGCACCATTAGCTTGTGTGATGGAGGGATTCTGGAGCGCCGAGCTAACAATGACCAGCAGGGGGCAGATACGGAGGCGGAGACACTGTTCTCGGGGAACAGGCAGGAGTACAAAGTAAAGTACAGCAAACTCAATTGGCTCAGGAAGGATGAATATCGTTGTCATAGTGTAATTAAAAACTTACTGACTTTGCAGAAATAAATTGAAATGAATTAAATGTCTATGAGTTCTACGCATTTATCAACTAGGCAGTTTTTCGCCGAAAGCCGTTGGTAAAACGTCATGAGGCGGAACAGGCCGCGAAATCAAACCGTTGTTAAATCCAGTGAGAGAAAAGCACTGACTTCTTCCCCAAAGCGCTGTTTTTCGCCACTGCGATGTTCGTTTGGGTTTGACTTCCGCCCGAACCACAATGCTGCGCTGTGATTGGTCCGCCACACAGCTGCTGGCTCAAACTGAACAGAACTCTTCAATAAAAATGAATACTATTAATCCTTCTCAATGTAAGTATTTGTGCTGCTTCCCACCTCAACGCCGTGTTTGTTTCTCCGTTTATTTTGACATGCCTCGCGCCGTTGCCGAGCAGGACGACAGAGTTCTGGTGAAATCCTGTTGTGCACGTCTTTTGTGGCTCGCTAACAGGTCCAGTCGTGCCTCTGTAATTGTGTCGTTTGCCGTTAGCGAGAGAAGAGGGACGCTGAGGACTCCCAGTGGTTTTAATTAGACTTGAAGAGAATCCCGTCCTCGCTGATATGTGATTGCAGCGCAACAATACAACAACAGCACATACCAAACATATGGCGGAATAAACAGAAGACGCTAACAGATGCCAAGTGCCATTAAAATCCATCGAAATCTGCCGCAGTCATTTTAAACGGTGTCCAGTGTTTCCGATGTGTTTTAATTGGCGCTGTTAAATGAAACTCACCGGCGCATGTATCCAGGGTTCAATTAGACGCTGTTGTGATGGAACTTGGAGTAAATCAGCAAGATACTTTCCTCACAATAATGTACAACACAATTTGAATACAAAACGATATTAAAGGACAGGACACATTATGCAACATGTCGACTCATGTTGTATATCATCAGGATTCACACGTCCTTGTAAATGTCAAAGTTTATTTCTAAATCACACGTGCAACTTTAAAGTGCCACACAAACAAAAGCAATGAAATAGATTAGTGACACATAAAATACAATAAATTATAACAACACATAAAGTTAATCAAAAGTAATGACTCAAAGATATATTCCTAACAAAGATTGAAATGACTCTAGCGTCAGATCTAACATGCAGAGGCTGTTCCAGAGCCACAGAGAAAGCTCCGCCCCCTCTGCTTTTTTAGCCTTGACCTGGGCAATTTACAACTATTAATTCCAGGTACCCTAGCTTCACGATAGGAAGCTACTTATATTGCAACAACTATATTTCACCTTAATCCTACATTCAGACCACGGCAACAAAGTCGTCGTTTTGTTGCATGCCTTTGCTCTTGGACGTCTGAATGAGATGCAAATCCGCGTCTTGACGTCTTGTGCGACGACTGCTATGGGAAGAATGATCCTGTGATGTCCTGGAGGAAGCTCCCGAGCAGTCGACACTTCAGCTTTTCCAACTCTCTGACTCCTGGGAAGCGTGACTGCTAAACACGTCCGCGATCGCCGCCCGAACGTTCAGGACGCACCACGGCAAAGGCTTGAAACTCGGCAGAGAAACGCCCGGAAGGCCAAGTAAACTTATCGCCTTTGTCACCGCAGCCGTAACGCACCACAACACTCGTCTTCTACACGCCATTTTCTCTAGTTATTTCCTCCAAACCCACTATTTCCTTCCTCTGTGCCAACATAGACCCGCTGTGCCAAAACACTATTATCTATCTAACAACTCCAATTTTCCTCTACAGTGTGGATCCTTTCTCATCCCCTGGCTTTACACGGCCCTGCGATGGGTTTAACAGGTTAATTCTCACTCTAGCGCTAAATTGCCAAATGATGTTGTCGCGAGTGTGCCTCTCGGACGTTTGTGCCCGAACCCTGCGACAAACGGGCTTATTCCGACGCCAATCCCGTAGACGTTAATTGCGCTTCCGACACTACTGTAAGAGTGTTTCGGATGCGCGAAGCGTCGAACGAGCCCCGAGTTCACCGTCGACACCGCGATGCCGTCGGCGAAGCCATGAGAGGCCAATTAGCCGCTTCACCTGATCATCTATCACCGTAATGCTGTTGTGAGAAGCCAGCGGTGGATGCAGTGCTGGAGAGAACCTAATTATCACTAATGCAATGAAACGTCTTGGAGTGGTTTGTTTAGTGTTAATCTGTGGATTTTGGAGTGCGGTTTTATCAATGTTAAATTTGGGCGTCGTACGAGCGTAATTGTGCTTGAATATGTTCCCTTTTGTTTCCTTCCATGCTGAATATACAGCCTTCCACTGGCGCCGCACAACCTTTCATGTGGTCAGATGTTTCATGGGGTCAGATCTTTCATGAAGTCAGATCTTTCATGGGGTCGGATGTTTCATAGGGTCAGATCTTTCATGGTGTCAGATCTTTCATGGGGTCAGATCTTTCATGGGGTCAGATCTTTCATGAAGTCAGATCTTTCATGGTGTCAGATGTTTCATGTGGTCAGATCTTTCATGGGGTCAGATCTTTCATGGGGTCAGATCTTTCATGGGGTCAGATCTTTCATGAAGTCAGATCTTTCATGGTGTCAGATGTTTCATGTGGTCAGATCTTTCATGGGGTCAGATCTTTCATGGTGTCAGATGTTTCATGTGGTCAGATGTTTCATGGGGTCAGATCTTTCATGGGGTCAGATCTTTCTTGAAGTCAGTTCTTTCTTGGGGTCAGATCTTTCATGGGGACAGATGTTTCAGCGCTTCACTCGGCCGAGCATTTGTTATGGCTGCTAAATGAGAACCTGGCAGTTCCAGAGTTCCTGTCATAGTTCCCACTGAATTCTTAGCGATCCTGCAGCGCTTCATGCAAAACCTTGACGCTCTTGGACGAATGAAGGATCATGTTGTGAAATTAGGAGTAAAAGTATGGGGTTCCTCCCTTGTGGCACGGGGCCTGACTGTGTGGAGTTTGCATGTTTCCGTGTTTCCTCTGGGTGCTCCGATGTCTTATAGCACTAAAAGCGAGTACAATCAGGACTTCCCTGTCAACAAATTATTATACATTTCTTTCCTGGTTAAATTAACTTCACTAAATTAACGTCACTTCCTCCCGCTGAAAGATGTTTTAAGATTATTTTATAGTCAATATATTCCCATAACAAACCAACCTGTTTTCTAACCTATACAATTGTATTTGCGCAATCCTTGAGGCAAGACGTCTATTATGAGTTTAATAATTCTAACAGCTGGTTGTAATCGTTTTCCTGTTTGGAGCTAATGTATGCTGGTTTGCCTCTAAAAATATTGCGGCGTTCCACACATATTCAGTTATGCTAAGCCAAACTCTTAACGGCATGCATGTAGATAATACGTATACGATGAAACATCCACCTATACATATGTACATGTGACACAGAAGATATTTACTATTTTGCATATTTGCTTTTTAACATTTACATTAATTTCCCTTTTTTTTCACTTTTAAACGTTTATTACCGACTTCACTGACATTTGCAGGAAAGAATCGAGACAACGTGGCCGGCAACTCTCGTGCATTTAAATAATCTATATATTGCATGATTATTTTATGCTAATTCAAATGCAGTCGACTTAAAACGCTTACACACAGTGACAGCGGGGTGGGTTAGCAGCCGCGCCTAGCAACGTAACGCTAATCCTCGTATTCAAAGTGGCACAGCATGCGCAGAGGAACACAGCTCACTCATGCTTTATGTATAATCCTCCCACCTCTTTAACGGGGCCGATTGTCAGTCCCGGTTAGACCCCGTCCCGAAGCCGTGCTCGCCCCCCTAACACGCAGCCACCCACCGCCGCGCCGCACTCCTGCCTTTGCCACCACTTTGCCTCCGCTCGGGACACTCCGGGCCTAAATAACTGTAATGTGAAAGGACGACACATATGGCAGAAGAAGACGACGACGAGTGGGTTTGTCGGAGAGCGAGTGAGACGCCAACGCAGAAGGAAAAAAAAAATCTTAGCTATAAGTATGTCACAATAACACACACACATACATAAAACATACATAAGTCACATTGGAGTATAAGTCGTATTTTTTGGGGGAATGTATTTGATGAAATCCAAGACCAAGAACAGACATTTCATCTTGAAATGCAGTTTAAAATAATAACAGATGAGAGAACATGGTGAATAGGTGTACGTATGCTAACGCTAACACCTTCAGCTACATGACGTATGCTAACGCTAACACCTTCAGCTACATGAGGCACAGACAGAACTGTGGTAAGTGTCTGGTATGTTAACGTAACATATGAACAGTTATTCAGATAACTATAGCATAAAGAACATGCTAACAAGTTTACCAAAGCATCAGTTTTACCCCAAATCACTAAATCCATTGAATTCTTCTTCCTCTGTGTCACTTCTAAACAACTCCACAAACTCCAGAGGAAGAGGAAGTGCAGATTCTTCTTCTGCGTCGCTTAGAGCCTGTTGAAAATAATCAACATGTGAAATGCGGTTGCCAGTGTGAAAATAACGAACAAATCACATAAAAGTTGCTCTGGAATATAAAGTCGCACCCCGGGCAAAACTAGAAAAAAGAAAATACGGAAAATAGGAATAGGAAAATACGTTATATCACAATTATTGACGCTTTAATCAAACAGTGAAATCCTTAGCACGACGACTAGCCTCAGGGGATTGGCTCCTTTTTTCCATATGTGTTTTATAACGTCAATGTTTTGCAATATTTAAGTTATTTGATTGGACATAAACAACATAAGAATAATTGATTAGACGTAAAAACTGTATTTTTGACACTCACGGAAACTTTACATGCAAAGAAAAGACCAACACAACGTTAATCAATTGTAAAAAGTCTGTGCTCAAAGTTTATTCATGTAGTTTCATTCATTACAGATACTTTGTAAAAGTCTCTTGACCAAAAAATCTTGACAACCTTAACTTGAAGAGAAAAACATCTATTCAGTTTTGCTTTGGTTTATGCTTTTTTGACACCACAATCCCACTTGATTTCAGAACTATGTGCTTGGGTCTGAAAACTCCGGCTATGCACACAGTGAATGGATACTTTTGGTCACACTCCTGGCTGCAAGGAAGAAGGTCATCACAAAAAAAAGGATGACGCAAACTGCACCGATGAACAAGGACTGGACACAAATTATGATGCACTTTTGAAAAATGGAAAATATAAGATTGGGACCATTTTAGAGAGTCTATACTGGATTTGTTGTGTTGTAATTTCTGTTTCATTTCATGGATGTCTTGACTTTGTTTTGCTCTGTGTGTCGTGGCATTTCTGTCTTGTGTTCTATGTTTGAAATTAAAAAAAAAAAGTAAAAAAAAAAAGAAATAGAAAAATAATTGTCGTAAATAATCCTTTGTTCCATTGGACTTTCTTGGTTTGTTTTTCTGGAAGACACTTAAACACATCTTCACTTGAAAAACCTAACTAATCAAAACTATCTACTAACTACTATACTGTCTTTTTTATGCTGTTTTATGGTGGCTGGTAAGCTATGAATTGGTTTATTTTGTCACTTTTGGTTATATATTGTGGCCGCAGAGTGAATGTGGCGTTGCCGTGCTGGCGTTGCCGCGCTAGTATTGCCGCGCCGGTGTTATCAGCAGGTGAACAGGGCCCTGCTGGGGTCTGGCTGCTGCTGCTTTCACACCATTCACTTTGTTCTCCACGGGAACGAGCAGCTGGAGAACTGTAACCGCGGCATATTTACTCCAGGTGAGGAGGGAAATAATTGTATTCTGACCACGCATCCAGGCGCCGCGCCGTCTGGAACTGTTGAGTTATGACCGTGAAAAGAGTTGGATTTGAATGTAGGAAACACATTTTGGTATATATTTTTCTGCCTTTCAGTTTTAATTTGATGGGACAGCTGCGGTGAACACGGGGGAGCGTGCGGCTACAGTGGGAAATTGTTCTGGACTCTGAAGAAACTGAGGTCATGATGAAGAAAACACATTGAAACACACAAAACATTGCAGTTCATGAGCATGAAAAAGACATAATGGGACTGGCAACAAACGCTTCTCTTTCCTCAAATACAAGGGAAGAGAAATATGCAATTGTGTTGTAAAGTCGAAAACATTATAGAAAAAGGCAAACCATTTCTTTAGATACTTTTTGCCTTTTCGTTTATTTTTGAACAATAGAAAAGTCACCAAAAGTCACGGAAAGAGTGCGTGCGGATTGAGACGTAACTCTGAAGGAACTGAAGTCTTCATATGGAACATATACAACACAAATATTACAGTTCTTAATGTACTTAACCTGATGAATTGGGTGTTTTCTGATACTGATCCAAACTCAGAGTCATTTTGAGAGCGCGAACATACATTTTCTAACTTTTCAACCGATCCATCCATCCATTTTCTGCCACTTTATCCGGGGCCGGGTCGCGGGGGCAGCAGTCTGAGCAGGGACTCCCAGACACTTCCTCTAACTCCTCCGGGGGGATCCCGAGGCGTTCCCAGGCCAGCCGAGTGACACAGTCCCTTCAGCGTGTCCTGGGTCTTCCCCGGGGCCTCTTCCCGGTGGGACATGCCTGAAACACCTCCCGAGGGAGGAGCCCAGGAGGCATCCGGAACAGATGCCCGAGCCACCTCAGCTGGCTCCTCTCGACGTGGAGGAGCAGCGGCTCTACTCCGAGCTCCCCCCGTGTGGCCGAGCTCCTCACCTTATCTCTAAGGGAGTGCCCAGCCACACGGCGGAGGAAACTCATTTCGACCGCTTGTATCCGCAATCTTGTTCTTTCGGTCACTACCCAAAGCTCATGACCATAGGTGAGGGCAGAACGTAGAGTGACCGGTAAATAGAGAGCTTTGCCTTTCGGCTCAGCTCCCTCTTCACCACAACGGTCCGATGCAGCGACTGCATCACTGCAGCCGCTGCACCGATCCGCCTGTCGATCTCACGCTCCATCCTTCCCTCACTCGTGAACAAGACCCCGAGATACTTGAACTCCTCCACTTGGGGCAAGGACACCCCACCCACCTGGAGAGGGCAAGCCACCTTTTTCCGGTCGAGAACCATGGCCTCGGATTTGGAGGTGCTGATTCTCATCCCAGCCGCTTCACACTCGGCTGCAAACCGTCCCAGTGCAACTGGTAACCCAGTAAATATAATAACTTTTTGTGATGCCTCATTCTAAAGCTCAGAACCTCCAGGATTCTGTCACTAAATCTGTTTTTTTAGTTGTAAAACTGAATGTGTGTACAAAATGTTTTACCTTGTTATTATGGCAATAAAGAAGTTTTAAGGAAACTAGCCTGATATCCGTTAGGTACAGAAAATACTTGACATTGTATTGGAACTGTAAAAGCTTGATCAGTCCATCTCGAATGAAACATGGCCACATTGTTTTTCAGCACAAAATAAAAGAGCAACAGTTATTATAGCGTTTAATACACAACCTGAAGCTCAGTTACCTGTCCATTGTAGCGATTGAGAATCCATCTTGTTTGGCTCATGCTGATTCGTTTGCAGTCTGCACTGGTGGTTTAACGGGCCAATCGCATGGTTTTAGGGCCCGTGGGCAGGACTGGAACCAATCACAGAGCAGGATTGTGGTTTGGGGCGGGAATCAAAACAACACAACACAAACATGGTGGCGCCAACGGCCGAACTTCAGCCTATTTTAGGAGAAATACATTTTCAAAAACATACACAATATTTAGCTTCTTCTGCTTCTTCCACTGCATCGACCAATCAGCGTGAAGTATTTTCTCCTGCTCTAGCCCAAGTAAACAAATCACATTTCTTTCTGTCTTTAATCTGACAAGTTACACCTTTACTTCCATCATTTGCAACCTTTTTGACCAATTGAACATGTCAAAAAAGGCGACTACACACCACCAACAACCATGATTCCTGCTCTTGACGTTGTGTTCGAGTCACATTTTGTCAGTCATCGGTTGGCGAGAGTGCCGCGCTCGTGCAATGTGTTTCCCCCTCTTTATTTCCTCTGAACGGTTAATCCTTCAGCGCTCACCTCTACCTCACCGCTCCCCCCCTCTCTCTCACCACATCCCCCTCTGCGCGAACGTGATTTCAAAAAGCACATCTGTCTCACCTCGACACAAAGAAAGCGGATTTGTCATCAACATTTTCCCGGTCTCCGCAGGCCGCCCGCCGGGATAAAGAAAACACTGATTCGATGATAGCTGCTATTTTGCCGCCTGAATTGAGTTATTGGGGAGAGCGAGGTGACTGGAGTTCCACTGAAGGCTCATTTCCATACCAAAAGAGGAGTCGGAGTGGTCCGCGGGCAGCGTGGAGGCGACCGGGCCGTGATTGGCTGACAGAGCGGGGGACTGTCAGCTTTGGATAAGTCCTTCTATAGGAGGATGAGAGAGGAGTTTCTGTAAGAACTTCACTCCCGCTCATGCGACACAACCAGGCACGACACATAAGTCATATTGTTGATTGCACTCCATCAAAGTGTAGTAAATCATCAACAGTGGAGTGAGTAAATTAAATGGTTCGGGGGTGAAAACTAAAACACATTACCTGGTTTGATCAAGAAAATCGAACACAAATTGTTTTAAATGTGATTGTTTTCTTCAACATAAATAGAAAATGACTGTATTATCGATTATAACAGAATTGTTTTTTTATCATCACGACCTTTTGTCATGTGTCGTATGTTGTGTTGAAACATAAGGGACGCTGTGATTGCGTCTGTAAAGAACGTTTAAGAAGGACAAAACATTGCAATTACCTGAAAATCAATCAACCGCTGTCACTTCATTTGACCCCAAACTATGCGATTTAAGCTCAATGAACAGTTACAATGCAATAAACGAACAGGTCTTAAGCATGTGGGGGTCAGGGGCCAGGGGCCAGTCAGGGGCAGATGGGAAGTAGGTGAAGAAGGTGCTTCAGAACCAACACTGGTCTTGGTTGTTGTTACGGCGCGTCGCTCGGACTGACCACACCCCCTCCTGCCCTTGGAGAACGTCGTCTGAACTCGTTTGTTTCAGCTCCGGAGTATAAGTCGCACCTGCCAAAAAATCCATAATAGAGAAGAAAAAAACATGTAGAAGTCGCGCTGGAGTATAAGTCTCATTTTTGGGGGAAATTTATTTGATAAAATCCAAGACCAAGACCTTGAAATGCAGTTTAAAAAAATAACAGACAAGAGAACGTGGTGAATAGGTGTACGTATGCTAACGCTAACACCTTCAGCTACATGAGGCACAGACAGAACTGTGGTAAGTGTCTGGTACGTTAACGTAACATATGAACAGTTATTCAGATAACTATAGCATAAAGAACATGCTAACAAGTTTACCAAAGCATCAGTTTTACCCCAAATCACTAAATCCATTGAATTCTTCTTCCTCTGTGTCACTTCTAAACAACTCCACAAACTCCAGAGGAAGAGGAAGTGCAGATTCTTCTTCTGCGTCGCTTAGAGCCTAGAGCGCCCTCTTGTGGTTATCAGTGTGAAAATAACAAATAACATATATATATATATATATATATCACATAAGTCGCTGTAATTGCCAAAACTATGTAAAAAGTCCGGAAAATACAGAAAAGTTATGCACTGCACCTTTAAACAAGCTGTGGTTTGCTCTCTTCAGTCTTCATTAAGTTGTTTGCCCCTCTTCATTCTTAATGCTTTGTTCAACATTCACAAAACATCCTCGTCACTGATTAATCTTAGTTTTATCTACTACAATAAATAGTTTAGTATCTCACGACATGTGTTGCGTTCAAACTTAATTCAACAAATTAATCTCCGGGACTGAAGTGTTGAGAGATATTTAGCGTCAACAACATCCATCACCTTGAACATCGTTCGACTTCGGCGCGTCTTTCACCAGAGCCGGTCCCCATGGTAACAATAGCATCTGTTCAAACACAGGTGAGTCCCACGCCATTCCCTCTCCCTCTCCTCCTCTGCATCCCAGGACTCCTCTCTCCATGAGGCCGGCAGCTTTTGAAACATGATCAAAGAGACCGAGACATCACTTTGCATGAATCAAGCGTCCACTCGTCGCAGGTCGGGGGGAGTTGTCCTTTTCTTGTGCTTCAAAGGGAAAAGCTAATGACGGTACAAGTCACCGCGCGGTGGAGACGCAGCGCCGCGGGTCAATTATGCTGACCCGGAGCCCGGAGTAAACACATTACGGCCGGTGCCAGCGCAGAGAGCGAAGACGAGGGCACGGCCACCTCTTCCTCAGGCGGTTGTGTCTGGGTTTTGCATGCGGGATACGGGCACCGCTTTTACCTCACTTTTACCTCACATTTATCTCACATTTATCTCACTTTTACCACGCTTTTACCTCACTTTTATCTCACTTTTACCTCACATTTACCTCACTTTTACCTTACTTTTACCTCACATTTATCTCACTTTTACCTTACTTTTACCTCACATTTATCTCACTTTTACCTCACTTTTACCTCACTTTTACCTCACATTTATCTCACATTTATCTCACTTTTACCACGCTTTTACCTCACTTTTATCTCACTTTTACCTCACATTTATCTCACTTTTACCTCACTTTTACCTCACTTTTACCTCACATTTACCTCACTTTTACCTCACATTTACCTCACATTTACCTTACTTTTATCTCACTTTTACCTCACATTTACCTTACTTTTATCTCACTTTTACCTCACATTTACCTTACTTTTATCTCACTTTTACCTCACTTTTACCTCACATTAACCTTTCATTTACCTCACATTTACCTTACTTTTATCTCACTTTTACCTCACTTTTACCTCACATTTACCTCACATTTACCTTACTTTTTATCTCACTTTTACCTCACTTTTACCTCACATTTACCTCACATTTACCTTACTTTTACCTCACATTTACCTCACATTTACCTCACATTTACCTTACTTTTACCTCACATTTACCTCAAATTTACCTCACATTTACCTGACTTTTACCTCACATTTACCTCACATTTACCTGACTTTTACCTCACATTTACCTCACATTTACCTGACTTTTACCTCACATTTACCTCACATTTACCTTACTTTTACCTCACATTTACCTCAAATTTACCTCACATTTACCTGACTTTTACCTCACATTTACCTCACATTTACCTCACATTTACCTTTCATTTACCTCACATTTACCTTACTTTTACCTCACATTTACCTCACATTTACCTCACATTTACCTTTCATTTACCTCACATTTACCTTTCATTTACCTCACATTTACCTTACTTTTATCTCACATTTACCTCACTTTTACCTTACTTTTACCACGCTTTTACTTCACTATTTACCTCACTTTTAACCTCACATTT
>NW_027315945.1:35144722-35209722 GCF_026437365.1 Eucyclogobius newberryi | reverse complement strand
ACTTGTCCCACTGAGAAGAACCTGAGGAACAGGACCAGCTGAAGGGACTTTGTCTCTCAGCAGGCCCCAGAATGTGTCCGCCTGCCTCAGCCCACTGCCAGGGTGACAGATTCCTCTAATGTACTTCATTTAGTCTCCCAAAATAGTTTTAATTAAATGTTATTCTGATTAATTAAGGTTTTTCAATTGCATGGTAATTATTAGCTGTATTGACCAACAATGAATTACTACTAACAATAACAACAACAGCAATCATGGTTGTGGCACGTAGTTGGTCATTGGGGGCAGAGGTGGGAAGCTAATGTTAGTGAAGTGAATTAAAGGACATAATTAATGCAAAATTCTACACAGTTGTATCATCTGGAGTCATTCTCAGTCTGCGGATCCAGTCTAAGGGCGTACTCCTACTCTGAGTAAGCCCTGCCCACCGGGCGGGACCTCCTGATAATAGCCTGTGATGTTTACAGTTTCACCTGAAACTAATGTTCGAAGAAGAACAATTCCAAAAACTGGATATTTTTCTACAATGGAACATTCCTGGAGGTAAAAGGGATTACACCGACTTGCCTTGTTGAGCTTTTAACCAGGTAAGCATCAAAAACAAAGCTGGAGTTGTATCTAGGTGAACACTTTCTTTGACTCTGAGCCCCACAAAAACACTTGGTTTCAATTTTCCCAGATTATACATCATAGATAGAGTTCCAGAGGTCTTTTGCAAAGTTGTTTCCGTCCACACATAATCACAACTGTGTGCGTACATTAGCATGTCGGGGGAAAGCTAGCGGAACAGCCAGTGTTTGTTTATCTCCCATTTGTAATTCCCTGTGCTGCCAGTAGAGGCAGTACTAACACCAATCCTGAATAAAAATAATTAAATCGAATTTATCTGATGAGGGAACGCCTGACTAGTAGAAAATGGTACAGGTACTCAAGAGCATGTTTAAAGACCAATAAAATACAAATAATAAATAATAAATGTCCGTTTAATGAATTATAATAACCAAAAAAAGTTTGAAAAAATACTCAAGCAAGAGCAGGAGTAAAAGTATGGTAAAAAAAAAAAAAAAAAAAATCTAAAAATACTAAAAACACTAAAAATGAAATCAAATAATTGTGCTTGAGAAAGGTGAAATGTCAGAAGGGGCGATGGAAAAGCCAGACTGCACATTACATCATTACATCACACATTACAGTTGAGTAAAATCTCACCAGTTTAATTCATCCTCAGCAAAATAATACACACAAACTAACAGTGTCCAGCTCACGGGCGTCACTGACCCTATAGCCTCGCTGACACCTGTACACGGCACTGCATCACCTCCGCCGTGATGGGGCCCCGGTCGCTCGCAGCAGGCCATTACAGGGTCTAATTATGGAGGCAGCCTGCTATAAGTCAACAGAGGCTGGAATAACCATTATGAGCTCCACACACACACGCCCCCGAGCAAACAGTGCCATCCATTTTAATAAAGATGTCCCTTCTGGTACGCCGTAGGGAGGTGCGGGGAGCGGTGGGCCGGGGGACTCTGCAGGAGCGACATGTTACTCTAAAGTCGAAGTATGCACAAGGAACTCTTTATTTTATGCAGTTGCACCGGTGTTTGGTCAGAAGGAAATACGACGTACCTTTTTAATATTTCTGTTCATCAAATATCTCAATAACGCAATAACGCACAAAGAGAAAATTGATTATGACTCTCTTACTTATTGAAACTTGGATTACGGCATCTACAAAGTGACATGCTCTTTGTTCCGACTGTTGAAGGGTCAGGTTTCCATGACTACAACAAATGCCATGCTCGCGTTTTAAGTTTAATCTAGACATTTAATGATGGATGATGAAATTCTACGACACAATTTTGCCTTTAGTGGTTCAGGGAAATATAGTTGAAGCAAGTCTGTCCGCAACAAGGCTAAGTAGGCTAGGCTAAGCTAACAGCATTTGTTTTTGTCGCTGATCAAGCCAGGAAAGTCTGTTTTGTATGTTTGTAACTTGCCTCTTTTAAATTAAACACCGTTTCTGGGCATTATAGCGATTTATTTTTCTATCACATTTAGCATTTCATTAGTCACTCGTAATGTTTAAAGTCTCGAACGTCTCGCCACTTGCCTTGCCGCATACGTAAAGTGAAGCGAGTCCCCTTTTGTTAGGCTTGAGTATTATGTTTTTTATCAAGATGGTGGTAATACACACAGTATGCGCAACAATTACACAAAAAACATGAATAAATGTGATGAGGATCGGCAACGGCAATTTGTGGAGTGGGTGAAAAAATTGGTGTTCATAGTGTTCATTCTCAGATGGAGAGATAGAGTGCAATGCGTGAATCCATTGAGAGGCAAAGTCCACTTGCTTTTGATTGATTGACAGGAACATGCAGAGACAGGGGGAAAAGGGAAACGCAGTCTTCTTGTTTGACTGTGCTTCTACGGTACACAGAAACACATCGTCTTTAAGATAAATGGCCCACTTCTTATTGATTGATGGCGGCTGAATTTTTCTATTAAATATCTCTGTTTCTATGATTGAGCGCCTAATGCACCTTAAATTGTCCCTCCATTCATTCTCCGCTGTAAAAGGAAATATAGGCCTGTTGTCAAGTGTACTTTATTACAGAGAAAGGCAGAGAAGTAAGTCGTTTATTGTAGAATCCGAAAATAAGTTTTACAACTCAAGATAATTTACATGGCCTGGTCCTCAAAGCCTCGTTGGCGCTTTATTGTTAGATTTTCGCAGACTTATATTTCATGGCGCAGACACTAATCGCAGAGCAGAGCTGGACTCGCACTGGGATCCAAAGGGCCACTGTTGTTTCCCACTAATAGACTCCATAAGTCATTCTCCTCTGTGTTAATGGCTAAGGCTGTTCAATGTAACACCACTGCAAACTTAAAAACTAAGGGTTCTAAGTATATATATATTTATATGTACAATACGTTTTTTATGTAATGCAAATTTATATTTTATGAGCTTAAGCATATCTGTAATTGAGCTTTGCTCTCTTTGTATTCCGTCTGAAACAAGTAAATATAATGTTTCTTATCTTGTCGAAGTGACAAATGACATCCGCCTGAACACTGACACGGGCAAAGCCTCAGTCTTAATTCTGTTAGATCTGATGCTGCTTTTGACACTGTCGATCATGGGATCCTCTTACAGAGACTAGAGGACTGGGTGGGCATCACTGGCACTGCCCTAAACTGGTTAAAGTCCTATCTGGAAGACAGGAAGTACTTTGTTGAAATTGGCAGCTGTGTCTCAGACCACATGACCCTGACCTGTGGAGTGCCCCAAGGGTCAGTCCTGGGTCCCCTTCTGTTCAACCTCTACATGCTGCCGTTAGGTCAGCTGATACGCAGTGAAAATGTGTCCTATCACAATGATGCAGACGACACTCAGATCTATGTTTCACTATCGGCAGGTGACTATGGACCTGTAGATTCACTCTGTCACTGCATCCAACAGATCAGTGTGTGGATGCAAAACAACTTTCTCCAGCTGAACTCAGACAAGACTGAAATAATCATTTTTGGCCACAGAAACAAAGAGAAAGTGTTAGTGTCACCTCCAGAGTCTCGCTCTAAAACCTACAAACCAAGTTAGAAATCTGGGGGTAATAATGGACTCAGACTTGAACTTTAATTGCCACGTCAAATCAATAACATCAGCAGCTTTTTACCATCTAAAAAACATTGCCGAAATAAAAAATATAGTGTCAAAACCAGATTTAGAGAGACTTATCCATGCATTTGTCTCCAGTAGATTAGACTGTAACGGCCTGCTCACTGGCCTCTCCAAACGAGCTGTAAAACAGCTGCAGTTCATCCAGAACGCTGCTGCTCGGGTCCTGACTAGAACCAGGAACCATCACATTAGTCCTGTTCTCAGGTCTCTGCACTGGCTCCTGTGGCTCAGAGAAGAGACTTTAAAGGAGCTCTCCTTGCCTCTCTAGCCGCCAGTATGCTGATTGGTCAGAACTAATCACATGGTCACATCTCTATATTCTTCAGTAACTTTATTGTATTTACTCCATACATATTATGTATAGAGTAAATACAATAAAGTTACTGTTCAAAATTATCATCATGCGCCAATGAACACCGTTTTACATTCATCTTCCAGGTTTTATTATACTTTTTGGTTTATGGGAAATACACATTACCCACTGGCCCAACTTGATCCAAAAATCAACCTTCTTGATGTGAGGTGAGTGTGCTACTCACTATGCCACCTGCCTGGCCCTTCTGGCCACAATAAGTGAGAGATCCAGGTATTTTTCTTGTGTCATAACAAACATCTGATGATGAATATTCAGAAGTGCACAGAGCAGAGGCCACTTATTAACACAGTGTAATGATTCTGATGAGAGAAGTGCGTCAGAGGTGGGCACACAGCAGTGAGGAGGGCACAGCGCAGTGAGGTGGGCACACAGCAGTGAGGAGGGCACAGAGCAGTGAGGAGGGCACACCGCAGTGAGGAGGGCACACAGCAGTGAGGAGGGCACACAGCAGTGAGGAGGGCGCACAGCAGTGAGGAGGGCACACAGCAGTGAGGTGGGCACACAGCAGTGAGGAGGGCACACAGCAGTGAGGAGGGCGCACAGCAGTGAGGAGGGCACACAGCAGTGAGGAGGGCGCACAGCAGTGAGGAGGGCACACAGCAGTGAGGAGGGCACACAGCAGTGAGGAGGGCGCACCGCAGTGAGGAGGGCACACAGCAGTGAGGAGGGCACACAGCAGTGAGGAGGGCGCACCGCAGTGAGGAGGGCACACAGCAGTGAGGAGGGCGCACCGCAGTGAGGAGGGCACACAGCAGTGAGGTGGGCACACAGCAGTGAGGAGGGCGCACCGCAGTGAGGAGGGCACACAGCAGTGAGGAGGGCACACAGCAGTGAGGAGGGCACACAGCAGTGAGGTGGGCACACAGCAGTGAGGTGGGCACACAGCAGTGAGGTGGGCACACAGCAGTGAGGAGGGCACACAGCAGTGAGGAGGGCACACAGCAGTGAGGTGGGCACACAGCAGTGAGGAGGGCGCACAGCAGTGAGGAGGGCACACAGCAGTGAGGAGGGCGCACAGCAGTGAGGAGGGCACACAGCAGTGAGGAGGGCGCACCGCAGTGAGGAGGGCACACAGCAGTGAGGAGGGCACACAGCAGTGAGGAGGGCGCACCGCAGTGAGGAGGGCACACAGCAGTGAGGAGGGCACACAGCAGTGAGGAGGGCACACAGCAGTGAGGAGGGCGCACCGCAGTGAGGAGGGCACACAGCAGTGAGGTGGGCACACAGCAGTGAGGAGGGCGCACCGCAGTGAGGAGGGCACACAGCAGTGAGGAGGGCACACAGCAGTGAGGAGGGCACACAGCAGTGAGGTGGGCACACAGCAGTGAGGTGGGCACACAGCAGTGAGGTGGGCACACAGCAGTGAGGAGGGCACACAGCAGTGAGGAGGGCACACAGCAGTGAGGTGGGCACACAGCAGTGAGGAGGGCGCACAGCAGTGAGGAGGGCACACAGCAGTGAGGTGGGCACACAGCAGTGAGGAGGGCGCACAGCAGTGAGGAGGGCGCACAGCAGTGAGGAGGGCGCACAGCAGTGAGGTGGGCACAGAGCAGTGAGGAGGGCGCACAGCAGTGAGGTGGGCACACAGCAGTGAGGAGGGCACACAGCAGTGAGGTGGGCACACAGCAGTGAGGAGGGCGCACAGCAGTGAGGTGGGCACACAGCAGTGAGGTGGGCACACAGCAGTGAGGAGGGCGCACAGCAGTGAGGAGGGCGCACAGCAGTGAGGAGGGCACACAGCAGTGAGGAGGGCACACAGCAGTGAGGAGGGCGCACAGCAGTGAGGTGGGCACACAGCAGTGAGGAGGGCGCACAGCAGTGAGGAGGGCACACAGCAGTGAGGTGGGCACTTCGTTCATCTGCCCATTCATATCCTAAAAACAAAAAACAACCTCAGGATGTAAAATGATGGAATAAAAAGTTGACAACAATATTACAGCTGTTGTTTTTAATCATTATTCACTTTGGTGCAGCAAAGCACAAAATTAAGGTAAAGTCGCAAATGACACAAAGTCAGTGTGAGCTAGTAAACCCTGCATACGTACTTTAGGTGTCACTATATATATATATATATATATATATATATATATATATATACACACCAGTTAGCAGAGCTGTGGACTTAGTCCATTATAAAATGGACTACGACTTGGAGTGCGACTAAGGACCATTTACAAAAAATAGTTCAAAAAATACAAGCTGTGTAAGACAAAGAACGTGACAATTGACTTCAAATGAGACAGTAATGCACACCAAACGCACAGAATAGCAAAAATACTTCAATATATTGCACACTGAAGTGACAGATGGCCAGAACTTATTTTAATTTGTATTTGTTTATCTATTTTTTTTAGGTTTGGTTACCTGAGTGTGCTTTCCGTTTTTATTTTTTTTACCTTCACATGGCCTTGTGCGCGTGAGACGTGACTTGGACTTGGGACGTGAGGACACAAGTAAGATGGACAAAAGGACTCAAAAACGAGTTCATTAAATATTAAAATTCACATTAAAATGCTCAAAAAGTCCATTGTCCGTAATTTAGGACTTTTAAGGCGGATAAATAACGATATAGTGTAATTTCTAATCTTCTAACTACCCAGCATTCCATGTTGTCCAACATAGATTCATTGTGTTATTTTATTTAGCTGTGATTTCAGCCATCCATCTCTTCATTCTAATATTCTCTGGGTAAATGAGCTCACTCCGGTGGTCCCAGGACGTGAGACGAACCCGGGCGGATCGTGTGACAGTCCCGATGAAGCTGTTATGAAAGCGCTGCAGTAAATATATGACCAGAGCTCCAGCACGCTTTGCATTTCAGGCAATTACTTTAAGTTTAATCCATTTTACCTTCGCCGATCCCATTCGGTTCAGAACAATATGTTTGCAGAGTTTCTGTTGTTTTTTACTGCCGTGACTTGAAGTTGACTGATGATAATTAAGGTCCCGCGAATGCATTAGCCATTCGTCAGAGTTAAATTACAACATATACAAAAGGGTCCATCCATTACCTAGAGCCACTTAAGCGCAGGGAGTTTGGTGTTGTGTGCAAAACAGTTCAAGTTTAGCCCCGGCGCACTTTTCTGGGGACACATTCACATTAATGACTTTTTGAACTTTGAAACTCAATGTTGTTGCTTTTTTTGCCAATTGAAACCAAACCAACAGCATTCATGATTTTGCGCTCAAATTCAAAAAGGTTTTCTGTTCAGGCGGATGTGTTTTCTGTACGGGGATCCTGACACTCGGGGGTCTCTATTTATGATAAACGATGAAGCGGCGGCTGCTGAGAAGGCCGTGTGCGGGCACTCTGGAGGCTTTAGGGTTAAAGTGAAGGCAAAGGTGGGGTTGGAACTAACTATATAAACCATGTAAAAACCTGGATCAAGGTAAAGGTAAGGTAAGGTAACTTTATTTGTACCCGAGGGTAGATTTGGTTGCAGGTAAAAAAGAGTGAGCTGCTTTACACACGCATAGACAACATTAGTGACATTGACAGAAAACGGACATAACCAAGACGACTAGTGCTCCAGACGTAGAGACATGGATAACACGTATACAAACAGTTATTGTCAAAATACAGATGGTAAAATACAGAGTAAAAACCATCATAGATACAAAACACTATTCCAGAATAAATAGATAAATAGGTTAAGAGGAATGTGCAGTCTGGCTATTTAGTATTTTAATAGCTGAGGGAACAAAACTGCCCCTGTATCTCTTTTGCATACAGGCATTATGTACCTGCGGCCGGATGGAAGAAGCTGAAATTCACCATGTAGTGATTCACCATAAACATCTTTTAAAATATAGAAAGAAGTGTCAAGAGAGTTCTTCTCCTGCCACCCAAGCACCTCGAACAACACCTTTAAGGACGATTATTGTACAACTCATAAGTTTGGAAGAACATCCAGCTTTATATCGGCAAAAGGGAACAAGCAAATCACCACTCACGGCTTTAAGATGAAAACGGTTCCTTTAATCCTTCACGAGGCATATTATGAGTCCAAACCCTCCTCCTGTGTCTTTCTCTCTTTTTTGAGCTCTTTCATTCAGACACCAGACGACACAAGGCAAAGCTGCTTAAGACGTGCCCTTCTCATGCTACACCTGAACGCATCACTCATCCCTCCTGAATGCTTCGTGACCTCCTCGTTGGTCCTCTCGCCCTCCTCTATAATCCCGTCCAGGCCTGTGTACGCCCACCACTGAAGACGGCGCCCGTAATTACCTGCGCCACAGAACCCTCCAAAGGTCTTCTCCATCGTTTGAAGGCTGTGATTGTGATTTTGTTACATAGAACATTTAACCGTCCACCTTAAGGAGAGAACAAATGCTTCAAAACAAATGCTACAAAACAAATGCGACAAAACAAATGCTACAAAACAAATGCGACAAAACAAATGCTACAAAACAAATGCGACATAACAAATGCTACAAAACAAATGCTACAAACAAATGCTACAAACAAATGCTACAAAACAAATGCTTCAAAACAAATGCTACAAAACAAATGCTACAAAAAAATGCTACAAAACAAATGCGACATAACAAATGCTACAAAACAAATGCTACAAAACAAATGCGACATAACAAATGCTACAAAACAAATGCGACAAAACAAATGCTACAAAACAAATGCGACATAACAAATGCTACAAAACAAATGCTACAAAACAAATGCTACAAACAAATGCTACAAACAAATGCTACAAAACAAATGCTTCAAAACAAATGCTACAAAACAAATGCGACACAACAAATGCGACAAAACAAATGCGACACAACAAATGCGACATAACAAATGCTACAAAACAAATGCTACAAAACAAATGCTACAAAACAAATGCTACAAACAAATGCTACAAACAAATGCTACAAACAAATGCTACAAAACAAATGCTTCAAAACAAATGCTACAAAACAAATGCTTCAAAACAAATGCTACAAAACAAATGCGACACAACAAATGCGACAAAACAAATGCTTCAAAACAAATGCTACAACTGGAACTGGGATGCTTTAGAAATGAGTAAACAGACAATGTGGTTTTAGCCATAAAATCTAGCGACCCGGAGGGAGATTTGTGAGGGAGATTTAGCTTTCTGATCATCTGAGAGCCAAAAGAAAAGCCCACATATAACATAATATATAATGTATTTTAACATGCGTGTCTAAATCAGTTGAACAATGTTAGATTCTTTATATTAGCTCATACTAATAGTTAAATCAAACGTATTGAACCCATTATCAATGATAATAACAACAACATCTATGACTACTCCTGTCGTCCCAACAGCCAAACGCAACAGTTACACATTTAATACACAATGAAGTGTCTTGCCCAAGGACAAAATAATACTGAAATAAAAGTCACGTGGTCGAATCCTTAGTCGGACCACGTTTATCTTTGATTGCAGCACACATTCTGGAGGAGTAGCTGCAGCAGATCACAGGAAAAAGGACACAAATGGAGTCTGAGGAGCTAGCATTTACGTTGACCTTGCCTGGATCTTGCTCTGGACGTTTTAATTTCCACATTCAAGACAATGTCCGGAAGGCTATCTCAAAACCTCTGCACCCACGGTGACAGATGTTACTCAGCCCATCGAGTACGCTCTCCCGGATTCATGACGATCGAGCTCCAAAAACAATGCCCGTAGACGTCTCATTTCACGTTCGCCGGTGACTCGACATCGCGTGACTCAGCACTACAAAAGCATGACCATTTGGGACGACGAGGCTCTTTTTTCCTGAAATCTTGCTGGTAACCTGCCACTAAGCGTCTCATGAGCGATTGCATGCTTTTATTTTTAATGATCGTCATTAGCAATTTTCTCCAGCTACTATTCTTTCGCCTGTAATCGCTATGCAAATGTGACAGCTATTTTAAAACGAGGTAATATAATTTGTTCCAGCAAGGTTGATTGGGACATTAATTATTGTGCGGTGTACAAAATGCAGCAGTCTAAATTGAGATGTAATTATGTGCGGTTCTGTAATAGGCAGTTTAAATGACACTGGTGGAGTTTGACAGCAGCTTCACAATGTACATGTTTAATTAGAGAGTGACAGCACCAAAGGGAAGCCTGTTAGCGCACAACACAAACTTACATTATTGTGCAGGTCTGACGAGTTTTTCAGCCAAAACACGCAAACAATAGACTCGACGTGAATCCTTTTCGGTTATTAATAAGTCTGTGGTAAGTTGGAGGGCAGAACAGATGAGTGGAAGCGCGATGCTAAGGTTTGGTAGCATGTTTTGCTGTCGCAGCGAGGACGTTTGCCAGAGGTTTAGTGCACTGTGTATGTTAGAATCTGAAGGAACCATGAAAAGAACAGCATTCAACGTGTTTATAATGTATTGTAAAGCTTGTCTTACGGCTTATTCCGTCACATATGAACCAGGGGTGTCAAGATTATTCGGTTAATCGATAATCACGATTATTCTGGTCACAATATCAATATTTTATCCGGCTGTTTTCTGTCTAATGTAACTGTATTTTGTCTTTCAGAAAGTGCAGTTCTGTAAAACCCGTCACAAACTTGAGGATCATGTTTGAAAGAAAATTACAAATGTCATTGTTTAGTCACAGTCTCAAGATATCGTGACATTCCTAGTATGAACCCACAAACCTGATGAAAATGCTTCCAAGTTACAAGATAGATAGGTTCATGCCATACAGTGTGCGGGACATTCCAGGCAAAGCAAAAGCATTTCAGGGACACAGATGGCGGACCCCCAGCCTGAAAAGTGACATCGTGCTCCTTTAACCAGTCATCAAACAACTCATATTACTGCATATTTATCCCTCATTACTGCACATTTTATCTCAATCGATTTGCAAACTCAATGGACTTTCATACTCCACGCCTCGCACTCGATGTTTACACCAAGTTGATGTAGGTTACTCGATAATGACGTGCAATAAAACGACTCCAGACACAATCAAAAACTCATTCTGGTGTTGCACGACAGGGGTCCATTCATATAATTGAGTTCACTCCCACTCCAGAATTACCGTTCGTTTTTAAACACGGAAATACCACGGCGTCCCCACGGCTTTGGCTTTACCGTGCACTCAGTCAAATTAAACCAATAAAAGTCTCCGAACGCGCACTTTTCCCTCACAATTAAACCAATGCGACGTGACGCTCGACGGGAGGCGAGCCAGAACGCACGCGAAGATGCGGGATTTGTAATCGGGAGGACCCAGAAATCAGAGCATATCCACTCCTGCCGGCCATCGTAACCGGAGCTGACGCATGATTTATGTCTGCCGTTCATTATTCCACTGGAGGCCCTTTTTTTTCAGACCGCGGAAATGCACGCAATGATCGCAATTGAATCAAACAAAGGAGTAATGGATGTACCTATTTGTTTTTGGCTCACGGTTTGCATCGTTTTTCTCCATTGTTACGCCGAACATTATGCAAAGCAGTAAACTTCATGAACGCTTTGGGAGAGTTTATGTTTCAAAGTCAAATTTGAACAAGACCCAGTTGAAAGTTTAAGTATCGGAATGTGAATAACAAAAGTTTTATTGCGAAAAATAAAAAAAACACAAACTAGGAACAAGAAACTCGGTGAAACATGCAGTACAACAAGGAATAATAATAAACGTAAAATACAGTACAAAATATGTGTAAGAATAAACAATAGTATTTTATTTTGTAGGAATAATCGGTGTAATACCTCATTCGTCCAGCAGTAATACAAAGTAGTGCTTATATTTGGTTCTAAGATAGTGAGTTTGAGATCAAATACGTGCTTAAAAAGGTCGACACAGCAGTAATACCCAAAAAGTACATGTACAATAATTTTGGGGGCGGCAGTAGAGCAGCGGTAGAACTATCATCCCTTCCACTTGAAAACAGATGGAAATACGTCTGTTGTATTTTCAAAAACATGCGCTTTCTTCCACCAAATAAAATAAAATGTTTTAAAGAGATCATTTTAAAACTATACAAGCTGCTGCGGATCAACGTTAAATAATTACATGGGGTGAAAAAATCCGATTGTGATCTTAATTTTATCATTCACACTTCTCACTCGCGCCAGCACAAACTCAAACATTCCCCCCTTTTTTTGGTCCAAATAACCGGATATGGAATGTCAAGCGCTATCTCGCTCTGCAGTTGGGAACACATTACATCAGTGGAATGAGCGGCATTATGAAAGCTTACACGCGGTTAGTTGTCGCCGCGTAACCAATTGACTAGAATTGGATTAGAGCGATTCTCGGCGGACATTTTGGAGATGCTATCGGCGCAGAACCGCATCACTGGGAGCTCTTGTGTGATCACTCTAATGCTATCAAAGCCGCGCCACTTCTCTACACTCTTAATTAGTCAGAGTTTAATTAACAACTGCAATGACAAAGTGTTTTATGCGGGAATGTTCGCTTTCCCACCAGAGGATGCCTTCTGGGTTGCGCGGCGCTATCCTGTTTCTTGATTGACGTCGCGCGCTGCGGGTCTGCGGCGCCCCCCCGCGGTCACGTGGCCCGGCCTCCCGAGTGCTGATTGGCTGTCGGGGGTCCGCAGATGGGTGTGATGGCTGTATCGCGTATCTGCTGGAGGGAAGAAATCTTATTAAAAAGTGACACAGAGATTATGAAAGCATTTTGAATTTGCACCGCTTTACTACGTGTTATTAATCTACAGGCTGTCTCCTCGCTGACACCGTGTACAAACTCAAAGTACTTTCAAAGGCAGGACGCTCGGATGACGGATTTGACCTACTGCAGCATTAAGACGTCTCAATATGAGCAAAAACGTAACATAGCATCTATTGGCACTTACCTGTTGACAACATAGCATCCCCTGTTGACATTTTATTAAAAGCATTTTATCAACACATCACAAATCCCTTATATCTGAAGGATGAGACTGGCTAGAACAAAACCAGACCACTTTAAAGCATGTTATTGTCCAAGAACCTGGAAGTGTACTGTTAGCATTCTTGTTGTTAGCGTTGCAGTGACGGAAAAACTCGCTCTGGCCTCCTTGTTTGTTTGGATTTGTTGGGACCACAGGATTTCATCTCTGCTGTTTGCAGACGATGTTGTCCTGATGGCTCCATCAAACCCGGACCTGCAACATGCACTGGGACGGTTTGCAGCCGAGTGTGAAGCGGCTGGGATGAGAATCAGCACCTCCAAATCCGAGGCCATGGTTCTCAACCGGAAAAGGTGGCTTGCCCTCTCCAGGTGGGTGGGGAGTCCTTGCCCCAAGTGGAGGAGTTCAAGTATCTCGGGGTCTTGTTCACGAGTGAGGGAAGGATGGAGCGTGAGATCGACAGGCGGATCGGTGCAGCGGCTGCAGTGATGCAGTCGCTGCATCGGACCGTTGTGGTGAAGAGGGAGCTGAGTCGAAAGGCAAAGCTCTTGATTTACCGGTCACTCTACGTTCTGCCCTCACCTATGGTCATGAACTTTGAGTAATGACCGCGGATACAAGCGGTCGAAAAGAGTTTCCTCAGCCGGGTGTCTGGGCGCTCCCTTAGAGATAGGGTGACGAGCTCAGTCACACGGAGGAGCTCGGAGTAGAGCCACTGCTCCTCCACCTGAGGTGGCTCGGGCATCTGTTCCGGATGCCTCCTGGTCACCTCCCTGGGCAGGTGTTCCGGGCATGTCCCACCGGGAAGAGGCCCCGGGGAAGACCCAGGACACGCTGGAGGGACTATGTCTCTCGGCTGGCCTGGGAACGCCTCGGGATCCCCCCGGAGGAGTTAGAGGAAGTGTCTGGGGAGTAGGAGGTCTGGGAGTCCCTGCTTAGACTGCTGCCCCCGCGACCCTAGGGCCTAGGTTTACCTGGAGGTGGGATGCATTTTTCTACATGGACAAAAACCTTAGCCTAAACAAATTAAATCATGATACTGTTATATTTCATTAAAGAAATAAGTGTTAGCATTCAGCTCTTTCTATCTTGCTAATGGTCTGGGGACTGGCCACTCCTACAACATTAGTGAACATGATTTGAGGAGACCGTAACTGCTTTCTACCCATAAAATATAAAATATTTCCAATATTCTCATCAGAAAAACACACAGTAAACCAACATGACGGTCGTGAGGCTGCGAGCTCTGCTTCTGTCTCTGCTTCTATTGTCTGTGCTTTATGTGAGGAAGTCAGAATCTGTCATACACAGACCTTAAAGCTGACAAAATCCTGATTTCAAGTGTTCCTGTGGAGATGATGGCTTCATGCAGACGGCAAATCATTCCTGGAACCAAAAGCCGTGGACAGGAAACAACACCGTGCCGGGGTGTCTGGGCACCGGCCTCGCTCTACACCGCGCCAACCGGTCTGTGAAGCTGACATATGTTTCATGATCAGCCAACGATGGTGTAACAATGTCAATATTGGCGTTAAAAATAAGGTGATGAAAAGGCCATTAGTGGCATGGAGGATTTGCCCATCAACCAAACGGTCAACGGTTTGAACGTTGTGAATTAAGTCTGCAACGATTAATCGAATACTCATGACTAGTCAACAATAAAAATAAAAAAAATCATAGTCAGTACTTGGATGGGAGTTTGCTGCAACACCAGGTGCCACAGTGAGGTGCTAGAAGAAATGCTGTTGTGTCGTTAGGCAAGACACTTCCCCCGCATCGCCTTGTATTGATGATTGGTGTGAGTGAATAGTCGGTGGTGGTCAGATGGCACAGATTGGCAGTAATAGTAGTATTGAATGTATAATGCAACGTGAAGCATCTTTGGGAGTCCTGAAAAGTGCTGTATAAGTGTGATGCATTATTATTATCCAGAACATACAGACATGGCATTTTATGAATCAAAATGTTTAAAAAAAATGAACATTTGCAGATTAAAACTATAATAATAACTGTTTAAAAAAAAAAAACTACTGCTAGAACAAACATAAGTTACAGCCCTTTTGTGAATACTCTTGTTGTATTTCAGGGCAAGACACCTTTTGTCCACAGTGTGACTCTCTTTGACTTTCTGCGCGTTGTTGATTGTCCGTCATGTCCTTTCTCAGTCTTGTTTAGGTTTTGTGTAGGTTTCGTGTAGGTCAGGGGGGTAAAATGGTGTGTATAGTATCTCAAACACTTTAACCATCAGAGACAAGCTCCTTTGTGAGGCAGTGGCAATGACCTTTACAAATGTTGTTTGCTGAACTTTCCGCAGTGGGATCGCGTCATTACGGCTTTAACCAACAGTCTCCTCGGATACACTCCCATAAAGAGTAAGCAAAGTTCAGGGGGCCAGAGCACAAAGCAGAATCCAAATATGTTAGCTCCCCCGGTTTGCCCTCCTCAGCAGAGAGAGTGTAGACACCACTATATAACATTCATATTTCCTTGCAGAACATCACTAATACCTCCATACTCACAACTCATGTAAATATTAACTGTGGGTTTGACTTATTTTGTGATAAATATCCTTTTGAGCATGTTCCACTGTGCCTTATATATTTATAACAGTTACTTCATGTGAAACTTTTGGTTCAAAACACAGCAAAACGGTGCAACAGAAAACAATGGCAGACATAGTTGGTTCAAAGTCGGTTGTAGCTTTCACAGAGGTAATAAAGTGAAAATAATCAGAACAAAATTGTGGCGAACGTAAAAGGACAAGGCGGAGCTTCATGGACTGCAGATGGTTTTTAGTTCTGGACCCGTCTGAACATGCGACATCGCTCAAACATGTGCCGATGCCTCAAAGCAGATACATTTTAGATGAGTTAATAAGACCTTAAAGGTGTCACAGAGGGCGTGGTTGTCCAACCTGAGCCCCACGAGCCAGTGATTCTCCAGTTCTTTTCCAGTGGCTCCTCTAATGCCTCCTATTTTTACACAAGCTTAAATTAATCAATGACACCAAATTAAACTTGCATAAACCCAAATGACGTGGGTCAGCTCAAACCTCACCAAAGCGACTGTCCGGGCACAGGGAGGAGAGAAGACCCCGCATCGACCACATGGGGGCACTGCCACCGCGACGTAAACCTACAGATGCGTACGACGCCGGGGCCCGACCGGTCTCACGGTGACAGCGACGGACGGTCTGACCGCCACGCGAGCCGGAGCTACAGAAAAACGACCTTTTACGCCGCAACCAGCGTAAACAACGTGGCGCCCCCTGTAGCTTTTATGACGGCACAACTGGACCGGGATCGTGAAAGGAGCAAGACTCTTCTCTCAATAATGTACGGCGCCAAAACAAGCACTTTAGGCTCAATTACGAACCAGTCGAACCGCTCAGCGCGACCCGGAAGTGCACGAGGTCGGAGAGCGAGATGTCAGCGTGAGATGGCTCTTTGCGCGTGCCGTTTCTGCCACACAAACCGCCGTTAGTCTGAGAGTAAACCCCGCCATTCCACACCTCATTTTCAGATCATTTTCTTTGCCCTGAAGACAAAGCTCTCGGAAATAAATTAACAGCAATTTTCCAGATGAGTCGTCATTTAGATTTGCCTCTGCCGATATGCGCTGTGAAAATAACCTCAATCAGCGGCGCGGCTCCTCTGTCTTTCCGTCGCTCTGCGCAGTCTACGTGTCCTCTGCGGGAATAAACGCTCTCAATCGCCCGGTAGACTACGCGTGGATTAGTTAAATTGATGTGTAAATTACTTTGGTCACCTGCATCAGCATCTCAAAGAAACAAAACAGTTCTAATGAGGAGGTTTGTGCTGATGAAATACGCGCTATTTTCATAATTGCCACGCACTTACCTTGACGTGCATCATGGCTTCCAGCGTAAATCCTTTGTTAGAATAATTATAATCGATGGAAACAAAATGAGAAGATCATGAAATTACATTAAGTTTTCTCAGAGCAAAACGTCTTTGGCTCATGCTCCAGTTTCAGATGGTCTAGATCAGTTCGTCAGTAAAATGCAGGTTTTCTATCATAATAAAGCTGGAATACTGGAGTTTCGAACCGCGAATGGAGGAAATAGTCTAGAATAACAGCATTTATGAGTATAGCAGTGTTAACAGGGATTGTTATTTGAGTCACAGCAGCAGTGATTTTCTTTGTTTGTCGACAAGTGCAGTGCTTTATATCATCCCGAAACACAGTTTATCTACACATCAATCTCTTTATTCAAGGTTTGTGATATATACATAATATTCAATGTTTAAATACAGCACACATTGGCCTGATTTTGCAAAAAAGAAATGCTAATTTTATAATATATTCTATGGGGGAAATTGACAAAATGTAATAATTTTCAAGATTAGACTCAAATGATATGTTTATTTGTTTGATTTACAAACCACTTTTGTCCCAACAGATGACTCCATTAGGTCGGCCAGTCGACGTAAAACATCTTAATACAAACTGAGACTTGCGTTTAACGAATCAAGATGGAAAGAAAGACAAAATGTGGACTTTTGCACGGCTCGGGTTTAGCGTCGCGAGCCTGACTCAGTTAAGACATCACTTTCTCGTGGACACTTTTCCTTTTCATTCGTTTCAATCTCCATTTATTTTTATCCCGTCGTTTCTCATAAGACGCGAGCCCTTTCGCACCTCCCAATCTCCCGTGTCCTCTGATTGGCCCCTATTAACCCGGAGGTGCGCGCGGCAGAAGCAAATAAACCACGATCTAAAAAGAATCGATAAAGGCTACATCAGATTTAAAAGACGGCACTGGCCCGAGGTCCGCTACACTCTGAGGGTGGCCCAGTCCTTGGGTTTAAAAGAAAGCTTTATAGTGCTGTAAACACGGCCCAATTCTCTTTTCCATTTGGCGCACATAAAAGTCATACACACCAGTAAATCTGCGCAGGAGAGTGGGCGCTCTTTGCCCCGGCGTTCTCTCATCGTGGATCCGCCGTTGCTCCGTCTCCACCTCCATCAGCGGCAGCATCGCACAGAGGCTAAAGAGCAGGAGGCGAGAGCTTTTAGAGAGAGTGCCATGCTTACACGTGCAATATATCCACACATTATTGCACAGATGAGGACTCGGATGTGGCCAGAAACGACTGCTTTGTGTCTTCTTGCAGCACTTAAGAGCGCGGAGTGACATCTTGTAACATACTCTTTTGTAGCTCGTGTCTTAGCATGTTCGAGCCGTGATTGGAAATTAATTATGACAAAAAACAACACTGAGAGTACGGTCTAATATGCTGAAAACAAACAGGAGAAGCAGCCGTTTTGGAGTTGAATTGTTATTATTACTAAAGAAATTGTTTTCAAAATCTAATGGAAGAAGAGCTTTTACAATACGCTTTAACAATAAGTGTTTGGAATTAAATGTTGAACCGAATATTTGTGCATTTTGTTTCTACAGTGTGTGATTTTAAAATATATATTATTGTTATTTATTATTTTTTTTCTTCTTCTTCTTATTTTTCTTCTCATTCTTCTCATTATTTAGTCATGATTAAAAATGACAAACTTTTTATTATTATTCTTTGTGAAGCACTATTGAAACTGTCCTGTTTATAAAACGTGCTTTTTACAGAATAATATTTAAATAAGACTGACTCTTCAGTTCATTTTTATATAATAGTAATTTTTTGTTTTATGTTTGCACGGTGGCAAAGGCGGTTAGCGCTCCTGCCTCCCAAGAAGGAGATCATGGGTTCGATTCCTGGACCAGACCAACATCACATGATCTCTCTGGGTGGAGTCTGCATGTTACCATTGGTGTTCTCTGGCTCCTCCCACCGTCCAAAGACCATGCATGTGTAAGGCAAATTTGGTGACTAAATTGACCCTAGTGAATGAATGTGAGAGTGAATGGTTGTCTGTAATGTCCATGTCTCTGTGTTGACCCTGCGACGAGTTGGCCACTGTCCATGGTGTACCCCGCCTAAGGCCTGAAGACACTGGGACACCGCGACCCCGAAAGGGAACAAGCGGTAGAAAATGGATGGATGTTTGCATTGTGATTTGAATGCATTTTTATTCTTCTATTCATCACCCGAATCGTGCTCTACAAATAACTGTTCCTTGTCTATATTTTTCACAGTAAAAGTACTGAGACGTTTAGTAAAATGACTTTTGAATACGTTAAATGTTCTGTCTCTTGCGTCACTTCCCAGCTGCATTTACAGGACCTTCTGACGCCGTTTCCACACCGCACATGCGCCTCTGTCTGGGAAGCGCAGCGGGCCCCGGCACCGACCCCGCCAAGCGAGCGCCGACTCAAATTTAGGTCAGCACTTTATTATGTGTAACAGATGCCGCGGCGGGTCCACCCCAGGGTCAGGGAATCGCATTTGCGGTCCACCGTGACAAAGGAGCGGACAGTTATGATAAGAGTGCGGCGGGGTGGAATCCATTTAACCTCCACGCGCCGCGCCGAGGAGACGGCCCGGGCGGGGAGGCGGGAGCGCCGTGGGACCACCCGCAAGCAGGTGGCACGGGCTAAATCTGACCAGAGCTCTCCCCGTGCGTCACCCCAATTCTTACATCATTAACCTCGGCGATGGACTGCAGCACTAATGGACTGACGGAGACAAGAGGCGCGCAAACAAGAAGGTCAAGTGGCCGGTGTCCAGTCGGAACTTTTAGGAGTTTAGTCGAGCTGCTAAACCTTATTTATTGTTGTAAAATTAGAATGTAAAATCACCCACGAAGCACGATTTATTGTCCGTGTAATCTGTCCTCCACATTTGACCCGGACCGAACCGTCACAAGTGGAAGCTCATCGTCCTTCTGAACACAAAGACGATCATCAGCTAAAAACTGTACTCAAGTAAAAGCAGAAATACTTCAGAATAGTATTACTCCAGTAGAAGGTTGTGGTCCGAGAAATTACTTTAAAGGGCAAGTAAGAATAACTTTTCTGAGCAACTGCCTGGATTTAACTGATTTGTAATTTAATGTTATTGAAAAGACAAATCTGGTATTTTCAAAAAGATCTGGACAAAATGAGAAAAATACTTCATCTCAGTGGGAAGAGGAAGCAAAACGGTCAAGTAAGAAACCTGTTACCCAAGTGTAAAAGAAACGGTCACAACGTTACTCTAAGAAGTACACTTCAATAAAAAGTTCTGTACTATAGTGAGTATTGACCACCTCTGACCATCATAGTACATGTTTTACAAAGGTGCAGACGTTTTGATAGATCGTACCGGTCAATGTGGTCAGAAGGCACATTTACAAAGCCAGGACAAGTCTGATAACTGAATCATCCTCATCCAATAATCAGATCTGATTTGTGGTGTGTTTGCACAAAAGACATCTGATCATCAAAAACATCGGATGACACTTTTTTATGTCAGTTTTGTTCCAGTACAGATATATCAGGGTCAAAATGTGCTTGTACGTATAGAGCGTTGTTAGCATGCTAATGTTTGTTAGCTTTAACGTGGTGATAAACTCTTCTGAAGATCGTGAAAAGTGCTCATTAACGGTGAATAATGATTGGAATGCAATGGGAAACTGCTGTAAACTGTTGGAGTAACTGTATTTCTTTAATGTCTTCCTTCCACTTTACTCTTACTCTACTTTTAGTTTTTTTTTTTCCATGTCAACCTCTGCACATGTGAAATCAAATTACATTTCAATAATCTGATCATTTCAGAGGATTCATAAAGGATATACTTTGGTGTGCATGTAAACATAAAAGTGAAAGAGAACATTTCCATCGGTTTGAAACATGCTTAACATCCACAGTGTTGTTTTGGAGGGACTCAAAATTAAAATATTGAGTTTGAAGCCCATCATTATATAAAGTAACATTACTCTCCAAATACTACCTTTGAAGTCCAATATAAAGTAAAAGTATGAGGGGGAAAGAAGAAGAAGAAGGAGGAAGAAGGAAGAAGAAGGAGGAGGAAAGAAGAAGAAGGAAGAAGAAGAAGGAAGAAGAAGAAGAAGAAGAAGAAGAAGAAGAAGAAGAAGAAGAAGAAGAAGAAGAAGAAGAAGAAGAAGAAGAAGAAGAAGAAGAAGAAGAAGAAGAAGAAGAAGAAGAAGAAGAAGAAGAAGAAGAAGAAGAAGAAGAAGAAGAAGAAGAAGAAGAAGAAGAAGAAGAAGAAGAAGAAGAAGAAGAAGAAGAAGAAGCTTAATCTCTCTGCCTTTTTAGATTCTCCCGCTGAGGCTGAATATTTAGTCAAACTGCCATCGCGCCTCTGGTGAGGAACCCAGAGCGATTAATCCGAGGCCGGCCGCAGGATGTCCTGTCGGGAGGCGTCGGCGTGTCCAGCTGAAACTGCCAAATGTGTCGATGGATTCCCGAGCCGTTCGCCGCCGCCGCTCCCATTCACGAGCGGGGCCCTTCGACCGCGCGCCGCCTTCCACGGGGCCTGTGTGATTGACTGCTGTTGGCACAATAGCAGCGGCGGCTGACAAACGGCGGGGGCAGAGTCAGCGAGCGGGGAAATCACCTCGGATCCCTCACGCAGCGGCGGCGGCGGCTCACAGCACCGCACTGTACAAAACATGTCTGTGATGATGAGGGATACTGGGGCTGAAAATGAACTGCGGGTCTGACGTGGGCACAAAAACACGGATCATGTTGTGCGTGTTTGTGCAGTTTTGATGGTGCCAAAAAGTCAAAGACGTGGTAGAAAAAGAGACGCAGTTGAAATGTAGGCTTGTTTTTAATATGCATAGTTGTTGTGTCACAGGCTCCACAGGCAGATGACACTGTACAAACATGTTTTAATGCTTTAAAGGGGACGCACTTACCAAGATAAAATACATGACGTTTCCTTTTCACAGCAGCTGTCAGTGGAACCGGAGCGTTTGCTGTCCATCATAGTGTGCTTCCTTCCATACATCTGTCCGACATCCTTTAAGTGTTAAGGGCGGAGACAGCAGGGTCCAATCACCGCGCACACAAGGATCACGTCTTCATGTGTGCGTCGCCGTGGTCACAGTCCAAAGCAAACACATTTTCTCCCCGATTCACCGTTTTCTCGAGTCAGAATCAGACTTTCCTCGGACCCGAACGTTTGGACTCGCGGTTTAGCTCCTGGATTGAGTGGACAATAGTGACATCAGATATATATTTTTACATTTTTTCCGAAAATAAAGAACTCAGAGCTGGTATGAATGGCGATGCGCTCTAAAATGTGTAACTATTGTGTAATATGTCAGAGTATGACTGTAAATTCCACTGACATACATTCTCAGTTAGTTGTTAAAGAAAATACAGTATTTTCTGGACAATAAGTCGCATCTTTTTTCATAGTTTTGGCCGGGGTGCGACTTACATTTATACTTATACTCATCCTCCAGTGCAACTTATATATGTTTTTTTCTTCTCTATTATGCATTTTTTGGCTGGTGCGACTTATAGTCCGGAAAATACGGTACGTTACATACATTGACATTGAATAGCATAATAATCATGTTAGAATTCTTTTGCGTTCCCTTTTAACCACTCAAATTGTGTTCAGAGATACCTGCATGTTTGAGTGGTCCATATTCTCCTGTAATCAAGTCCCCGCTGGTCTGAAAATGCCCCTTTTCACCAAACACTTGGATCCAATTTAGTTTTATTTTTTTCTTGTTTGTTTTGCGTAATCGGTGAGGCACATAGAATACAGCTGTGGTGTGTAGTTCTTTTGTCATGACTGAGAATGTTCCACAGCATCTCTATAGTCGGGGCGGTCACTATGGTCCAGCAGCAGTGGTCAGTAACCTGTGTAACCTCTGTAACCTCTGTAGCCTCTGTAACCTCTGTAACCTGTGTAACCTCTGTAACCTCTGTAGCCTCTGTAACCTCTGTAGCCTCTGTAACCTCTGTAACCTCTGTAACCTCTGTAACCTGTGTAACCTCTGTAACCTCTGTAGCCTCTGTAACCTCTGTAACCTGTGTAACCTCTGTAACCTCTGTAGCCTCTGTAACCTCTGTAGCCTCTGTAACCTCTGTAACCTCTGTAACCTCTGTAACCTGTGTAACCTCTGTAACCTCTGTAGCCTCTGTAACCTCTGTAACCTCTGTAGCCTCTGTAACCTCTGTAACCTGTGTAACCTCTGTAACCTCTGTAGCCTCTGTAACCTCTGTAGCCTCTGTAACCTCTGTAACCTGTGTAACCTCTGTAACCTCTGTAGCCTCTGTAACCTCTGTAACCTCTGTAGCCTCTGTAACCTCTGTAACCTGTGTAACCTCTGTAACCTCTGTAGCCTCTGTAACCTCTGTAGCCTCTGTAACCTCTGTAACCTCTGTAACCTCTGTAACCTGTGTAACCTCTGTAGCCTCTGTAACCTCTGTAGCCTCTGTAACCTCTGTAACCTGTGTAACCTCTGTAACCTCTGTAGCCTCTGTAACCTCTGTAACCTGTGTAACCTCTGTAACCTCTGTAGCCTCTGTAACCTCTGTAACCTGTGTAACCTCTGTAACCTCTGTAGCCTCTGTAACCTCTGTAACCTCTGTAACCTCTGTAGCCTCTGTAGCCTCTGTAGCCTCTGTGACCTCTGTAGCCTCTGTAGCCTCAGTAACCTCTGTGACCTCTGTAGCCTCTGTAACCTCTGTAACCTGTGTAACCTCTGTAACCTCTGTAGCCTCTGTAACCTCTGTAACCTCTGTAACCTCTGTAGCCTCTGTAACCTCTGTAACCTCTGTAGCCTCTGTAACCTCTGTAGCCTCTGTAACCTCTGTAACCTCTGTAACCTGTGTAACCTCTGTAACCTGTGTAACCTCTGTAACCTCTGTAGCCTCTGTAACCTCTGTAGCCTCTTTAACCTCTGTAACCTGTGTAACCTCTGTAACCTCTGTAGCCTCTGTAACCTCTGTAGCCTCTGTAACCTCTGTAACCTCTGTAACCTCTGTAACCTCTGTAGCCTCTTTAGCCTCTGTGACCTCTGTAGCCTCTGTAGCCTCAGTAACCTCTGTGACCTCTGTAGCCTCAGTAGCCTCTGTAGCCTCTGTAGCCTCTGTAGCCTCTGTAACCTCTGTAGCCTCTGTAGCCTCAGTAACCTCTGTGACCTCTGTAACCTCTGTAGCCTCTGTAGCCTCTGTAACCTCAGTAACCTCTGTGACCTCTGTAACCTCTGTAACCCCTGTAACCTCTGTAGCCTCGGCAATCTCTGTGACCTGAGTAACCTGTATAACCTCTGTAACCTCTGTAACCTCGGTAACCTCTGTAACCTCTGTAGCCTCAGTAACCTCTGTAGCCTCTGTAACCTCAGTAACCTCTGTAACCTCGGTAACCTCTGTAACCTCTGTAGCCTCAGTAACCTCTGTAGCCTCTGTAACCTCAGTAACCTCTGTAGTCTCTGTAACCTCTGTGACCTCTGTAACCTCTGTAGCCTCTGTAATCTCTGTGACCTCTGTGACCTGAGTAACCTGTATAACCTCTGTAGCTTCTGTAACCTCTGTAACCTCTGTAACCTCTTTAACCTCGGTAACCTCGGTAACCTCTGTAACCTCTGTAGCCTCAGTAACCTCTGTAACCTCTGTAGCCTTTGTAACCTCAGTAACCTCTGTAGTCTCTGTAACCTCTGTGACCTCTGTAACCTCTGTAGCCTCTGTAATCTCTGTGACCTCTGTGACCTGAGTAACCTGTATAACCTCTGTAGCTTCTGTAACCTCTGTAACCTCTTTAACCTCGGTAACCTTGGTAACCTCTGTAACCTCTGTAGCCTCAGTAACCTCTGTAACCTCTGTAACCTCAGTAACCTCTGTAGTCTCTGTAACCTCTGTGACCTCTGTAACCTCTGTGACCTCTGTAACCTCGGTAACCTCAGTAACCTCTGTAGCCTCAGTAACCTCTGTAACCTCAGTAACCTCTGTAGCCTCTGTAACCTCTGTGACCTCGGTAACCTCTGTGACCTCTGTAACCTCGGTAACCTCAGTAGCCTCTGTAACCTCTGTAGCCTCTGTAACCTCTGTGACCTCAGTAACCTCTGTAACCTCGGTAACCTCAGTAACCTCTGTAACTTCTGTAACCTCAGTAACCTCTGTAACCTCTGTAACCTCTGTAACCTCGGTAACCTCGGTAACCACTGTAACCTCTGATTCTGAAGGATTGATCAGCTACATTGTTGTCTTCTGTATTGAATGTGTTCTTCCTTGTCCTGACCCACCAAGGACAGATGGAAAGAAAGCAGTGGGCTTAATCTGTCATATTTACATTTTGCCTGTTCATTATTATGCATTTGATCAATATTGCAATTTAAAATGTCCAAATATAAAAAAAATATTGATCCATGGGTGTCAGAGATTATAACTAAAAGAAAGTTGTCTGCTATAATCAAACAACAACTATCACAGAAACGGTGACTGGAGCCAATCCCGGTGACTTTGGGCCTCAGGCAGGGCACACCCAGGACAGGGGCCAGCTCATTGCAGGGTTTGGAATCTATTTTTACCGTTCAATCCTGTAAAACGAAATCCTTCCAATGATTAGAGTGCAAGTCCGCCTCCGTCATAACCGCCTCGCTCCGTCACTGACAAACTGATAAAACAGCAGCGAACTCCTGCAGAGGTTTGTGTGCAAATGAGCAGATGAGCGTGGGGTTATTACAGCCATCCGTTTGTGACGCAGACAGGGCCATCGCTCTGCAGATACAGCCTCCGCGGGGAAAAGACTCTGGCTAAAGTACACATGCTAAATAACGCCGGCTTTTTTTGGAGTTAACACAGCGAAACATCTGCTTAGTAAAACATATGGCCGGAGCAAATGTGTCTATTTTAACGCCGGCTGAGCTTCACAACAAGCTCTGTGTATAATGACGCGCTGGCTATTTCTGGAGTCTTCACTAGAGCGGTCAACGCGGTCACTTCCTCCACAATTCCTCCACGGGGTCATCGCGGGGTCATGGCATTAGAATGTACAACGTGAAATACTGTCATAATCATGTGAAATACTGTCATAATCATGTGAAATACTGTCATAATCATGTGAAATACTGTCATAATCATGTGCAATACTGTTATTATCATGTGAAATACTGTCATAATCATGTGCAATACTGTCATAATCATGTGAAATACTGTCATAATCATGTGAAATACTGTCATAATCATGTGCAATACTGTTATAATCATGTGCAATACTGTCATACTCATGTGCAAAACTGTAATACTCATGTGAAATACTGTCATAATCGTGAAAAATACTGTCATATTCGTGTGCAATACTGTCATAATTATGTGCAATACTGTCATACTCATGTGAAATACTGTCATAATCATGAGAAATACTGTCATAATGATGTGCAATACTGTCATAATCATGTGAAATTCTGTCATAATCATGAAAAATGTTGTCATATTCATGTGCAATAATGTCATAATCATGTGCAATACTGTAATAATCATGTGAAATACTGTCATAATCATGAGAAATACTGTCATAATAATGTGCAATACTGTCATAATCATGTGAAATACTGTCATAATCATGAAAAATACTGTCATATTCATGTGCAATAATGTCATAATCATGTGCAATACTGCCATACTCATGTGCAATACTGTCATAATCATGTGAAATACTGTCATAATTTAGTGCAATACTGCCATACTCATGTGCAATACTGTCATAATCATGTGAAATACTGTCATACTCATGTGAAATACTGTCATAATCATGAGAAATACTGTCATAATAATGTGCAATACTGCCATACTCATGTGCAATACTGTCATAATCATGTGAAATACTGTCATAATCATGTGAAATATTGTCATGATCATATGAAATACTGTCATGATCATGGGCAATACTGTCATAATCATGTGAAATACTGTCATAAACATGTGCAATATTGTCATGATCATATGAAATACTGTCATAATCATGTGCAATATTGTCATGATCATATGAAATACTGTCATGATCATGGGCAATACTGTCATAATCATGTGAAATACTGTCATAATCATGTGAAATACTGTCATAATCATGTGTAATACTGTCATAATCATGTGCAATACTGTCGTAATCATGAAATACTGTCATAATCATGGGCAATACTGTCATAATCAAGAGAAATACTGTCATAATCATGTGCAATACTGTCATAATCATGAGAAATACTGTCATAATCATGTGCAATACTGTCATAATCATGTGCAATACTGTCATAATCAAGATAAATACTGTCACCATTATGTGCAATACTGTCATAATCATGTGAAATACTGTCATAATCATGTGCAATACTGTCATCATCATGTGCAATACTGTCATAATCATGAGAAATACTGTCATAATCATGTGCAATACTGCCATAATCATATAAAATACTGTCATAATCATGTGCAATACTGTCATCATCATGTGCAATACTGTCATAATCATGAGAAATACTGTCATAATCATGTGCAATACTGTCATAATCATGTGCAATACTGTCATGATCTCGCATGAAAATGACTTTAAAACAAATCAGGTGAATTCTTTACCAGAGAGGTTTTTTTTATGCATCGATGCTAATGCTAACTTAAATTTAAACATAAAAAATAATATGCAACAACCAATTACAAATGAAAGTAAAGACAATCTTATTTCAATTTGTGATCAGAGTTAGCATTGAGACAAAAATGTACCTGCGGAAATAGTGTTAATATTTGCATACCGTTCCGGGCGCAATTGTGCACACATGTATAAAAGTAACAGTAAGGATATTTATTGTCACAACAGGAAAAATGTACCTTCGCATTTGACCCATCCTTCAATGCATCTGGGGCAACCTGTCAGGACAGTCAAGATCATATCCAGGTTTATGGTCAGGACTATTGAGCTCAGCAGGCAAAGGTCAAGGTTGAAGTACTTTATCGTCCATGTGGGGAAAACGGTCCTTGGCGTTTGACCGCTTACATCGTGCATGGTTTAGATTTAGATAGAAACCACCCAAACAAACCCAAACAAAACAGCGTATTCTCATCATCATTATCTTTCTACAATAAACCAATATTAATACAATCAACAAAGGCACTGATAACCGTGAGATGCAGTCGAGATTTATCCGACACTCCCGTTTTTGTGCTTCAGTCGGGTTAATTGCCTTGAAGAAAGCTAATCTCGGCACGCCCACTGCTCCGGTCCATTTGTATTATGTTTTAATTGACTGTACAGCCGTCAGGTGGCGGCCATTATGAAGAGTGGGCGCAGAAAACACCACATTATGCTGCATTGAAGTCAATTAATTAGAAAAGTCTTCAGCGAGGGACTGCACTCCTTCAATGCCACTGGTCTTTTCCCTCTAATTATTTCTGCGCCTCGGTCGTATCTCCACTGAGCGAACGCTTTATAAACTGCAGAGTGCCCGGGCGAACACAGCCAGACAGTTTAATCTTTGGAGTCACTTCGATTAATAATGGCTTTTGTTCAGTGTTGCTGCGTAAAGTCGATGCACGGCCGCTGCGTCAAAGTCTAGAGTTGGAAAAGAAAACGAAGACTGCTCGAAACCATCTCTTGTTTCTGTGTCTTTCCTTTGGCAAGTGCAATACTGCCACCAATAATGGAACCACACTGCAAACAACACGTCGACACGTCACTGCAACCGTCCCGCGCGAACACCTTTTCTCTTCACATTCTTTTTTAACTCTGCGTTATATTTGTCAATGTAAATTCATCTTCATTTTTGACTAGTTTTGCCTTTTTACGGTATTTCCTTTAGTCGTTCAGTTGGTATCCACACACCTAAGTCTTTGTATTTGAATAGTTAAGCCGAGGTGTGAGCGATGAAGGGAAGCCAGCCGACTGTTAACAATATGAAGTGAAAAAAGGTGTTGATATGGGTCAAATGCAGTGACAGGTCAATGTTGTTTCAAAAGGGTTACGTTATTGGTGGCAGCATTAAACATAAACTGAATTCATGCCCACGTGATGTCACAATGTCATAATCGTGTGCAATACTGTCATAAACATGTGCAATACTGTCATAATCATGTGCAATACTGTCATAATCAGGTGCAATACTGTCATGTGCAATACTGTCATAATCATGTGCAATACTGTCATAATCATGTGCAATACTGTCATAATCATGTGCAATACTGTCATATTCATGTGCAATACTATTATACTCATGTGCAATACTGTCATAATAATTTGCAATACTGTCATAATCATGTGCAATACTGTCATATTCATGTGCAATACTGTCATAGTCATGTGCAATACTGTCATAATCATGTGCAATACTCTGACATCATGTACTGTGACTTGCTCTGTGTTTCTGTCCTCATAACAGCTGTAAATAAGAAGGTCATTTTTATTTTTATCAAAAGTTTTGTATGAGGTTTTTTTTGCAAGAGTTTGTTTATAAGTTATCTGTTACTCTAGTATTATTATTATTATAGTTATCTACCAAACCTGTGTTGCAACAGTGGAATTTCCCTACTGTGGGACAAATAAAGGTTATCTTATCTTTACATTTACCACACGCAACAACCGACATTTACCTCTCATTCCCTTAGAACCGAAGTCATGTTTGATCATGTTCGTCGTTATGACAATTTATCATATGGATGTGTCCAGCTAATTTAAGCATTCTAATATTTATTTTATTTTTCATTCCAAAATGTTTATTCTATGTACAAAGAGTATTTTTTTCTTGTGTGGATGAAACGCACCATGACGTGTTGGTGGAGAGCCATGTCTCGTATACACACAACACTGCTGTTGATGTGGGTCGCTCTGAATTATGGACTCATGTAAATGTGTGTGTGTGTGTGTGTGTGTGTGTGTGTTTGTGTGTGTTTTTTAATAACCGCACAGGTATTTCCGGCAGCAGTTGATCACATTCTCACTGGTTTCTGCTCTGACAATGTTCAAATCTAAGCTATAAACTGCTTTGTTTAGCTGTGCATGAGACTGAAAGGATTTTCTTTAAACTGTTTTGTGATCACTGTAATTTATTGAATTAATTGATTTGAATCCGTTTTTTTTCCTGTCGTGTGCAGCACTTTGAATTGCCTTGTATGTATGAAATGTGCTCTACAAATAGATACATTTCAATACAATACAAACTTGCCTTGCCTCACTAGGCTGTGGACATCACCATAGCAACGAGTAAACAAATGAGCTGGGGGGACTAGCTTCAACTAAGAACTGAGATTACTGATCCCTAGTAGTCCCTAGTAAACGGACAGAAACAGTTCGTTATCTTCACCAATCGGCTTTGGGACGGAGGTATAAGCAGATGAATCTACTCGGAGCGTTGCACCGCACGTCGTGATGTTCTAGACTCTGTGTCGGAGCATTAAAACATTATATCGCACGGCTGGTTTTAATCCTTACTTCCATTATCTTTGGCATCAGATGATCAGTTTTCGAGATAAAGTTGTAGGGCTCAAATCTATGTCAATGGTCCGGCCATATATCATATGCACCATATCCTATACAGAGTGCACTCAGAAGACAATAAAAGTACTAATAAAGTGCACATTTTGCTGGTAAAAAGCCAGAATAAATTCCCAAATCCTGTCAAACAACTGTGCTGCGATTCGTTAAATGTTTAAGTGGGCGTGGCTAATTATACCATTATTTGTTGTCTAATCAATACAATTCCAGCCATTTTCATTAAAGCCCCACTGTGTAAGATTTCAGACAATAAAATAGACACAATTACTTAGTTACAGGTTCATGGTGGAGCATCTGCCAACTGCTTGTCTCCATGGAGATGGTCTTACTTTGCAGTCTCCATGGAGTAATGCAGGTTACCAGGACTCTTACGCTGTGCAGCTTTAACACATCACAACTGTCCTGCCACTGCACTGCTGATCATCTCCATAGCAACAGCGTGACAACAGTCGTTTCAGACCGTAGTGGGAGGGGCATTGAAAGAGTCAGCTTCTGATGATGTATCTTTATTTTACCCATTGAGATTGAGACCTCTTTTTCAAGGATGTCCAAATATCAATGGTGGCTGCGAGGCTGTAGCACTCTTACCCCAAAACAGGAAGGTTCCGAGTTCAATCCCCCGGTCGAGTGGCTCTTTCTCTGCTAGGTTTGCTTGTTCTCTCGGGTTTACTAGCTCTACACATTACAGGTTCGATGACAGCTACTTTGGGCAAAACAGAAGAAGTGTTTTGCCCAATGACATAATAAGCGTGCACGGTTGGGCCGGATCTCATGCCGGTTCAAAGCGTCTAGTTCACGGGCGACTGCTAAACACAATGACACGCCATTTCCCTCCGCTGTAATTTGCCTATTTTGCCACGCTGCTTTTGAAGAATACGTTCTCAGAGTGACCGACACACACAATGTGCAGAGGCTTTCAAAAAATCCTCATCATTATCTGAACTGGAGAAAAGGAAGCACAAACATGACAATAACCGGCGTGTGCTCGTACGCAAATGAAACAATTTCCCCTGTGAATGACTGAAAGCTTTGTGCTCCGACAATGGGAGGGAGCCGTAAATCATACTTTTCTTTTCTGGCAAAACATAAAAGCTGGAACTAGCGTCCTTTGTACAGAGAAAGTGCATTAGTGGAAGCACAACACAAATGGCTAATTACAACATTTCACTGAAGAGTCTTAAAGCTCCGCGAGTTGTCGAAAACTGCATAATCTGTGAATGTTTAAGAAGTGGTATCTCCTAATTACAACAGCTCATTTGCTTACCGCCCTGAGTTACACAACAGCTAATATGATATGGACAATGGGGAGAAAATGACAAAATTGTTCATTCAAACTCACTTCAACTAATAGATGAATTTCGCATTGTAAAACACAGACCCGTGGGACGGTGGTTGCAGCCGCACGCTTATGTTCGCACTGCTTAATGAGACTCCCTTTAGGCCTTCTCATTACGATGGTTGTCAGGGGCAATAATCAAAGCGTGACCCACAAACCCACAGCACACTGCAATGACCTAAACTGTTGACTCCAGGCCAAGAGATTATGATTCCAAATGAAGAGGAGGAATTAAAATGATGTGGCAGAGCAAATGTGAGCTTTTAGTCGGAGGAAAGATGATTTTAGTCAAGCACCAAAGGCTAGGAAACGATTGCATTTTGTACTCCAAACAGTTTATTGTAAAAGCAGCTGTTTGACTGAATGATTTTTACCTTTAACTTAGAAGCTGAGGTAAGGTTAAGGTGGTGAGTTTATTTTTTGGATGTGCGTCCGGGGCGTCCTGTACACTTCAAATGTACAGGCGGCCAACTCGGGCGTCGGGCACGAATTTGGACGCAGCGGTGTGAACGTAGCTTTATGCTCAGGCCAGTTCAGGAACAGAAATAAATACCTACAATTTCGGCTACGCTGCCCTAGGAGCAACTATGCTGGGGGAATTACGGCAGCTTGAGCACTATCTTCTACTTTCTACTTTTCCTATCAACATTTAATATTTGATTTCAGGTGTGTTTATTCATTGCTGTTCACATCTTTTTCTTCTTCTCCTTCCACTGTTTCAGGCACCGCTCATGCTGATCTGTGGCTCCAGATGCTCCTCAACTGCCCTGAGAAACAGTCTCTAGAGCCGAATTGCTCTTCATCTGCATCGATGAACTGTCTCTCTGGTTCAGGCTCCACAGTATCTCCGTCTGCCGCACATGGGAGCCCGATCTCACCTTCACTGTAGAACTTCTCCATGTTTAAACTTTTTTCCAACGGGGCTTTGCAGTATTTCCTTGCCGAGAAGGAGGATCTAAGGACAGGACAGGACATTTGGGACATTTACTCATTTCCAAAGAACATTGTTTCATCTGTTTTTCACTGTCGCCCTTCGAGGAAACCGCTTTTGTTTATTTTGACACTACAAAAATGAATTGGGTTGAATTGATGGCAAAGCCCCGACTAGGATGACTCGAACCGTCACAGCCATGTTCATTTAACATTTAAGGTAACGCAATAACATCTACAAAGCCTCCACCAGAAAAGATGCATGACTCATGCTTGTCGAATAAACAATACAGGTTTTTTGCCTGTTTAAAAAATGAACAAAAACATGGACCAGCCTCCTGCTGGTGCCAGAGTCAGGACCAAATATGGACCAGCCTCCTGCTGGTGCCAGAGTCAGGACTAAACATGGAATGACCTCCTGCTGGTGCCAGAGTCAGTGACGGAAAGGATTTTCTTTTTCGTTGTGTGATTTCTGTGATTTCTGTCATGTCTTTGTGATTTTAATGCTTTTTTCCTGTTGTCTGAATTACTTTGAATTGTCTTGTGTACAAACTGTGCTCTACAAATAAACTTGCCTTGGAGAGCACTTGAAGAAAACCTACGCTGACACAGGGAGAGCATGTAAACTCCCCACAGAAAGGCCACATGCCACCCAGGATTTTAATAAGCAAACCAAAGTCTACATCAAGACTAAGGTAGGCTTAAGCGAGAGGACACGGAAGTAAAATGAGTAAATGCCACTCTAAGGGTCCAATCCAACCAGTGTGGATCCTGATACTATTTGATTTACCGTTACGCCTCAGTTTAGGACGGAGCAATCTGACAAACACAATGATTGATCACAATGTTTGATTTGCAGAGCACCAAGAATATCACCATTAGATCTCATTCATGTCAAATGTTATTAATTGCGCTGCCCTACGCTAATTGTTTCTGACTATCACATATCGGACCCATCAACGACTCTCAGTCTAATTTAAAAAGAGCTCGAGCAATTCAAAACTACTTCACCTCATCTGAATTCCTTGTAAAATCCCACGGCCGCCGTTTACAACCCCAACGCGCGCTATAATCCTCGCGACACCATCTTGCTCCGCGCGAGGTGTATTATTGGCTGTTAAGCTAATGTAGGCTGACCCAGTGTCTCCTGTGTGTCCCTTAGTCCCCATTAAACGCCCTGATGAGGAGGTCTGTAGCTCTTCTGTTGGTACACAAGCAGATGCATTTTTAACAAGCCCCAGTGTGTGGAAATGTGCCGAAGAAAATGTCCGTGTCACTTCCAATCTCGCGTTATCCCGTCCCACGCTCCCAGCGCGGCCCCATCTTTAATTAGAGAGCGAGTCTAGCGTTTTAATGGCGCGCTGTACACTGACTGTTAGCCGTGTGCGCGCGTCTGATGTTAGCGCAAGTGCGTCACTGGTGAACTTTGACCTCGTAGCGAAGGGCGGAAGGTCACGAAAGTAGAGAATGGGCAAAAACTGTGTAATGAATGAATCAGTTTAGTGCCAAATGTGGGAAAGTTGTACAGTCGACACGTGTTAATGCTGGACGAAGTACCAGCCTCACACTGCCCCAAACAGAGATGTTAAAAAGGGAATGAACAATGAAGTTTAGCACTGGAAATGGAAGGACAATTTGGACGTATCTACAAAAAAAAAAGTTTTGGAAAAATGTGACGTGACAACTACAATCATTTCAAAATAAAAAGCTTTTTAATAGGCTTTTTTTTCTCCAGCCTTATCAACAGATTTTTGTTCTGTAAATACCATTTTACTTTACTATACTATGTTCTCACATGATTGAAGTACTGAAAAGGTGAGTTTGTTTATTTCAGACAGGGACATTGCACATTATACATGAACCTCATCAGGACAGATGCTTTGTACCAGGTGTAGCTCAAGTGCTCATTTTCCATTTGAACTCACAAATATTTCTAGTTTATGACCACATGATAACCGCACAAGTATTATTGAGCTGAAAATAAAATCGTACAAATAAAAAAGGGGAGTTTGGGGAATCAAACTGAGCAGGCCTTTTTTGTACTGACATTTCAGCAACACAAAGTCCCAAACATTGTACATAATGACGCTGTTCTTGGGACAATAACGGTTCAAAGAAACATGAAAACACATAAAAATAGCCTTCATAGACCTTCAGGGTAATGTTGATAAAAGTGTAGATTATTGTACAGTGACAGAGGAGCTAATCTGTGATCAGTGATGGAGAGACTCTGTGGATATTACTGGACGGGACAATATTAAACCTGATCAGGATTCAGATAAAGGCCTGTTGTAAATGAACACACAGGTTATTAAACTCACATGACACAGGCGTGTAAAGCCTCCTGCCATAGGCACATGACACAGGCGTGTAAAGCCTCCTGCCATAGGCACATGACACAGGCGTGTAAAGCCTCCTGCCATAGGCACATGACACAGGCGTGTAAAGCCTCCTGCCATAGGCACATGACACAGGCGTGTAAAGCCTCCTGCCATAGGCACATGACACAGGCGTGTAAAGCCTCCTGCCATAGGCACATGACACAGGCGTGTAAAGCCTCCTGCCATAGGCACATGACACAGGCGTGTAAAGCCTCCTGCCATAGGCACATGACACAGGCGTGTAAAGCCTCCTGCCATAGGCACATGACACAGGCGTGTAAAGCCTCCTGCCAAAGGCACATGACACAGGCATGTAAAGCCTCCTGCCATAGGCACATGACACAGGCGTGTAAAGCCTCCTGCCATAGGCACATGACACACGTGTGTAAAGCCTCCTGCCATAGGCACATGACACAGGCGTGTAAAGCCTCCTGCCATAGGCACATGACACAGGCGTGTAAAGCCTCCTGCCATAGGTACACGACACAGGCGTGTAAAGCCTCCTGCCATAGGTACATGACACAGGCGTGTAAAGCCTCCTGCCATAGGCACATGACACAGGCGTGTAAAGCCTCCTGCCATAGACACATGACACAGGCGTGTAAAGCCTCCTGCCATAGGCACATGACACACGTGTGTAAAGCCTCCTGCCATAGGTACACGACACAGGCGTGTAAAGCCTCCTGCCATAGGTACATGACACAGGCGTGTAAAGCCTCCTGCCATAGGCACATGACACAGGCGTGTAAAGCCTCCTGCCATAGACACATGACACAGGCGTGTAAAGCCTCCTGCCATAGGCACATGACACACGTGTGTAAAGCCTCCTGCCATAGGCACATGACACAGGCGTGTAAAGCCTCCTGCCATAGGCACATGACACAGGCGTGTAAAGCCTCCTGCCATAGGCACATGACACAGGCGTGTAAAGCCTCCTGCCATAGGCACATGACACAGGCGTGTAAAGCCTCCTGCCATAGGTACATGACACAGGCGTGTAAAGCCTCCTGCCATAGGCACAAGACACACGTGTGTAAAGCCTCCTGCCATAGGCACATGACACACGTGTGTAAAGCCTCCTGCCATAGGTACACGACACAGGCGTGTAAAGCCTCCTGCCATAGGCACATGACACAGGCGTGTAAAGCCTCCTGCCATAGGTACACGACACAGGCGTGTAAAGCCTCCTGCCATAGACACATGACACAGGCGTGTAAAGCCTCCTGCCATAGGCACAGGACACAGGCGTGTAAAGCCTCCTGCCATAGGTACATGACAGAAGCGTGTAAAGCCTCCTGCCATAGGCACATGACACAGGCGTGTAAAGCCTCCTGCCATAGGCACATGACACACGTGTGTAAAGCCTCCTGCCATAGGCACATGACACAGGCGTGTAAAGCCTCCTGCCATAGGCACATGACACAGGCGTGTAAAGCCTCCTGCCATAGGCACATGACACACGTGTGTAAAGCCTCCTGCCAAAGGCACATGACACAGGCGTGTAAAGCCTCCTGCCATAGGCACATGACACAGGCGTGTAAAGCCTCCTGCCATAGGTACATGACACACGTGTGTAAAGCCTCCTGCCATAGGCACATGACACAGGCGTGTAAAGCCTCCTGCCATAGGCACATGACACAGGCGTGTAAAGCCTCCTGCCATAGGCACATGACACAGGCGTGTAAAGCCTCCTGCCATAGGCACATGACACAAGCGTGTAAAGCCTCCTGCCATAGGCACATGACACAGGCGTGTAAAGCCTCCTGCCATAGGTACATGACACAGGCGTGTAAAGCCTCCTGCCATAGGCACATGACACAGGCGTGTAAAGCCTCCTGCCATAGGCACATGACACAGGCGTGTAAAGCCTCCTGCCAAAGGCACATGACACAGGCGTGTAAAGCCTCCTGCCATAGGCACATGACACACGTGTGTAAAGCCTCCTACCATAGGCACATGACACAGGCGTGTAAAGCCTCCTGCCATAGGCACATGACACAGGCGTGTAAAGCCTCCTGCCATAGGCACATGACACAGGCGTGTAAAGCCTCCTGCCAAAGGCACATGACACAGGCGTGTAAAGCCTCCTGCCATAGGCACATGACACAGGCGTGTAAAGCCTCCTGCCATAGGCACATGACACACGCGTGTAAAGCCTCAGGGGTCATTCTGTTGTCACATGGTGCAGGGGTCATTCTGCGGTCACATGGTGCAGGGGTCACTCTTCAGGACCACTGCACGGTCACAGAGTGTCACAACGAGCATTGCTGAGCTCAGCACATTGACTCAAACCATGTTTGAACCTGGGAACTTGATTACTCAGACATGTTCTAAATACCTGGGAAACTCAGTACACATCTCTGACAAATAAGAAATTCCTCATATACAGTATTTTGATGAAGTAGTTTTCTGGTAGAACGTAATGGAAATGCATCCGTTATCTTCAGTTTGTAGATATCTTTTTCATATCTTTGAGCTGCCATATATTCAAGAAGATGAAAGCGGTGGACGTACAAAAGTGAAATATGACTTGTGATGTGTGTTTACAATACTGTGATAAGAAATGGGATGCTCTCATATATACATTATGACTATTATGTTATCATGACTCCATTTGGGGATGTAGATGCCATAAATTGAGTTCAAATTGAGTTTAAATTACAGCTGATCATAGTTATAAACAGGGACATCTGAATTGTGGAAAGACTTTTGCAATTCCTCTGCATTCAGGGGAAGGTATATTTGGCCTAACGTAGTCAAAAAGGGGTCCAGTCGAGTATAAAGATGGAGAGAAACATGACCAGCTGCTACCTACACAAGGATAGTGGCTCTCATGCTCACTAGTCCCCGGCCTCCTTCCTTACAGCTAGTGTACAGTCTCAGGATGCTCTGGGGTGGAACCCTCCATGCATGGTCAATGGTCAGGAGCTTTCATGTCATAACATCTGTGGTCTGTATCTCCTCCTTTGGCCTCCTTATTATTCCTGCAGGGTCTGATCACTGGAAGGGCGTAGCTGTTTATTGCCTGCGACTTGTTCTTGCCATTGAGCTGCTTCTGAAGACTTCCTTGTTTTAGGTATTTGGCCGTAGCCGCTTTCCTACCTCTTCGAGGTTCCCATTTGCCTGTGGGATTCCCAGGTACTTGTAACTGTCCTCAATGTCTGCTGTCGTTCCTTCTGGGGGTGAGACCCTCTGTGGACCACCTTCCCTCTCTCAACTATTCTTCTCAAGCCCGAATGACATACCAATCTCAGCGCTGTAGGTCCTGATTAGGTTCTGTTTTAGTCCTGATTTATGGTTCTGTTTGGATCCAGGTTTAGTCCTAATTTTAATGTGGTGATTTAAAGTGTGTAGACATCGTTATATTACCATGGGCTCTTGCAATATTTTTCATTATATATATATTTTTTCAGTATCAATACGTGCTCATACTATATGAGTATTTAGTTTTAGTATTTTAGTCCAGCCACAAAGTCACTCTGCAGATCTAAGTGTGTAAAGAGAATTAAACAAAACTACAGTCAAGTGCTAATGAGTATTAAAAACATGCTGTAATGTACTAATGTTATTGTTATATTCCTCATTTATTATTTTGTATTAATAATTGCTGGCCATTTAATTCTCTATATCCCATTGATACAGGGATACAGACCACATAAAATGGCAGCTCCTTCTTACACAGAACTCTGCTCAAATAAAAGTTTGAGTGGGAGAAACCTGCAGGCTTTTCCTTTGATTATCCTCGACAGAAGACTCCTCAAAAGTGTTTCATTTATCTGATCCACTGATGGCTCAAAAATTAGTTTTTCAAGCGCTGAGGAAACAAGGGCTGTACAAAAGTTTCTGAACTCGTATAAAAGAAGACAGCGTTTTTAAATTGAAATCCTTTCAGATGTTGGCTCTCATGTTGATTTATGGAGACAAATGTACAGACAGTGGAAATTACATGGGGAGCGCGGATGCAGTGGTGTTCATTAGAGGCTGGAAGAGTGGTTATGTAAGAGATAAAATAATCACATCCTCTGCATGGTCCAAATGCTGCTCTAAGAATGGTCTTATTATAATGCCTCAGAGACACGGTGCATACTTCATACAAACCTAATTATCAAATTAGTGTCGTTTTCATACCTCTCGGAGTGCAATGTGAGTTTGAGCTGATTTTTTTTTTCGATTCAGAGGAGAGTGGACCAGCCAAAACGAACTAAAATTAAATAACATGACTCCATAAGAAAAACAATGTGGTGTATTAAAAAAAAAGTGCAAACTAAAACTAAGACAGAAATGAAATAGAAAATATTTGAAAGATGACTAGGTGTTTTCGGGGATCAGATTTATTTTGTGCACTGTAAACACACACCAAATATATCTGATTATTCTAGTATCTGATTGTACTGGTCGGGCTTTTATCACTTGCACTGGTTTATTCACAGTAAATGCATCTTCTTGCTTGCATCTTTTAACTTCACATCGCTTTTGTTTACCAGATGCGCACAAAAATGTCATCAAATTCGAAAAATCTAACCTGACTCGTTGTATGACTGATTCAAACCTTTGCTCCTGGCACTTCCCTCCTGCAATTCCCGTTCGAATCAGACTCCAAAAACCTCCAACATCACGCCCAAAAGACTCTTTTAAAGAAAATTCTGCGGATTTCCCTCTTGCCCTTTCAGTCTGTAAAAGGTGCTGTCGTGAGGAGGTTTTTTTTGACAACACCCAAAAGCTGCGCGCCTGGTCCTGGGAGATAGCGGTGACGTCCAGAAACCATCTCCGCCCTATCTCCCCGCGCCACACGCCTCTACAGCGACTCACACTCAGAGCGATGGCGCCATTGATGAGTTGTCGGGGGGTTCGCGTTTACACACAGGATGCCCAGGCTGGGTTTGGCCACACAGTCAGATTAAGGCGGGTCACGAGGAATAGAAAAATAAATACAAATACTAAAGTGAGGGCGAAGGAAAATTGAAAATTGCAGCGAATAAAAAAAAAAAACGAGAAGAAAATCGAGGTACGGCATGTGCGATGTGTGATAAGAGGATGCTTTTTGAATCGACCTGGCAGAGGATTGGATTGAACACCAAACGCTCGTGGAGGTGGTGCGATTTTCTATGGAAGAGGCAGGAATGGAGGGAAAAAAAAGAGTCCCGAAATGATTAAGTCTGTCCCGTGGATTGATTGGAGGGGCTATGGTTGACAGCACGCAATTATTATAAGCAAATGGCTCGGTATATACAAAATATCACAAGACGGCGGCGAACGGAAAAGTCTCTAAAATATGCAAGAAGACGGAAAGGCAAGTGTTTGTGGGCTGGAGCGTTATTACGGTCTGCTGACTCTGGAGATAAATGAAAGAACTGTCTCCCGAGATGACAAATAACAAAGGAGCTTACAATTTGAAGGCAACAAGACAATGTTCTAAAAGTTACATGTTTTGCGGAAATGTTTGGCATCTGTTTGGATGTATATGGGTTAGCTCAGAATACTGCAGTTTACACTATGATCATTATATATATTAATCCATACATCCTTACCAGCAGCAGGTCCAAACTGACTGGGAGTTCCTCTGAATTTCAAACAGATGCAAATATGATACTCTTTACAAACATTTAAAAATTAGGTTGGAATGAACCCTATTGGACCCCTGAGGGCCCGAGCCTGGTGGGTTCGAGTCTGGTGGGTCCGAGCCTGGTGGGTCCGAGCCTGGTGGGTCCGAGTCTGGTGGGTCCGAGTCTGGTGGGTCCGAGCCTGGTGGGTCCGAGCCTGGTGGGTCCGAGTCTGGTGGGTCCGAGCCTGGTGGGTCCGAGCCTGGTGGGTCCGAGTCTGGTGGGTCCGAGTCTGGTGGGTCCGAGTCTGGTGGGTCCGAGTCTGGTGGGTCCGAGTCTGGTGGGTCGTGTCGCTGCGATTAATCTCTGTTAAGGGCAATTCATGCTTCATATGAAGCATGAAGTTTGTCCATCTCGGGGCTGTAAGAACAAAGTGAGGTCGTTTGGTTTCACAGTCTTTGTTGGCGTTATTCGACAGGTCAGCCCATCAACTCGGCTCTGATTGGCTAAACGATGTCAACTGAGCTGTCTGTGATAATAATCTCCAAAGAAACAGCGTGGAAAAAGTTGTCGGGGATCACGGGGGGTGGAGTCTAAATGCCAGAACGAAACAAATGTTCTTCTCACATCCTCAGGAACATGAACAAACTTCTTGTTTCTTATGAAGCATGAATTAGCCTTTAAACATGTGACTAACATAACAGAAAAGCTCCATCGTGACTGGATCAACATATTCCCATTCCTTAATTGCTTAACTTTTACAAGCGTAAAAGCCCTGATAGCATGTAGCGCTAGCCTGTGCTAACCAGTATGACTGTGGTGACTTTACCACACTAGAGCCTCATATTGATCCCGTGAACCATCACAGGCTGTGAGCTCTTGCAATTTAAATTCCTCCAGTGTGGCAACCAAAATACATATATCTTGATGATGAATCGTGCAGCGCTCACCCGGCTCTGCCCTGGGGCCAACTGTCAGAGACATGGCGGCCAATCTGCGCCAACCACCTCTTGGACCATCACCAGAGCTCTTCCACCTACAACTGTCATCCTAAGCCTGATTTAACTACAACAAAGCTGAAAGATACATATTTTTAAATGCATACACGCACACACACACGCACACACAAACACACACACACACACACATACACGTACGCACGCACACACACACACACACACACACACGCACACACACACACACACACACACACGGTTCATCTCAGATCCAGTCAGACTTCACCTCAGCAGACGGAGGCTCCATCATTCTGGCATCTCCAGCCTGTCCAATAAAACTGCTCATCTTTTTACTTTTTTATTTTTTTCTCAAAGGGTTATTGTTACTACAGCCTCTGAATGATTGTTTTGGTTTGACTTTTTAAAATTCCAGAAAGTAATTCATAAACAGAAAACATGTTAAGTTGCCGTTCATAAACGTTGTCTTTATTGATAACTGGGGTGCGTTTTGGGGAAAGCCCGGGCTCATACGCAGGGATGGCATCCATCCGACTTCGGAGGGTACATCCCTATTAGTTCGGAATTTGACCGATAGTCTTAGTCGTGTTAAGTGACCATCTAGGGATGAGCCCTGGGCGCAGAGCAGCAGTTTAAGACCTGCTTCCGAAGAGTGCACACGCTTTTTTGCTCGCTCCGCTTGCTATCGCTGCTTTCCTTATTTATTTTGCTTTTTAATCAGTTTTTGTCTTCCAAACATTTTTGCTTTAGACTTTTTCAAGTAAACCAAGGATTTTAAGAACATTTTTCCAGTTTTAACGACATATCTGACGCCAGCGACATGTCCGTGAGAAGAAGGGAGAAAGACTGTGAACGCTGTCGGAAATATCAACAAGAAATTAATGAGCTGAAAACACGGATATTTGTTTTGGAATCTGAAAAAGTTCTTCACGATACCATTCCTGTGTCAACCGACGGTAAGAAGAGCACACTTTTTACAAGAAAAACTGCTACTTTCAACCTAAACCGCAGTGACTCTGTGTCGTTTCCAAAACTGTCTAAAAAACAGAAAGACCAGGCTGTTTCTTGGAACAAACTTGGAGCAAAGCCTAAACGATACAAAGATAACGTGAAGTCACCTAAAAATACAGCTCACCAACAGATTTTTACCACTTTCAGAGATGGAATTAAATGAAAAAAGGAAAGATGACGTGGCCAAAATACAGCGAGGAGGATCTGTGCCACAAGCCAAGGTCACGGAGATTGTTTTAGTTGGGGACGGCGCGATAAGTCACGTGACGCATGAAAAGATAAACACACATTCTTTTCCAAGCGCCACTGTTTCTGAGATAACGTCACTCCTTCCAAATATTATGGCTAAGCATGGAGGAGCTAAACAGCTGATTGTGCACGTGGGTGCAGTGGACATGCGGCGGGAACAGACTGAAGTTTTGAAAAAAGACTTCTTGAAGTTATTCGACGTGCTTAATAAAATGGAAATCAAAACATTCATAAGTGGACCTCTTCCAAACATCGACAGGAGGATAAACAAGTTTAGCCGGCTTCTTCAGCTGAACACATGGCTGTCCAAAGAGTGTTCCCCGAGAGGACTACACTATATTGAGAACTTCTATCTGTTTAAGAGAAATGGCCCCCACCTATGCAGAGGTGGAGTGAGGGTGCTGACAGAGAACCTGCTCCACGCTCTGAGGCATTGGACTGGGCCTGGACAGGGTCCTGAGCAGATAGTTAGAGAAGAGAGGAATGAGAGAAGAATTCCTGCTCCATCAGCCAGAGACCGAGCCAATGTTTCAACATCAAAAGCACCACAACCTCAGCCTCCACCAAAGGATTCAGCTCCAGCTGCTCCACATTCACCTCCACCGCCTCCAGCAAAGGAACAATCTTCAAAGGCCTTGGACCCATCTGTGACAAGCCCAACAACATCCCTGTCATCGCCCCTGCCTTCACACCAGCCCTGGGTTCCCCCTGCAACATCTACTCCCACTAAAGATTCATCATTCTCCTTCTCATCTCCACTCTCGCCCATGGGCCTTCCCAGCCATTTTGAAAGTCTGATCAAATCAGGCATTAAGATGGCTCCACTCACGCCCAATATAGCAAGGGCTATGCCGACTACACCAACAAAAGCCCCACCACCCATCCCCCCTCGCCTCTCACCTGGTCCCAAACTCTCCTTGGCTACAAAAGCCCCACCACCCATCCAACCTCGCCTTTCACCTGGTATCTCCCATAGCTAGGATGCACTGGGTCTCAGCGTTGCCGGGACTTATTGTCACATTAAAAATCAAACCAACCCGGGGCCCTATGTAAAAAGAGCCCCCCCTAGTGTTATTTCTGTAGTCACATCATCACACAGATGGAAAAACAAAATGCGAGTCAGGCCCAATCTGAGAAATGTGATTCATATTCCCTGTGAAAAGATAAAGCCCAGTCTCACTGAAACTAGTCTGAAACTTGCTGTGCTAAATGTCAGATCCTTATGTAACAAATCTCTCTTAATTAATAATTGTATTTCTTCTTATAATCTTGATTTTATGTTTTGAACTGAAACATGGCTTGACAAAAACACAGGAAATGTAGTTCTGATAGAATCTGCTCCACCCAACTTTAAGTTTGAATCTGAAACACGAGAAAACAAAAAAGGGGGTGGAGTCTGTGCTGTCTTTAGAGATGAAATAATTACCCGCAGGTTGTCTTTTGGGGTGTTTTCATCATTTGAGTATGTATCCTTTAAAATGGAGCTAAAACGGTCTCCATCCATTCTCTTCATTGTTTTATACAAGCCTCCCCAGCACTGCCAAAGTTTTATTGATGATTTTACTGAGATGCTCTCAGTCATATGCACAGACTTTGATGGTTTGGTCATTACAGGTGATTTCAATGTGCTTGTTGATAATATTTGTGACAGAAACGCTAAAGAGCTTGATGCTGTCCTTGAAACCTTCAGTCTTACTCAGCATGTGAGAGGCCCCACCCACAGCAAAGGACACACTCTAGATCTCATAATTACAAAGGGGGTAAATATTTCAAATGTCAATGTGGTCGATGCTGCTCTGTCTGATCATTTCTGTGTCTTCTTTGACCTGTCTGTTTCTCCCAAACCTCCGGTTGGTCCTGCAGTTGTTCAGAGGAGACACATAGGTGATGGCACAGGTGCACTGTTTATGGAAATGATAAACTTTGAAAATGTCTCATGTTCTAATGTAAATGATTTGTTGAACTCTGTTACATCTAGTGTTTTGAATGTTCTGGACACCATCGCCCCTATAAAGGCTAAAATGGTTAAAAATAAGCAGAAGGCGCCGTGGAGAAATGATGATTCGGTCAGGGCACAGAAAAGGGAGTGCCGCAGGGCCGAACGGAAATGGCGCAAGTCAAAGCTCCAGGTTCGAAAAGAGATTTACAAAGAAAAGCTGAACATGTACAACCTAATCTTATGTAGAACTAGGGAAAGATATTTTTCTGAAATAATTGGAAGCTGCAGTAACAACTCGCGTGTCCTGTTTGCCACAGTAAACAGATTAACAAACCCTCCAGCTCAGCTGCCGTTAGAACTCATTTCCACATCCAAGTGTAATGAGTTTGCATTATTCTTTAATGACAAAGTTCAGGGCATTAAAAATGCTATAAATCCCACAATTCAAAAAATTACCCTAAAACCACCAAGACACTTAGAGCTAACTCACTTTGCACCAGTAACTGACAAATCTGTCCATGAGATCATCACCAGTCTGAGTTCATCTACATGCTGCCTTGATGTGTTATCCACCAAATTTCTAAAGTCTGTGCTGAACAGTTTGTTAGCACCACTCACTCACATAGTTAACATGTCGCTTCATTCTGGAACATTCCCAATGTCTTTGAAAACTGCGGTCATAAAGCCTCTCCTAAAGAAGAGCAGTCTTGATGCCGCAGTACTGAGTCATTACCGGCCCATCTCTAATCTGCCATTTTGGGGCAAAGTCCTTGAAAAGGTTGTTTACCAACAGCTCACAGATTTCCTCTTAATAAACAACTCATTTGATGTTTTTCAGTCAGGTTTTAGACCTCATCACAGCACTGAGACTGCTCTTGTCAAGGTGACAAATGACATCCGCCTGAACACTGACACGGGCAAAGCCTCAGTCTTAATTCTGTTAGATCTGAGTCCTGCTTTTGACACTGTCGATCATGGGATCCTCTTACAGAGACTAGAGGACTGGGTGGGCATCACTGGCACTGCCCTAAACTGGTTAAGGTCCTATCTGGAAGACAGGACGTACTTTGTTGAAATTGGTAGCTGTGTCTCAGACCACATGACCCTGACCTGTGGAGTGCCCCAAGGGTCAGTCCTGGGTCCCCTTCTGTTCAACCTCTACATGCTGCCGTTGGGTCAGTTGATACGCAGTGAAAATGTGTCCTATCACAATTTTGCAGACGACACTCAGATCTATGTTTCACTATCGGCAGGTGACTATGGACCAGTAGATTCACTCTGTCACTGCATCCAACAGATCAGTGTGTGGATGCAAAACAACTTTCTCCAGCTGAACTCAGACAAGACTGAAATAATCGTTTTTGGCCCACAGAAACAAAGAGAAAGTGTTAGCGGTCACCTCCAGAGTCTCGCTCTAAAACCTACAAACCAAATTAGAAATCTGGGGGTAATAATGGACTCAGACTTGAACTTTAATAGCCACGTCAAATCAATAACATCAGCAGCTTTTTACCATCTAAAAAACATTGCCAAAATCAAAAATATAGTGTCAAAACCAGATTTAGAGAGACTTATCCACGCGTTTGTCTCCAGTAGATTAGACTACTGTAACGGCCTGCTCACTGGTCTCTCCAAACGAGCTGTAAAACAGCTGCAGTACATCCAGAACGCTGCTGCTCGAGTCCTGACTAGAACCAGGAAGTATGATCACATTAGTCCTGTTCTCAGGTCTCTGCACTGGCTCCCTGTGGCTCAGAGAATAGATTTTAAAGCAGCTCTGCTTGTGTACAAGTCTCTCCATGGCCTAGCACCAAAGTACATCTTGGATATGTTAGTGCCATATGAACCATCTCGGACTCTGAGGACCTCAGGGACCGGCCTCCCGCTGGTGCCAGAGTCAGGACTAAACATGGGGAATCTGCGTTTCAGTTTTATGCAGCTAAAATCTGGAACAGTCTTCCTGAAGATGTGAGACAGGCTTCTACTCTGACAATGTTCAAATCTAAGCTAAAAACTGTTTTGTTTAGCTGCGCATATGACTGAAAGGATTTTTTCTTTGCACTCTTCTCTTTTGTTTGTGATTTTATTAGTTTAGAAAATCAGTTGGATTGATAATTTTTAATTTAGTTAATTTTATTGTAGTTAATTTTTATCGTTGCACTCTTCTCTTTTGTTTGTGATTTTATTAGTTTAGAAAATCAGTTGGATTGATAATTTTTTATTTAGTTAATTTTATTGTATTTCTGTAATTTCTTTGTGATTTGAATGCATTTTTTCCTGCTGTGTGAAGCACTTTGAATTGCCTTGTGTATGAAATGTGCTCTACAAATAAACTTGCCTTGCCTTTCCTTGCCTAAGACGCTCCTCTGTCGCTGAACTCTCGCCCGTTCTGTTACATGTGAAGTGTTCAGATTCAAGACAGATAGAGACTGTGTGTGTCCCTCGTGTCCCTCGTACAAATAATGCCAAAAAGTCACATCTCAGAAAAAATGTTTCAGGCGTCAGACCAAATAACTTAAGGAAAATAACAATCACAAATGACACAAATATACAAATGAATAAACACGTAAAATGTGGACTGCTAAACATTAGAGCAATTTCCTCCAAATCGCTCTTAGTTAATGAATTAATTAGTGACTATAACATAGATCTTCTAGCTCTAACTGAAACGTGGCTTCAACAAGACGACTACGTCAGACTAAATGAGTCCACCCCACCCACCCATGTTAACTTTCAGACCGCCAGGAGCACAGGCCGAGGTGGTGGTGTGGCAGTGATCTCACACTCAAGCCTACTCATGAGCCCTAAAACTAACAATGCATTTCACTCATTTGAAAGCCTTATGCTGTCAATCACATATCCAAATATGAAAAACCAAAAAGGAGTTTTGTTCATAGTTATCTACCGACCTCCTGGTCCCTACTCAGAGTTTTCTGACTTTATATCAAACTTAGTGTTAGCCTGGGATAAAATAGTTATAGCTGGAGACTTTAATATCCACGTGAACATGAGTGATGACGCTCTCAGTAATGCCTTCAGCGCCTTGTTAGACAGCATTGGTTTCACTCAGAATGTAAATAAACCGACTCACACTCACAAGAACACTCTGGATCTTGTCCTAACGTATGGAACAGAGATTAGTGACCTCATTGTCCTCCCTCAAACCCCTATATTGTCAGATCATTTCCTAATTACCTTTCAGTTTATTCTTAAAGATCATCCAGTCCCACAAAATAAAGTTATAATGAAAAGGACAATATCTGAAAAATCTATCTCAAAATTCAAAAAAATAATGGAGTCAATATTCAGTGACATGTCATGTGATCCTGCTGAGAACAGCTTTAGTCCCAGTTTAAGTGATCAATTTGTCGACTTGACCATGAATTCTCTGAAGTCTGCTCTTGACGTTGTAGCGCCGTTAAAACAGAAGGTCATTAGGCCAAAGCGCGCCTCCCCATGGTACAACCAAGAACTGCGTTCACATAAACAAAGAGTTAGAAAGTTAGAGGGATTATTTCGTCGCTCTCACACCGAAGAATCCCTAAAAGCATGGAAAAGTTGCCTGCTGTCCTATAAGCAGGCTCTGCGTAAGGCCCAAACCAGATATTATTCAAATCTAATAGAAGTCAACAAAAGTAACACTAAATTCCTTTTCAGCACTGTAGCTAGGCTAACAAACTGTCACAGTGCAGTAGAGCCCTCAATCCCAGCTACACTTAGCTCTGATGATTTCCTCCTATTTTTTAACAATAAAATAAAAACAATCAGAGATAAATTAGATGAAATTACCCCCACTATTAGCCCTGAACTAGCCCAAGCTGTAAATCTAACGTCCCATATAAATCCACCTGTAAACTTAGAAAGGTTCACAGCTGTTGATCAAGCAGAGATAACTTCAGCCATTATGTCCTCTAAAAGCTCAACTTGTGTCCTAGACCCCATTCCAAGCAGACTCCTCAAAGACATTCTCCCCCTAATTATAGACCCTATTCTTAATATAATAAATACTTCACTCGAAAGTGGCTATGTTCCACAGTTCTTCAAACATGCAGTCATTAAACCTCTTCTGAAAAAGCCTAATCTAGATCCCGACCTATTGGTAAACTACAGACCTATTTCAAATCTTCCCTTCGTCTCTAAAATCCTTGAAAAAGTTGTAGTAAAACAGCTTTGTCGCCACCTGCAGGATAATAACTTATTTGAAGTTTTCCAGTCAGGGTTCAGAGCCCACCACAGCACTGAAACTGCACTAGTTAAAGTCACAAATGATTTGTTATTAGCTGCTGACGATGGACTGGTCTCAATCCTGGTTCTGTTGGACCTCAGCGCAGCGTTTGACACCATTGACCACAACATTCTACTGCAGAGGTTAGAATGTGATGTAGGTGTTGGAGGAACAGCCCTCAGCTGGTTTAAATCCTATCTATCTGATAGGTACCAATTTGTTAATGTAAACCAGAGCTCCTCACCTTGCTCTAAAGTAATGTTACGGTGTGCCACAGGGTTCGGTACTCAGTCCAATTCGGTTTACTCTTTATATGCTGCCATTAGGCAACATTATCAGAAAGCATGGCATTAACTTCCACTGCTATGCAGACGACACTCAGCTGTATTTATCAATGAAATGAGCGATCAAGTAGACAGACTTAGTACTTGTGTGAAGGAGATAAAAACCTGGATGACACTTAACTACCTGCTTCTTAACCCTGAAAAAAACGAGGTCATTGTGCTTGGCCCTAAGCATCTACGAGATGCTCTATCTGAGCAGATGGTCACACTGGACAATGTTAGTGTAGCCTCCATTTCTACTGTAAGAAACCTTGGAGTCTTATTTGACCAGGAGCTCTCATTTAAAGCTCATATAAATCAAGCTTGTAAAACAGCCTATTTCCATTTGCGCAACATAGCCAAAATCAGAAGAATCCTGCCTAAAAGTGATGCCGAAAAACTTATCCATGCATTTGTAACGACTAGATTAGACTACTGTAACTCCCTGCTTGCAGCGTGTCCTAAAAGCTCCATAAAAAGCTTTCAACTGGTTCAAAATGCAGCAGCAAGATTACTAACAGGAACAAAAAGATGAGAGCACATTACGCCAGTGCTGAAGTCTCTTCACTGGCTCCTGTCGAGTTTAGAATCAAATTTAAAATTCTACTCTTGACCTACAAAGCCATAAATGACATGGCCCCATCCTACCTCAAAGATGCTATAGAACCATATCATCCAAACAGAGCTCTTCGCTCTCAGAATGCCGGCCTTCTGGTGGTGCCAAGAGTCTCTAAAAGTACTGTAGGAGGTAGAGCGTTTAGCTACCAAGCTCCTGTGTTATGGAATCAGCTCCCGACCCATGTTAAATATGCTGACACAGTCTCTTCATTTAAGTCCAGGCTTAAAACGTTCCTCTTCGAAATCGCTTATGGTCAGACTAGTTAGGAACAGAAACATAAACCCACAGCTTTAGCTACGCTACTCTAGGAGTAATTATGCTGGGGGAAGTATGACAGCTTGAGCACTATCCTCTTCTTCTGACTACTTATGCTATCAAACAATATTTATTTTTTGATTCCACTTGCAAACTGTTCACCGCCTTCTTTTTCTTTCTTTCACTCCTGAGGACCTGTGGACCCAGATACCCCTCCCCTGGTGAAGTGGTCCCTGCCCTGTGTGGACGGTCCCTCATCTGCCTGAGGAGTGGGTCCAGCTTGCCCCCGACGGTCCCTCATCTGCCTGAGGAGTGGGTCCAGCTCGCCTCCGACGGTCCCTCATCTGCCTGAAGAGTGGGTCCAGCTCGACTCCGACGGTCCCTCATCTGCCTGAAGAGTGGGTCCAGTTCGCCTCAGTCGGTCCCTCATCTGCCTGAAGAGTGGGTCCAGTTCGCCTCAGTCGGTCCCTCATCTGCCTGAAGAGTGGGTCCAGTTCGCCTCAGTCGGTCCCTCATCTGCCTGAAGAGGGGGTCCAGTTCGCCTCAGTCGGTCCCTCATCTGCCTGAAGAGTGGGTCCAGCTCCAGTTTCCCTCGTGTCCGTCTGTCCGTCTGTGAGAGTCGGATCTCTCCTTCACTGGAACTCCTCCAGGTTTCTACGCTTTTTTCCCAAAGAGTTTTTTTTTGTAGTTTTTCCTGGCCGAGAAGGAGAGTCTAAGGACAGAGGACCCTGGGACATCGTCCCTCGCCACCACAGACATTGTCTGACTCCCTCGCCATCACAGACATTGTCTGACTTCATCGCCACCACAGACATTGTTGATTCATTTCTCCCTGTGGCCCTCAGAGGCAACTGTTGTTGTGATTTTGGGCCTTACAAAAATAAATTGATTTCATTTGATTTGATTTGAAATGGATTGTTTTCTTTGATCAACAAAACAATGCAATAAAACTAGCTGTTCATTAGCATGTGGAGAATGTATTTCACTTAACATTGTATAAAACAAACATATTTAATACTTTTGAAGTTATATATTTGTATTTAGAATGTTTTGATTCTACAACACAAATGGTGCTTGACCGTCTGTGGGTTAAAGTAGAGTCAAAAACAATTCACGTGTGTCGATTATCGGGCACGTGGCACCGGGCGGGACCTCTTTGTTTACCATCAAACTAGCCTCTTTGTTCACCATCAGTCCTTTAACGGGCTGTCAGCCTCCTATTGTCCCTGGCTCCCTCTCTCCCTCTCTGTGTAACTGATTAGCATCCGAATACCCTGGGCCACCAACCGTAGCCCCAACACCATCCACATCCCCAACACCAACCGCATCCCCAACACCAACCGCATCTCCAACACCAACCGCATCTCCAACACCAACCGCATCCCCAACACCAACCGTATCCCCAACACAAACCGCATCCCCAACACCAGCCGCATCCCCAACACCAACCGCATCCCCAACACCATCCACATCCCCAACACAAACCGCATCCCCAACACCAACCGCATCTCAAACACCATCCACATCCCCAACACCAACCGCATCCCCAACACCATCCACATCCCCAACACAAACCGCATCCCCAACACCAACAGCAGCCCCAACACCATCCAAATCCCCAACACCAACCGCATCCCCAACACCAACCGCATCCCCAACACCAACCGCATCTCCAACACCCCAGCACCAACCGCATCCCCAACACCAACCGCATCCCAAACACAAACCGCATCCCCAACACAAACCGCATCCCCAACACAAACCGCATCCCCAACACCAACCGCATCCCCAAACACCAACCGCATCCCCAACACCAACCGCATCTCCAACACCAACCACATCCCCAACACAAACCGCATCCCCAACACCAACCGCATCCCCAACACCAACCGCATCCCCAACACCAACCGCATCCCCAACACCATCCACATCCCCAACACCAACCGCATCCCCAACACCAACCGCATCCCCATCACCAATCGCATCCCCAACACCAACCGCATCCCCAACACCATCCACATCCCCAACACAAACCGCATCCCCAAGACCAACCGCATCTCCAACACCAACCGCATCCCCAACACCAACCACATCCCCAACACCAACCGCATCCCCAGCACCAACCGCATCCCCATCACCAATCGCATCCCCAACACCAACCGCATCCCCAACACCAACCGCATCCCCAACACCATCCACATCCCCAACACAAACCGCATCCCCAAGACCAACCGCATCTCCAACACCAACCGCATCCCCAACACCATCCACATCCCCAACACCAACCGCATCTCCAACACCAATCGCATCCCCAACACCAACCGCATCCCCAACACCAACCGCATCCCCAACACACCAGCACCAACCGCATGCCCAACACCAACCACATCCCCAACACCAACCGCATCCCCAACACCAACCACATCCCCAACACCAACCACATCCTCAACACCAACCATATCCCCAACACCAACCGTATCCCCAGCACCAACCGCCTCCAACCGCGTGCCCAACACCAACCGCATCCCCAACACCAACCGCATCCCCAGCACCAACCGCATCCCCAACACCAACCGCATCCCCAACACAAACCGCATCCCCAGCACCAACCGCATCCCCAACACCAACCGCATCCCCAACAAAAAACGCATCTCCAACACCAACCGCATCCCCAACACCAACCGCATCCCCAACACCATCCACATCCCCAACACAAACCGCATCCCCAACACCAACCGCATCCCCAACACCAACCGCATCCCCAACACCAACCGCAATTGTACTGTTGTTGTGCTGTTAATACAGAAAATGTTATAAAAAGAAAAAATGGGGGATTTCCAATTCATAGATGCAGATGAACCCTTCATATTAAGACAAGGTGAGAATTGTGTGATCGTCATTGCCGTATTTTCCGGAGTTTAAGTCGCACCAGCCAAAAAAATGCACAATAGAGAAGAAAAAAACATGTATAAGTTGCACTGGAGTATAAGTCTCATTTTTGGGGAAATGTATTTGATCAAATCCAAGACCAAGAACAGACATTTTATCTTGAAATGCAATTTAAAATAATAACAGATTATAGAACATGGTGAATAGGTGTACGTATGCTAACGCTAACACCTTCAGCTACATGACGCACAGACAGAACGGTGGTAAGTGTCTGGTATGTTAACGTAACATATTAACAGTTATTCAGATAACTATAGCATAAAGAACATGCTAACAAGACAGGAAAATATGGCAAATATATCGGGAGTGCAAGGTGCAAGCTGCCGCATACACAGAGCCACACCAGATTTATTTGAGTCCACTATGGGCAAAATCCATCAGATAAGCGGCTGAAGAAATGCCAGCGTGCCCAAAGCTACGGAGCGGTGATGTGAATTTAAAATACTGCGCCGCGATTGGGTCCCGTCCTCTGAGGCCGGTGCTTTGGCTCGCTTCAAGAGCTATCATGTTGTGCCCAATGGAGGGGAAATAATGCCTTTACTTCCACCTCCTGTCCCGGTCGAGGCACGCAGCGTTGTCTGTCCGCGGTCCTGGGAGGCTCCGGGCGAATCCACTGGAATACTTTTGTTTACATATTCAAGTAAAGTTATTTTTATCACACAAGACTGTCTGTTTAGTTTTCATCATGAGCTAACTTCTGAAAGCAAAAGCAAAATCGCTGAAAGTTGGACAGTTCTGCTAATCGAAAGATGTCATTGATCCAGTCTTTTGCTAATGCATAAGGCTCCTCCAAGACACCAGTTATAAAATTGTAAAATGTTGTTAATAGGCACAAGGACTGAAAAAAAGTTCTATAATCAAATCACATTCCTATTAAAAACATTGGCATCCGTCTCAGCTTTATTGACTTTGCCAGTTCTGCGGATTTGTAAATGTTTGCCAGCATCTTGTTACAGAAACTAAGACTGTGTACATGGAATTCTTACTAATTCATACTTAAAGTGGAACTACGGAGAGAACACAAACTTCCATAAACTTCCGTGCTCACTCTGTGTCTCTGTCAGTACAAATCTCTATCTTGAATCTTCGGCCTTGTCTCTGAAAGCCCCATATCTACATCAACATTTAATAGATCACAAAGGCAATGCTGAAAGTCACAATCATAGCATTTTTGGACTTAACTGTGACTAAACCTGAAGACCAGGGCTAAACTAGGACTAAAACCGGATCAAATCAAGTAGAAAAGCACTCTCAATCCTGATCTAGTCTTGGTTTAGTCCACGGTTTGGCTTCGAACACACCCTTAGTTAAAGCCGAAGGATGGACCAAACAGTTGGAACAGGCTTTCACGAAGTATGCCGGGTTCTATTTGTGAGATGGAACGTAAAATTAAAAACAGCAATTGAAGTGGTTTGGATTTTCCCGCAGCTAAATCGTCTAAAAGAGCAGCGGTGACAGCTGGCGTCGCGTAAACAGGACAAAACATCCACAACCACCAGCACAACGCGTATCTCATCCGCATAATCGCGTCCTCGTCAGAAGCCATTTGCATGTTTCATCTCTTGCGGTAAGAGATGAAAATGTGGTAATTACAGTGTTAATGATCAGGTGCGTGGCGTGCGTCTGATCCCGGTAATCGTCCATCAGAGCCCCATCGCGGCCTCCGTAATGTCACTTTATAATGCCATCCGCTGACGGATCCACTTCAGCTCAGACTCGCTCATGTTCCAGCCGGGGAAAGGTCAGAACGTGCCCTTTAGCGCCGCGTTCAGACCCACAAATCTCAGCTCCGGGGCAGGCGCAGAGAGGCGGCGAGGCCTGGGGGAGGACGGGGAGGACGGGGGGGACGGGGGAGGATGGAACGCTCCAGGTTTTAGGGTAAGATTGTTTGAAAAGGTCTTGGGTATTGAATCCGACTTGAATTTGTTTTTCTTGTATCAAACTCAAATGCATTTTTTGTCTTGAATGTTGACATTTGGAGTGCTCTATTGCTCACTGGCTTTCACAACAGTAGAACTAAGAGCATCACTCATGTCCTCCGTTATGTATTTTTTGAAATGTGCTCTACAAATAAACTTGCCTTGCCTTGCCTATTTTTGTATATCTAATAGAAATGTGGACGGAGGATGATTCTGTACTGGTAGTAATGGTAAATTAGGACTGAATTACTTTAAATTGATTTCAATATGTATATTTTTAAACAGGAAGCACCATTGTTGTCTGCAAGTAATGGCCTGAATGATTCATAATATTAGATTAAACTAAAAAGTGAATTATCACAATATAAAAGTAAATTAAAGGGTGCGTTCACTTCTTTGGTCCAGATTTTAGCCCGGTTTAGTTTGGATGTAGATTTGATTTTGGTAAGTCTTGGTTTGGTCTTGATCTTGTCCATGTTCAGTCCCGGGTTTAGCCCTAACTTCGTTCTGGTTTTAATGTTGTGTGTTCAACTGTGAAGTCTCGTCTTCGGATCTATTTCATTCTATTTATTTATTTATTGTCATTTTATGGTTTTGCTTTTATTTTATTTGACTGTTTTTACAGTTTTAGAACTAAGCTCTAAGATGAAGCACTTGAATATTTTGTTGTGTTATATAAATAAAGTGGATTTGGATAAAACTAGAAAACTAGAAAGTGTTTTTTTTTTTCACGAAACAGTGGACCATTAAAAAAAGTCTACAATAATTATCAATAGCCAATGCAACAGTGCCACATAACCTAAAATTAATGACTAGCCTGTGCATAGCAGTAATAACTACGGTTATACAGATCATTAAGTTCTACTCCAGATCTACCACTCCAGACGAGACCCCAGGTGTAGGTTGTGCAAAGAGGCTGGCCCTGAGTCCATCCTGCACATAACTGCAGGGTGTAAGACGCAGGGACAGCATACACGGATCGCCATAACCAGGTGGGTGGCATTGTGTACAGGAATATCTGTGCGAAGTATAGACTGGAGACCCCAAGGACAAAGTGGGAAACACCTCCAAAGGTGGAGAACGACAAGAACAATGAGTCAAGATCCTCTGGGACTTCCAGATTCAGACTGACAGAATGGTAATGGCGAACCAACCGGACACTGCGGTGGTGGATAAACTGCAGAGGAAAGCTGTGTGGTCGACGTGGCAACACCAAGTGATGGCAACATCAGGAAAAAGGAACATGAGAAATTTTAACAAAGGCAAGGGTTCAGAAGAGAGCTTGAGAAGGTGTGGATGGTGAAGGCAAAAGTGGTGCCCATGGTCTTTGGACCTGTGGCTACAGCCGATCCCTGAAAAAACATATCAGTCCAAAAAAGTGCAGCGCTAGGAACAGCAAAGATACTGCGCAGAACCCTCAACCTCCCGGTCTCTGGTAGAGGACCAGCGCTTGGAAGAATGACCCATTATAATATATCTGAATGTTTCCCCCACAGAGGAACACGGCTGAGTGATCCCGTCTCTCATGTCATATATCCACATCATCTTGACTTCTCCACTTGTGCTCCTGCCCGTAACACTTCATTTTACTGCCTGTTTGTGAACTCGCCTTTGTAGAGTCAAGCAGGCAGATTCATTACCATAGGCCCCCTCTAAAGCAGACATGGCACTCAAACGGGGGACGTACCGTTAGCGGCAGTGGCAGCGGCCTATAATGTGCGGCGGGCTTGTAAGTATAAGTGGATTTTTACTCTGCTGTTTATTGGAGAGCCTGTTGTTTTGGATGCACTCCATAGAGGATACAAATTGTATTATTCACGGCAGGCAGGCTGGTAATGGCAAGGATGAATGATGGCGCCTATTTCTCCACTGACAGAGAAGGTCGCAGGAGGCGCGCTACGCAATTACACCCAAGTTTGTGTTTGATCGGGAAGGAGTCGCGCAGGTGAAGTGTGAGCCAAGCGCCCCGGGTCTGAAGCAATGCAGTGTAAAGCGATAGAGGCCCCGCGCTGTACGCACGGAGGGATTTAAACGGGCCGAGTGAGACCGGCTAAATGAATTCGCTTTCGCCGACTTGTACTTTGAACTCGCATCTTTTGAGACGTCTCGTTTTATTTATTTGCTTTCTAACCTTGTTGGACCCTTGAGGGAGTCGATGTGGATTCTAGAAACAAGTTGACATTGAAAAGAATATAATCAAGATTAGTCTGTCCTCTGTTTTGTTTTGAGCTCATGGGTTCTTGTTAAAAAGTACAAAGGGAAACGCTGGCTTGACCTTAGCACTTACCTGTGATTGAGCCGCTCAGCAGGACGATGACAGCCCTTTATATGTGATGAGCCCTTTTGTCGTTTGGTCCACGGGCCATAGGTTGGGACACCCCTGCAATAAACTGTAGTAATTAGAAATGAATAATGAAACACAACGTTTACTAATGGAATGTCACTCAAAACTATATGATGTTATTGCTTGTTCCAGGATTTCTAAGATACACACGACCGTCCTGCAAAAGAAGCACTTTAGTTTGCTTGACACTTCTCACCGTCAATGTTTTTCTACTCATTACATCCAAGTCCAATCATGGCTCAGGGCCTACAAAGATCAATATAATTAACTCAAATAATTAGATGCAGCATGATGCCAGTAGAATGTTCTTGGGCGCGAGACAAGGCACTTTCTTGGATTTATGTGGACAGATGCACATGCTCGTATGAAAGATTCTAGACGTGGAAAAAATGTGTTGCAACGTTGAATTTAACTACGATAAGATATTCCTTTAACTGATGTAAATAGAGTGTTTATTTTACCATTATTATTAGTATTATTTGGTCTTATGCTAGCTGTTTTTATTTAGTTTTATCTTTATTTATTTCCCCCTCCATTCCTTATTAAGAAATGAGAGGTTTTGTCTATAGGAGTTTTTGTTTATAAGAGTTCTTCTATTAAGAGTGTTTTAATTAATAAAACTATCAAAATAAAAAGGGGGTTTGGGTCTTCCTTTTTGGAAAAATGACTTTATTTCAGCTTAAATCAGAGCATCGCTACACTGGTGTGACCCAGGAAAGTGTAAAGTGAATCATATGGAGGAAGTTATGAATCCCTGGGTTAAATCTGTGCTTACAACATGGAAGGAGCTGATCGAAACATACAAACTAAACAGAGATGTTAAAATCTTAAACTTGCTGAGATTCAAGGTCTAGACAAAAGGTATACACTTTTAGATAATCACATGAAAAGCTTTGATATTTTTTAAAGAAATAGGACTTTTATATTTATATACAAATAAGAAATTAAACAAAGGGACGACTGTAATGCTCTGACTGAAATTTATATTAAGCTTTTCCATGGGAATATCAAAATGATTGAATCTGGACTTCTACTCTACTAAATGCATAAAAAAACAAATGGGAACGAGACAGTAACCTTGTTTTGACAGATGAAGAGTGGGAAAGTGTGTTTAAATCCCGTATTTGGAGGCAATTTTGTTGGAAAAATGTGTCAGGTTTATTCATAACGCCACGTCAAAGTGTCCATTATTCACAAGGGAATGCTAAATGTTGTAGAAACTGTGGCAGTCAGGAGGCAAACCACTATCACTAAATACAAAATAAAAAGAAAATGTCACCAACTCTAATATGCTTTAACTTATAATCCTCCAAAAGTCAAAAATTGATGATTGAGTGTTGTTTTACAAATAATATCCCAGCTCTAATATGATGCGCGAGTGTCAATGCACTGTCCTGGTTGGATTCCAGTTTAGTCCTGATTTAGACTTGGTTTGGTCATGTTCCAGTCCTGGTTTATTGTCAGATTTATTCCAGTTTTAGTTCAGGGTTTAGTAAACTGATATAGAAAAGGTTTAAACGTCAGTCATTTGGACAAAATCAAGACGATTTCCATCAAAGTAATGTTCATTTTAATGGAAATTGATTGGGCCGCAGCATTTACATCATGGGCTCGGATTGGTCCGGCCCAAAAAGAAGAGTTATTACTGAAAGCTGCCCTTGTTTACTAGTCTGATAGTGTCACTCTTATAGCTTGGGTCATTACGGCCTGTTTTGAAGTCTGACCGTCTCTCCTTCACAGCTGTCAAGTCTCTCATTTGACTGGTTTGAGTTCTGCTAAAGGTCGTATAAGGCTATTGTAGACTGATGGTAGGTTGTATATCACTGTTCTTCTTCTGTTTCTGTTTGGTCTAATAAACATTGATGTGGCGCGTGTGCAAGTTCAACCTGGCAACGTACTATATCTGCATCAAGATCAATATTCAGTCTTTACATTTTAACAAACTTTTCACAGAACTGTACGACCACTCCCACAAAACCCCGCACGGCTCCTTGGACTTCTTGGCCCATAAATCCGCCATCCACTAAGTCTCCCGTGTCATATTTCATTTGCAGCACTTTCAGCAAAGCCGCTCTCCTAATTGATTTGGCTTAATCTGATGCCTCCACTGCATACGTTTGATCCAATTGGGCTGCCAAAGAAGGACAGTGTCGCTGCGAGTTGGAATAATTCGCCCCCACTGATCATTAGCGTCAAGGTGGCAGCTCCACTTAGACCTCTCTGTCACTTCCCATCTCGCCTTGTGCAAACCTACCAGCCTTTTGAAATCTCTGCCATGGTAAACTCATTTAACCTTAATGCCCAGATGTCCAGATGCCCAAAACGATAAAAAAAAGATCCCCAGACTTTGCTTTGCCATATGGTATTTGTTTTCCTTACAAATATGTCGACGTCCCCCCCCCCCCCCCCCTCCGACCACCTTCAATTCCCCTTTTGGATATGACAAAGTAAATTGCATTTTAATATTTCTGGAGGGCATTGTTGTTGTTGTTTTATTCAAATCCGCGGTGGAGAGAGACAGAGAACAAGGGCGAGGAGATAAGCGGTGACAGTGGAGGTCAGGTGCGCCTTCTGCTGCTGCCGTTGCGGGTCGTTTCTCCGAGTTGAGCCCCGGACCACCCCCTTAAGATAATCCATTCACACAGACACCACATTTGTCTCGACTTTAATCCTGGCGCTGACCTTACGCCGAAAAAGTCAAGTTTGCCGTGACTTAGAATGTGCCGTGCAGAATTGCATATGCTCCTGAAGCAACAAAACGGCAAACTACCTCAAAACTCTTTTTCACACAGATTTCAAGTGTATCGTCACGTGCGTCGACCAAAACGACTCGGCCTGAAGCCCCTGAAGACGCATGACCCTGATTGTCTGGATAAAAGGGAAATGACTTGAGACATCCTTCATATACTCTAACGCCACATTTTTAGCCACTAAAATCCAGCTGCAAATACATAATGTCAAAAATAATACATCATTTTGGTCAATATTGAGGAAATGTGACAGTTTTCCTGTGTTAATCTTTTGTAACTGGTTCATCTTCATTCATGCCACTACAGCATCCGTCAAAATGCATTTCTTGTATCTTTTATGTCGCAGACGCATCAAATATTATGTGCTGGTTTACTTTTAACGCAGTATAATCTTATGACAGGCTTGTGGTTGATGACCCAAAGCTGTGATGGAGATAAGGCTTAACACACTCAAATATTAAGTACTTGATTCTTAACAAAATGATCTATTCTTAACAAAATGGTGTACTAATCAATACAGTAGATATTTTACCTCACAATCCATCAATATGGGGTTCTCCTATGCAACTATAACATAAATTGACCTCATTTTGATTTCATTTTAACGGCTGGATCGATGGATGATCTGCCTCGCGGTCTGACTAGGGTAAATTGAAGAAGTCCATTACACTCCTTCACCTGCTGCATTTGACGTTAAACCACTTTTAAAGCCTTCTGGGAGCCCACAGTGCAGAGGCAGGGAATCAGTGGTGCAGTTTGTGAAGTTGTGACAATAAAACATTGTTTGGTTCTAAACTGGTGCGAGACAGCTGGCCTTGTGTCATGGGACATAAAGGCGGCCTGTTAAAGTCACTGTGGATTTAAGGGTTTGTCCACAAGAGCTTTAAGAGCCCGGAGTGTGGCTGCTAGACTTCTTCAATAGGTCTCCATGGTTTTGTATAATCCACAAAACATTCATTGAGTTTGAGCCATGTGCTGAACAGGAGTATACAGTGTTTTACAGACGTCTTCTGTAATTCTCCATAAAAGTCAGACTGGATTTGTATAGGAAATGTCTGTTTGTCAGGAAAGACGTTCCATCTTTGAACATGGAAGTCTACGGTATAATGTACACCTCCATCCTCAGGCCTAAACCAAAACAAAGGAAACAATATGGGACATTATGCTAAATATGACTCAGGTGACATATTAGGTAGGTCAATAGACCTAACTAATATCAGATACTCCTGACAACAACATTGTTAACATTATGCTGTAATAGGGTGTGTTCAGTCAGGTCTGAGTGTAGTGGTTTGTAGTGGTGTGTGTGCACTTCCTGCAGTTGTGTATCATCATTGCAATAGGCACATGCAATATCCGCCTGTGGTTTGACTATTTTTTCACAAATTATTAACATGAATGTTCAAACAAATAGGTCTAATCCCTCCAATTTATTCTACACATATTATATTCACACTGGGCACTCCTCTAAATTCTTGATCTTAAATTTCAAGAAAAAATCCTGCATTTGCTTCATTTTAATAAATAATAGTTATGGGTAAATATGGAGTCAAAACCTGTATATCATTAAAAAGCAATCCAATCCATGATGTTGATCCAGCCTTTGCACAGCCTCTGCGAGTAGTGCATCCCATTTAGTTATGTTACAGCCTTAATCCAAATAGATTACAGTCATTATTTGCCTCAGAATTCTACAAATGTACAATGTACATAAGTATTCACAGCGTTTGCTCAATACTTTGTTGAAGCATCTTTGGCACTAATTACAGCCTCGCTTGGCAAACCTATTTCTAGGCAGCTTCTCCCAATCTTCTTTGCAGAAGCTCTCACGCTCCATCACGGTGGAAGGTGAGCGTCGAGTCACAGCCATTTTCAGATCAGAGTTGTTCAGTTGGGATCAAGTCTGGCCTTCGGGCCACTCAAGGACATGTGGCCTGGTTAGTGGAGTGCTGCAGAGATGGTTGTTCTTCTGGAAGGTTCTCTTCTCACCACAGAGACACGCTGGAGATCTGTCAGACTGACCGTGAGGTTCTTGGTCACCTCCCTGACTGAGGCCCTTCTCCCCCGATTGCTTAGTTTGGACGGGCCCAGCTCAAGGAAGAGTCTTTGTGGTTTCCAAAGTTTTCTATTCACAGATGATGGAGACTGTGCTCATAGGAACCTTCAATCCTGTCTCAGAGGTCTACAGACAATTCTTTGGACTAACTGTGGGACCTTCTAGAGACAAGTGTGTGCTTTCCAAATCATCAACTGAACTTACCTCACGTGGACTCATCAGTGGAAAAAGGATGACCTGAACTCATGACAAACGCTGTGTATACTTACAGTGCATCCGGCTGTAACAGAACAAAATGTGGAGAAAGTGAATACGTTCCGGATTCCACCATTTACTGTGCTCAGTCAAACTGCAAAACACAACACACTTTGGATCATGCTCCAGCGCACTGATGCTGAAATCTGACCACAAAACAACATAAACCCACAACATCAAATCAAATCAAATCAATTTATTTTTGTAAGGCCCAAAATCACAACAACAGTTGCCTCTGAGGGCCACAGGGAGAAATGAATCAACAATGTCTGTGGTGGCGATGAAGTCAGACAATGTCTGTGGTGGCGATGAAGTCAGACAATGTCTGTGGTGGCGAGGGACGATGTCCCAGGGTCCTCTGTCCTTTGACTCTCCTTCTCGGCCAGGAAAAACTACAAAAAAAACCTCTTTGGGAAAAAAGCGTAGAAACCTGGAGGAGTTCCAGTGAAGGAGAGATCCGACTCTCACAGACGGACAGACGGACACAAGGAGACTGGAGCTGGACCCACTCTTCAGGCAGAAGAGGGACCGTCTGAGTCGAGCTGGACCCACTCTTCAGGCAGAAGAGGGACCGTCTGAGTCGAGCTGGACCCACTCTTCAGGCAGAAGAGGGACCGTCTGAGTCGAGCTGGACCCACTCTTCAGGCAGAAGAGGGACCGTCTGAGTCGAGCTGGACCCACTCTTCAGGCAGAAGAGGGACCGTCGGAGGCGAGCTGGACCCACTCTTCAGGCAGAAGAGGGACCGTCGGAGGCGAGCTGGACCCACTCTTCAGGCAGATGAGGGACCGACTGAGGCGAACTGGAGCCACTCTTCAGGCAGATGAGGGACCGTCCACACAGGGCAGGGACCACTTCACCAGGGGAGGGGCATCTGGGTCCACAGGTCCTCAGGAGTGAGAGAAAGAAAAGAAGGCGGTGAACAGTTTGCAAGTGGAATCAAAAAATAAATATTGTTTGATAGCATAAGTAGTCAGAAGAAGAAGAGGATAGTGCTCAAGCTGTCATACTTCCCCCAGCACAGTTACTCCTAGGGCAGCATAGCTGAAGCTGTGGGTTTATCTTTCTGTTCCTAACTACTCTGACCATAAGCGATTTCGAAGAGGAACGTTTTAAGCCTGGACTTAAATGAAGAGACTGTGTCAGCATATTTAACATGGGTCGGGAGCTGATTCCATAACACAGGAGCTTGGTAGCTAAACGCTCTACCTCCTACAGTACTTTTAGAGACTCTTGGCACCACCAGAAGGCCAGCATTCTGAGAGCGAAGAGCTCTGTTTGGATGATATGGTTCTATAGCATCTTTGAGGTAGGATGGGGCCATGTCATTTATGGCTTTGTAGGTCAAGAGTAGAATTTTGAATTTGATTCTAGACTCGACAGGAGCCAGTGAAGAGACTTCAGCACTGGCGTAATGTGCTCTCTTCTTTTTGTTCCTGTTAGTAATCTTGCTGCTGCATTTTGAACCAGTTGAAAGCTTTTTATGGAGCTTTTAGGACACGCTGCAAGCAGGGAGTTACAGTAGTCTAATCTAGTCGTTACAAATGCATGGATAAGTTTTTCGGCATCACTTTTAGGCAGAATTATTCTGATTTTGGCTCTTGTTGCGCAAATGGAAATAGGCTGTTTTACAAGCTTGATTTATATGAGCTTTAAATGAGAGCTCCTGGTCAAATAAGACTCCAAGGTTTCTTACAGTAGAACTGGAGGCTACACTGGCATTGTCCAGTGTGACTATCTGCTCAGATAGAGCGTCTCGTAGATGCTTAGGGCCAAGCACAATGACCTCGGTTTTTTCAGGGTTAAGAAGCAGGTAGTTAAGTGTCAGCCAGGTTTTTATCTCCTTCACACAAGTACTAAGTCTGTCTACTTGATCGCTCTGATCAGGTTTCATTGATAAATACAGCTGAGTGTCGTCTGCATAGCAGTGGAAGTTAATGCCATGCTTTCTGATAATGTTGCCTAATGGCAGCATATAAAGAGTAAACAGAATTGGACCGAGTACCGAACCCTGTGGCACACCGTAAATTACTTTAGAGCTTGGTGAGGAGCTCTGGTTTACATTAACAAATTGGAACCTATCAGATAGATAGGATTTAAACCAGCTGAGGGCTGTTCCTCCAATACCTACATCACATTCTAACCTCTGCAGTAGAATGTTGTGGTCAATGGTGTCAAACGCTGCGCTGAGGTCCAACAGGACCAGGATTGAGACCAGTCCATCGTCAGCGGCTAATAACAAATCATTTGTGACTTTAACTAGTGCAGTTTCAGTGCTGTGGTGGGCTCTGAACCCTGACTGGAAAACTTCAAATAAGTTATTGTCCTGCAGGTGGCGACAAAGCTGTTTTACTACAACTTTTTCAAGGATTTTAGAGACGAAGGGAAGATTTGAAATAGGTCTGTAGTTTACCAATAGGTCGGGATCTAGATTAGGCTTTTTCAGAAGAGGTTTAATGACTGCATGTTTGAAGAACTGTGGAACATAGCCACTTTCGAGTGAAGTATTTATTATATTAAGAATAGGGTCTATAATTAGGGGAAGAATGTCTTTGAGGAGTCTGCTTGGAATGGGGTCTAGGACACAAGTTGAGCTTTTAGAGGACATAATGGCTGAAGTTATCTCTGCTTGATCAACAGCTGTGAACCTTTCTAAGTTTACAGGTGGATTTATATGGGACGTTAGATTTACAG
>NW_027315945.1:35024722-35139722 GCF_026437365.1 Eucyclogobius newberryi | reverse complement strand
GTGTCCAAACCTATTTACTCCAGTTTTGTTCATGGTGCACCACTTAAGAATTTGTCTATAGGCTCCAGCCACTTGTAGAGCTGGAAGATGATAATTACAAGAAATAAATGGTATCACATGATGCTGATTACAGGATCATATTTAATCATATAGATCATCAATGGTTATATTTAAGTCACATTGTGATGCATTGTTACTCATTTTTTCAAAGATCCACCATAGACAATAACACATGTAGTTACAATGTGCATGTGTAGTTGCACTTTAGCTTGCAATTTCACAAAATGTTAAAATAGAAAATATTGTGATCCTGTTATAGCAAAAACGTATCAGCAGTTGTATTTATCAAATTTAAATTCAAAAGTAGAAATCCAAAAGTGCTTACATTAACATGGACTAGAGGTAAGCTAGCTTTAGTTTATTTTCCATCCTCTGCCAATGGATCACCTGACTTGTCGAAAGTAACGAAATATTTCCAATTGATAAACTGTTTTTAGTTCTTACCATGAGATAACATATGGTAAGAACCTAAAACGTATCTATTGAAAACTACTCGAGAGTATCTTTGTTTTCAAATGAACTATACAAATAACGCATAATATGTGTCCTTAAAGCAGAACTGAGTAACTGGCGATAGAGCTCCCCCTGCAGCTCCTTTGTGAAAATACATCAGGAAATAGACATAAAAGGGTTTTTTTTATCACATAAACGTATATGGACACTTCAAACGCCCCGAAAATACATATTTAACCTACACAGCGACTTCGAAAGATGTTCAATGAGGAGAAAATGTGACTTAGTTCTGTTTTAACCCGTAACAAAGGATCAACTGTACGTGCGAGGGGTTCTGCAGAGACCTCACCCTGCACACGCTCCACACGAAGAGGTATCTGGTTCGATCCATCACAGATAAGAACGGGCCGGACCTGTGGATCTGCAGAAAGAGGAAATGTACAGGCCTCAGCAGCAGACAGTAATATCCTGTTCAGAGGAGCAGCGGAAAGAGAGGACAGAGGGGGAAAACTCCTGCCGTCACCGGAGCCATTTAGGTCGTGCTCAAAAATACTATTCATTTGTGTCCTTTGCCCATTCATTTGAGGGGATCCAATTAATTCTCGACTCGTCAGGCCGATGCCACAGATTGGCAGCTTCAGTCGGGGCAGCTTCCTGCAGTTTCCTACAAACAAGAAAAGGACGTGAAGGATTAATGCAATGCAAAGCAGCTTGGCGTTTACGCAAAATCTACTTTTAAGAGCTTTTAAACATAATTATAATAGTTTTCCTTTCCCACTTTCCCACTCAAACCTGTATTTACATGTTTGAGTTCTTCCTACATTCAAGATGCCGTTCATATACCCGATATACGTGCACAATGCTCCGTTCTTACCTTGTGGTCAGCTTTTCTTTTCTTAAACTTTGATACACAATCCCCTGAGATTAAATTTGCAATTCAAAATGACCAAAATATAAAGTAAATATACATGAGTGTCATAGATTACAACTGAATATTCCAGTATTTTCTGCACTATAAGGCACACTTAAAAGGCTTTAATTTTCTCAAAAAACGACTGTGTGCCTTATACTGCGGAAAATAAGATATAGACAAATGTTTAATGTCAAAAAACCTGATATTGAGTTCATGGAAAATATGTATTTTCCACGGTGGAAATTGTTTTAATGGTTGAAATAAAACTACTTTTGTCAAACTGATGCTCGCTAAATGTCATTTCATTGTTCAGACACATGTCGGCGAGTAATGAGTACTCGCGGTTGACTTGTTCTCACCGTGCAAAACTGAACGGCAGACTTGATAACTTGATGGTCTACGGTTCAGGCAGGACCCATCGCTCGCCGCCGGAAGAGCTGCAGAGGGAGCCACAAAACCACACGCCATTTAATTATGTTCCTGAAATAGCACAACACTCTCTGCCTCTGATGGAGCTGATGTTGTTGTGAGGTGAAGTGCTCCCCAGACACTGTCCACCCCACAGCCTCCTGGCTCTGCGCGTGGGCGGGTCCCGTAGCGCGGTGCTAGTCCCGGCGGAGGGAGTAAGACGCTAGAGTGGGCAAAGGTCGTTTAGGAGTGACCTTAAAGCTGTTTAAAATGAAAGCATGGCATCACTGCTATGACTATGAAAGTGTTATTATCACTTTTTTTTCTAGTAACGCACTATTTTAACGTGTTGCAATGTTTGTCGTTTCATTGCAGTTATCAGCCCCAGTGACGTTGTACTTTTTCCCAGCCATAACTGTGTACACTCCATAGAAGTGACTTGTAAAATAAGTACGTGTTTTGGTCAGTTTGCTCTCTCAACACATCTGCTTTCATGTGGAAACAACAATCCGTCCAAACTGCTGCCAAAGATAATCATTTCGTTGAATCCACTTGCATCCAAAGAACCACCTGAGACATCATGAGACAAAATGCTTTTTCTCATCATAAAGAATACAATGGAATGTACTGAAGGATTTGTTGATATCTAATTCTAAGCTTGATTTATTGAATTAAAACAAACACTGTCAGTCAGTGGGGGTGCACTATGGGGTGCACGGTGGCAAAGGCGGTTAGCGCTCTTGCCTCCCAAGAAGGAGATCATGGGTTCGATTCCTGGACCAGACCAACATCACCTGATCTCTCCTGGAGTCTGCATGTTCTCTCCGTGTTACCGTGGGTTCTCTCCGGGTTCTCCGGCTCCTCCCACCGTCCAAACACATGCATGTGTTAGGTAAGATTGGTGACTCTAAATTGGCCCTAGTGAATGAATGTGAGAGTGAACTGTCTGTAATGTCTATGTCTCTGTGTTGGCCCTGCAACAAGTTGGCCACTGTCCAGGGTGTACCCCGCCTAAGGCCCGAAGTCACTGGGATAGGCTCCAGTCACCCGCAAACCCAAAAGGATGGATGGACTGTCAGTCAGATCTAGTTTACTCAAAAATCCCCTTTGTGATTTTTCTGTAACCAATATATATCAACAAAATGAACCAAAAAATGTAATGTGTTCAGTTTTGGCCGCTGTTAAGGTTAAGGTCAGATACAAGGCGTCAAAACGTGTCACACCTAAAAAGTTGTAATGATTTGTGCGTTAAAAGAAGCTGTTGACGCGCGAATTAGCAAAAGAGGCTTCAGATGCTTTTGAAAATCTGCAGCACACGCTCTGGTCGCTGTTCACTAGCAACGACCTCGCCCCAACAATGGAATATGAAAGAATCTTTATTGATAATAGTGATGATGGAGCGATGATGATGATGATGATGAGAGTTGGCTAGATAGAGACTCAGGATGGAGGCTTAGATTCAGAACCCCCCCTCCTTAGATGGTGATGGTTAATATGAAGATGATAGAGACATGGGGTGGGAGGGCGGGGTCGAGGGAGCAGAGACAGAAAGAAATGCTGTGATAGGCCTGTATATATAGGGCTTCTGGGTAATTAGAGGTGTGGTTAAAGAGTGGCGGTGTGGTCACTGGAGGAGTAAGAGGTTGAGGCGTGGTCCAGCTCCCGAACCTCAGATTAACATCGTCATCTACATTAATATTCACACTCCTGAAGCTGATTCCGTTTTTACTTGCGAAACAGAGACTTATTCGCGGCTGCAAAGGATCATCACACGCTCTTACTTTATCCTGGTGACCACATCAGAGTTCTGGAGACACGATCTTCTGCTCCTGAAACATGGACTATGTCAGTGGCACAGATGGTTAAGCCTGCCTTGTAGTGAGGAGATCCTCAGCTCAAAGCCCGCATCAAATACACATGTTTTTGTTTTATCCCCGCGCCGCACTGCACTCACCCAAAGGTATGAAAGCAGTCCACCATAGATGCAAGACAACCTCTGCTTTTTATGGATAAAATATGCCTCTATACGGATAATATTCTGGAGCCGCATCTAAACTTTATGGCGCGGATGGAATTGTGTGAATCCTCAGTGTACTGGACATGCAGACAAGGACTAAACACAGGCTCTTTTACTGATCCTGTGATGCTTTCTTCTGATGCTTATTCAACTTTCAAAACGTTGCACGGTCGTGTTCATTTCGTCTGTAGCTTTACACATAAACTGCTGTATATCCACATGAAAATATTACATGATGGAAAACTTTAATACATTTTTTTTACATTTATGTGAGTGAAATACAGGAAAAGTTTCAAAATTACATCTTCATTTTTACTTTTTTTATACATATATTTTTTCACTTGCAGGGTCTAACATTAAAATAAAGAAAGCAGTGCTGTAATTACAGGTAGAAATAATCTTAGTACATTTATGTTTATACGACATGATTGTACTACAAGCCTTTTTGCTGCCTTAATTGATTCTTTTGCTGGATACATTTTTGTAAACCTCCAAAAAAAGCACCAATCATTATAAGTTTTTGGTTTAAAACTCCACTGCCAAAATTGGTGTTGGTACAAACATGGTCACAGCTGCCAGGACCATCACTGCCAATCTGAGGCAATGGCCCCTCCAAACACGATTAACCTGCGATACACCCACCCTTAACGACTCTGAGGAAAATGAGGAATTATATTGGGGAAAATTAAGTCATGCTACAGTAAGCATTAGCCTAAAACCAGGACTGGGTGTCTGGTCCTGCTGGTGTAAGTGGGGACGTCCTCTGAACTTCTCTTCCACCACATTGTCACTACTCTCTTCTCCTTCCCCTCTCTCCTCCCTCTTTTCCCTCTGGGCCTGTGAAGTCGGCTACAAAGGTTAATGGTATTTTCCCCGCTGTAGACAGTGAGAGCCTGGTGGTCTTAGTAATTACATATGGTGCCTGCTGACACACGGTTACACAAAAACACTGTGGAAGCCCCTTCAAACACATCAAGCTTTTCCTACACACGGCGCGCCCACACGACAGAGTAAATGTAATAGAAGAGTTTCCCTATGGAGGCGTTTACAGCACTACGACGCAGCACTTGTTTTTATGTTTGAAAATGCATTCCAGTCACATACACTGTAACAATAGGGACTGTACAGATGTACTTTGGACCCAGTGCCAAAAGAAAGTGTGCCAAAGGGGCCACTTGGCAGAGAAAGGTTTGGCTTTGGTTTGGTGAACAGATGATATCATCAGGTATGACATGGCTCCATGGGTTTGTTTCTTTGTATTGACCTTTATCTAACCAGGAAAGTCCTTGTTGTAAATGCCTATTGTACGTGTTTTTAGTGGGAGGGGAAAGAGGAGCACCCGGAGGAAAGGAGCAGATAGAAAGACCCCACGACCCCGGGAGTCAAACCCAGGACTGTCTTGTTGTGAGGCGAGAGTGCTAAACACTGCACCACCATCTAGTAGTTATGGGATAAACCTGCTGTGGAGTTATGGGTTAGATCTATATGGTAGATCTCTATGGTGGATCACTATGGTGGATCACTATGGTGGATCACTATGGTAATCACTATGGTAGATCTCTATAGTAGATATCTATGGTAGATCTCTATGGTGGATCACTATGGTAGATCTCTATAGTAGATCTCTATGGTAATCACTATGGAAGATCTCTATAGTAGATCTCTATGGTGGCTCACCATGGTAATCTCTATGGTAGATCTCTATGGGGGATCCCTATGGTAATCACTATGGTAAATCTTTATATTAGGACTTATCCTAATATAAAGATGATGCTCTTGTCAGGGTTGATCTAACTGGATCACATAAACTCATCCAGGATAAAGGTATAAGTTTGTTCAGCTTCATAGCACAGACCCTGGTCTAAAGAGCCTTGGATGGACAGCTCTTCGAGACCATCGCACAAGAACTGCACTAGGTCTAATCCCAAACTAAACCAGGTCGAAAGCAACTCTGATATTCACAACTGAAACCCAAGAACACCCCAAAAGAGCTACAGTCCAACATCAAAGGTCACGTTCACCAAACAAATTGAGGGCTTAAAGTCCCCCAGCTACAGCTTCTCCCTCACTTTTCCCAGTAATTTTCTTAGCTGACATTGTACCCAGCGCCTCTACAAGCGAGAGGTGGAGGCATCTTCTGCACATTTGGTTCGATTGGCAAAAGTATATTGTGAACGCAAACCAGACCAGCTCAGAGAAAAAGACAATGTAGCAGCCTGGTCCCCAATCCAACCCCAATCCAACCCTGATCCAACCCCAATCGAACCCTAATCCAACCCTAATCCAACCCCAATCCAACCCTAATCCAACCCCAATCCAACCCCAATCCAACCCTAATCCAACCCCAATCCAACCCCAATCCAACCCCGATCCAACCCAACTCCAACCCCGATCCAACCCCGATCCAACCCCAATCCAACCGAGTCCACTTAAGTTTGTATTGTGAATGCGACCTACGTCTAATACTGACTTATATCGTACATTAACATCACCTAAACTAATACAACAATGATACAAATATATATATAATAACTGTTATTATCCATTTGGCACCAGAAGATGATGAATTGTGACAACCACTAACAGACCTAAAAGTTCTTATCCAAAAACATGTCTGTAAAACCTTAAGGCAATACACACTGCAAAATTATCCTCACAATTTAGTTTGATTTGTGAACTGTTGCAGGGCACTACTTTAGCAAATCCCTGAACTCACCGCACTGGCTAACGCGCTGCTATCTCTGCTGTCGCGTATAGATTTCCTGTCATTGATGCTGGAGGTGCTCGCTGTAAATTGGCTGCTTGTCACTGATATGAGGCATTAGCCCGTGGGCCTAAAGAGACGCAGCTTTAGCACATTTTAATGCCGTTTTTTTTTTTTTTCCTTGGACCACACACAAAGCAGAGAGAACAGCTGCCCGGCCCCATGAGGACCATGAGGGAGCTGCCGAGATTTAAGAGCAGACGAAATGCTGGAGGAGTGTGAATCATTCGAGAACAAACTACACATAAATTCAGAGCGCACTGGAGTATAAAGGATAGAAGATTGAAGGCGCTTACACAGTGGATTTTTGGAAACGGTGTGGAGCTTTAGGTTGTGTTCACACTAGTAGATACACACCACATCAAAAAATGGAAGCTAATCTGGGACTAAAGCTTGATCAAACCATGATAAAAGCTGGACTAGAACCGGAATGAATCTACATTAGAATTAAAATTGGATAAAACAAGTACCAAAACAATATAAACGCAGCCATTTCTTGCATGAACTCTTGTTTTAGGTTGTTTAAACCTCTCTAACACATCCGAGCAGGGACTTTTTAACACCTTCTCCCCAGATCATTACGGCAAAGCTCCGAAGATCTCCTGCAGCGTTTTTAAGTTTGCAAAGAATTGTCAGACTCGAGCATTTCAGACGTTAAATCGAGCTTATTACAACTGCGTGGTTATTAGCATTCCCTGAGCATGCTGCTAACACTGTTAACTGAAACATTGTTTTAGGCATTATTTGTATATTACATTTTAAGTTCTATAAGCAAAAGGTACTGGAGAGCACGTTTAAAGAATATTAACAATAGAAATAATGTGTCCTTCAGCGCGATACGCCTGGATTTGAACGGCAGCTCGCTCGGTTCATCGGGATTATTGTCGTATGTGACGCACCGAACGCCTCGTCGTGGTTTGGTCTGTCCAGCGTTTGACCTTCTGCAACACTGGACGCTAATGAGATTTGTACTTTTCTAAAGCTAAAGACGTCTTTCGATTCTCTTGTCCATTGTGGATAGAGCTGAGAGCCGGATTGGCCCTCGAGGTGTTGGGAGCTACTGCGGAGCTGCGATACAGACGTCAGAGCCATTTCGCCAAACTAGTCACCAAGAAAGGGATTTTGAAAGTGGCTAACTGCTCTCAACTACTTTTTGGGAAGCGTTTCATTCGCATTTGGTCAGTGTTGGCTTTCTGAAACTGTACAAGTTGATTTTTTACTTTTGTAACCACTGTAATGGAACGATGGACAATTTCTGCACGTGCAAGAAGAGGTTACGATGTAATACAGAAACGGCAAGAAACTTTAAAACAATCAAAGTCTGTAAAGTTCTGTAACTTGTAAACAGTGTAGACTTTCTGTTACTTGTGCTCGCTGGTTCTCCAAAAGTTCTCCGGTCGCCTGTTCATACTGTTCACGTGAGACCGATTGATTGCGGCCTTCGTTACAGTTGTAGAAAGATAATTTGGAGAAATGACTTACCGAATGTAGCATGTAAACCAATGAAGATACGTATTAAAGTTCTGAAGGAGGATCAATCATTCGTCACAAAGGCGCCAGTCCAGCTGGCAGCCCGGTGCAACGCTCCGCTCTTTTTCACACTTATTGTGCTTTATCTTTTGTATTTTGTAAAATTTCTACTTTAGTTGTACGATCGGGACACGCGCTGGAATCGCTTTAATTGAACTTGTTTCGACTTTGTTCGGCTGGATTATTGAGCGTTTTTCGTTGTGTCGTCGTGATGTGCGCTAGCTCCGAGCTTGCCCCCCCGGCCCCACCGCGCCCCCCGGCCGCCGCCGCCGTGCGCGTTTATACAAAGGAGGAACTCATGAAACTGCGGAGAACCATCTTCTTACCCGGAGATCGTCACGTTATCCCGGCGGACATCCTAATTTTTCCCCTCCATCCCTTTTTGTGAAGTTTTGTCTATAGGAGTTTTTGTTTACAAGAGTTCTTCTATTAAGAGTGTTTTTTAAACTTCCTATAATCTGTTATCTTTCTTTTTGCTTTGTATCTACCTGCGTTGTATCAATGAAATTTCCCCATGTGGACAAAAAAGGATTATCTTATCTTAAAATCTAGAAGATCCAGAGACAGTTCTTAAACCTCCTCAGAACTCCCATCCTTCATCTTGTTGAAGGAACACCCAAAAACAAATACTTTTTTCAGGGGAACACGTGCAAGATAAAACTGTTACTACCTCCCTAGCTTTTATTAAGAGTGTTGGCTACGGTTTGGTTACGGCTCCTTCTCTTCCTCCTCCTCTTCCTCCTCCTCTTCCTCCTCCTCTTCCTCCTCCTCTTCCTCCTCCTCTTCCTCCGCTCGTGTGCGGAGTGACTCACTTAAAGTCAAACCAATGTGCCGTCTCACCGTGAGTAATGCTTCCAGCCCGGCCTCCTCGTAAAACTCCTCTGGCTCTTCCGCCGTATGAAAATGAAAACCTAATGTGGAATAATAAGCCGTATACCATAGACGAAAGATTAACATAAACGTACGGCTGTTCCTGACTATTCATAAGCCGCAGTTAAAGTGACGTATTTGTCGAGTCCCGTCGGAACAGATTTGCATCGAAAGCAAAGGAGGCGGACGTAATGCAGATTTGTACTTCTGCCTCACGTTTTGGGACCGTGGCGGCGGTGTGCGGTCAGGGCAATCACGTCGAGCGGTGATTGACCAATAACATCTGAAATTACCGTGTGTCACGACTATGGATGTGGCTATATCAAATTTGAGTGTGATACGATTATTGTGAGAAAAAACATCACGATTTAACGATTGATCACGATTATTCCAAAGAGTGAAATATTTCATTTTCCTTTATTCTCATGGTCAAACATGTACGGTCTTTTTCTGGACTGTATATTGACCAAAAATACTTAAATTTGCTTCTGAAATTGTTACGATTATTATTTTTTGTTTTTTTATGAATTTATTGTGATCTGAATATTCACGGTTATCAATTAACTGAATAATCTCATCCCAAGTCACAACTATAGCCAGCAGAAATATAGCCAAATACGTCCGTTTTCCCCTCTTGTAGTGTCCTTTAGTGGCCACTACAGGCCGTGAGCAGTACTGCAATAATTGTTGCCGGCACCTTTACGTTTGTCCATGTTGAATCTGAATGAATTGTTCCGAACCATCGACATTCAGTCCTGTTTCTGTTTTAATCGTGTCCTTTTTCCATAATTTCCATCAGGCACTAAATCTTCTTGACAGCTCGGCGTCAGCTACAGTTGAGTCACGTCCTAATCACCCCGTATTGTCACGTTCGGCACTCTTTCTCCGCTGCTCATTTGGGTGCGGATCACAGAGACATAATGGAGGCTAATGGTGGCGTTCAAGTGACTGAGCATCCGTGAGAATACTCAGAACCGTCTGCTGCCTTATCCTAATGGCATCAGTCTGAATCCGTTTAAACAAATGACTGGTTAGAGAAGGTGCCACTTTGGTCTGGACACGAGCTATATGCAACTGATAGATTTAATACTTTGTTAATTACAGGATTTTAGACTTTCTAGAATGACTCAAAGTATAAGACCAAAAAAAACTAAGGCTGTGCTTCTGGTCAGATTATGTCCGGTTGTGATTTGTGTTACTGTGGCACAAAAGTACAGAGCAGTGGAGCCTCAGATCCAGGACAATAAACATAACTCAAACATGCATGAATCATTCTAAATACAACTTTGAGAGGATTAATAATGAGATAAAAGCTCAACATACCTCTCCTTTATTTACTGTCTCTCCTCAACCTCTCCATCTTCTCTACCTTTTTTCAAACATTGCACGGCGGGTCCTAAGTACTTGCTCATCACATACATCCACTTCATATATATACGTTTATAGGAATGTGGCAATCAGAGCGGTTTAAGCAGGAAATAATACACTTAATAACATTTTAAAAAGACCAACAACCGCACCAAGGAGCAGAGGTTAAAGGGCGTATGACAGGTTTTTACGATTTTTTAATTTTGACTTTATTTGCTGTGTTTATACCTGTTGTACATTTAAATTATAGTTTTAAACCAAACAAGCAGGTATTTGTGGAGAAAACGTTGAAAAACCTGTAGAAAATGACAGGAAGTGACATCACACCAGGGACATTCCAGTCAAGTCAAGTTTAATGCGGAATTTACACAAATACAAAAAAAAGTTGCTTTCATATGTTTTATTTGTCAAATTAAAAAAAATAATACATTAGATGAGTTTTTGCCCCAATGTTTGCTGGGTAATTTGCTAGTGTGATGTCATCAATTACAAACAGGAAGTGAATTTATAAACCTAAAAAATGTGCTATTCTGGGATAACATTTACATTTTTGTTTTGTTTTTCAGAATATATTTATCTTGATTACATTTTAGTTAAATGAGTCATCCGACCTGTAAGGGGCACTTTAAGTCAAATTGATTGAAAGAAGCAGTAGATTAGAAAACGCATGGTATCAATTACTTTTCATGTGAAGTAGTTTCTTTAAAATGTTTATGTTGCTTTAAATACACACAACAAAGGAGTAGAATTCATAATGTTATCTTTCATGAGCACAAAGTACAGATAATACATTAACACAAAGTACAAATGACAGAGGTGCTTTTACTGTGTCTGGTGTGGCTATGACGACACACCAGAAAGTGCATCGACAAGCCACGCCATCGACCCCCGAACCCCTGACACGTCCAGCTCTTTAGCCTCAGCCCTGCGCCCGGGCAACACTTACATTACAGTGTGCGCTCCAACACATTCGTCACAACCTCTGGAAGCAGCGCCCGAGCATGTGGGGCGAGGTCAGGCGAGGTGACCGGCCCCTTATAGAGCGCCAACTGCACTCGGACGGCCAAACATAGAGGTGTTTTGTGCTCGTGTCACGGTTTGAAATTCAGCTGAGAAACAGTACTGTAGCCACGTTCTGAAGGTCCACTCTGCAAGTATTTGACACCGATTTGAGGAGGCACGGTATCGGGACTTTTACCATATTTTATGGAGTATAAGTTACACCAGCCAAAAATACATAACAGAGAAGAAAAAAACACATGAGTCACATTGGGGAAATGTACTCGATAAAATCCAAGACCAAGAATAGACATTTAATCTTGAAATGTAATTTAAAATAATAACAGATTAGAGAACATGGTGAAGAAGTGTAGATTCTTCTTCTGTGTCGCTTAGAGCCTTGAGCGCCCTCTTGCGCTCTAGGCTCAGTGTGAAAATAATCAACATGTGAAAAGCAGTTGCCTATGTGAAAATAACGAATAATATCACATATAAGTCGCTCTGGCGTATAAGTCGTATCCCGGCCAAAACTATAAAAAAAAGGTGCGACTTATAGTCTCTGAAAACGTCCTCCTCCGTGCGTGTGAGAGGAGAACTCACTGCAGCGGAACAGAGCGCGTGCACCGAGTGTTTCCAAAGGGTAAAGCTGTCAAAAGACGTCACCCAAAACAAACAAGTTCACATGTGAGGTATGTAAGTAACTAACTAACTAAAATATAAGCCATAAAAAGCCCTCTATGAAATAAAACACACGCCTTAGCCTCAGAGACACAATCAATGACGTGTGATTTTTGTTCACGAAACGATAAATGTACGGCATGCTCGTAGTCAAACGTGTGGATTGTATTGTTTCGAATCATTCATAAAAACGGCATGAACCTGTTTCTCTTGTTGCTGAAACAAAGAAGACATTAAAAACACAGAGTGCGTAAGTGTGTACTAGACTCAGCAGAGTCTCGTAGGAGCCGTGTGTTTCCCTCATCGCCACCAAAGCATCTCCACAGTCTGTTGCAGCAGGTGGTCCACAACTGGCAGCATCGACAATTAAAGTAGATCTCCTCGCTCTTCTTTTAGCTCCCTCGCTTCACGTTCTTTCTCTCTCTTCTTCTCTTATCTGGCTTCCTCTCTCTCTCCCCCCTTTGTCAAGCATTCGCCTTCTCATTCATCTTTCTCTCTCCTCTGCCTCTCTTCTCTTTCCATCTCCCACCCTTTCTCTAGCATACACGCTCTCCTGTCTTCTCTCTTTCTTTCTCTCACACCATTCTCTGCTTCCTCCTTTTCCTACACTTGCTCGTTCTCTCAGTGCATCCCTCTTTCTCTAGCTTTTGTCCCTCTCTTTCCCTCTCACTCACCTCTTTCTCTATCTGTCTTGATCTCTCTCTCCATCCCTCGTTCTTCTCCCTCTTCTCCTCCCCAACACCAGATGCGATACAGGAATTCATTAGCGTCCCTTGTTCCTCGTATCGTCCCCAGAAAGCCATTATCCGCCGTGAGTTGAGTTCGAAGAGGCGCTGAAAAAACGGCGATGTCGGACTGTGTTTGAGGCTCATAACGCGGGCTTGTTTTTGGCTTTAGAGCAGCTTTGTCACCGTTGTGTGTTTGGACAAGAAGGACTGAGGCCGAGTCACGGAGGCTGGTCTTGACATTTGGAGGCACAAAAGGTTCAAAAGTTTGTATTGTTTTGTAATGTGTTTGCAAAGTCTACAAATTCCTTGTGAGTGAAAAGCATCTTTCAAATCCACAAATGCAAGTGCTGCCTCTGCATGTACCGTACCGGAGTATAAGTCGCACCAGCCAAAAAAGGCATTTTCTAGGGAAATTGATTTGATAAAATCCAAGACCAAGAACAGACATTTAATCTTGAAATGCAGTCAATAAAATGCAATAATAACAGTTGAGAAAACATAGTGAATAGGTGTACGTATGCTAACGCTAACACCTTCAGCTACATGAGGCACAGACAGAACTGTGGTAAGTGTCTGGTATGTTAACGTAACATATGAACAGTTATTCAGATAACTATAGCATAAAGAACATGCTAACAAGTTTACCAAAGCATCAGTTTTACCCCAAATCACTAAATCCACTGAATTCTTCTTCCTCTGTGTCACTTCTAAACAACTCCACAAACTCCAGAGGAAGAGGAAGTGCAGATTCTTCTTCTGCATCGCTTAGAGCCTAGAGCGCCCTCTTGTGGTTGTCAGTGTGAAAATAACGAATAATATCACATATAAGTCGCTCTGGAGTATAAGTCGCACCCCAACCAAAACTATGAAAAAAGGTGCGACTTATAGTTCGGAAAATACGGTACATCCCAGTGCTGCCAGTTAGTTTTTTTGAGTGCTTCAGCTTTGGCTTCTGCCCAAACCACAATATTGCTGTGATTGGTCATCTAGTGCGTTGAGTCTAAATGTAGACGCAGGAGCGATACTCACAAATAAGTGGCAATTAATCTTGCTGCACAGGGTTAATCCACCCAGGTATAACTGTGATCTGAGGATGCTGCACTGTGGTCGCTCACTGCTACTGACAGGTTGCATTAGGGGTGGAAAAGTAAGATAAGATAAGATATTCCTTTATTGTCCCACATGGGGAAATGTCATTGATGCAACGCAGGTAGATACAGAGGCAGATACAGAAGAAAAGAACAGATCACTTATAGGAAGTTTGAAAAACACTCAGTAGAAGATCTCCTATAAACAAAAACTCCCATAGACAAAACCTCCCATTTCCCAACAAGGGATGGAGGGGAAAAATAATAAAGATAAAAATAAATAAATACATAAATACCATTGCATGTGATCATGACAGTAATTGCACATGAATATGTGTCACAATGGCACATGGATTGCACATGAATTTCACAGTAATTGCACATGAGTCACGACAGTAATTGCACATATGACGGAATTGCACATGGTTAGGTCAGTATTGCGAGTGTTCAGGACTAACAGTGTTTGTTATAAAGTTATTAAAAAAAAAAGTTATAAAAGTGTGCATGAAAAGTGTGCATGAAAATGCCGTACCTCTTATACCGGTAATCATTGCTGTTCAGAGTTTTACCAGCACCAGACCTGAAACTAAATGAACAGAAGTGTATAGAACATGTACATTTCACATAGTGCCCATGTGGTACCATCTGCTTGGACCATGGCTGTCCATCACCCACCACAACCAGCCAATCACACACCCGACATTGGAGAGACATCAAGACATCAGCAGCACCAGATGGAAAAGAAAAGAGTGTGTAAAAATACTCCGAGACAAACATGGTGCACAGTCGTCAGTGAGGTCCATCTGCGCTGTCACCGCGGGAGACCGGTGCACGCGGGACAGGTGCGGACAGGCGCTTAGAGGTGCCAATTGGATTCTGCATCAAGCAACACATGCAGTTTTAATCTATAAGCCAGGCGAGGTATAGGGTAAAAGAAGGAGGTGGAAACCCAGATAAATGAAATTAATGTTTAGTCATCGCTTTTGAAAGGTTTATTCATTATAGCAAACGTAGAAGTGAGTCGATGTAATCCCTCATGCTTCCCACATTGATCCACTGTAGAAAAAGTTTTCATGAGTTTCTGGTTGCTGTTTTAAATGTTTAATATGCCAAAGAGACCAAATCACAGCAGCCGATCCACTTCATACACTGGTGAACGAGGGATGTGGTCCAACCTAACTAAATAATAATAATACATTATTTGTATAAGGCGCATGCAAATGGTACACACAATATTGAACTCATGATCAGTGTCACTAAAACAGCACCTTAGATTAAAAAAAAACATACCAACAAGTTTCAAAGGTAGTCTGGGTGATGTTTCAAAATCAAGGCATTTCGTCCTCAGTCTGAATGTCAAAATCTAGCTTATCGGACCTTCAGATTGAAAATGACTAAACGTGGACATACACTAGTACTTGAATATACGAATATTTACTAAATTGAATGTACATTTCTGGTTGTATAAATAGAGTTGAAGCCTCGATGAACGTTTCCGATTCCGTTCTGCCCTTTCGTCTGCCCTTTCGTCTGCCTGTTCGTCTCCAGCTCGTCTGCCCTTTCGTCTGCCCTTTCGTCTGCCTGTTCGTCTCCAGCTCGTCTGCCCATTCGTCTGCCCGTTTGGCTGCCCGTTCGTCTGCCCGTTCATCTGACCTTTCGTCTGCCCTTTCGTCTGCCTGTTCGTCTCCAGCTCGTCTGCCCTTTCGTCTGCCCTTTCGTCTGCCTGTTCGTCTCCAGCTCGTCTGCCCATTCGTCTGCCCGTTTGGCTGCCAGTTCGTCTCCAGCTCATCTGTGTGTTCGACTGCCCGTACGTCTGCCCGGTCGTCTCCAGTTCGTCTGCCCGTCCAGCTCGTCTGCCCGTCCAGATCGTCTGCCCGTTCGTCTCAAGCTCGTCTGCCTGTCCAGCTCGTCTGCCTGTCCAGCTCGTCTGCCTGTCCAGCTTGTCTGCCTGTCCAGCTCGTCTGCCCGTCCAGCATGTTCGTCTCCGTTCGTCTCCAGCTCGTCTGCCCGTCCAGATCGTCTGCCCGTTCGTCTCCAGCTCGTCTGCCCGTCCAGATCGTCTGCCCGTTCGTCTCCAGCTCGTCTGCCTGTCCAGCTCGTCTGCCCGTCTAGCATGTTCGTCTCCATCGTCTCCAGATCGTCTGCCCGTTTGTCTCCAGCTCGTCTGCCTGTCCAGCTCGTCTGCCCGTCCAGCATGTTCGTCTCCGTTCGTCTCCAGCTCGTCTGCCTGTTCGTCTCCAGCTCGTCTGCCCATTCGTCTGCCCGTTTGGCTGCCCGTTCGTCTGCCCGTTCGTCTGCCCTTTCGTCTGCCCGTTCGTCTGCCCGTTCGTCTGCCCTTTCGTCTGCCCTTTCGTCTGCCCGTTCGTCTGCCCGTTCGTCTGCCCGTTCGTCTGCCCTTTCGTCTGCCCTTTCGTCTGCCTGTTCGTCTCCAGCTCGTCTGCCCTTTCGTCTGCCCTTTCGTCTGCCTGTTCGTCTCCAGCTCGTCTGCCCATTCGTCTGCCCGTTTGGCTGCCCGTTCGTCTGCCCGTTCGTCTGCCCTTTCGTCTGCCCGTTCGTCTGCCCGTTCGTCTGCCCTTTCGTCTGCCCTTTCGTCTGCCCGTTCGTCTGCCCGTTCGTCTGCCCGTTCGTCTGCCCTTTCGTCTGCCCGTTCGTCTGCCCTTTCGTCTGCCCTTTCGTCTGCCTGTTCGTCTCCAGCTCGTCTGCCCATTCGTCTGCCCGTTTGGCTGCCAGTTCGTCTCCAGCTCATCTGTGTGTTCGACTGCCCGTACGTCTGCCCGGTCGTCTCCAGTTCATCTGCCCGTCCAGCTCGTCTGCCCGTCCAGATCGTCTGCCCGTTCGTCTCAAGCTCGTCTGCCTGTCCAGCTCGTCTGCCTGTCCAGCTCGTCTGCCTGTCCAGCTTGTCTGCCTGTCCAGCTCGTCTGCCCGTCCAGCATGTTCGTCTCCGTTCGTCTCCAGCTCGTCTGCCCGTCCAGATCGTCTGCCCGTTCATCTCCAGCTCGTCTGCCCGTCCAGATCGTCTGCCCGTTCATCTCCAGCTCGTCTGCCCGTCCAGATCGTCTGCCCGTTCGTCTCCAGCTCGTCTGCCTGTCCAGCTCGTCTGCCCGTCTAGCATGTTCGTCTCCATCGTCTCCAGATCGTCTGCCCGTTTGTCTCCAGCTCGTCTGCCTGTCCAGCTCGTCTGCCCGTCCAGCATGTTCGTCTCCGTTCGTCTCCAGCTCGTCTGCCTGTTCGTCTTCAGCTCGTCTGCCCATTCGTCTGCCCGTTTGGCTGCCCGTTCGTCTGCCCGTTCGTCTGCCCTTTCGTCTGCCCTTTCGTCTGCCTGTTCGTCTCCAGCTCGTCTGCCCATTCGTCTGCCCGTTTGGCTGCCCGTTCGTCTGCCCGTTCGTCTGCCCTTTCGTCTGCCCGTTCGTCTGCCCGTTCGTCTGCCCTTTCGTCTGCCCTTTCGTCTGCCCGTTCGTCTGCCCGTTCGTCTGCCCGTTCGTCTGCCCTTTCGTCTGCCCTTTCGTCTGCCTGTTCGTCTCCAGCTCGTCTGCCCTTTCGTCTGCCCTTTCGTCTGCCTGTTCGTCTCCAGCTCGTCTGCCCATTCGTCTGCCCGTTTGGCTGCCCGTTCGTCTGCCTGTTCGTCTGCCCTTTCGCCTGCCCTTTCGTCTGCCTGTTCGTCTCCAGCTCGTCTGCCCTTTCGTCTGCCCTTTCGTCTGCCTGTTCGTCTCCAGCTCGTCTGCCCATTCGTCTGCCCGTTTGGCTGCCCGTTCGTCTGCCCGTTCGTCTGCCCTTTCGTCTGCCCGTTCGTCTGCCCGTTCGTCTGCCCTTTCGTCTGCCCTTTCGTCTGCCCGTTCGTCTGCCCGTTCGTCTGCCCGTTCGTCTGCCCTTTCGTCTGCCCGTTCGTCTGCCCTTTCGTCTGCCCTTTCGTCTGCCTGTTCGTCTCCAGCTCGTCTGCCCATTCGTCTGCCCGTTTGGCTGCCAGTTCGTCTCCAGCTCATCTATGTGTTCGACTGCCCGTACGTCTGCCCGGTCGTCTCCAGTTCGTCTGCCCGTCCAGCTCGTCTGCCCGTCCAGATCGTCTGCCCGTTCATCTCCAGCTCGTCTGCCCGTCCAGATCGTCTGCCCGTTCGTCTCCAGCTCGTCTGCCTGTCCAGCTCGTCTGCCCGTCTAGCATGTTCGTCTCCATCGTCTCCAGATCGTCTGCCCGTTTGTCTCCAGCTCGTCTGCCTGTCCAGCTCGTCTGCCCGTCCAGCATGTTCGTCTCCGTTCGTCTCCAGCTCGTCTGCCTGTTCGTCTTCAGCTCGTCTGCCCATTCGTCTGCCCGTTTGGCTGCCCGTTCGTCTGCCCGTTCGTCTGCCCTTTCGTCTGCCCTTTCGTCTGCCTGTTCGTCTCCAGCTCGTCTGCCCTTTCGTCTGCCCTTTCGTCTGCCTGTTCGTCTCCAGCTCGTCTGCCCATTCGTCTGCCCGTTTGGCTGCCCGTTCGTCTGCCCGTTCGTCTGCCCTTTCGTCTGCCCGTTCGTCTGCCCGTTCGTCTGCCCTTTCGTCTGCCCTTTCGTCTGCCCGTTCGTCTGCCCGTTCGTCTGCCCGTTCGTCTGCCCTTTCGTCTGCCCTTTCGTCTGCCTGTTCGTCTCCAGCTCGTCTGCCCTTTCGTCTGCCCTTTCGTCTGCCTGTTCGTCTCCAGCTCGTCTGCCCATTCGTCTGCCCGTTTGGCTGCCCGTTCGTCTGCCCGTTCGTCTGCCCTTTCGTCTGCCCTTTCGTCTGCCTGTTCGTCTCCAGCTCGTCTGCCCTTTCGTCTGCCCTTTCGTCTGCCTGTTCGTCTCCAGCTCGTCTGCCCATTCGTCTGCCCGTTTGGCTGCCCGTTCGTCTGCCCGTTCGTCTGCCCTTTCGTCTGCCCGTTCGTCTGCCCGTTCGTCTGCCCTTTCGTCTGCCCTTTCGTCTGCCCGTTCGTCTGCCCGTTCGTCTGCCCGTTCGTCTGCCCTTTCGTCTGCCTGTTCGTCTGCCCTTTCGTCTGCCCTTTCGTCTGCCTGTTCGTCTCCAGCTCGTCTGCCCATTCGTCTGCCCGTTTGGCTGCCAGTTCGTCTCCAGCTCATCTGTGTGTTCGACTGCCCGTACGTCTGCCCGGTCGTCTCCAGTTCGTCTGCCCGTCCAGCTCGTCTGCCCGTCCAGATCGTCTGCCCGTTCGTCTCAAGCTCGTCTGCCTGTCCAGCTCGTCTGCCTGTCCAGCTCGTCTGCCTGTCCAGCTTGTCTGCCTGTCCAGCTCGTCTGCCCGTCCAGCATGTTCGTCTCCGTTCGTCTCCAGCTCGTCTGCCCGTCCAGATCGTCTGCCCGTTCGTCTCCAGCTCGTCTGCCCGTCCAGATCGTCTGCCCGTTCGTCTCCAGCTCGTCTGCCTGTCCAGCTCGTCTGCCCGTCTAGCATGTTCGTCTCCATCGTCTCCAGATCGTCTGCCCGTTTGTCTCCTGCTCGTCTGCCTGTCCAGCTCGTCTGCCCGTCCAGCATGTTCGTCTCCGTTCGTCTCCAGCTCGTCTGCCTGTTCGTCTTCAGCTCGTCTGCCCGTCCAGCTCGTCTGCTCGTTCGTCTCCAGCTCGTCTGCCCGTTCATCTCTAGCTCCAGTTGCCGTGACACCTCTGCAGCTGCTGACTCACAATCTTCCTCGTCACATCCACAAACAACAAAAGCCCAGGATTAGTCCCGGCTAAACGCTCTAAGCCATTTGATAATCAGGTTTCTCCCTGCTCTCCGCTCATTAACAAAGATGGGACCAAACTGATCTGCATAAACGCCATGAGTATCTCCCGGTACGATCGGCGACACGGGGAGGGGTTTCGTGTCGAGATTTTACGGTCTTTGTGGCTGAAAGTGTTGATAATTCAACATAGAGACACAGGTGGAAAGGTTCGGATCAGACAGTTCAATGCTAAGTTTTTATCAGTTCAGTGGTGCGTTTTTGTAGCGCCATTGTAGCGGAAAAGGCTTAAAATGAGCCTTTAAAGGTCCGCTGTGGATCTGGGTCTGCTTGTCTATGTGGAGATGTTTGCCTAGACGGTATGACATTAAACTTATCTACTGTATCTTTTGGTGTTTTTTATTCTTAATGTGAGCTGCCTCCTTTTTCCACAGATCTGGGGCCTTATTTGTAAAGCGTGCAAACTTACAACAATGTCACATACATGAAGTTCGAGATCTATAAGGGGATATCATGTCGTGGAAATGAGCAGTGTTGTCCTCAAACTCTGAACTTTGTGCGTTCGGGGCTTTCAGAGACGAGGTAGAAAGAGATCTGAGCCTCGTGCGACGAACAGTGAGCAAGAGGACATTTTGGGACCTTTTTTCGTTTCTGTTTTGTTGTGTCCATATGTTCAAGTTAGAATTCCATGTAACGTTTATAAAGGAGAGGATCTGAAACTTCATTGGCATTGTGCGTCACTTGTCCGTCTCCATGGAGCTAGTTTTACCGTGGAACATTCCTAGAAAAGCAGTAATATCCCCATTGAGAAAGAATACGTTTTATAGGAGCCTGAATACGGACAATATTGCTCATTTAAAATACATTAAAGAATTCATTTGCACAAACAGATGCCCTAAGTGCCATTAAAAAAAAAGCTGAACGGTTACAATTTACTATAGTGTTTTCAAAAGCCATATTTGAGTTACTTATACTTGTTTGTCTTTTTTCACTTTTATTGTAACATTCATTTTTAGGAGAAACAGGCAACATTTAATCAGAAAAAGTTAACTACAGAAGACGTACGACTACAGAAGACGTTCAACTACAGACAGACGTACAACTACAGACAGACGTACAACTACAGACAGACGTACAACTACAGACAGACGTACAACTACAGACAGACGTACAACTACAGACAGACGTACAACTACAGACAGACGTACAACTACAGACAGACGTACAACTACAGAAGACGTACAATTACAGACAGACGTACAACTAGAGTAGGTGGCGGTAAATGCACCTTTTCAGTTGGCTGTCAATGGGCATTAAAAGCAACACAACAACAACAACCACAACAACAACAACAACATCGGTATGACTGCTCGGCTTCAGTCTCTTCAGTTTGTCCATAAGGGTCCAGAATATGTTTCTAATCTGAAAGGCCACATGCTTGTTTATCTTTTCATTGAACTGAAAACGACACAAAACACAGACACACAATCGAATCAGGCATATGTGGTAACACTCTAACCATTGTTTTTTCAGGACTTAAGTAAGAACACAGAGGTTACAACATTCATGAAACAGCAGGCGGTTCTATTGCCGTCTGTGTGTGCAAGACACTTGATCCACACTTCCTGCTTTAGATGGACAGGCTTCATAAGGACGCTTATCCAACATCATAACCACAATATGTCACTGTGGTTATTGCGGGGACTACGGTCGTTATGAACAACATTACTTTATGGAATCGATGGAAAGAGCGTCAACACGAAGGTCGGCGGTTCAAATCCTGCACGGATCATTGTATCTTCTATCTTAAATCAGTTATATTGACAGCACGGCGATGACTTACAAACAAGCACAAACAAGACCTTACAGCGAGGGCGCTGGTCAATCTTTTTTCACATTATGGACATTATGGTCTACAACAGCGAGAAGAATTCATGGAGTGTGTTAGCTGGAGTTTGTGAGTCTACTATATATATATTAATAGTAATTTTTAGAGCTTTTGCTAGCAACACGCCCCCCACATCTTAGCACATTACTCTATGCTTGTTGCTCTCTGTTTTCACTCCAAGAATTCCTTCCGTCTTCAAACGCACTCAGAGCATTGTCCCGCGTCAACGCATCAAAGTGAAATCCAGCTCACTTTGTACAGTTTTATGAAATCGTATAAAAGGAGTATTAAAGTCCTATTTGGAGTCGGCGGCGCCATGGATGAATCATTAAAAAGTTAGAAGTTAGAAGCTAATAACGGCGAGACAGCAGGCAGTTTGAGGCGGTGAAAAAGCGCGATGGGGATCAGAGCTGAAGGCCCCGCGCGGCGGACTCCACTTCATTTCGATTGGCTGAGAGAGTGATAAACAATCTGAATAATGGTCCACAAGTGGCCTAATCGGGTTAGGACAGAAGGGCTGCGGGCGGAGGGCAGGACGGGTGAAGTGGAGCCTTAATTTCATCAAAATGGCGTCTGCAGTGTGGAGAAGCAGCCCGGGGTATAAGCAAGCTCCGCTCCTTCATCTTCGGCCTGTTAGATATTCGACTGTGTGCCATTGCTCAGGCCAATGGTGAAACTCAATTAGTTTGCAATCCAGTTACACTGCAAAAAAGGAACATGTGCAATAAAATGACTTTCACAATCACTGCGTTCACACTTGTCCTGGTTTGGTCCTGAGAAGTAGACTTTAATCCTGTTCTAGGTTGAATTCACACTTAGTTTTAGCTCAATTTGAGTCCAAACGTGACTTGGTTCGGACCTGGTCTAGAACTGGTTTAGTCCGAGTCTAGTGGTCATTGCACGTTCACTCTTGCACATTTACCACATCGACGTTGGGACTAGACCTGAAACTAAGGTGGTTTTCACGCTGGTTAGGTCCATGTCAAAGAGCTTTCACTCCAAGAGCAGTGCGATGGTCCCGGTGGGAACACGCCAGTCGTAGTCCGGAGCGCAGTAAGGGGACTGCTTAAGTGGTGGTCCCGGAGCAGCTCCTCCTCCCGCACTATTGCTCTATAAATATACGCTCTGTTAAAAACTTACCTTGCCATATCATTACTTCGCTCCACCTCAGGACTGGTCTGAAAAATGGTAAGCGATGTAGTAACATCTGTGTTTTTGCATAAGAATCAATGTGTTTTAAACCTCAGTCAGTTTCTATGCAGCAATATGTTTGGTATTGCTTCTGTCCATCATTAGCAAAATGTGTTTTCTTAATCCATAAGAAATAAGTACTTTAAGTAAATTGAAATGATGAATGTCACCAGGTGAGACATATTTCTGTATAGCTTTTTTTCTTCCACTTTTTGGGATTTATCATATGTTTATCGAAATGTATTTGTCCCAAAGTTAAATGACTTTGTTCACAACTAATTTTAGACTCAAACCTGATTCAATACAACATAACACTGCAACATCCTAATAACGTTGCATTAAATTGTACGTATAATGAAGTAAAATAGACCATAGTGAAAAACGTATTGCCCTTATTCATCAATTCAATTCATATTATTTAGATTTAATGAACCCAACAGGCCAAACTAAGCACATTGCAATAACCCAGGTCAATATTACTTATTGCAGTGGTAAAAAACAAGCCCCTCTCTTCCATCTTGACCCTGTTACAGTTTGTGCTTCGTACCATCGCTCTGGCTAAAGCTGGAACGCCGTTATTCCTCCCGCAGTCGGGCGAGCGGGCAGTGAGCGGGCAGGGCAGAGGGGGCAGGGCAGTGAGCGGGCAAGGCAGCGTCCGCACTGTCCCTGGGTGCGCGCGGACCTGTTTTGCATTGATAACCGACGCCAATATTAGCTTTTGATTGAGTCTGGGCCCCGAGACGCGTCAGCCGGCCGCGTGTGATGGATGTCAGCGCTTGGTAATGTATCGACTGTGAAGTGAACCGGGCAGAGGAGCCGACTGGGAAGTCTCCGTGACGACGACGTGTGGGCACGCGGCGTTTAGAGGGAGCTGTGTTAATTAGGATTATGCAAATAGAAGGGAAATATAAACACAGGATGGGGGTGGAGTAGCGGGTTAAGTGTCCGCGTGGTTTCGTTGCTGGCTGACAGACCGACTTCACAACCGCTGATACTGAGCGAGGAAGATGTGGAAGGAGATCAAACTGGGGGGATGACTGAAGAAAGTTTTTGCTGAAAATATCAGAATAGAAGCTCGAACAGAAAACACGCAGGCGGTATATTATAGGTTCACGACTTATAGTATCATGGATATGTAGTATTCTGGATATATATGGATATTCTAATGCAAATGGTCATAGAGAAGCAGAATTAGTTAGGTTTTTCCAGTAACTATAGATGCTGGAAGACATTCTAAAGAGACTGTACTCAAGGAGCCAACATACTGACAGAGATCTAACAAAACGACCAAATATGTCGTTCTAGGTGTGAGGACGCTCTGAAAACTTTATTTATAGAGCAACTTTCACAGAGAGCAACAAAAACAACAAGAAAAAGTACAATAAAGACTAAAAACATAAAGAAAGTGTCTTTAGCTGCTTTTTATAAGAATTCAATTCAATTTATTTCAATTCAATTTATTATTGTAACGCTCAAAATCACTACAACAGTTGCCTTTGAGGGCGACAGTGAAAAACGGATTAGACAATGTTCATAGGGACGAGCGGCGATGTCCCAGGGCCCTCTGTCCTTAGACCCTCCTTCTCGGCCAGGAAAAACTACAAAAACCTCCTTGGGAAAAGTAGAAACCTGGGGGAGTTCCACAGTGAAGGAGAGATCCGACTCCCTCAGACGGAGGCGAGAATCCTCAGAGTCTGGGCAGGACATTCCATATGTGCATTTTATTTAGTTTCCTCCACAAACAAACAAATAACAAACACATACAGTACATCCAGTGTCATTGTCGGAATAAGCAAAAGAACAGGAAGAAGATGCTGCTTTCTTATTGTTTGGTCTGGAAACATTATTACAGCTGTGGAAGTGAATCAAACACAAAAGACATTGACTGTGGCTCAAAATGAGGCTCTTTATTCTGAAGCTTATTCTGGTGTGTCATAATCAAACATCTGTTGATTGATCACTTCCTGCGTATATTCCAGAATATTTTTGGGGGAATTCATGAAAACGTGTCGAAAAAATGATCTGGAACGAAGCCGATTTAAGTTTCTCTCACGCTTATCTCCTTAAATTCCCTGCAATTTCAGTTTTTCGGCGAGTGTGATGACGTCGCACGAAGCAATCAGCGCGTTGTATCCTCCCGAGCTTCTGCATAAAAGCCAATTACCGCTCAGTCCTCCAACTCTTGGGCCACCGAACAAATTATGCTAATTCTGACATTTTCATATTCTTTTGTCTAGCGCTGATAATCCACTTATCGTCCTCTTTTTTCTAATAGATTATATTTTTCTGTTGTTCTTTTTTTCCTTTTTTTTGTCATCTTAACGTCGGTGTGAATAATTTAGCGGTCATGAAATTTTCAGCGCCGTCCTCGAGCGCGGCAACAAGAAAAGCCACTCCGAGCAACAGGGAAGCGCGGGCAGCATTTATTCATGAGAGGAAGCGGCAACATGCGCTCGGACCGGGGCAACGGACGGGCGTCGGGCACTGTACCCGGCCTGCCCTGTACCCGGCCTGCCCTGTACCCGGCCTGCACTGAACCCGGCCTGCACTGTACCCGGCCTGCACTGTACCCGGCCTGCCCTGTACCCGGCCTGCCCTGTACCCGGCCTGCACTGTACCCGGCCTGCCCTCTACCCGGCCTGCACTGTACCCGGCCTGCCCTGTACCCGGCCTGCCCTGTACCCGGCCTCCCCACGCGGGGGGGCGTGGTCTCTGTGTCGTGGTCTCTGTGTCGTCATCGCTGTGTCGTGGTCTCTGTGTCGTGGTCTCTGTGTCGTCGTTGTCTCTGTGTCGTCGTTGTCTCTGTGTCGTCGCTGTCTCTGTGTCTTCGTCTCTGTGTCGTCTGTGTCGTGGTCTCTGTGTCGTTGTTGTCTCTGTGTCGTCTGTGTCGTGGTCTCTGTGTCGTGGTCTCTGTGTCTTCGTCTCTGTGTCATTGTCGTCGCTGTGTCGTGGTCTCTCTGTCGTGGTCTCTGTGTCGTCACCTCTGTGTCGTCGTCTCTGTGTCGTGGTCTCTGTGTCGTCACCTCTGTGTCGTGGTCTCTGTGTCGTCGCCTCTGTGTCGTGGTCTCTGTGTCGTCGTCGCTGTGTCGTGGTCTCTGTGTCGTGGTCTCTGTGTCGTGGTCTCTGTGTCGTCTGTGTCATGGTCTCTGTGTCTTCGTCTCTGTGTCGTCGTTGTCTCTGTGTCGTCGTTGTCTCTGTGTCGTCGCTGTCTCTGTGTCTTCGTCTCTGTGTCGTCTGTGTCGTGGTCTCTGTGTCGTTGTTGTCTCTGTGTCGTCTGTGTCGTGGTCTCTGTGTCGTGGTCTCTGTGTCGTGGTCTCTGTGTCATTGTCGTCGCTGTGTCGTGGTCTCTCTGTCGTGGTCTCTGTGTCGTCACCTCTGTGTCGTCGTCTCTGTGTCGTGGTCTCTGTGTCGTCACCTCTGTGTCGTGGTCTCTGTGTCGTCGTCGCTGTGTCGTGGTCTCTGTGTCGTGGTCTCTGTGTCGTGGTCTCTGTGTCGTGGTCTCTGTGTCGTGGTCTCTGTGTCATTGTCGTCGCTGTGTCGTTCTCGTCGCTGTGTCGTGGTCTCTCTGTCGTGGTCTCTGTGTCGTCACCTCTGTGTCGTCGTCTCTGTGTCGTGCTCTCTGTGTCGTCACCTCTGTGTCGTGGTCTCTGTGTCGTCGCCTCTGTGTCGTGGTCTCTGTGTCGTCGTCGCTGTGTCGTGGTCTCTGTGTCGTGGTCTCTGTGTCGTGGTCTCTGTCATTGTCGTCGCTGTGTCGTTCTCGTCGCTGTGTCGTGGTCTCTCTGTCGTGGTCTCTGTGTCGTCACCTCTGTGTCGTCGTCTCTGTGTCGTGCTCTCTGTGTCGTCACCTCTGTGTCGTGGTCTCTGTGTCGTGGTCTCTGTGTCGTGGTTTCTGTGTCGTCATCGCTGTGTCGTCTGTGTCATGGTCTCTGTGTCTTCGTCTCTGTGTCGTCGTTGTCTCTGTGTCGTCGTTGTCTCTGTGTCGTCGCTGTCTCTGTGTCTTCGTCTCTGTGTCGTCTGTGTCGTGGTCTCTGTGTCGTTGTTGTCTCTGTGTCGTCTGTGTCGTGGTCTCTGTGTCATGGTCTCTGTGTCGTCGTCTCTGTGTCGAGATCTCTGTGTCTTCGTCTCTGTGTCGTGGTCTCTGTGTCGTCTGTTTCGTGGTCTCTGTGTGGTGGTCTCTGTGTCGTCTGTGTCGTGGTCTCTGTGTGGTGGTCTCTGTGTCGTCTGTGTCGTGGTCTCTGTTTCGTGGTCTCTGTGTCGTGGTCTCTGTGTCGTGGTTTCTGTGTCGTGGTCTCTGTGTCGTCATCTCTGTGTCGTCTGTGTCGTGGTCTCTGTGTCGTGGTCCCTCTGTTGTGGTCTCTGTGTCTTCGTCTCTGTGTCATCATCTCTGTGTCGTCGTGGTCTTTGTGTCATCGTTGTCTCTGTGTCGTGGTCTCTGTGTCGTCGTGGTCTCTGTGTTGTGGTCTCTGTGTCCTCGTCGCTGTGGCGACAAATACCAGTTGGCCATTGGAAATACAGATGAATTGTGTGGAAACCTGACGACGCAATTCTCCACGAGCCGACGGCTGAAAATAGATGGTTTTTCATGAATAAAAAAGGACAAACTCAAATTTCACATTGTGGAAGTGACATTGATTTCCCGCAATCAAGTACATATATTTGGTTACTCTGTCATACTAGCACATATATACATCATACTAGTACATATATTCGGTTACTCTGTCATACTAGCACATATATACATCATACTAGTACATATATTCGGTTACTCTGTCATACTAGCACATATATACATCATACTAGTACATATATTCGGTTACTCTGTCATACTAGCACATATATCCATCATACTAGTACACATATTCGGTTACTCTGTCATAATAGCACATATATACATCATACTAGTACATATATTCGGTTACTCTGACATACGAGCACATATATGCATCATACTAGTACATACATTCGGTTACTCTGTCATACTAGCACATATATACATCATACTAGTTACTAGTATGAGTAACAGTTTATATGCACTAGTAACTAGTGCATATAAACTGTTACTCTGTCATACTAGCACATAATATATACATCATACTAGTACATATATTCGGTTACTCTGTCACAGTAGTACATATATAGATCATACTAGTACATATATACATCATACTAGTGCATATAAACTGTTACTCTGTCACAGTAGCACATATATACATCATACTAGTACATAGATACATCATACTAGTACATATAAACTGTTACTCTGTAACTGTTCTGTCGTCGCGGTGATGTACTTTCATCCTTTCACTGCATGGACAGCGTTTCATTGCAGTGTCTGTTTTGGAGCAGAAATAGCTCAAAATGAGGTGATTGGGGGTGCGATGAGTGAAGTGGACAGAACAACAGCATTTTTAGGGCGGTCAACAGAAGTCCCAATAACACAGCGCGGACAAGCCAGCACCGACCAGACCGTGCCAGTATTTACTCCGGTCACTTCTCCACAAACAATATCAGATTTGAGGAAGATTGAGGTGTCATGTTACACTTTTTATCATTGTATTTTATGTATGTTCTAAAGACGCTGCCTCTGCCTGTCGTCTCTGGGTGACGGAAGTCGAGCACAAGATTCCCACAGGTTTGCACTTCGCTTTGAGCTAAATCAGTTTATCTTTGCTGTAAAAAGCCTGTTACGCCGCACTTACGAGTCGGTCGGTCTCCAGGGAGACGCACGCACGGTCCCCAGACGTGCAGAGCGTTTTCATTTGTGCTGAGTGTGAATCCTAAAGGAGGACCAGGCCCACCCTCCCCAGAGGCCTGATTACTGCTCCCTTTATATCTGTAGATCTAAAACATGACGTGATAGTCCAGAGCAGCCAATCACAGTGTCCGTCCTGATGCATGTTCAAAAAGCCATTTACGTGGTTGATATCGGCAAATGAGGCAATTGTAATATTGGACTTGGGCTGGTACTTAATAGAACAGATATTTAGAGGCTTTGTCAATACATTCATTACACTGAAGGGAAGGGCTGTGTTTGGAAGGGCATCTTCCAAACACATGTGATTTTGATCGCAGTCTATGTGGCCCCGTCTGCCAATGCTGAATATGCTTGTGAAGCACTGCTCTCCTGCACTTGTAGGCTGCAAACACAGCACCCACAGGCTCTCTTCCTCGTCTCTGGTGACTTTAACCACGCTTCTCCCTCTTCTGTTCTACCAACATACACCCAGTATGTTACCTGCCCCACCAGGAACAATAGAACATTGGACTTGTTTTTTGCCAACACCAAGGAGGCTCATTCCTCTTCCCCCCTCCCTCCCCTGGGCAGCTCGGACCATAACCTTGTACATCTGAGGCCTGTGTATGAACCCATCGTGCGCAGGCAGCCTGTGGTGTCCCGTGAGGTGAGGATGTGGTCTGCTGAGAGCGAGGAGGCTCTGAGGGTCTGCTTCAGCACCACTGTCTGGACTGTGCTCTATGGCCCACATGGGAAGGACATCAACACCATCACAGAGTGCATCACGGACTACATCAACTTCTGTTTTGAGAACATTGTTCCCTCCCGGACGGTGCGGTGTTTTCCAAACAACAAGCCATGGATTAACCGTGAACTGAAGGCTCTGCTGAAGGAGAAGAAGAGAGCCTTCAGGTCAGGGAACAAGGAGGAGCTGAGGACTGTGCAGAAGGAGCTGAGGCGGGAGATCAGGCAGGCTAAGGCCGGCTACAAGAGGAGGATGGAGGAGCAGCTGCAGCAAAAGAACATTCAGGGAGTGTGGAGAAGCCTGAAAACCATCTCGGGCTTCAAAATCCCCCCTGCCCAGACAGAGGGGGATCTACAGTGGGTGAATGATTTAAATGCTCACTTCTTGAGATTTGATCGATCGCCCGCCCCTCCCCCTGCACAGCTGCATGCTCCCTCTTCCACAGCTGGACAATGCCCTGAATCTGTTCCTCTTCGCTTATCTGCCCCGGACCATCAGCTCCCCACTTCGCCTGGACTCACCCATCCCCCCAGCACACGGTCCCCCTGCCAACCACTGACTCTCACAGCAGCACAGGTGATGAGTGAGCTGAAGAGGATTAAAGTGAGGAAGGCAGCAGGACCTGACGGCATCAGCCCCAGGCTCCTTAAGTCCTGCGCAGATGAACTGTGTGGAATTATGGAGCATGTCTTCAACATGAGCCTGAAGCTGAGGGTGGTACCACAGGTCTGGAAGACCTCCTGTCTGGTACCTGTGCCCAAGACACCGCGCCCCAAAGACCTCAACAGCTTCAGGCCGGTGGCTCTCACGTCCCACCTGATGAAGACACTGGAGCGGCTAGTCCTGGACCACCTCCGCTCCACCGTGAGCTCAGCCATGGACCCGCTGCAGTTTGCATATCGGCCTGGCATCGGAGTGGAGGACGCCGTCATCTCCCTGCTGCACCGCTCTCTCTCTCACCTGGAAAAGCCTGGCAGCTCTGTGAGGATTCTGTTCTTCGATCTTTCCAGCGCCTTCAACACCATCCAGCCGATGCTCCTGAAGGACAAGCTGGAGACGGCTGGTGTGGAGTATGACCTGGCAGAGTGGATCCTGGACTACCTCACAGACCGACCCCAGTTTGTGAGAGCCCGGAACTGTGTGTCTGACACTCGGACCTGCAGTGTGGGGGTGCCCCAGGGCACTGTCCTCGCGCCCTTTATCTTCACCCTCTACACTGCAGACTTCAGACACGACACGGACAGCTGTGTCCTGCAGAAGTTCTCTGACGACTCTGCCATCATCGGACTCATCACGGACGACGATGACGCGGAGTACAGAGGACTGGAGCAGGACTTTGTGGACTGGTGTCAGCGGAACCACCTCCTCATCAACGCGGGGAAGACCAAGGAGATGGTGGTGGATTTCCTCAGACGCCACCCCACTGCCCCCTCACCAGTGAACATCCAGGGACGGGACATTGAGAGAGTGGACTCATACAAGTACCTGGGTGATCATCTGAACCACAAACTGGACTGGACTCATAACACAGACGCACTGTACAGGAAGAGCCAGAGTCGGCTCTACCTCCTGAGGAGACTCAGGTCTTTTGGAGTGACAGGGCCACTCCTGAAGACCTTCTATGACTCTGTGGTGGCATCAGCCCTCCTGTAGGTGTGGCCTGCTGGAGCAGCAGCATCACAGAGAGGGAGAGGAAGAGGCTGGACAGAGTCATCAAGAAGTCCAGCTCCGTCCTGGGCTGCACTCTGGACTCGGTGCAGGAGGTGGGGGACAGGAGGGTCCTGGCTAGATTCACATCTATGCTGGACCATGAGTGTCGCCCCCTCCAGGACTCTGTCCGCTCTGGAGAGCAGCTTCAGTGAGACTGATCCACCCTCGCTGTGGGAGTGAAAGGTTTCGTAGGTCTTTCCTTCCTGCTGCTGTCAGACTTTATAACAAACACTGTTAGTCCTGAACACTCACAATACTGACCTAACCATGTGCAATTCCGTCATATGTGCAATTACTGTTGTGATTCATGTGCAATTACTGTGAAATTCATGTGCAATCTATGTTCTGTCGTGACACATATTCATGTGCAATTACTGTTGTGATCACATGCAATGGTATTTATATATTTATTTATTTGTCTATGGGAGTTTTTGTTTATAGGAGATCTTCTACTGAAAGTGTTTTTCAGACTTCCTATAAGTGATCTGTTCTTCTGTATCTGCCTCTGTATCTGTCTGCGTTGCACCAATGAAATTTCCCCATGTGGGACAATAAAGGATTATCTTATCTTATCTGGCACAATCCAATCCCATATTTACATCCAGAATTGAAACAGGAGTTTTCGTAAACTGTTTTGTGATTTCTTTGTGCTTTTAATGCATGTTTCCTGTCGTGTGAAGCACTTTGAATTGCCTTGTGCATGAAATGTGCTCTGCCTTTGAAAAGTGTTGTTTTTACAGACCACGCCCATATTTACATCCAATCACGTGCATTCGCGCTGATCGTCATCTGCGGTGGTCCTGGACTGGATGAAAAGTCATTTTCTCTTACCTGGCCCTATTTTAAAACTACAATGAGCTTTTTAACTATTGTGAACACTGCATCGCAACAGCTTGCATTGGTTACATCCAGACAAATTTAGTTTACACACACAAACACACACACATACACACACACACACACACACATACACACACACACACACACACATACACACATACACACACACACACACACATACACACACACGCACACACACACACACACATACACACACACACACACACACACAGACACACACACACACACACATACACACATATACACACACACACACACACATACACACAAACACACACACACATACACACAAACACACACAGACACACACACATACACACACACACACTCACACACACACACACACACAAACACACACACAGAATCCCAGATAACGTTTTCTGTAAAAAACGTATTCATCATTTTTATTTGCTATACTCTGTGTAAATGTCTCCATAGCTCCTGCTTTGTTGATGAGGCTGTCACTAAAAGGCAATTAAGAAAAGATTCCTCAAAGCAGATGATTATTTATGAGTGTAATCAAGCTTTAATTCATTCATTCACTGTGACTGTCATTGTTGTTTTGCACCGCGAGCCATCGGCCTCACAACACCGTGTGTGGAAATGAAGTCAGACAGATTGTTGTAGGTGAAGAGCGGGTGGTTTTGAGTGTTTTTGATCAAATGGATTCATTTTTAGAGTAAATGTTGAGATAAGAGGAGAATAACGAAGGTTGACATGTGACACGCCCTTTTTTGTTATTTTTTTAGATTGGCATTTTATTTTTTCTTCTTATTTTTCACAATTGTTACTTTGTTGTGTGTGTGTTGTTTTTTGACAGCTTGAATAGTGCAGAGCTTTGGTACACGGGTCAACGGCAGCTGCTGATTTGACAAACTGCAGGAAATGGTAAAGTGAATAATTCCCTTGCGGATCAATAAAGTTTGTCTAAATTCAGTATAGTTCAGTTTGTGTGTTTGAACCAAGCACTGTTACATTTTAATGCAGTATTTGAGCTCAAAACTACGTAAATCGACATCAAAACTGTGTAAGACAATGTCGAAACTGTGGAAAGAGTCTCTGACAAGTTGGACGACTCATTGAACTAAAAATCAGTTAAGCTGAAAATTATAAAAATGTTATCCCAGAATAGTTTAAGTTTAAAATTTCATTTCCTGTTTGTAATTGATGACATCACACTAGGAAATTACCCAGGAAACACTGATTCTATATTCATAAAAGTACATTTTCATCATCAGTATCCCTTTTTCCCCTGTTGTTATAAACAAATTGAGTCATTTTCTCACCATCTCAAAAAGTTTAAACAAAAAAGCCATTTCCACCTATGAAAACTGTATGCCTTTGAAAGTTTTTGATATGTAATTGTAATTGTAATATGCTCCTTTAACTGTAACTAAGAATTTTGTCAATAAAATTAAAAAAAAAAAAACACTGGACAAAAACTCATTGAATGTCACAATTCTTTATTTGACAAATAAAATGTATGCGAGCAACTTTATTTTTGTTGAATTAATGTTTAGAGAGTCAAAAAAGTTGTTTCTTTGTGTAAATTCTGCATAAACTTTGTGAGTGTCCCTGGTGTGACAAATACCGGCTCGATTGGTGTAAAACTATAATTTGTATGTACAACAGGTATAAATACACCAAATAAAGTCAAAATTAGAAAAACCTGTCACGTGTCGAACTGCTGTCGTTCCCTCGGGCAACACACTCATTACTAAGTGTTTGAACAACGGGAGGATAATTCTACGGTGACGTGCAAAGACAATGGCCAGAGCAGTTAATAAATGACAATAGTTTACAGTAAAAGCACGTGCAATAACCAATCATGTTTCAGTGTGACAGAAAATATGAACTTTTCTTTTAGCGTGTGTTGGCGCTGTCCGGGCTGCTGTGGTGCTGAATCTGCTTTGAACGACATCTACACTGACACTTAAGAACACAGGAGGCTGCTGTACATATTATAAGTGTTATCTGCCGCGCTCGGCCCGTGCGCGCTGCAATGAAGGAGATTGATTGAGCAAACGCATGCATCATTCATCCTGATCATTAACGACTCAATTGACCTTGTCGTGAAAAAAACATGAGAATAACAGTTGGGAACATGTTCAAACACTCAAGGTGAATGTTGGGGATGTGCAAAGTAGTGACGCGGTGACTTGTGGCAGAAAGCTTTCCATCGTTCTCGTTTAAAATGTGCTTTTGTTTAGGATAATTACTGTGACTTAAAGGTGCTGCTTCTGTGGGGTTTATGTGTGCTTGATTTTGTCGAGCTCATTAACTGGAACACTCTGTTTGGGTGTCATGGCGATGGATGGAGAGAGTGATAGTTTTATCTCATAACTTTGTCCCGAGTCGGCTTTAAGTGACGTATGACAGGTTTTTACTATTTTTAAATGTTGACTTTATTTGGTGTATTTGTACCTGTTGTACTTATAAATTATACTTTTACACCGATCGAGCAGGTATTTGTGGAGAAAATGTCTAAAAATCTGTAGAAAATGACAGGAAGTGACAAGTTTATGCATAAATTGGACAAAAGAAGCAACTTTTTTTCAGCAAATTCAACAGAATAGAGTCGCTCTCATATATTTTTATTTGTCAAATAAAAAAAAATGTGCCATTAGATGAGTTTTGGCCCAGTGCCCAAAGTCCTAGTGTGATGTCATCAATTACAAACAGGAAGTGAAATTACAAAACTAAAAAATGTGCTATTCTGGGATTCAACATTTTCATAATTTTTAGCACAATTCAAAATATATTTGAGAAAAGTGTCATTCTTATTCATTCATCTGACACGTGACCAGCAAAGTTACTGAATAATAAAGTCATTTAGTTTTACTTTTTCTAATTGTACGGACTAATTCGAAACTAGGATTGTCACGATTGTTATTTTTGTAGTTATTAGGTTTAAATTGTGACCTTAATGCGACTTTATTACAGTTTATTTAACATTTTAGACACATTTAACCGTCTCTAAGGCCTTTTTGAGGGACAAATAAAGCTTCTGTCTCGTCTTACGTAGAATCAGGAACATATTCCCCCCAATCCCAAAAGTACCAAAACAAGCGGCTTTTAAATGTTGTGAAAAGAACATTTTTAACGACTCGTGGAAATGTTTTACCGGCAAATAATGTGATCTTGCTGTGTATAAATTGTCTCTTTTCAAACTCTTGCAAACGTCGGGGGGGGGGGGGAAATCGTATTATTTTACCTGGTACAATAAAGGTAAAAGTTAAAGTTAAATGAATAAAATACACATTTAAAAAGAGAAAATCAACTACAAAATTACAATTATAGAACTAGACAAGCAGAAAAGTTACACATTGCACCTTTAAAGCGCCCCCTACAGGTCAGACGACTCATTGAACTAAAACACAGTTTATATATTTAAAATGTTTCTAAAAATGATTTTAAAAAAATGTATCACAGAATAGCACATTTTCTATGTTTATCATTTTACTTCCTGTTTGTAATTGATGACATCACACTAGGAAATTACCCAGCAAACACTGGGCCAAAACTCACCTAATGTCACCATTTGTTTTTATTTGACAAATAAAAATATGTGAGAGGGGCTTTATTTTGTTCACTTAATGTTTAGAGCATCAAAAAAGTTGTTGCTTTGTGTAACTTCTGCATAAACTGTAGCTGGAAGGCTGGTGTGTGATGTCACTTCCTGTCAGATTTTCTACAAGTTTTCTCCACAAATACCTGCTTGATTGTTGTAAAACTATCATTTATATGTACGACAGGTACAAATACACCAAATAAAGTCAACATTAGCACATGGTAAAAACCTGTCATTCGTCACTTTGAGCTTCAGTTTGGTAGAAAAAGCCGCCATCACGTGACGGCCGTTGCCATTTTGTTTTCGCCTCTAAAAGAAACGCGTGAATTGAACCCGTTTTTCTAAGTCGCTGGGTTGAAAGTGAAATCGTTGCGCCTCGGAGCTCTCAGTTTGAAGCCGCTGTTCAGGGGGGGTGCTGACCAGGACCCCTCTCATCACAACTGAAGAAAATCCACTTTTACAGCTCAGACAGAGAAAGTGTTACATAAGAGCGGGCTTTCCATCAATGAGCGTCTCCACAGGGAACACGAGTGACATACATGAGCACATCCACATGTTCCACTCAGCTTCAAGCAGCTCACGGGAGGGCTGCTGCTGCCCCCCAGTGGTGGCTCAGGGGAAGGAAGGTTCTAGCTCAGTCTATTCTCTGTTGAACCACTCTAACTGTATGTGTGTTTTGGGGTTGGATTAAGGTTAGATCGGAATAGAAAAGTGTATATAATATAAAAAATCAAATGATGTAGCACTGTGTTGGTTCTTCATATGTTTTTATTCTACTTACTCATTTTATGTATGTTTTTTTATGCTGATTACCCCAAAAAATGAAATGTTAACCCAAAGCAAATAAGAATAATTAACAATTTAAGACGTTCTATTGAAAATATAACATTATTACAACATAAAATATCTAATCAGAAAAAAGGTGACGTACAGTATTGTTTCAGTGTTTTATCACAATATATTTATTTTTTGTACATAATTGTAAGGAGCAGATAAAATATACTATTACAATGAGCAATATATATTTAATAAATTAATTCTACATCAATACTCAAATGAATAGTCTACAGCTTCTTAAAATCAAATAATTCTAACACAGTGATGATACAAAGCTGACAGGGGTACGTTGTTGTAGGGTACTTTAACAAATACTCGCGTGAAAATGTATTTAAGCTCTTATATTTAGGTTTGCTTTGAGCCGAGCATCAGAGGAAATGTTTGTATCACACATGACTTCAGACTTCAGTCGAATACATGAGCAATAAAAAAAACAGAGACGTGCTCTTCAAATGCAAAATGTCAGTGAAATATCTGAAATGAAACACATTATCATAGAGTTTGTGCTTTAAGTAAATACATGAATAATGCGATGTTTTCAGAAGAGTAGAAGAAGAAAGGAGGAGAAAAACAACAGAAGCGGCTTCTGTTGTTTTTCTTCTCCTTTCTTCTTCTACCCTTCTCCTCTCCTCCACATGAGGGACGTCCTCAAATATGGATCAGGGAAGGAGCAGGAGCAGATGAAGGCAAATCCCACAGCTAAAAAACACAAGAAAGAAGAGGTGAAGGAGAAAAACAGTATTCTACTGCAGCGGTTCTCAACCCGGGGTTCAGTACTCCCAAAATAATATCAGTGGGTCCCCAGATGATGTGAGGGACATTTGAAATTGAATGTAGTCTTAAACAAGGCTCAACTCCCTTCAAACGCAGTGACAAATGTAGATTATTATTATTTGTGAGTCTAATTTATAAGACTAGCAATTTATCCTAAAATCCTAAAAATGAGGGACAGTTAACTTTTGTGTTATTTTGGGGGTCGCAACTGAAAAAGGTTGAGCCCTTCTCTTCTTCTGTACCACGGCGGTGTGTTTGGGTACATTTCTTCTACTCATGGGTCCGAAGTGACGTCACACACTCGTTGCTACTGCCATCTTGAGGACAAAAGCTGCATGTTCATTGTGGGCTCAAAATAAAGGATTCCTCTTCTGTAATGTCCCCAAAGACCCCGTTTGTCCATAAATGTGTTACTGTGGTCAGGAGGGACCAGTGGACTTACAGAAATCACCAGACAGGGGCTGTTTGTTTCAGGTAGTGAGCAGCTAATGCTAATGCTAGTTTACATCATTGCGTGGCTATGCTAATAACCCTGCTTGCAGACAGTTTTAACGAGCCTCATTTCCAATTGTCCTGGTGTTACATTTGAGGATCAGACACAAAGTCAGTGCTCTTGAAAGCTCTGAGGGCGTGTCCGGTGCAGAGGGCGTGTCCGGTGCAGAGGGCGTGTCCGGTGCAGAGGGCGTGTCCGGTGTAGAGGGCGTGTCCGGTGTAGAGGGCGTGTCCGGTGCAGAGGGCGTGTCCGGTGCAGAGGGCGTGTCCGGTGCAGAGGGCGTGTCCGCTGCAGAGGGCGTGTCCAGTGCAGAGGGCGTGTCCAGTGCAGAGGGCGTGTCCGGTCGTGGATGCAGAAGAGCAGATGGAAATGTCCACAAAGGTTTGATTAAAGTGTCAATGACTCTTGCTGCAGTAGATAAGGATCAAAGCCCAGAACTTCTGTCTTCTGCTAGTGTCATTTTACATTTTAGGCACGTTTTTTTATGACAATTATGACAAAACGGTGGAGAGACAGCAGCGCGTGTGACGTCTTCAACAAGTCACGTGACTGAAATGCGTGAATAGGAAATCAAATGACTAAATGCTGTGATTTCCCACTGAGCTCACAGAACACCACCACCGACTGTGAAAGTGTCATTTGCTATTGTCAATTTCACATTTGACAGTTGTGAATTCACATGATGCTTTTAAACCTTACATTGTGAAGCTCCGTTGCTGTTTTTAGTGCTCAAAAACAAAAACGTGAGGAAACAGCTGCACTGATATTGGGCTTTGCAAAATCTAAATATTTAATCAAAATAATTCATTACTTTGCTTTTCAACTATTCTCATTGCTTGATTACTATTCATTTTCAATTTATTTTGGCACAGTTTATACTTGCTATTAGTCATCATTGTTTTAATCAAATCGCCAAAGCAAGTTAGTGAATGTTATATGTCACTTAAACCCTTTTTTTCTGATTCTGATTATTATTTGTACAATGAAATTCAATGTATTTATGTCGAAATCACCGCAGCAGTTGCCTGGAAATGCGACAGTGAAAAACAGATTAAACCACGTTGATAGGAAATGATCAAACTGTCCTTAGACCGTCCTTCTCGACCAAGAAAAACTACCAAACCTCTTTGGGATAAAAATAGAAACCTGGAGGAGTTCCATGTGAAGTAGAGACCAAACAAACCAGCAATTACCTTGAGAGGAACACGACTGACACACATTTTCATCACACCGAATAAAATGTCTTCAAATATAGTTTCTGAATACTTTAACATACTAATCCAGATATTTGTATCATTGTCTTGCATCTATGGTAACTCCATTTTCAGTCAGGTTGAGCCGGAATCTCGTTTTCTGTTCCAATTGTAACAAATCCTAAACGTTACGCGGTAAAAGCTCTGAACGACGACCTTATCTCAATCAATCGTATTGATCAGAGGCGTCATTTCCAGCCGTACCTTCTCCGCATCCATCAAACGCCGCCGTAATAACCGCAACACTCACTCGCCTGTTGCTTATCTCCGCGGTGAGTCAAAACGCCGCGCTCGACAACTCAGACAAATGTGCGCGCCGTGTCGTTTAAATCTACATCTCCATTGTACTTAAACGTAATTATTCGCAGAGCCGCAGCCATTACGGGCGCGTTCGGCGGTGGCGGCGGCGACAAGAGGAAAAACAAAACTTCTCTGATGAATGTGCCGGAGACCGCGCCAGCAAACTGTTGCCCGATTCCTCCCGCTTCGACGTTCAGACCCGTTTGTTTCGATGCATAACAAATGCGCGTGGGCCTCGGCTGATGTCTTAAAAACGCGAGCGGAGACGGAGGGTATTTGCGAATTGGAAAATGCTTCTGCCCACCGTCGGAATAACAAATAACGCCATTAGTGCGACGGGAGAACGCGCTGCCAGCTCGTCCAGGATTAATAGCCGTGTCACCGCGTGGACCGCACATATTTACCTAAAAAGCTTTAATAGTAATGCAAAAGGCAAAAGACGATTATAACGAACCGATGCAGATCATGCGGCAGAACCAGGCCTGTCACTGAGGGTGGAACGTGGAGGAAGGTCAAAGGTGACACGGGACGGACTGAAGGGAGAACGCTCACTCCCGCACGCAGCAGATTCACGCACACTGGTGAGGAGAAAGAACTTTATCTACAAGCTCAGGCTTCCTGCTTTTGCTTCTCAAACAGCGACTCCAAAGGACGTCTGCCACGCTCCATTTTTTATGTCATTTCAGCTTTTCCATGGGCTTCAAAGTGATGATTAATAAGCGGCCTTTGCTATTGTGTTTGTTTCTTTGTTTGTTTCTTCGGTTCCTCATTAGCCCAAGAAAAGACTGCAAATCTTCTCCACCTCAGCAGCAGAACCACCTGCCAACTCACTCTCTTCACCTCTTCTTCGCCACCGCCAGGTCGTCAAAGATACTGCACGTACAGAATACGCACTTCTCCAATACTTTGCGAAAGATGTGAGTGTGTGAGTGACAGGTTCATCCACGTCGATACAAATATGGCAAATGTACAAAGATTACGAAGGAAAAAGGAAAGAACACAGGAAAGTGAATCCACATGATTGCACAGTTCTGTTTGAGTTTGGCTCCCGGGGCACCAGTCTAATACCATAGAGAGATTTCATTCATTCTTAGTTTATCAAGTTTTTCCATTCAACACCGGTTTCAATTGCCCATGTCTGTTTATGCGCTTCTAATACATCGTAATTGTTTGTACTCGGGGCCCCCCCAACATTCCCTTGAGCAAGACACTTCTCAGCTTGCCTCCATTTGTCTGAACGGTTGAACGCTTGCTCGATGTGAAGTGCTTTGCCCATGAGAGTCCTGACATTTCAAACAAAGCTGGAACAATAGGAAATAAAATGACACCGACACATGCTGAGAGACAGAAACTTGTGTCGTACAAATACATATTTTGTCGAAACAGTTTTCACTTATTAAACATTTTTGCCTCCCGACTTTGAGGCTTAGCACATTTGTAAATGATTGTTGTTTTCCCTTCAGCGAGATCTTATGGGGCAGACTCAGCGTGTTTTTTTTGGCCTGTGAATGGTCTGGATTTCCATCTCATTTCAGATTAGCTGAGAAGAGCTGTTTGGGATTAGGCGTGCCTCTGACACTGCGTGATAAGGGCGCCCGCAGTCACTGGAACACACTAGTCCGGGAAAATGCCCTTTTTCGACACCAATAAAACTGCACTGTTGTCGCCGGCACTAGCTCTTTGTGCGGAGGATTACTGCGACAGAGCTGTTATCGGGCTGTCAAGTGAATGCTGATTTCTGGAGCTTTACATGAGAGTTCGACACCCATGATCTGCCGTTAGTAAAAACCTTAGCCCTATGAGCACAGGAAACTAAAGATATGCGGAAAATAGGAACAAAAGATGGTTTATAATTGAAAACTGGAACTACATGACCTAAAATGGTGTGATTCTTTTACAAATGTAATGAGGCCATATGTTAAGTACAAGTGGACTGTTGCTCTTAACTGCATGGCTGTGGAATTAATAAAGCTTTAATAAAATTGGAATTGTTTCGAATTGTCAATGAGCTTAAGACTTTTTGATGGAGAGGTCGACAGTCCTGTTTTTAAAAGTATGTGGTTTGGAGAGAGGTTCAGATGAATAAAGTGGAACATTTCAGTGTTTAATCTCATTGAATGAAGTCTATTTGGTTTGTGTTAATGAAATAAACATTAAAAGCCATATTTATTTATTTTAATCATAAAAATTACAATTGAAGTTAAACATTTTAACATTTACCGTATTTTCCGGATTATAAATCGCACCTGCTAAAAATGCATACTAGAGATGAAAAAAACATATATAAGTCGCACTGGAGTATGAAATGCAGTTGGAAGTGTGAAAATAACAAATAATATCTTATAAGTCGCTAGTATAAGTATAAAACTTAATATACGTATAAGTATATTAGTATAAATATAAGTATAAGTCGCACCCCGGCCAAAACTAAGTCCGGAAAATACAGTATTTTTTGTATTTTTTATTTGTCTGTCCATCCCCAGGCTCAACCAATCACCTTCCCCTGTCAAATTCATGCATTTTCCCTGCGGCAACTCGACTTTCAAATAATCTCGCCATCAATCTATAAAATAATTGATTCAAACTATAAGAACAGAAACAAGCAGTGCAATCTTCCACACAAGGGTTTTATACAGAGATATTTCTGCACTTGTGTATTTAATTTTACAGTCCATTTATTTTGTTTTGTGAAACAGTTGAAGCTCAGCCAACACGTTTACAGGAGTGTAAAACATCAGAACACATTTACAGGAGTGTAAAACATTAGAACACGTTTGCAGGCGTGTAAAACATCTGAACACGTTTACAGGAGTGTAAAACATCAGAACACGTTTACAGGAGTGTAAAACATTAGAACACGTTTGCAGGCGTGTAAAACATCTGAACACGTTTACAGGAGTGTAAAACATTAGAACACGTTTGCAGGCGTGTAAAACATCAGAACACGTTTGCAGGCGTGTAAAACATCTGAACACGTTTACAGGAGTGTAAAACATCTGAACACGTTTACAGGTGTGTAAAACATCTGAGCACGTTAACAGTCATGTAAGACATCAGAACACGTTTACAGGAGTGTAAAACATCTGAACACGTTTACAGGAGTGTAAAACATCTGAACACGTTTACAGGAGTGTAAAACATCTGAACACGTTTGCAGGCGTGTAAAACATCTGAACACATTTACAGGAGTGTAAAACATCTGAACACGTTTGCAGGCGTGTAAAACATCTGAACACGTTTACAGGAGTGTAAAACATCCGAACACGTTTACAGGCGTGTAAAACATCTGAGCACGTTAACAGTCATGTAAAACATCAGAACACGTTTACAGGAGTGTAAAACATCTGAACACGTTTACAGGAGTGTAAAACATCTGAACACGTTTACAGGAGTGTAAAACATCTGAACACGTTTGCAGGCGTGTAAAACATCTGAACACGTTTACAGGCGTGTAAAACATCTGAACATGTTAACAGGAGTGTAAAACATCTGAACACGTTTACAGGAGTGTAAAACATCAGAACACGTTTACAGGAGTGTAAAACATCTGAACACGTTTAACGGAGTGTAAAACATCTGAACATGTTTACAGGAGTGTAAAACATCTGAACACGTTTACAGGCGTGTAAAACATCTGAACACGTTTACAGGAGTGTAAAACATCAGAACACGTTTACAGGAGTGTAAAACATCAGAACACATTTACAGGAGTGTAAAACATTAGAACACGTTTGCAGGCGTGTAAAACATCTGAACACGTTTACAGGAGTGTAAAACATCAGAACACGTTTACAGGAGTGTAAAACATTAGAACACGTTTGCAGGCGTGTAAAACATCTGAACACGTTTACAGGAGTGTAAAACATTAGAACACGTTTGCAGGCGTGTAAAACATCAGAACACGTTTGCAGGCGTGTAAAACATCTGAACACGTTTACAGGAGTGTAAAACATCTGAACACGTTTACAGGTGTGTAAAACATCTGAGCACGTTAACAGTCATGTAAGACATCAGAACACGTTTACAGGAGTGTAAAACATCTGAACACGTTTACAGGAGTGTAAAACATCTGAACACGTTTACAGGAGTGTAAAACATCTGAACACGTTTGCAGGCGTGTAAAACATCTGAACACATTTACAGGAGTGTAAAACATCTGAACACGTTTGCAGGCGTGTAAAACATCTGAACACGTTTACAGGAGTGTAAAACATCCGAACACGTTTACAGGCGTGTAAAACATCTGAGCACGTTAACAGTCATGTAAAACATCAGAACACGTTTACAGGAGTGTAAAACATCTGAACACGTTTACAGGAGTGTAAAACATCTGAACACGTTTACAGGAGTGTAAAACATCTGAACACGTTTGCAGGCGTGTAAAACATCTGAACACGTTTACAGGCGTGTAAAACATCTGAACATGTTAACAGGAGTGTAAAACATCTGAACACGTTTACAGGAGTGTAAAACATCAGAACACGTTTACAGGAGTGTAAAACATCTGAACACGTTTAACGGAGTGTAAAACATCTGAACATGTTTACAGGAGTGTAAAACATCTGAACACGTTTACAGGCGTGTAAAACATCTGAACACGTTTACAGGAGTGTAAAACATCAGAACACGTTTACAGGAGTGTAAAACATTAGAACACGTTTGCAGGCGTGTAAAACATCTGAACACGTTTACAGGAGTGTAAAACATTAGAACACGTTTGCAGGCGTGTAAAACATCAGAACACGTTTGCAGGCGTGTAAAACATCTGAACACGTTTACAGGAGTGTAAAACATCTGAACACGTTTACAGGAGTGTAAAACATCTGAGCACGTTAACAGTCATGTAAGACATCAGAACACGTTTACAGGAGTGTAAAACATCTGAACACGTTTACAGGAGTGTAAAACATCTGAACACGTTTACAGGAGTGTAAAACATCTGAGCACGTTAACAGTCATGTAAGACATCAGAACACGTTTACAGGAGTGTAAAACATCTGAACACGTTTACAGGAGTGTAAAACATCTGAACACGTTTACAGGAGTGTAAAACATCTGAACACGTTTGCAGGCGTGTAAAACATCTAAACACGTTTACAGGAGTGTAAAACATCTGAACACATTTACAGGAGTGTAAAACATCTGAACACGTTTGCAGGCGTGTAAAACATCTGAACACGTTTACAGGAGTGTAAAACATCCGAACACGTTTACAGGCGTGTAAAACATCTGAGCACGTTAACAGTCATGTAAAACATCAGAACACGTTTACAGGAGTGTAAAACATCTGAACACGTTTACAGGAGTGTAAAACATCTGAACACGTTTACAGGAGTGTAAAACATCTGAACACGTTTGCAGGCGTGTAAAACATCTCAACACGTTTACAGGCGTGTAAAACATCTGAACACGTTAACAGGAGTGTAAAACATCTGAACACGTTTACAGGAGTGTAAAACATCAGAACACGTTTACAGGAGTGTAAAACATCTGAACACGTTTAACGGAGTGTAAAACATCTGAACATGTTTACAGGAGTGTAAAACATCTGAACACGTTTACAGGCGTGTAAAACATCTGAACACGTTTACAGGAGTGTAAAACATCTGAACACGTTTACAGGAGTGTAAAACATCTGAACACGTTTACAGGAGTGTAAAACATCAGAACACGTTTACAGGCGTGTAAAACATCAGAACACGTTTACAGGCGTGTAAAAGATCTGAACACGTTTACAGGAGTGTAAAACATCTGAACACGTTTACAGGCGTGTAAAACATCTGAACACGTTTACAGGCATGTAAAACATCAGAACACGTTTACAGGCGTGTAAAACATCAGAACACGTTTACAGGAGTGTAAAACATCTGAACACGTTTACAGGCGTGTAAAACATCAGAACACGTTTACAGGAGTGTAAAACATCTGAACACGTTTACAGGCGTGTAAAACATCTGAACACGTTTACAGGAGTGTAAAACATCTGAACACGTTTACAGGCGTGTAAAACATCAGAACATGTTTACAGGAGTGTAAAACATCTGAACACGTTTACAGGCGTGTAAAACATCTGAACACGTTTACAGGAGTGTAAAACATCTGAACACGTTTACAGGCGTGTAAAACATCTGAACACGTTTACAGGAGTGTAAAACATCTGAACACGTTTACAGGCGTGTAAAACATCTGAACACGTTTACAGGAGTGTAAAACATCAGAACACGTTTACAGGCGTGTAAAACATCTGAACACGTTTACAGGAGTGTAAAACATCTGAACACGTTTACAGGCGTGTAAAACATCAGAACACGTTTACAGGCGTGTAAAACATCTGAACACGTTTACAGGAGTGTAAAACATCTGAACACGTTTACAGACGTGTAAAACATCTGAACACGTTTACAGGCGTGTAAAACATCAGAACATGTTTACAGGCGTGTAAAACATCAGAACACGTTTACAGGAGTGTAAAACATCTGAACACGTTTACAGGCGTGTAAAACATCAGAACACGTTTACAGGATTGTAAAACATCTGAACACGTTTACAGGCGTGTAAAACATCTGAACATGTTTACAGGAGTGTAAAACATCTGAACACGTTTACAGGCGTGTAAAACATCAGAACATGTTTACAGTAGTGTAAAACATCTGAACACGTTTAGAGGCGTGTAAAACATCTGAACACGTTTACAGGAGTGTAAAACATCTGAACACGTTTACAGGAGTGTAAAACATCAGAACACGTTGACAGGAGTGTAAAACATCTGAACATGTTTACAGGCGTGTAAAACATCTGAACACGTTTAGAGTCGTGTAAAACATCTGAACACGTTTACAGGAGTGTAAAACATCTGAACACGTTTACAGGAGTGTAAAACATCAGAACACGTTTACAGGCGTGTAAAACATCTGAACACGTTTACAGGAGTGTAAAACATCTGAACACGTTTACAGGCGTGTAAAACATCAGAACACGTTTACAGGCGTGTAAAACATCTGAACACGTTTACAGGCGTGTAAAACATCAGAACATGTTTACAGTAGTGTAAAACATCTGAACACGTTTACAGGCGTGTAAAACATCTGAACACGTTTACAGGAGTGTAAAACATCTGAACACGTTTACAGGAGTGTAAAACATCTGAACACGTTTACAGGAGTGTAAAACATCAGAACACGTTTACAGGAGTGTAAAACATCTGAACATGTTTACAGGCGTTTAAAACATCTGAACACGTTTACAGGAGTGTAAAACATCAGAACACGTTTACAGGAGTGTAAAACATCTGAACACGTTTACAGGAGTGTAAAACATCTGAACACGTTTACAGGCGTGTAAAACATCAGAACACGTTTACAGGCGTGTAAAACATCTGAACACGTTTACAGGAGTGTAAAACATCTGAACACGTTTACAGGCGTGTAAAACATCTGAACACGTTTACAGGCGTGTAAAACATCTGAACACGTTTACAGGAGTGTAAAACATCAGAACACGTTTACAGGAGTGTAAAACATCTGAACACGTTTAACGGAGTGTAAAAAATCTGAACATGTTTACAGGAGTGTAAAACATCTGAACACGTTTACAGGCGTGTAAAACATCTGAACACGTTTACAGGAGTGTAAAACATCAGAACACGTTTACAGGAGTGTAAAACATTAGAACACGTTTGCAGGCGTGTAAAACATCTGAACACGTTTACAGGAGTGTAAAACATTAGAACACGTTTGCAGGCGTGTAAAACATCAGAACACGTTTGCAGGCGTGTAAAACATCTGAACACGTTTACAGGAGTGTAAAACATCTGAACACGTTTACAGGAGTGTAAAACATCTGAGCACGTTAACAGTCATGTAAGACATCAGAACACGTTTACAGGAGTGTAAAACATCTGAACACGTTTACAGGAGTGTAAAACATCTGAACACGTTTACAGGAGTGTAAAACATCTGAACACGTTTGCAGGCGTGTAAAACATCTAAACACGTTTACAGGAGTGTAAAACATCTGAACACATTTACAGGAGTGTAAAACATCTGAACACGTTTGCAGGCGTGTAAAACATCTGAACACGTTTACAGGAGTGTAAAACATCCGAACACGTTTACAGGCGTGTAAAACATCTGAACACGTTTACAGGAGTGTAAAACATCTGAACACGTTTACAGGAGTGTAAAACATCTGAACACGTTTGCAGGCGTGTAAAACATCTCAACACGTTTACAGGCGTGTAAAACATCTGAACACGTTAACAGGAGTGTAAAACATCTGAACACGTTTACAGGAGTGTAAAACATCAGAACACGTTTACAGGAGTGTAAAACATCTGAACACGTTTACAGGAGTGTAAAACATCTGAACACGTTTACAGGCGTGTAAAACATCTGAACACGTTTACAGGAGTGTAAAACATCTGAACACGTTTACAGGAGTGTAAAACATCTGAACACGTTTACAGGAGTGTAAAACATCAGAACACGTTTACAGGCGTGTAAAACATCAGAACACGTTTACAGGCGTGTAAAAGATCTGAACACGTTTACAGGCGTGTAAAACATCTGAACACGTTTACAGGCGTGTAAAACATCTGAACACGTTTACAGGCATGTAAAACATCAGAACACGTTTACAGGCGTGTAAAACATCAGAACACGTTTACAGGAGTGTAAAACATCTGAACACGTTTACAGGCGTGTAAAACATCAGAACACGTTTACAGGAGTGTAAAACATCAGAACACGTTTACAGGAGTGTAAAACATCTGAACACGTTTACAGGAGTGTAAAACATCTGAACACGTTTACAGGCGTGTAAAACATCTGAACACGTTTACAGGAGTGTAAAACATCTGAACACGTTTACAGGAGTGTAAAACATCTGAACACGTTTACAGGAGTGTAAAACATCAGAACACGTTTACAGGCGTGTAAAACATCAGAACACGTTTACAGGCGTGTAAAAGATCTGAACACGTTTACAGGCGTGTAAAACATCTGAACACGTTTACAGGCGTGTAAAACATCTGAACACGTTTACAGGCATGTAAAACATCAGAACACGTTTACAGGCGTGTAAAACATCAGAACACGTTTACAGGAGTGTAAAACATCTGAACACGTTTACAGGCGTGTAAAACATCAGAACACGTTTACAGGAGTGTAAAACATCTGAACACGTTTACAGGCGTGTAAAACATCTGAACACGTTTACAGGAGTGTAAAACATCAGAACATGTTTACAGGAGTGTAAAACATCTGAACACGTTTAAAGGCGTGTAAAACATCTGAACACGTTTACAGGAGTGTAAAACATCTGAACACGTTTACAGGCGTGTAAAACATCTGAACACGTTTACAGGAGTGTAAAACATCTGAACACGTTTACAGGCGTGTAAAACATCTGAACACGTTTACAGGAGTGTAAAACATCTGAACACGTTTACAGGAGTGTAAAACATCAGAACACGTTTACAGGCGTGTAAAACATCTGAACACGTTTACAGGAGTGTAAAACATCTGAACACGTTTACAGGCGTGTAAAACATCAGAACACGTTTACAGGAGTGTAAAACATCTGAACACGTTTACAGGAGTGTAAAACATCTGAACACGTTTACAGACGTGTAAAACATCTGAACACGTTTACAGGCGTGTAAAACATCAGAACATGTTTACAGGCGTGTAAAACATCAGAACACGTTTACAGGAGTGTAAAACATCTGAACACGTTTACAGGCGTGTAAAACATCAGAACACGTTTACAGGAGTGTAAAACATCTGAACACGTTTACAGGCGTGTAAAACATCTGAACATGTTTACAGGAGTGTAAAACATCTGAACACGTTTACAGGCGTGTAAAACATCAGAACATGTTTACAGTAGTGTAAAACATCTGAACACGTTTAGAGGCGTGTAAAACATCTGAACATGTTTACAGGAGTGTAAAACATCTGAACACGTTTACAGGAGTGTAAAACATCAGAACACGTTGACAGGAGTGTAAAACATCTGAACATGTTTACAGGCTTGTAAAACATCTGAACACGTTTAGAGGCGTGTAAAACATCTGAACACGTTTACAGGAGTGTAAAACATCTGAACACGTTTACAGGAGTGTAAAACATCAGAACACGTTTACAGGCGTGTAAAACATCTGAACACGTTTACAGGAGTGTAAAACATCTGAACACGTTTACAGGCGTGTAAAACATCAGAACACGTTTACAGGCGTGTAAAACATCTGAACACGTTTACAGGCGTGTAAAACATCAGAACATGTTTACAGTAGTGTAAAACATCTGAACACGTTTACAGGCGTGTAAAATATCTGAACACGTTTACAGGAGTGTAAAACATCTGAACACGTTTACAGGAGTGTAAAACATCAGAACACGTTTACAGGAGTGTAAAACATCTGAACATGTTTACAGGCGTGTAAAACATCTGAACACGTTTACAGGAGTGTAAAACATCAGAACACGTTTACAGGAGTGTAAAACATCTGAACACGTTTACAGGAGTGTAAAACATCTGAACACGTTTACAGGCGTGTAAAACATCAGAACACGTTTACAGGCGTGTAAAACATCTGAACACGTTTACAGGAGTGTAAAACATCTGAACACGTTTACAGGCGTGTAAAACATCTGAACACGTTTACAGGCGTGTAAAACATCAGAACACGTTTACAGGCGTGTAAAACATCAGAACACGTTTACAGGAGTGTAAAACATCTGAACACGTTTGCAGGCGTGTAAAACATCTGAACACGTTTACAGGAGTGTAAAACATCCGAACACGTTTACAGGCGTGTAAAACATCTGAACACGTTTACAGGAGTGTAAAACATCTGAACACGTTTACAGGAGTGTAAAACATCTGAACACGTTTGCAGGCGTGTAAAACATCTCAACACGTTTACAGGCGTGTAAAACATCTGAACACGTTAACAGGAGTGTAAAACATCTGAACACGTTTACAGGAGTGTAAAACATCAGAACACGTTTACAGGAGTGTAAAACATCTGAACACGTTTAACGGAGTGTAAAACATCTGAACATGTTTACAGGAGTGTAAAACATCTGAACACGTTTACAGGCGTGTAAAACATCTGAACACGTTTACAGGAGTGTAAAACATCTGAACACGTTTACAGGAGTGTAAAACATCTGAACACGTTTACAGGAGTGTAAAACATCAGAACACGTTTACAGGCGTGTAAAACATCAGAACACGTTTACAGGCGTGTAAAAGATCTGAACACGTTTACAGGAGTGTAAAACATCTGAACACGTTTACAGGCGTGTAAAACATCTGAACACGTTTACAGGCATGTAAAACATCAGAACACGTTTACAGGCGTGTAAAACATCAGAACACGTTTACAGGAGTGTAAAACATCTGAACACGTTTACAGGCGTGTAAAACATCTGAACACGTTTACAGGAGTGTAAAACATCTGAACACGTTTACAGGCGTGTAAAACATCAGAACATGTTTACAGGAGTGTAAAACATCTGAACACGTTTAAAGGCGTGTAAAACATCTGAACACGTTTACAGGAGTGTAAAACATCTGAACACGTTTACAGGCGTGTAAAACATCTGAACACGTTTACAGGAGTGTAAAACATCTGAACACGTTTACAGGCGTGTAAAACATCTGAACACGTTTACAGGAGTGTAAAACATCTGAACACGTTTACAGGAGTGTAAAACATCAGAACACGTTTACAGGCGTGTAAAACATCTGAACACGTTTACAGGAGTGTAAAACATCTGAACACGTTTACAGGCGTGTAAAACATCAGAACACGTTTACAGGCGTGTAAAACATCTGAACACGTTTACAGGAGTGTAAAACATCTGAACACGTTTACAGACGTGTAAAACATCTGAACACGTTTACAGGCGTGTAAAACATCAGAACATGTTTACAGGCGTGTAAAACATCAGAACACGTTTACAGGAGTGTAAAACATCTGAACACGTTTACAGGCGTGTAAAACATCAGAACACGTTTACAGGAGTGTAAAACATCTGAACACGTTTACAGGCGTGTAAAACATCTGAACATGTTTACAGGAGTGTAAAACATCTGAACACGTTTACAGGCGTGTAAAACATCAGAACATGTTTACAGTAGTGTAAAACATCTGAACACGTTTAGAGGCGTGTAAAACATCTGAACACGTTTACAGGAGTGTAAAACATCTGAACACGTTTACAGGAGTGTAAAACATCAGAACACGTTGACAGGAGTGTAAAACATCTGAACATGTTTACAGGCGTGTAAAACATCTGAACACGTTTAGAGGCGTGTAAAACATCTGAACACGTTAACAGGAGTGTAAAACATCTGAACACGTTTACAGGAGTGTAAAACATCAGAACACGTTTACAGGCGTGTAAAACATCTGAACACGTTTACAGGAGTGTAAAACATCTGAACACGTTTACAGGCGTGTAAAATATCAGAACACGTTTACAGGCGTGTAAAACATCTGAACACGTTTACAGGCGTGTAAAACATCAGAACATGTTTACAGTAGTGTAAAACATCTGAACACGTTTACAGGCGTGTAAAACATCTGAACACGTTTACAGGAGTGTAAAACATCTGAACACGTTTACAGGAGTGTAAAACATCAGAACACGTTTACAGGAGTGTAAAACATCTGAACATGTTTACAGGCGTGTAAAACATCTGAACACGTTTACAGGAGTGTAAAACATCAGAACACGTTTACAGGAGTGTAAAACATCTGAACACGTTTACAGGAGTGTAAAACATCTGAACACGTTTACAGGCGTGTAAAACATCAGAACACGTTTACAGGCGTGTAAAACATCTGAACACGTTTACAGGAGTGTAAAACATCTGAACACGTTTACAGGCGTGTAAAACATCTGAACACGTTTACAGGCGTGTAAAACATCAGAACACGTTTACAGGCGTGTAAAACATCAGAACACGTTTACAGGAGTGTAAAACATCTGAACACGTTTACAGGCGTGTAAAACATCTGAACACGTTTACAGGAGTGTAAAACATCTGAACACGTTTACAGGCGTGTAAAACATCAGAACATGTTTACAGTAGTGTAAAACATCTGAACACGTTTACAGGCGTGTAAAACATCAGAACACGTTTACAGGAGTGTAAAACATCTGAACACGTTTACAGGCGTGTAAAACATCTGAACACGTTTACAGGAGTGTAAAAAATCTGAACACGTTTACAGGCGTGTAAAACATCAGAACATGTTTACAGTAGTGTAAAACATCTGAACACGTTTACAGGCGTGTAAAACATCTGAACACGTTTACAGGAGTGTAAAACATCTGAACACGTTTACAGGAGTGTAAAACATCAGAACACGTTTACAGGAGTGTAAAACATCTGAACATGTTTACAGGCGTGTAAAACATCAGAACATGTTTACAGGCGTGTAAAACATCAGAACACGTTTACAGGAGTGTAAAACATCTGAACACGTTTACAGGCGTGTAAAACATCAGAACACGTTTACAGGATTGTAAAACATCTGAACACGTTTACAGGCGTGTAAAACATCTGAACATGTTTACAGGAGTGTAAAACATCTGAACACGTTTACAGGCGTGTAAAACATCAGAACATGTTTACAGTAGTGTAAAACATCTGAACACGTTTAGAGGCGTGTAAAACATCTGAACACGTTTACAGGAGTGTAAAACATCTGAACACGTTTACAGGAGTGTAAAACATCAGAACACGTTGACAGGAGTGTAAAACATCTGAACATGTTTACAGGCGTGTAAAACATCTGAACACGTTTAGAGGCGTGTAAAACATCTGAACACGTTTACAGGAGTGTAAAACATCTGAACACGTTTACAGGAGTGTAAAACATCAGAACACGTTTACAGGCGTGTAAAACATCTGAACACGTTTACAGGAGTGTAAAACATCTGAACACGTTTACAGGCGTGTAAAACATCAGAACACGTTTACAGGCGTGTAAAACATCTGAACACGTTTACAGGCGTGTAAAACATCAGAACATGTTTACAGTAGTGTAAAACATCTGAACACGTTTACAGGCGTGTAAAACATCTGAACACGTTTACAGGAGTGTAAAACATCTGAACACGTTTACAGGAGTGTAAAACATCTGAACACGTTTACAGGCGTGTAAAACATCTGAACACGTTTACAGGCGTGTAAAACATCTGAACACGTTTACAGGAGTGTAAAACATCAGAACACGTTTACAGGAGTGTAAAACATCTGAACACGTTTAACGGAGTGTAAAACATCTGAACATGTTTACAGGAGTGTAAAACATCTGAACACGTTTACAGGCGTGTAAAACATCTGAACACGTTTACAGGAGTGTAAAACATCAGAACACGTTTACAGGAGTGTAAAACATTAGAACACGTTTGCAGGCGTGTAAAACATCTGAACACGTTTACAGGAGTGTAAAACATTAGAACACGTTTGCAGGCGTGTAAAACATCAGAACACGTTTGCAGGCGTGTAAAACATCTGAACACGTTTACAGGAGTGTAAAACATCTGAACACGTTTACAGGAGTGTAAAACATCTGAGCACGTTAACAGTCATGTAAGACATCAGAACACGTTTACAGGAGTGTAAAACATCTGAACACGTTTACAGGAGTGTAAAACATCTGAACACGTTTACAGGAGTGTAAAACATCTGAACACGTTTGCAGGCGTGTAAAACATCTAAACACGTTTACAGGAGTGTAAAACATCTGAACACATTTACAGGAGTGTAAAACATCTGAACACGTTTGCAGGCGTGTAAAACATCTGAACACGTTTACAGGAGTTTAAAACATCCGAACACGTTTACAGGCGTGTAAAACATCTGAACACGTTTACAGGAGTGTAAAACATCTGAACACGTTTACAGGAGTGTAAAACATCTGAACACGTTTGCAGGCGTGTAAAACATCTCAACACGTTTACAGGCGTGTAAAACATCTGAACACGTTAACAGGAGTGTAAAACATCTGAACACGTTTACAGGAGTGTAAAACATCAGAACACGTTTACAGGAGTGTAAAACATCTGAACACGTTTAACGGAGTGTAAAACATCTGAACATGTTTACAGGAGTGTAAAACATCTGAACACGTTTACAGGCGTGTAAAACATCTGAACACGTTTACAGGAGTGTAAAACATCTGAACACGTTTACAGGAGTGTAAAACATCTGAACACGTTTACAGGAGTGTAAAACATCAGAACACGTTTACAGGCGTGTAAAACATCAGAACACGTTTACAGGCGTGTAAAAGATCTGAACACGTTTACAGGAGTGTAAAACATCTGAACACGTTTACAGGCGTGTAAAACATCTGAACACGTTTACAGGCATGTAAAACATCAGAACACGTTTACAGGCGTGTAAAACATCAGAACACGTTTACAGGAGTGTAAAACATCTGAACACGTTTACAGGCGTGTAAAACATCAGAACACGTTTACAGGAGTGTAAAACATCTGAACACGTTTACAGGCGTGTAAAACATCTGAACACGTTTACAGGAGTGTAAAATATCTGAACACGTTTACAGGCGTGTAAAACATCAGAACATGTTTACAGGAGTGTAAAACATCTGAACACGTTTAAAGGCGTGTAAAACATCTGAACACGTTTACAGGAGTGTAAAACATCTGAACACGTTTACAGGCGTGTAAAACATCTGAACACGTTTACAGGAGTGTAAAACATCTGAACACGTTTACAGGCGTGTAAAACATCTGAACACGTTTACAGGAGTGTAAAACATCTGAACACGTTTACAGGATTGTAAAACATCAGAACACGTTTACAGGCGTGTAAAACATCTGAACACGTTTACAGGAGTGTAAAACATCTGAACACGTTTACAGGCGTGTAAAACATCAGAACACGTTTACAGGCGTGTAAAACATCTGAACACGTTTACAGGAGTGTAAAACATCTGAACACGTTTACAGACGTGTAAAACATCTGAACACGTTTACAGGCGTGTAAAACATCAGAACATGTTTACAGGCGTGTAAAACATCAGAACACGTTTACAGGAGTGTAAAACATCTGAACACGTTTACAGGCGTGTAAAACATCAGAACACGTTTACAGGAGTGTAAAACATCTGAACACGTTTACAGGCGTGTAAAACATCTGAACATGTTTACAGGAGTGTAAAACATCTGAACACGTTTACAGGCGTGTAAAACATCAGAACATGTTTACAGTAGTGTAAAACATCTGAACACGTTTAGAGGCGTGTAAAACATCTGAACACGTTTACAGGAGTGTAAAACATCTGAACACGTTTACAGGAGTGTAAAACATCAGAACACGTTGACAGGAGTGTAAAACATCTGAACATGTTTACAGGCGTGTAAAACATCTGAACACGTTTAGAGGCGTGTAAAACATCTGAACACGTTTACAGGAGTGTAAAACATCTGAACACGTTTACAGGAGTGTAAAACATCTGAACACGTTTACAGGCGTGTAAAACATCTGAACACGTTTACAGGAGTGTAAAACATCTGAACACGTTTACAGGAGTGTAAAACATCAGAACACGTTTACAGGCGTGTAAAACATCTGAACACGTTTACAGGAGTGTAAAACATCTGAACACGTTTACAGGCGTGTAAAACATCAGAACACGTTTACAGGCGTGTAAAACATCTGAACACGTTTACAGGAGTGTAAAACATCTGAACACGTTTACAGACGTGTAAAACATCTGAACACGTTTACAGGCGTGTAAAACATCAGAACATGTTTACAGGCGTGTAAAACATCAGAACACGTTTACAGGAGTGTAAAACATCTGAACACGTTTACAGGCGTGTAAAACATCAGAACACGTTTACAGGAGTGTAAAACATCTGAACACGTTTACAGGCGTGTAAAACATCTGAACATGTTTACAGGAGTGTAAAACATCTGAACACGTTTACAGGCGTGTAAAACATCAGAACATGTTTACAGTAGTGTAAAACATCTGAACACGTTTAGAGGCGTGTAAAACATCTGAACACGTTTACAGGAGTGTAAAACATCTGAACACGTTTACAGGAGTGTAAAACATCAGAACACGTTGACAGGAGTGTAAAACATCTGAACATGTTTACAGGCGTGTAAAACATCTGAACACGTTTAGAGGCGTGTAAAACATCTGAACACGTTTACAGGAGTGTAAAACATCTGAACACGTTTACAGGAGTGTAAAACATCAGAACACGTTTACAGGCGTGTAAAACATCTGAACACGTTTACAGGAGTGTAAAACATCTGAACACGTTTACAGGCGTGTAAAACATCAGAACACGTTTACAGGCGTGTAAAACATCTGAACACGTTTACAGGCGTGTAAAACATCAGAACATGTTTACAGTAGTGTAAAACATCTGAACACGTTTACAGGCGTGTAAAACATCTGAACACGTTTACAGGAGTGTAAAACATCTGAACACGTTTACAGGAGTGTAAAACATCAGAACACGTTTACAGGAGTGTAAAACATCTGAACATGTTTACAGGCGTGTAAAACATCTGAACACGTTTACAGGAGTGTAAAACATCAGAACACGTTTACAGGAGTGTAAAACATCTGAACACGTTTACAGGAGTGTAAAACATCTGAACACGTTTACAGGCGTGTAAAACATCAGAACACGTTTACAGGCGTGTAAAACATCTGAACACGTTTACAGGAGTGTAAAACATCTGAACACGTTTACAGGCGTGTAAAACATCTGAACACGTTTACAGGCGTGTAAAACATCAGAACACGTTTACAGGCGTGTAAAACATCTGAACACGTTAACAGGAGTGTAAAACATCTGAACACGTTTACAGGAGTGTAAAACATCAGAACACGTTTACAGGAGTGTAAAACATCTGAACACGTTTACAGGCGTGTAAAACATCTGAACACGTTTACAGGAGTGTAAAACATCTGAACACGTTTACAGGCGTGTAAAACATCAGAACATGTTTACAGTAGTGTAAAACATCTGAACACGTTTACAGGCGTGTAAAACATCTGAACACGTTTACAGGAGTGTAAAACATCTGAACACGTTTACAGGAGTGTAAAACATCAGAACACGTTTACAGGAGTGTAAAACATCTGAACATGTTTACAGGCGTGTAAAACATCTGAACACGTTTACAGGAGTGTAAAACATCAGAACACGTTTACAGGAGTGTAAAACATCTGAACACGTTTACAGGAGTGTAAAACATCAGAACACGTTTACAGGAGTGTAAAACATCTGAACATGTTTACAGGCGTGTAAAACATCTGAACACGTTTACAGGAGTGTAAAACATCAGAACACGTTTACAGGAGTGTAAAACATCTGAACACGTTTACAGGAGTGTAAAACATCTGAACACGTTTACAGGCGTGTAAAACATCAGAACACGTTTACAGGCGTGTAAAACATCTGAACACGTTTACAGGAGTGTAAAACATCTGAACACGTTTACAGGCGTGTAAAACATCTGAACACGTTTACAGGCGTGTAAAACATCAGAACACGTTTACAGGCGTGTAAAACATCTGAACACGTTAACAGGAGTGTAAAACATCTGAACACGTTTACAGGCGTGTAAAACATCAGAACATGTTTACAGGAGTGTAAAACATCTGAACACGTTTACAGGCGTGTAAAACATCTGAACACGTTTACAGGAGTGTAAAACATCTGAACACGTTTACAGGCGTGTAAAACATCAGAACATGTTTACAGTAGTGTAAAACATCTGAACACGTTTACAGGCGTGTAAAACATCTGAACACGTTTACAGGAGTGTAAAACATCTGAACACGTTTACAGGAGTGTAAAACATCAGAACACGTTTACAGGAGTGTAAAACATCTGAACATGTTTACAGGCGTGTAAAACATCTGAACACGTTTACAGGAGTGTAAAACATCAGAACACGTTTACAGGAGTGTAAAACATCTGAACACGTTTACAGGAGTGTAAAACATCTGAACACGTCTACAGGAGTGTAAAACATCTGAACACGTTTACAGGAGTGTAAAATATCTGAACACGGTTACAGGCGTGTAAAACATCTGAACACGTTTACAGGAGTGTAAAACATTAGAACACTTTTGCAGGCGTGTAAAACATCAGAACACGTTTGCAGGCGTGTAAAACATCTGAACACGTTTACAGGAGTGTAAAACATCTGAACACGTTTACAGGAGTGTAAAACATCTGAACACGTTTACAGGAGTGTAAAACATCTGAACACGTTTACAGGAGTGTAAAACATCTGAGCACGTTAACAGTCATGTAAAACATCTGAACACGTTTACAGGAGTGTAAAACATCTGAGCACGTTAACAGTCATGTAAAACATCAGAACACGTTTACAGGAGTGTAAAACATCTGAACACGTTTACAGGAGTGTAAAACATCTGAACACGTTTACAGGAGTGTAAAACATCTGAGCACGTTAACAGTCATGTAAAACATCAGAACACGTTTACAGGATTGTAAAACATCTGAACACGTTTACAGGAGTGTAAAACATCTGAACACGTTTACAGGAGTGTAAAACATCTGAACACGTTTGCAGGCGTGTAAAACATCTGAACACGTTTACAGGAGTGTAAAACATCTGAACACGTTTGCAGGAGTGTAAAACATCAGAACACGTTTACAGGAGTGTAAAACATCTGAACACGTTTACAGGAGTGTAAAACATCTGAACATGTTTACAGGAGTGTAAAACATCTGAACACGTTTACAGGCGTGTAAAACATCTGAACACGTTTACAGGAGTATAAAACATCTGAACACGTTTACAAGCGTGTAAAACATCTGAACACGTTTACAGGAGTGTAAAACATCTGAACACGTTTACAGGCGTGTAAAACATCAGAACACGTTTACAGGCGTGTAAAACATCTGAACACGTTTACAGGAGTGTAAAACATCTGAACACGTTTACAGGCGTGTAAAACATCAGAACACGTTTACAGGAGTGTAAAAAATCTGAACACGTTTACAGGCGTGTAAAACATCTGAACACGTTTACAGGAGTGTAAAACATCTGAACATGTTTACAGGCGTGTAAAACATCTGAACACGTTTACAGGAGTGTAAAACATCAGAACACGTTTACAGGAGTGTAAAACATCTGAACACGTTTGCAGGAGTGTAAAACATCTGAACACGTTTACAGGAGTGTCAAACATCTGAACACGTCTACAGGAGTGTAAAACATTAGAACACGTTTACAGGAGTGTAAAACATCTGAACACGGTTACAGGCGTGTAAAACATCTGAACACGGTTACAGGAGTGTAAAACATCTGAACACGTTTGCAGGAGTGTAAAACATCAGAACACGTTTACAGGAGTGTAAAACATCTGAACACGTTTACAGGAGTGTAAAACATCTGAACATGTTTACAGGAGTGTAAAACATCTGAACACGTTTACAGGCGTGTAAAACATCTGAACACGTTTACAGGAGTGTAAAACATCTGAACACGTTTACAAGCGTGTAAAACATCTGAACACGTTTACAGGAGTGTAAAACATCTGAACACGTTTACAGGCGTGTAAAACATCAGAACACGTTTACAGGCGTGTAAAACATCTGAACACGTTTACAGGAGTGTAAAACATCTGAACACGTTTACAGGCGTGTAAAACATCAGAACACGTTTACAGGAGTGTAAAAAATCTGAACACGTTTACAGGCGTGTAAAACATCTGAACACGTTTACAGGAGTGTAAAACATCTGAACATGTTTACAGGCGTGTAAAACATCTGAACACGTTTACAGGAGTGTAAAACATCAGAACACGTTTACAGGAGTGTAAAACATCTGAACACGTTTGCAGGAGTGTAAAACATCTGAACACGTTTACAGGAGTGTCAAACATCTGAACACGTCTACAGGAGTGTAAAACATTAGAACACGTTTACAGGAGTGTAAAACATCTGAACACGGTTACAGGCGTGTAAAACATCTGAACACGTTTACAGGAGTGTAAAACATCTGAACACGTTTACAGGAGTGTAAAACATCTGAACACGTTTACAGGAGTGTAAAACTTCTGAACAGTTTTACAGGAGTGTAAAACATCTGAACACGTTTATAGGAGTGTAAAACATCTGAGCACGTTAACAGGCGTGTCAAACATCTGAACACGTTTACAGGAGTGTAAAACATCTGAACACGTTTACAGGAGTGTAAAACATCTGAACACGTTTACAGGAGTGTAAAACATCTGAACACGTTTACAGGAGTGTAAAACATTGAAACACGTTTACAGGAGTGTCAAACATCTGAACACGTTTACAGGAGTTTAAAACATCTGAACACGTTTACAGGAGTGTAAAACATCTGAACACGGTTACAGGCGTGTAAAACATCTGAACACGTTTACAGGAGTGTAAAACATCTGAACACGTTTACAGGAGTGTAAAACATCTGAACATGTTTACAGGAGTGTAAAAAATCAGAACACGTTTACAGGAGTGTAAAACATCTGAGCACGTTAACAGGCGTGTAAAACATCAGAACACGTTTACAGGCGTGTAAAACATCTGAACACGGTTACAGGAGTGTAAAACATCTGAACACGTTTACAGGAGTGTAAAACATCTGAGCACGCTAACAGGAGTGTAAAACATCTGAACACGTTTACAGGAGTGTAAAACATCTGAACACGTTTGCAGGCGTGTAAAACATCTGAACATGTTTACAGGCGTGTAAAACATCTGAACACGTTTACAGGAGTGTAAAACATCTGAACATGTTTACAGGCGTGTAAAACATCTGAGAACGTTTACAGGCGTGTAAAACATCTGAACACGTTTACAGGAGTGTAAAACATCTGAACATGTTTACAGGCGTGTAAAACATCTGAACACATTTACAGGAGTGTAAAACATCTGAACACGTTTAAAGGCGTGTAAAACATCGGAACATGTTTACAGGAGTGTAAAACATCCGAGCACGTTAACAGGCGTGTAAAACATCTGAACACGTTTACAGGAGTGTAAAACATCTGAACACGTTTACAGGAGTGTAAAACATCTGAGCACGTTTACAGGAGTGTAAAACATCTGAACATGTTTCAAGAGTGTAAAACATCTGAACACGTTTACAGGAGTGTAAAACATCTGAGCACGTTAACAGGCGTGTAAAACATCTGAACACGTTTACAGGAGTGTAAAACATCTGAACACGTTTACAGGAGTGTAAAACATCTGAACACGTTTACAGGAGTGTAAAACATCAGAACACGTTAACAGGAGTGTAAAACATCTGAACACGTTTGCAGGAGTGTAAAACATCTGAACATGTTTACAGGCGTGTAAAACATCTGAGCACGTTTACAGGAGTGTAAAACATCTGAACACGTTTACAGGAGTGTAAAACATCTGAACACGTTTGCAGGAGTGTAAAACATCTGAACACGTTTACAGGAGTGTAAAATATCTGAACACGTTTGCAGGAGTGTAAAACATCTGAACACGTTTACAGGAGTGTAAAACATCTGAACACGTTTACAGGCGTGTAAAACATCTGAACATGTTTACAGGAGTGTAAAACATCAGAACAAGTTTACAGGAGTGTAAAACATCTGAACACGTTTACAGGAGTGTAAAACATCAGAACACGTTTACAGGAGTGTAAAACATCAGAACACGTTTACAGGAGTGTAAAACATCTGAACACGTTTGCAGGAGTGTCAAACATCTGAACACGTCTACAGGAGTGTAAAACATTAGAACACGTTTACAGGAGTGTAAAACATCTGAACACGGTTACAGGCGTGTAAAACATCTGAACACGGTTACAGGAGTGTAAAACATCTGAACACGTTTACAGGAGTGTAAAACATCTGAAGACGTTTACAGGAGTGTAAAACTTCTGAACAGTTTTACAGGAGTGTAAAACATCTGAACACGTTTATAGGATTGTAAAACATCTGAGCACGTTAACAGGCGTGTAAAACATCTGAACACGTTTACAGGAGTGTAAAACATCTGAACACGTTTACAGGAGTGTAAAACATCTGAACACGTTTACAGGAGTGTAAAACATCTGAACACGTTTACAGGAGTGTAAAACATTGAAACACGTTTACAGGAGTGTCAAACATCTGAACACGTTTACAGGAGTTTAAAACATCTGAACACGTTTACAGGAGTGTAAAACATCTGAACACGGTTACAGGCGTGTAAAACATCTGAACACGTTTACAGGAGTGTAAAACATCTGAACACGTTTACAGGAGTGTAAAACATCTGAACATGTTTACAGGAGTGTAAAGAATCAGAACACGTTTACAGGAGTGTAAAACATCTGAGCACGTTAACAGGCGTGTAAAACATCAGAACACGTTTACAGGGGTGTAAAACATCTGAACACGGTTACAGGAGTGTAAAACATCTGAACACGTTTACAGGAGTGTAAAACATCTGAGCACGTTAACAGGAGTGTAAAACATCTGAACACGTTAACAGGAGTGTAAAACATCTGAACACGTTTGCAGGCGTGTAAAACATCTGAACATGTTTACAGGCGTGTAAAACATCTGAACACGTTTACAGGAGTGTAAAACATCTGAACATGTTTACAGGCGTGTAAAACATCTGAGAACGTTTACAGGCGTGTAAAACATCTGAACACGTTTACAGGAGTGTAAAACATCTGAACATGTTTACAGGCGTGTAAAACATCTGAACACATTTACAGGAGTGTAAAACATCTGAACACGTTTACAGGCGTGTAAAACATCGGAACATGTTTACAGGAGTGTAAAACATCCGAGCACGTTAACAGGCGTGTAAAACATCTGAACACGTTTACAGGAGTGTAAAACATCTGAACACATTTACAGGAGTGTAAAACATCTGAGCACGTTTACAGGAGTGTAAAACATCTGAACACGTTTACAGGAGTGTAAAACATCTGAACACGTTTAAAGGAGTGTAAAACAGCTGAACACGTTTGCAGGCGTGTAAAACATCTGAACATGTTTACAGGCGTGTAAAACATCTGAACACGTTTACAGGAGTGTCAAACATCTGAACACGTCTACAGGAGTGTAAAACATCTGAACACGTTTACAGGAGTGTAAAACATCTGAACATGTTTCAAGAGTGTAAAACATCTGAACACGTTTACAGGAGTGTAAAACATCCGAGCACGTTAACAGGCGTGTAAAACATCTGAACACGTTTACAGGAGTGTAAAACATCTGAACACGTTTACAGGAGTGTAAAACATCTGAACACGTTTACAGGAGTGTAAAACATCAGAACACGTTAACAGGAGTGTAAAACATCTGAACACGTTTGCAGGAGTGTAAAACATCTGAACATGTTTACAGGCGTGTAAAACATCTGAGCACGTTTACAGGAGTGTAAAGCATCTGAACACGTTTACAGGAGTGTAAAACATCTGAACACGTTTGCAGGAGTGTAAAACATCTGAACACGTTTACAGGAGTGTAAAATATCTGAACACGTTTGCAGGAGTGTAAAACATCTGAACACGTTTACAGGAGTGTAAAACATCTGAACACGTTTACAGTCGTGTAAAACATCTGAACATGTTTACAGGAGTGTAAAACATCAGAACAAGTTTACAGGAGTGTAAAACATCTGAACACGTTTACAGGAGTGTAAAACATCTGAACATGTTTACAGGCGTGTAAAACATCTGAACACGTTTACAGGAGTGTAAAACATCTGAACATGTTTACAGGCGTGTAAAACATCTGAGCACGTTTACAGGCGTGTAAAACATCTGAACACGTTTGCAGGAGTGTAAAACATCTGAACACGTTTACAGGAGTGTAAAACATCTGAACACGTTTACAGGAGTGTAAAACATCTGAACACGTTTACAGGAGTGTAAAACATCTGAACACGTTTACAGGAGTGTAAAACATCTGAACACGTTTACAGGAGTGTAAAACATCTGAACACGTTTACAGGCGTGTAAAACATCTGAACATGTTTACAGGAGTGTAAAACATCAGAACAAGTTTACAGGCGTGTAAAACATCTGAACACGTTTACAGGCGTGTAAAACATCTGAGCACGTTTGCAGGAGTGTAAAACATCTGAACACGTTTTACAGGAGTGTAAAACATCTGAACACGTTTACAGGCGTGTAAAACATCAGAACACGTTTACAGGAGTGTAAAACATCTGAACACGTTTACAGGCGTGTAAAACATCTGAACACGTTTACAGGAGTGTTAAACATCTGAACACGTTTACAGGAGTGTAAAACATCAGAACACGTTTACAGGAGTGTAAAACATCTGAACACGTTTACAGGCGTGTAAAACATCTGAACACGTTTACAGGAGTGTAAAACATCTGAACACGTTTACAGGAGTGTAAAACATCTGAACACGTTTACAGGCGTTCAAAACATCTGAATACGTTTACAGGAGTGTAAAACATCTGACCACGTTTACAGGCGTGTAAAACATCTGACCACGTTTACATGAGTGTAAAACTGTCATGGAATCAGACATACACCAGATGCTATTCCCTAACACATAGAGAACACAATTCAACTTAGAATATGAAACGACACAGAAATATCAGACATTTGTGTGGCATGCATGGGAGAAAACGCGGGGACTGATCACGCAAGCTGTTGTAAGCAGCCTGCGTGATCCTCCTGCGTCTCACCCTGTTTTTTCCCATGCTGGTTGGTTTTATTAGATATTCTGGAATAGGCGGGTCACATTTCTCATTGGTCAGCCTCACATCAAGGCACTTGTATTTTTCCGTAGAGATCAAGCCTTGGGTAAACATTACCCAAACTCCTCTGGGCTGTCACCCCCCCCCCCCCCCCCCCCTCGGGTAAACATCCTTTGGCCCATCTTTACGACCCCTTCACAAATGCAGTTTGTCACACACCCGTTCTTCTCTTAGACTAATGATGCAGGTAAAATATCACTATTATTCAGATAAAATACATCACAGAAATATAATCATATATTCACATTTTATCACAAAAACATCTGAACTTGTTCACAGAGTGTTAAACATCTGAACACGTTTACAGGCGTGTAAAACATCAGAACACTCAGACCTCATATTGTCCAGCTGTAGTTTTTAAAGGAACGTCTTCTTTCAGAGTTTCCCTGCAGATTTCATATTTCCTTCCTCCGTCAGCTTCAGCGAGAGTGCTTAGTGACAGGGCGGATTCCACCTGAACCTGTAAATGTCAGCTGTCAATCACGGGCTGACACTTCAGTGCAATCAGGTCCGTGCAGAGGGAGTCATTTATGTGGGCGAGGAAGAGGGCACCCAGGAACCCTCTGATGAGACGGAGAGAGAGGTGCACAACATGTCAAGTGCAGAGCAGAACGACGTCTCTGTCACTTACTCAAGCCAACAATTTACTCCGTCCATGTTGTAGCCTTTACATCAGTTTAGCTTGTGCAATATAACGTGACTATCGCCGTTTGGGCCCAACTAACGCGTGGAGGCTTTCGCGAAACGTTCAAAATGGAACTTTCCCTGTGGAGGATACTGCATCAGATCTGCGGGGAGGCGACCACGCTCAGACTAAGAATGCGGAATTAAACAAATGCTAGATAAATACTTTCAAAATGCTATATTGTGGACACTTCCATTCAACGCAATAGCTTCTGGAGACGAGCGAGCGCTGGACGGGAGCCGGGCGACAGGCTCAACACCGATTCACAGTTTTTCCCTCGTGTTGAATGATCTAAATGTTCCTTTTGATATCATTTTGTCTTCATTTCCTGAACAGAAACGATGCAGGCTTTTAATCGTTGCAATTTACCACGAAGCAGTTGGTCAAATTCCACGCTCCAAAGTCTGTACTCTGCACCAAAGCGAACGTTTTTACCGACAGAGGATCGACCGAGGACCTTCAGAATTCAGCCCTATTGGTCCCTCCACCTGAAAAGTTACAGAGTGCGCCTTTAAAACACACTGAACACATGAACCGATCCATCCGCGATAAGAGTCGTAATCATTCGAGGCAGCGAAGTACACCACGAACGCTACTACAACCGCAAACGTGAATTGGCGTTTTGGAGACGTTTTGCACCACTTCCTTTCCCTGTCAAACCGATCCATGAGAATCTGTCCCGCTTCAAACACATGGGATACTTCACTCCATCAGTAATAGTAATTGGGGATGTGCATATAATTGGAAAGGGTGGGTTTTTATCCGTCAAACCGTCGCAGCAGGCCAGAGACCCCTCGGCAACATCTTGGCTCACGTTCTGAAGGCTTCTTGGGCACTGCGATCGCCCACTGCTCCAGAGAACTTTACTTTGGCGGCGTTCAACTTGCACACACTTAAAAAGCTGGAACTATTGGGCATAAACCAGAATTAACTGGACAAGGACTTAAGCACAGGACCAGACCAACTCAGAATCGGACTGGGCTGGAGCGTTTCAAGCCAAAACTCTGCCAGCTCAGTCCTCGTTATCTTGGCCCATCTTTAATTTCTTATTTCCTAAACTCTCTTCAAGCATTTAACTTTTCTGTTTTGATGGTATGCTACCAACCAGTTAACCAACCAACCAACCGACCGACCAGCGCCTTTGCTTGCGTCGACCACAGATTTTTACTTGCCCCCGTCCCGGGCACTTATCGTCCTCGTCAAGAGTTATTAACAACTTAGTGATAATTCTGGAAATGTAGATGAGAGGAAGACATAGCAGCGCTTTAGTCACTAGTTTTTTGGTACTTTTTCAATGTATTAAACTTATTTATTTTATTTATTTACTAACTTTTTTGTGTTAATAGTACTGCTTAGTACCCTTTTTATATGATTATGCTATTTTGCGATTATTTCTATTTTTATTTTTTATTCACTTTAAAGCTCCTTGCTGAGGGAATAATTGAACACATGGGTAAATGGACATGGGCCGATGGACAGGAAAGGAGGGGAAGCGACTAAATATGCATCCAGGGCTGTTAACAACGCAATAAAAAGATTATAAACTGTAAAACTGTAAATCATAATTCTTCATGAAGAAAACAAAATCAAGTCCTGAATTTTAGTGACACATTTTCATATCCAAAACCGTCCGCGCTTATCTTAGATATCTCATAATCTTCAAACATTTAACTTTTCCATTTTGATGATACGCTAACTAGCTAACCAGCTAACCAACCGACCAGCGCCTCGCATCGACCGCACATCTGCACCCGCCCCCCTCGCGGGCACTGTAGCGTGTATCGCTCACGTCCTCGTCACAAGGCTAAATTGCTCACAACACTTTTGCGACCGGCGCATAATTGCCCGGCTCCGGCGCTTCTCGCCCGGCCTGCTTCTCGATCTCTTTACCTGTGTCATTAGAGGTTGGAGAGCTCCCGTGCACAATGGCCCCGACGCACAAAAGCGCCCACAAGTGTATAATTACCATGGGCTTTGATTAGCTCTCGTTCGGAGCGGCCTGTTCAATTGGCGTTATGTGAGAGACACTCCTCTGGGCGCCGGCGAAGTGGAGGCTAATGGCAGCGCGCGCCACTTTACGCGTGCACACCAGCTCTTCTTTTGTCCGGCTGGTAATAACCGGCACGTCGATATTGCGTAACGAGCGAGCGACGCGAGATAACGTCCTCGATATTACTTTTATTAATATTATTACCCTCAGAAAGCTGGAATGGTGAAAAGGTTCTGCAAATATGTCTTGCCGCTTGAACAAAGTCGTGCGGTGTCGGTTTTTTTATGCGTTTCGGCGACGTTCTAAGCGTTCGACGGCAGATGGAAAACGACTTTGAGCAGTTTGCGGTGGCTGTGGTTTGGTTCAGGGAGCGACGTGTTTGAAGATCTGGAGAATCATCAACGTGTGTGAATGAAACACTTTTAAAACTCAGGAAATAACATAAAGCCGTATTTAAAACAACTAAAGGTGACATTAAAGGGGAAGTGTTTTGGGCCTGAAACTTTTTACTGACAGAAATCATTACAGCTTCAAATCCAACAGTTTTGAGTTGGTCTTCTCATAACGTGATGCAAAATTGACTCTATAAGTAGCAAATTGTGTCCTTCACATGTTAAAAGTAAAATTTGTTTTGGATCCAGCATTTCTGTGAAGGCAAAACTCTGAATACTGTTTTTTGGTTGTACATCACCTTTAATTGTTAAAAATATTCTATTTTGCATATTTTAAACAGCGCCCTTTTCTGACAGGCCCGTCTCCTCCGTCTCCCCCGTCTCCTCCATCTCCTCCGTCTCCTCCATCTCCTCCGTCTCCCCCGTCTCCTCCATCTCCTCCGTCTCCCCCGTCTCCTCCATCTCCTCCGTCTCCTCCATCTCCTCCGTCTCCCCCGTCTCCCCCGTCTCCTCCGTCTCCTCCGTCTCCCCCGTCACCTCCGTCTCCCCCGTTTCCCCCGTCTCCCCCGTCTCCTCCGTGTCCCCCGTCTCCTCTGTCTCCCCCGTCTCCTCCGTCTCCTCCGTCTCCTCCATCTCCTCCGTCTCCTCCATCTCCTCCGTCTCCCCCGTCTCCTCCATCTCCTCCGTCTCCCCCGTCTCCTCCATCTCCTCCGTCTCCCCCGTCTCCTCCATCTCCTCCGTCTCCTCCATCTCCTCCGTCTCCCCCGTCTCCCCCGTCTCCTCCGTGTCCCCCGTCTCCTCTGTCTCCCCCGTCTCCTCCGTCTCCTCCGTCTCCCCCGTCACCTCCGTCTCCCCCGTTTCCCCCGTCTCCCCCGTCTCCTCCGTGTCCCCCGTCTCCTCTGTCTCCCCCGTCTCCTCCGTCTCCTCCGTCTCCCCCGTCTCCTCCGTCTCCCCCGTCTCCTCCCAATCTTATGTGCTTCATCCAATCCAAAAGGCTTCTCTCTGTAGAGTCTCCCGTCGTATCCAATTCACTGGAGCCCATGTGTACTTCTTGTGTACTTCTTGTGTACTTCATGTGTACTTCTTGTGTACTTCTTGTGTACCTCATGTGTACTTCTTGTGCACTTCTTCTGTACTTCATGTGTACTTCTTGTGTACTTCTTGTGTACTTCATGTTTACTTCTTGTGTACTTCTTGTGTACTTCTTGTGTACTTCACGTGTACTTCACGTGTACTTCTTGTGTACTTCACGTGTACTTCACTTGTACTTCAGCAGGCTCGTTCCTGAAATAGCTCCCTGCTGTCTGATCCCATCAGTGCATAACACGGGGAGGACGTTAGCGCCTGCGTTATAAGCTGAACTCAAGGCTTTTGCTTTTACGCATGTTTTAATCCATAAACATGTATAAACTGTGCTTGGCGGACTAAATGGTCCGACCAAACACTTAGTACGTATAGATGTTGCGTGATATGCTAAAAGAGTCAGAGAGTGTGGACTCCTTCTCCTGCCGTCACTCGGGACCACGAGTGGGAGCCCACCGTCTGCGCTCTCATCGAGACCACCCAGCAGGTGAGAGCGTTGTGAGTTTGAATCCGGCGCCGACAATTTGCTGCGTGTCCTTTCCAAGTTTCATCTCCGTTTCCCATTTCACGCAGCGCTGTCCCGTCCAATAAAGCCTGCGGGGCTGAAAATGATGAGGGTGCAGTCCATTGTTTCTGTCCAGGTTAAGACTCGTGACTCTTGTTCACTGGAACCATAAAAACATCAAAAACAAACCTGGAGTTGTCTTTAGTTATCTCATACTTGTCTCATTCGTCCGGTTTACACGGTCCTCTCCATTTCAGAAAAGAGTTGGTTTGAGTTTTCCCTGGATTGTGAGGTCAGAAGTAGAGATCCAAAAGTCTCCTGCTCCTGATTTAAAGTTCATAAATCATCACCAGACTCGTTATGTCGTCACATCACATTCGTTAGATCAGCAGGTCGGGCCGGGCTGCTCAGAGCTCCTGCTGTTTTCTCCCATGAGAATTCCCTCTGCTGCCAGAAGAGGTCGAGCTGACACACGCCTGACTCACAGAGCAATGTGTACTTTCCATACATTACCTTCTAAAACATAAGACGCAAAGCAGCACGATCATGTGTACTTTTATCATACTGTGTCATAATATGTCTCATTGTGTAGTGAATGTGCTGATGTGTGACCTTTGTGTGACCTCTGTGTGACCTTTGAGTGACCTTTGTGCCAGTTCTGGAATAAAGTCTACAGAATAAAGTCTGGCGGTAATGTAACACTTGGATACCAACCAGCATAAAACACCAAAGAAGAAGATTGTGTACCGAATGTGCTGATGTGTGACCTCTGTGTGACCTTTGTGTGACCTGTGCGTGACCTTTATGTGATCTTTGTCTGATCTTTGTGTGTGACCTGTGCGTGACCTGTGTGTGACCTGTGTGTGACCTTTGTGTGACCTGTGCGTGACCTTTGTGTGATCTTTGTCTGATCTTTGTGCGTGACCTGTGTGTGACCTTTGTGTGACCTGTGCGTGACCTTTGTGTGATCTTTGTCTGATCTTTGTGCGTGACCTGTGTGTGACCTTTGTGTGACCTGTGCGTGACCTTTTTGTGATATTTGTGTGTGACCTTTGTGTGACCTGTGCGTGACCTTTGCGTGACCTTTGTGTGACTGCCATTGCCCCTGCCAAGAGACTGAGTACAGAAATGAGACAAGTTGGTTCTAATCTTTAAGTATTCACATGCAAATTTTCAAATGATAAAGACATAATTATAAAATAAGAGCGTGAGGACTTTGAAAGGCCCAAAGTCCATAAACAACTACGAGGTCACATACGTGTTCACTCTGGATTCATTAAAGGCTTATCGCCACGACAACACGGCACAATCTCATGAGGAGACACGATGACCCCAGTTCATTGTTTGGGTCTCTGAAGGAAAGAGAGAGCGGGCGGTGAGGGAGAGAGAGAAAGAGAGAGAGAGAGAGAGAGAGAGAGAAAGAGAGAGAGAGAGAGAGAGAGGGGGATGTAGAGCAAGAGAGAGAGAGAGAGAGAGAGTGATAAAGAGAGAGAGAGAGAGAGGGGGATGTAGAGCAAGAGAGAGAGAGAGAGAGAGAGAGGGATAAAGAGAGAGAGAGGGATAAAGAGAGAGAGAGAGAGAGAGAGAGGGGGGGATGTAGAGCAAGAGAGAGAGAGAGAGAGAGAGAGAGGGATAAAGAGAGAGAGAGAGGGGGATGTAGAGCGAGAGAGAGAGAGAGAGAGAGAGAGAGAGAGAGATAAAGAGAGGTAGAGAGGGATAAAGAGAGAGAGAGAGAGAGACCAAAAAAGAGACATGATTGAGATTGATTGATTGATAGTGAAAAAGACAAACTAAGAGAAGAGAGAGAGAGAGCGGGATGAAGAATGAAGAGGAGAGAGAAACAGAAAGAGAAAGAGAGAGAGAATAAAGCACGTGACAGAGAGGGAGAAAAAGGGGGGACGGAGGAGGTGGAAGAGGTGGAGGAGGAGGGGGTGGGTTAATTAGCGAATGCAAATGAAGTGAGGACGGGCGCTCGGTTCACGTGGATTAAAGTGAGAGACGGCGTCGCACTCGACACGAAGACGCATCTGCATCAATCTGTCCACGAGGACGAGTCACGGCCCATCCACAGTGTCATTGTGTCCACAGTGTGTGCAGGCGCTCAGAACACGCTAAGATGAGGTCACGCGCTCAGAACACGCGCTCAGAACACGCTAAGATGAGGTCACGCGCTCAGAACACGCTGAGATGAGGGTCACGCGCTCAGAACACGCTAAGATGAGGGTCACGCGCTCAGAACACGCTGAGATGAGGGTCACGCGCTCAGAACACGCTAAGATGAGGTCACGCGCTCAGAACACGCGCTCAGAACACGCTAAGATGAGGTCACGCGCTCAGAACACGCTGAGATGAGGGTCACGCGCTCAGAACACGCTAAGATGAGGTCACGCGCTCAGAACACGCTGAGATGAGGGTCACGCGCTCAGAACACGCTGAGATGAGGGTCACGCGCTCAGAACACGCTAAGATGAGGGTCACGTGCTCAGAACACGCTAAGATGAGGTCACGCGCTCAGAACACGCGCTCAGAACACGCTAAGATGAGGTCACGCGCTCAGAACACGCTGAGATGAGGGTCACGCGCTCAGAACACGCTGAGATGAGGGTCACGCGCTCAGAACACGCTAAGATGAGGGTCACGTGCTCAGAACACGCTAAGATGAGGGTCACGTGCTCAGAACACGCTAAAATGAGGGTCCTGAGGCGTGTTCTTCACGTGCACAAAGGAGTCATAAATGTTCAATAATATATTGAATATCTGCTTAAAAACGAACTAGTTCTTAACTCCAGAAGAACTTTATTTAAAGCCTTGACAGACTCAGTGGTGCTGGACGCACAACAGGCTGAAGTTGTATCATAGTAATTCTTCAAATGTGGATGAGAGGAAAGGCACTTAGGCACTTTAATTTTGAGTTTTTGGTTTTTTTGGTACTTTTTCAATGTATGACTTTTTTACATTATTTTATTTTATGTATTCATTTTATTTTGTTTATTTTTATTCATTTTATTCATTTTATTCATTTTATTCATTTTATTCATTTTATTCATTTTATTCATTTTATTCATTTTATTTTGAGTTTTGGGGTAGTTTTTTAATTTATTAAACTTATATTTATATTATTTTATATTATTTTATTTATTGTATTTATTTATTTGATTTGTTTTATTTGTTTTATTTGTTTGATTTTATTTACTAGTTTTTGTTAATATTACTTTTTTGTTGTTCACCTTTTTTTATATGATTTTGCTCATTTATCATTCTTTTTTTTCTTTCTTTCTTTCTTCTCTTTTAAAGCTCCTTGCAGAGGGGACAATTGAACACATGGTAAATAAATGGACAGAAAAAGATTAAAGACACATTCTGGGATGTTCGGACAAACTTTCAAAACAACAACAACAAAAAACAGGGAAAACGTACAAAGCTGTGGCGACGCAGACGCTGTAACACGCTTCACAAACACATAACTGTGTTTACACAAATAACAAACATCAAAAGATTATAAACTGTAAAGCTGTAAATCATAATTGTTGTTCATGAAGAAAAAAATATAAATAATAATAATTTTAGTGACAAATCTTCATATTTAGAACCGTCCGTGGAGTTTCTATTGGTGCGTGAAAGAACAGAGGGGGCGCTACTGTCACAAAATACCGTATTTTCTGGACTATAAGTCGCACCTTTTTTCATAGTTTTGGCCGGGGTGCGTCTTATACTCCAGAGCGACTTATATATGGCATATGTTTTTTTTCTTCTCTATTATGCATTTTTTGGCGACTTAAACTCCGGTGCGGCTTATAGTCCGGATAATACAGTACATCGGAAAATACAACGGCGCCGTACTTTCACTGAAGCCAAACCCTCAGGTTCACCGCCTGCCACTTATTTATTCATTTTTGACGTTTAAGATGTTATTGCTTTCTCTGGAAGGTTCCACATTGTTAAAGGACACATATTGTGCAAAAATACACCTGAAATAGCATTTAGCTTCATTCACGCTAGTTTGATGAATCCTCCGGGCAACAAAAACACTCTTTTTTTTTTTTTTGTTCTAAACCATGAGATGCCAAACTAAAGTTACACAAGAGCCTCTTTAAGCGCAATGACAACACAAACCATGAATATTGTTATATTTGCCCTTTAAACTTCATTATCTCACATATATTCAATAAGATGTAGTTTTTGTGCTGCATATTGTACTGTGCAAGACATAAAACATTTCCAAGATATGCAGTTGTCAGAACTTCCAGCTAAAAGTTTGTCAAGGAACATTTTTCAAGAACCCGAACACTTTAATTATGTTCAATGTTTTTTGAAAAATTTGACATTTTCATATTTAAGAGAAAGTTTTTGACGTCGTCCCGTCCAGTCAATTTGCAAAGACTTTCACTTGATAAAAAGTAAAAGTTCCTCATAATTGAATGCACACAAGTCGACATTACGTCTCCCGTTTGAAGCGAAGACAAGTGTCGCCGTGGAGACCGTCCTGCCGCCGCCGTACCACTGATTGAGTTCCTTTTTAAAAGTCCACACACTCCGCACACAGCGCACACACACACACCGCACACACACACACCGCACACACACACACCGCACACACACACACCGCACACACACACACCGCACACACACACACACCGCACACACACACGCCGCACACACACACACCGCACACACACACGCCGCAAACACACACCGCACACACACACGCCGCACACACACACCGCACACACACACGCCGCACACACACACCGCACACACACACACCGCACACACACAAACCGCACACACACACGCCGCACACACACGCCGCACACACACACACACACGCCGCAAACACACACCGCACACGCCGCACACACACGCCGCACACACACACACACACGCCGCAAACACACACCGTACACACACGCCGCACACGCACGCCGCACACGCACACACACACACACTCACACACACACACACACACACTCACACGCACACACACACACACTCACACACACACACACACACACTCACACACACACACACACACACACACGCCGCACACACACACACACACACACACTCACACACACACACACACACACACACACGCCGCACACACACACACACACACACACTCACACACACACACACACACACGCCGCACACACACACTCACACACACACACACACACACACACGCCGCACACACACACACACACACACACTCACACACACACTCACACACACTCACACACACACACACACACACACACACACACGCCGCACACACACACACACACACACACTCACACACACACACACACACACACACACGCCGCACACACACACACACACACACTCACACACACTCACACACACACACACACACACACACACACACACACGCCGCACACACACACACTCACACACACACACACACACACACACTCACACACACACACACACGCCGCACACACACACACACACACACACTCACACACACACACACACACACACACACGCCGCACACACACACACACACACACTCACACACACACACACTCACACACACACACACACACACTCACACGCACACACACACACACTCACACACACACACACACACACTCACACACACACACACACACACACACGCCGCACACACACACACACACACACACTCACACACACACACACACACACACACACGCCGCACACACACACACACACACACACTCACACACACACACACACACACGCCGCACACACACACTCACACACACACACACACACACACACGCCGCACACACACACACACACACACACTCACACACACACTCACACACACTCACACACACACACACACACACACACACACACACACACACGCCGCACACACACACACACACACACACTCACACACACACACACACACACACGCCGCACACACACACACACACACACTCACACACACACACACACACACACACTCACACACACACACACACGCCGCACCTATAGGACGAGGACTGATAATTGTTTTAGAATACTTCAGTCTTTTCATAAAACACAGATTCTTCCCGGTGCAGAAGCAGAAGTGGGAGGGGAAAGTTAAGCTGTAAGTTATAATTAAGACGTGTTGGATAAGAGCTCATTTGGAGAGACAATGAGTCGATTCAGGACATGTATTTATTTGTCGTTTGTTCTATTTGTTGTTGTTGAAAGTATAGAAGAAATGTACACATTTAAAAGTGATCTCTGCTGTTGCTAAAACTAAAACTGATTATTATTATTTTTTTGGTCAAGTTCTGTTTATTATCTTCATACCATAGATTCATCAATATTGCACATTTTTTATTTATTTTTAATTACATGTATTTCTATTATTTAAGAACACATAAAAACAAATAATGCAACATTCTTCTTTTAATCTGATGCTTTTATGCATTTTTGACCTTTTTGCCCTTAATTATCCTGATAAATTCAAACATAAATCCGATACTGCTCAGCATAGTAAAGTATATAATCGTGTATATTCTTGGTTGGTTTGGCAGGACTGACCCGTCCTCTGCTCTATGTTTATAATGGAAAATAAAGATCTTTACTTAAAGCGCCCCCTACAGGTTGGACCACTCATTGAACCAAAACACAATTAAAGGCGGTATGGACGATTTTTCGGCGATTTGAGAACGCAGGCGGAAGTGCGCATGCCACTCCCCCGTGTGGACTGATACAACACACACGTGCGTTTGTTTATTAGCGCAACGGAGCGCATCACATCTCTCGTCTCCCGTAGATTTCTGTCCACTTCTGCGTCAGCTCGAACTGTCTTTCTCCGTCTTCATTTTGCCCTGTACACTGAGGGAACTATATTATGATAGATCCATGCGCTTAGGCACGCGGAAACGTGGGGACGAGCCTGACGCGGCTGCAGGTGAGCGATAGGTGCGTTTTATGATTGATACGTGGCAGGACAAATGATTTATCCACGCCACGAGGAAATATGATAAAAAATTTGCTGAAAAAAATCGTTCATACCACCTTTAAGATAAAATTATATTTCGAATTTTGCTAAAATATTATTAAAAATGTTATCACAGAATAGCACATTTTTTACTGTTTGTAATTGATGACATCACACTGGGAAATTACCCAGCAACCCCTAGGCCAAAACTCATGTAATGTCACAATTTTCTTATCTGACGAATAAAAATATATGAGAGCGACTTTTATTTTGTTGAATTTATGTTTAGATCGTCAAAAAAGTTGTTTCTGGAATGAGTGTCCCTGGTGTGATGTCACTTCCTGTCATTTTCTACAGATTTTTCAACGTAAAAAAAACCTGCTCAATTGGTGTAAAACAGGTATAAAAACACCAAATAAAGTCAAAACCTGTCATACACACACTTGAAAAAATGTATTATTAGTTTGTCTAAAAGGGATAGAACAGTATCCTAAGAGCAACAATTCACCCTGGAGAGACAAAGAGACCACGAGAATGGACTGTTTAGCAAGCTTTATTCGTGAGTTATTTGGCGCTCAGACCCCGGCGGAAGACGTTGCAATCATGGGCACTCCATGATCTATTTGTATTAGATGCCTCCCCCCGGACCCTGGAGACTGGTGGTGGTAGATGTGGAGAGAAGGTAGAGGATGAGGGGAATGTAGAGGAGGAGCTGGGGAGGTGGTGGGTCGCAGTACGGTTTGAGCGGCCGAGCCATCTGCCTGAGGGCTTAAATGCGACCGCCTGACGCTGATTGGGAGGGGGGAGGAGTCACTTGAGAGCGTTGATTGGGGATGAGGAGCAGGTGCGAGGGCCATGGTACAGACGCCCCCTGACCTTTCACCCTCCTTCTTTGGCCAGGAAAAACTGCATAACCTCTTTGGGATAAGCGCAGAAACCTGGGAGAGTCCATGGTGAAGTGAGGGATCTGACTCTCACAGACGGACAGGCGGGCGCCCGCTTGAGTGCGATGATGGCGCTGGGGAGAGGGGTCCTTCCATGGAGGCCTTGACGTAGATGGGTGGAGTTAGGTCTTCCAGGCTGAATTTACGCAGGCTTCATTAGTAACCCTGATGCCGAGTCCCTGAGCTAACCACAGACCTGGCCCCAACATACATTATTCCCAAATCTAACAAAGTGTACATTTGACATTGCCTTCAACTGCCTCAACACCATTTCCATCTTAATCAATCCGACGCTTGATTTTCCCCTCCATCCTCTGATCCTCATTTAAGCCTCTGCAGAGTTTACAACCACAAGCACTGATAAGTTTAAGTGCGGGGGGGTGATACGGGCAGCCTTCCCATCCCCTTCCCCGTCCCCCTTCCTGTCCCCCTCCTCCCACCCACCCACCCACGGCGTTATCTTAATTGTACAAAACAGACTGCAGCGAAGTGCGGACCAATCAAAGCACATCAACGCGTTCAATTTAAGCGGCGACGCGACTGGAAGGACGCACGGGAATCTCTAATTACTTATGCTAATAGCGCCATGACAAGAGGAGAGGATGAGCGCGGGGTGGAGCCTATAGACACGGGTTATTCGATTGCTAATGCTAACTGCGTGTGCGCGTGTGTGTGTATGTGTGTGTGTGTGTGCATGCGTTAATTAAAAAGCAAATTAATCTTTCGGACGTGTACGCTGGCTGCTGGGAGAGGAGGCCGCCATTCCTCCAGCGGCTCATCCCCGGCGTGGAGCGGGGCCGCTGAAAGGTAATTACCGTTATCTCCTGACTGTTTTATTAACACGTGTCCTCAAAGAATAGAAGAGTTTAACTTGGCGGCAGCTTTGACCGATGCCCCCACTCGACGGAGCGGCAAAATGGAAGAGAGAGAACCAAAAAAAACAAAAACACGCCGAGAAAAAGAAAACGCTAGTCTTCTTTTTGTTAACCGGTGTTTCGCCCACTTTTAAAAATCCCTCGAGGGAGCGATGTTTCTCTGAGATAGTTGGGAAGAGTAAAGAGGAACAAAGCGGGAGGAGATAGGAGAAGAGTGGTACTATAGGAGATAGATTCGACGGCGAGATTCGGAGCTGGCGGAGAGTGGGAAGCCAGCGCGCACGCCAACAGATGGTAATTACACGCCAATCATCTGCCCACGGGGCCGGAGCGGAGATTAACTAAGCGGGGAAAATGGTGGGAGAAATTCAATTAAAAAACAAATTAATAAATGGCTACTCCGACCAATGGACGTGCCGCGGGGCGGGAAGGACCAGGTGTCTCCCGAAGATGGCGAGAAGGGCCGCAGAACGTGCTTGGCCTTTTAGACCGATGAGTGGGAGGGGAGTTTGTGCAACGCCATACGGGCAGGGTTGGATTAAACGCACGGACCAATCGTTTTTTCTACAACGAGATACCGTAAAAGCGTGCCACCGAGACTGTAGTTACACCTATCTTTGTCGGTTTGAGTTTAGCGGCCCAAGACTGCACGCTTGTGCGACACAAAGGCGCCTTGAACCGTATCTCGATGGTTTCCGATGGGCGTTGTTGACCTACGAGTAAAACGATAGAATAAGAACATAGAGGACTGGGCAAAGCACTAAACACTTGAGTAATTATGAGGCCATATCTTCCACATTTGAGAGATAAAATTAAATGAAGATGAGTTTTTTATCTTAGGTTTGGTAGTAGGACCACGCCCCTTTCACGCCCCTTCCTGCGGCTACACTATTTCAGCATCCAGATCACATACACCTGTGTTCATTCAATTGTTCTAATTCTTCTCATTTAGGTCCTAGATGGAGGTATCGTGAGGCCCCAGAAGCCCCAAAACAGCATCCATGTCTTTACATTAAAATTTTGTGTCGTTCATGATTCTCGTATGCCAATAAACACTTTGCATCGTAGCCGGGGTCGTGGTTCTTGCTAGTGAATGGCCCGTTGCGCTCTGCGGCCCGGTTCTAGACCGCCCTGCGTTCGAAGTGGGACGGACTGCCCGGGACCGTAAGGCTCGAGCCCACGTCAGTCTTGCGTGCGGACTTTCCTTTGGTCCCGTCCCAGACAGCGACGGCTTGAGCAGCGTTGTAAATCGGGGGCGACGTTTGGCTTCTTTGCCCGGTTCTCGTTATGAATACCTCCACACGGACACTGCTTTGGGGTAACGGAGGCATCCCCGAGAGCGTCGTCGGGGACAGGGCCGCCCCTCGTGTCCAGGAGAAGCATGGCTGAACAGGTAATTGGAGGCTAATTGGCCCGTTGTTTGTCGGCACTCCTTGGCCCATGTTATTGCCTGCACGCATGATTTATGAGACTATCATTTACGCCGTCCCTCTCTCATTATCCCCTCTGAGCAGACGCCATCACCGCTGTTTATGGACGTGACAACACCAATAGATGTGGGGGGTTCTAACACGCTGCAGATGATGGGTTTAAAAATGATTCATTGCTTATAACAATCGGACAATTTGGATCAATGAAATGTAACCGTGACTTTGTTTCCTGGTTCATATGTTTATGTGTTTTTTATGCATTTGAGTGGAGTTTACCCGTGTTTCCTTCAGGTTCTTTGGTTTCCACAATCAAACTAAATATGCACAACAGGCATAAGGCTACAGCTGGGTATTCTTAACCAAGTCTATCTCAAAATGTGGAAAAGGGTCCCTGGACGCTGCCCCTCACTGCTGCCCCCCGGTGGCATTGCAGGATAAGTCAAATTCAGTATTGAGTATAAACCTCTCCTTTACCGTGCTCAGTGAGGATTCCAACACTAACTGGAATCGTATCTCGATGGTTTTCAACGGCCATGTCGACCTACAAGTAAAACGATAGAATAAGAACATAGAGGACTGGGCAAAGCATTAAACACTTGAGTAATTATGAGGCCATATCTTCCACATTAGGTTTGGGAGCAGGACCACGCCCCTTCCTGCGGCTACACTATTTAAGCATCCGGATCACATACACCTGCGTTCATGACTTCGTGCCCCTCCCTCCCACCCTCAATTAATTGTTCTAATTCTTCTCATTTATGTCCTGGATGGGGGTATCGAGGCCCCAGAAGAACAGGCATAAGGCTACAGCTGGGTATTCTTAACCAAGTCTATCTCAAAATGTGGAAAAGGGTCCCTGGACGCTGCCCCTCACTGCTGCCCTCTAGTGGCGTTGCAGGATAAGTCTCCTTTACCGTGCTCAGTGAGGATTCCAACACAAACAGTGGGTCAAGTTCGTCCGGCAACAGTTGAATCACATTCTGTTGCTGTTTCAGAGTTGATAAGTCGGGGTTCTTCTTTGTATTCATGCGCTTTTTATCTTCTGGCACAAATCTGTTGCTCTTACGATGTGAACGACTGACAAATGTCTAAATGTAGCGCAGTTTAGTCAAAGATCACAATATTTAAGATACATGAACAAATCAGCTTCTTTTCTTCCGTCACAGCGGGTGATGGAGTCGGGCAGCAGCTTTTGGGGACTCTTGAGGACCACATGACCGCAGCTTACATCGCTGCACTGTGGCCGTCGCCATGGCAGCGTGTAAACAAGTGCTCAACCATTGTTTGCGCTTCATGTAGAACACAGAAATAACTAACATCTCAGACAGAGAACAGGCTTTTCAGAGTCACAGGTGTGCTATTTCCGCTCGTGGCCGTGATGTTTACGCCTTAAACCACTTTGAGCCTTGCGTTTTACAGTATTAACAGTTTTCAAAGGCTTAACAGAGGCAGGAGAAGACTTTTCTAAACTGGAAGTCTTGTTTTAATCGCTCCAGAGTGTTACAAAAGCTCTCGGATCGCTTTTCGTTCAGATTTCTACAAACTTTCGTTGCCGAGGTACAATTTGAGACACAACGCAAAACAAATCTTTGCCCCGAATTGTTACAGAACTCCAATTAAAAGTCCTTCCCTCGATAAATCAGGATGAATAATGCACTTCCCTTTTCACCTGGCGTGGATTCATCACCCGGGTTCCTGTCATTGCCACGCAGTGAGACGATATTGCATTCTCAGGAGAAGTGGCAGAATAATTGGCGCGTCGTCGTGGAGAAGTATTATTTGCCGCTCACCATAAGTTTAATATAACTCGCCGTGGGTGTACCAGCACTGACGCTCTCTATCTCTGCTCCGAGCTTTGAGGGGACCGGGGCCCTCGCGCATAATAAGTGCATTCTTAATATAGAAGGAGACCGGATGATGTCAGCGCCGGGTGATTATACGGCGCAAAACATGTAATCGAACGTGTAAATACTGTCACATTTTGATCTTGTTTGGACTATTATTGAGTTTCCTGTGTAATTTCATCCCTGTCTTTCGTATTCAGAGAAACTGTCTGTGCAAATTGAGCAACAAAATCAACTTAAAGGGGAAATATTATAGCCGTGTTCATTCATCATTCGCTTACTTAAACTGTGTGTGTATATCCAGTGTTCAGTATAAGTTTATGTTTTATCTTATTCATGCCTTTGTTGTGGGCCTCTTACAAAAACACAGTGGTCGAGTCGAAAATTCAGTTTTTGCGGTTTTATTTTGTGCAAAAAATTGAAAAAACAAAACAAAAAAACATGCTATTTACAAAGTGAAAAATGGAAAAACATGTTTACAGTTTGACGTCAAGAACTCCAGTCTTTCGGTTTTCTCTGCTGTGCATGTGTAGCCCACTCTGCCACCGCACACCATCTCTCTCTGGCAGCTAAAATGGCACCGCTTTTATGCCCTTAAGCCCCTCCCACGGGCATTGCATAACCCAATCAAAATAGAATTACAAGAAGAAGAACACATTTCCCCCCAAAGTAATACATAAAAAACATTTCCCAGATTATTCACAACATGACTCAACCATTCCTTCACTGAAATGACGCACATACTAATATTTTTTGATATATTTTGCTGTTATATTTGTTGTTTCATGTTGCAATTTTCCACCAAAGTTTTTTTTATTCACTGACAATGGCAATAAACCTTTGCAATCGCTGATTTCTGATTTACTCAAAGCTTTATCCCATTTCCGTTATCCTGCATTACACAGTGCTCCTAAAACGCCCGTGTTCACCTACCCCCTATCTCCGCCCACTGCCCCGGACTTACTGCACTTGCGAGTGTTCAAAAGGACTCTGGGTCGTACGCGTTTAGGTCTGAAAATGCAAACAGGAAGTCAGTTTTACAGATCAATAACGTGGTTTTACGCTGAACAAGATGTAAAATTGTGATGAATCAATGTGAAATGTGCAAAATATGAAAATAAATAAATCTCAGTTCACTATTAAAACCAGCGGAGCGACAAACTCGATCCGTTCCAAGGTGCCAAAACTATTTATCTTAATAACATGTGTTTTTTCAGTATAGGATTTGTCACGCTGTAAACATGTTATTGCTTCGCTCGCAGCAGGAGGTCGGATGTCTCTTTTTTATAGGTTCCAAACTGGCGGTGCGCGCTCACTCAGAATTACCCATGAGCCTTTTGGGTTCACGTTCAGGCCAGTGCTGCTTTATATTGTCCACCTATAGATGTTCAATGTCTTTTACAGCTGTTTGGTGTCATTTAAAGATTTCCATACGTCAAAATGAAGTGAATAATCTTATCATACAAGTAACTGCATCTTCTGCTCCAGATAAAACACATTTACTGTAGAAAGAAATCATGAACTGTAAAGTAGGTCGTAACAAAACAATGCTTTTTTATTTATTATCAACAATAGGTATTTTTTTTCATAGTTTTGGCCGTAGTGTTACAGTTATATTTATACTTACATACTTATACTCTGGAGCGACTTATATGTGATAATATTTGTTATTTTCACACTTGCAAACACACTCCAGTGCGACTTATATATGTTTTTTTCTTCTCTATTATGCATTTTTTGGCTGGTGCCACTTATACTCCAGTGCGACTTATAGTCCAGAAAATACGGTAAATGCTACGGGCGCACAACGACCGTCGGGCCCCGAACGCGTCTTACATTTGAAATAAAAGTAATCGCTCCCGAGCTTTACTGTGTACAATCTTTGCGTCGCGTGGATGGGTTTATCTCGTTCACGGGGACAGTATATATCCACGCGCCAACCGAACAGAAGCCGGAGTGCGTTTTAAAACTACAAACGTGAGTGGAGAGACCCTGTGCCCGCGCCGTTTTTCATCACCACCATCTTCGCCTTCTTCGTATTGAATCATGTGGATAACTGCGAGTCAAGCGTTTCTGAGCAAATCAACTCCTCAAAAACCCACTGTCAAAATCAACAACAACAACAACAACAACAGCAGCGGCGATATGTGGAAAGTTCTGCAGCGTCTGGTCTCTTCTGCGGCGCGGCGCTCGCACACGTTCGCAGGTACGGCGGGCGCGCACAGGGAGGGCTGCGGCGTTCGCCAACTCCACTCTGCTCATGTGTGAAATGAGCAAGGGTCTTATCTCCCGAAAACACACCGCCGAGCCAGAGGAGACGAGGAGGCGAGGAGGCGAGCGGCGGGGGAGAGGGGGGAGGGGGGGAGGCGAGCGAGGGGGGCGGAGTCATGTGGTCTGAATGCTGATGAATGCGCGGCGGGGGAAAAAAAAAAAACATTTCTGCCGGAGGAGTCGATGCCCGGAGACGGATCGATACTCTGAGCACTCGGTCGACCACCTACGTCCTTCTTGGAAATGACCGTCTTTTATGTAAAATGCTAACTTTTTATGTCGCTGCTGTAACTGTTATAGTCAATAGAGACGTTATAGAGCAGTTATAATGTTAAAATACTTTATAGAAGCAAATGAAATGCCTCTTTTCATAATTCCAACAGTTTGGATTGGACCCAAATTTAGGTTCATAGGGCCATCCATCCATCTTCTTCTTTATCCGGGGCCGGGTCGCGGGGGCAGCAGTCTAAGCAGGGACTCCCAGACTTCCTCCTCCCCAGATACTTCCTCCAACTCCTCCGGGGGGATCCTAAGGCGTTCCCAGGCCAGCCGAGAGACACAGTCTCTCCAGCGTGTCCTGGGTCTTCCCCGGGGCCTCTTCCCGGTGGGACATGCCCGGAACACCTCCTGAGGGAGGAGCCCAGGAGGCTCCGGAACAGATGCCCGAGCCACCTCAGCTGGAGGAGCAGCAGCTCTACTCCGAGCTCCCCCCGTGTTTCCGAGCTCCTCCCCCTATCTCTAAGGGAGCGCCCAGACACCCGGCGGAGGAAACTCATTTCGACCGCTTGTATCCGCGATCTTGTCCTTTGACGTCCTTTACCCAAAGCTCATGACCATAGGTGAGGGCAGAACGTAGACCGACCGGTAAATCGAGAGCTTTGTCTTTCGGTTCAGCTCCCTCTTCACCACAACGATCCGATGCAGCGACTGCATCACTGCAGCCGCTGCACCGATCAACCTGTCGATCTCACGCTCCATCCTTCCCTCACTCGTGAACAAGACCCCGAGATACTTGAACTCCTCCACTTTCATAAAATAGTTTGTTCAACTCTAAAAACCTACACTTATAGGACGTAGAAAATTAAAATATTCAGATTTATAAAAGCCTTTGTGCACACTGCAGGTCGTTTCCTCCTCAGGATCGTGGGTCTGCCTCATGCCACGCCTCGTCCACGCCTCGTCCACGCCTCCGTTTCGTTGTGTAAGGACAGTACAAAGTGAGTTATGAATGAGGTTTACCTACGAGACGATAATGAGCAGGTCTGATTGACACATGGAGACAAAGGATGCAGAGTTCAGACACAACAGCACAATCTCAGGTGGTCTTTTTATACATCCAAAACTTAATGCGGAACATCACATTTGAACGCACGGAACCCAGGGATCCAGTGTTTCATTGTACTGAAACCTGGGCACACAACTCTCACACACCTACGAGCGCCTGTCAAAGGCTGAAGATGGCGCTGTTGCCCTAGTGTTCACACAGCAGAACTGCAGCATCGTCACATGTCGGCACAGTGCAGACCACAGAGCAGTGTGTTCCAAACTTTTCACACAAAGTACCACCATATTAGGCTTTCCGGGGCCAACCGCCTCTGTCCCGACTGTGTCCGTCTAAATTAGGGCAAAACATGGTCCAAAGAAGGTCTAAAATGAGACTAAACAATGGATAAGATGGTTATAAATAATCTTTAACCCAAAAAGGGTGATTCAATTCGTCTCATTCTCATTCTTAAACTGCAGAGGGCATGTGTACCACTAGAGGCAGTCCACTACGTGTGTAGGCACCACAGTTTGAGAAACACTGTGTAAAATACATGTCTTTGGATTTTTGAGCTTTAATTTACATATTTCTTTACAGTGTCATCTTCTCGGAGCGCTCATAAAGCCCTCCGTTTGAAATAACCCTTGAACCATGACTGGACTTGGATTAGCATATAGCATGTATTAGCATAGCATTCATGTTGTGAGAGGGTTTTATTTATTCCCACTGCAAACAGCAGAGGGCGCTCCAATGCTGACATAGCTCATTGGAAAGAGAAGTGTACTTTTTAAAACGCAAAATATGTCCAGTTTAAGCTATACTATATGCTACATACTACATACTACGTGCTACATACTATATGCTACATGCTACATGCTATTATGCTACATGCTATATGCTACATGCTATATACTACATGCTATATGCTACATACTACATACTACATGCTACATACTATATACTATATGCTACATGCTATATGCTACATGCTATTATGCTACATGCTATTATGCTGCACTAAACGGGTCAGAACTATCTTCATCAATGACACGGATCACGTTGTCTTCACCACGACCTCTTGAACTCAGCTTTTAAGGTGTGGCTGTGGTGCAGTGGGTAAAGCATTTGACTATGAACCAGATGGTTGCTGGTTAAAGCCCCAGATCATTCATCAGAAAATACTAGAAAATCTGGACAAAAATAATGCGTTAATATAATTCTGTAAATACTGATTGTGAAACTAGAAACCAGAATGAGCTCCTTTTGCCAGATCATAAAGCTCTGATATCCTCAGCACATGAAAGTGTCCCAGGTTCAAGTAGAAGCACATGCCACAGCTTCTACGTTTAAAGTTTGAAAGCTCCTCAAACATTAACGTTCTGTTGTATACACACATTTTCCCCATTGAAAATATTTACATTTTGTTTTAAATTGTTCATTGCTCTGACCACACTTCTCCCCATTCTGAAACGTGTGGATTCATTATATTATTATTATTCATCACTATTATTACATGTATTTAGTCAGGCGTATAAAGGTATAGTTCTAAAACACTTAACATGTTCCATCTTGATGACAACATTTTACTCTTGTCATAAAAGTCTCTCGGGGACTTTGAAAAGAAGAAACGTCTAACAAAAGCTGGGTAAACGTTTATAGAGGTGGGGGGTGTTGGAGACTGAGCCGAGGATGAGGAGCAAGAGGATGTCCTAACGCGCTTGGACTTCGTGGGCCTAGAAACGCCAAAGTGATGGAAGAAGGACTTCTAACCGAACGTCAAAGAGGGCGAGGAAGGTGAAGAAGAGTCTCCCTGGAATAAAGCCGGTTGGTCTCTGACACAACAACTATTCTAGTCACAAAAACACATCATGACCTCATGGGCTTTGTACGCCAAAGCAATGGGAGGAGTACTTTTACGGACTACGACAGAGTCTGAGGACTACATGTCTGAAGCCCTGGACTAAAACTGTGAGGAGACCTTGCTCAACACCCGGTCTGGAGAGACGGGAGATGGCGGAGGAGAGTGGATCGGGGATGGAAGACATTCTGGACGGCGTGGAGGAGCAGCCTTTTCTGCCTGCACGTGCCCGGAAACGTAAAAAGTCCCTTAGCTCGTCCGAGGGTTCTGGGAATGAGCAGCAGGATGAGGCTGAAGCTATTGATATCCGGGGTGAGAGCAGAGACTGTAAGGTGATCATAAAGCTTGCACAGGATAGTGCATCCTTTAAGGAGTGGAATTCAGTGGCATTGTCAAAGAGCCTAACTGTAGCTGTGGGAGTGATCAAGAGTGCGAGTGTCCTTATAGATGGCTCGCTGCTGGTCGTGTGCAAGGACGCGGCTCAGCAACGGAAGGCGATTGGAACTAAACGTCTGGGTGGAAAGGACATTCTTGTGTCTGATGCTGAAAGAAACACGGTCAGAGGAGTTATCGTAGGTGTCCCTACGGCGACGTCTGTGGATGAAGTTAAGGAGAATTTGACTGGAGTTACGGTGGTGGACGCTAGGCGTTTGAAGGTGACCCGGTTTGGGGTAAGATGTGACAGCTTGTCGGTAATGGTAACACTTGAAGGGAGGTGCCTGCCTAGTAAGGTGTTCATTGGGTACATGTGCTATAGCGTCAGGCCATATGTTCCGCCGCCCCTGCGTTGCTTTAAGTGCCAGCGCTTTGGGCATATTGCAGCGGTCTGTAGAGGGAAGCAAAGATGTGGTAAATGTGCAGGAGATCATGAGTATGGGAAGTGTGACGTGGGTGCAAAACTGAAGTGCTGTAACTGTGGGGAAGAACATAGCTCTGCCTACGGGGGATGCAGGTTTAGCAAAAGAGCTGCTGAGGTGCAGAAAATAAAGGTCTCTCAAGATATATCCTATGCAGATGCAGTCAAGAAAGTTTCAAGTAACGAGTTTAGAGTAAATACAGAGAGAGGAGCCAGCGCTGCTCCCAGCCAGGGCGAAATGAGAAAGGCCAGCGTGGCTCCCAAGAAGTGTGAAGGTTTCAAGAGTGGAGGTCCCAAGTGTGCAGGTTCCAGAATTAATGAGAATACCCTGGTTGTGGATAGAGAGGATTTTGTACTCTTTATGGTGGATGTTGTAAACTGTGCTGCTCAGACTCAAAGCAGAACTGAAAGGATCAGGATCATTGCTAAAGCTGCAGGGAGATTCCTTGGAACAAAGGAGCTTGATTGGGCAGATATAGAAAACAGGCTAAAGGCGCTAAATGGGAGTCGGAGTGATGGGGGTCTGCTTTTGGGGAGTCAGAGTGATCAGAGTGACGAGATGGGGGTGGGGGTGGTCTCCTGTCCTCGTCCAGTCTCGTAGACGCACGGCTACCAAGCAGCGACATCAGTGGAAATATTAAAGCCTGTAGAATGAAGCCTAAAGAATAAAGCTGTACGGTGGAAGCACCGAACGTCAAAGAAGGAGAGGAAGATGAAGAAGAGTTTCCCTGGAATAAAGCCGGTTGTTGTCTGAAACAACAACAACTATTCTAGTCACAAAGACATATCATGACCTCATGGGCTTTGTAACACCAAAGCAATGGAAGGAGTACTTTTACGGACTACGACAGAGTCTGAGGACTACGACAAAGTCTGAGGAATAAAGTCTGGCGGTAATGCAACACTTGGATGCCAACCGCCATAAAACAACAACAACAACAACAACAACAACTACGAAACGTCTGAGGAATAAAGTCTGGCGGTAATGCAACACTCGGATGCCAACCGCCATAAAACAACAACAACAACAACAGCAAAAGCGCCTGAAAGTACGCGCTTATCAACACTTTCGACGATGGCAACAATAACCGAGTCTCAGTGAGAGCGCGGAGGCCGGTCCAGCGCCCGGAGAAGCTGCTCAGCCTGATTACAGGAATTATCACAGAAATGAACTGGCTTTCAAAAGAAACTTGTGTTGTTTTTTTCTTGCTGTTTTAAGTGCCTCTTTTGTTCCTCCATATTCTCCAGGTGAATCCATAGCCAGCCGCGTCCGCATTCGATTGTGGAAAAGCAGCTGGAATTACCCATAATGCAGTGCAGAATCGCAGCGGCGCGTCTGAAAAGCGGCCCCGTCGATAATAGATGCTCAAATCGATCGCAGTGGTTTCCCGTTCTGATCGATGGGGTCATTTTCTGTCTGAGTTTGCGCTCGACGCTTCTGAGGATCTGCAGCGACATCTGGTGGTGCGAGGAGGGAAGGGTGGGGAAACGCGCAGTCACAGCTCGACGCAAGTGCCATTTATGATCCAAACGATGCAAACAAATCGCCTGGAGAACTCCTGTCGCCGCGGGATACGGAAATAACACATTATCTTCAGGTGTTTATTCCGCTGAGTGAATTAGCCTCTGACATGTGCAACAGCGTCAATATTACTCAACGTTATAGGTAAGAGCTGTTATAATAAAGTGGATTCATTTCACACAAATATCATAGGGGAAACTTTAAATAAAATGTCTAGGTTTGGCAGAATTAGGGCATAATCGATAATATGATCTTAACTGTGCTCGTTGTTAATGTTTAATCTGATTTGTTTTTGTGTTTGTTATTTACAGCTTAATTTAATGAGAAATATAAACTACATTATGTCTCGTGGGTGCAGAGACACTCTTATGCACTTGGAATCAATGAACAGTAAATAGTAAAGCTAATGTAATAATATATATAAAGAATAAAGTTGAACAGAACAAAGTGCTGCAGATCTACAGCGTCATCTAGTGGTAGAAGCACAGAACCACAGCAGGGATGGAGGTAGTTACAGTAGAGAGAGATCATTTGATATTTTAGCAATTACACCCTTTTACATTTATTAACATGAATATAAAATTATGATGGATAAATATGCTGACAAAAATGTAAACATTTGAACTTGGAAAGCTTTGGGACGCAGAAATAACCGGGTCTTTGCTGCCATCTGCTGGCCATTATGCACACAAATGTAATAATATTAATATCCTTGATCAAAACTTATGTATTCTCATCTGACTAAAACAGTAGGGTTTTAAAATATTTATGTCTCATTAAATTTATTTTTTCCAACACAAATTGTGAATAAAAAATACAAAAAAGAACAAATAATGGGATAAAGCCCTCACAGAGTTACTAATATATGTTTTATCTTCGTTTTTATCTGTTCATAACCTTCAATTACAATTTAAAATGGCTTTTCTCTTTCTATTCAGTACAATTCCTGGTTTTAGTGTAAGCCTTCAATATTATTACTACCTTTTTAAATAATAATGTTGCCTTTTTGTGTTTATTCTGAAAATGAAAAATTACCACATGATTTATTGTTAGATTCTACTTGAGATGTGTATTTTAGAAAGTTTTAGGTTTATAAACTTACTGGTGGGAGTGGGTCTGAACCTGATGGTCTCTATGGTAACGCAGTGTTCCACAGTACGGCACGTTACACTTATCGCACGTGTTAAACTGCAGGTAGTTAGTGGGTCACCTCTCCACAGATATGACCTCTAACTCTACCTCTCCAAAGAGCTGCGTTTAATACTGTGAAGAATCCCAGAGAAATATCAGCACAGAGCGCCCTCTCCTGGTGGAAGGTGGAATAACAGACAGACCAGAGTCGTGGAGGTTGTATGTACAGTTTTTGTCTTGTGTTTTATTTGGATGAATGAAACACTTTCAGTTACAAAAATGACTTAAAATGAACAACACTGTACAATGAACAAGCAGAGATTTTTTTCAATTTTTTTTTTTCAGTTTTGGGGGGAACTTTCAAGATAAATACACTAAAAGGCTAAATTGCTACCACACGGGAGATTGGAGAGGATCGGGGGCGACACAGAGGGGGAAATGGAGGGAGAAACTGACTGAAATTAAATGAATGAAAGACACAAAATGAGATGATGGGACAATCTCTCATCACTGCATTCACCAAAACATCGCGAAGAGAGTTTAAAATTGAGGTAAAGCGAAAACCGCAGGGGTAGAATGAGCTGTTAATGATTTTAAATGTTTCAGTTTATGGCAAACGTCAATTCTTCTATCCATCTGATCCAAATTCTTACAAATATAGACCGGTTTTGGTGTAATTATTTTTACTGCAGGGTCAATAATAATGGTTGGGTTTTTAATTAAGAGGTTTTTTTTAATGCGAGACACGAGAGGCGAGTAGGAAAAATTAATCATATAATATGGATAGTGGTTTACTCACATCAATGTAATGTGTTCATATGTAAATAAGGCATTTCATATCTACAAATATGTATTACGAAATTGCACATATATTTGCACATATATTTGGGACATTTATCTGAAAAATGTATCAAGCCAGGTTTAAATTTCTTGCTAAATTCATTTAAATTTGGTGAAAAAATTTAAATTTTCCCAATTTTTTTTGTTAAAATTTTAATAAATCCGACTTTGCATTAGACGTTAACAAATTATTTCGTACAATCTGTTAAAATCTTGATTGTATAGTTTGGTGTGTGTAAATTCTACTTGATCTTTTTATGTCTCTATGAGAAAAAAAACATTAGAAAAAAAATTCTAAAAAAATAACTGCCATTGAAGTTGCAAAGTCCCATAGAGATGTTGAATAAATTAAGAAACACAAAACCTTTAGGACAATTTTTGTTGTTTCCACATTAAAGTGTAAATGTTGAGTGAGCAAAAATGTCTTGCCATAAATAAAAAAAAATCTTGTTCCCAAGAAGGAGATCATGGGTTCGATTCCCGGACCAGACCAACATCACATGATCTCTCTGGGTGGAGTCTGCATGTTCTCCCCGTGTTACCGTGGGTTCTCTCCGGGTTCTCCGGCTCCTCCCACCGTCCAAAGACATGCATGTATTAGGCAAAATTGGTGACTCTAAATTGGCCCTAGTGAATGAATGTGAGAGTGTCTGTAATGTCTATGTCTCTGTGTTGGCCCTGCAACAAGTTGGCCACTGTCCAGGGTGTACCCCGCCTAAGGCCCGAAGTCACTGGGATAGGCTCCAGTCACCCGCGACCCCGAAAGGGAACAAGCGGTAGAAAATGGATGGATGGACCTTGTGTATTTCTTTTGATTGCCGTTAGATCTACACTGACATCTACACCCGACCTAATGTCAAACCCTCCACCGTCACGCCTCATGAGGAAGTCGGCTGTTGTGAGCTGGGAAGTTGGCAAACAATATGCCACATGTAACAGACACCGTCAGTTTGCTCGTGTCTCTGTTTATGATTTTGTCTCTTTTTGCCGCCCGAAACCGCAACCTTCCACATTTTCTTTCATCGCAAACAACCGCCACCTCCCCCGCCCCGCCCCGCCTCGCCCAGTCGGTCACGTTTAAACGACTTACAGGTAAGGGTTAGACAAACCGCTGTTACGACTCGGAAAACCCCTGGCCAATGTTGACACACGCACTCAGTCAAGGCAAACAAGGAGGTGAAAGGTCAGACAGGTAGACGGTTAGGACCGAACAAATGCATGAAGGGATGAGGGGGGGAGGGGAGGTGGAGGGGGAAGAGAGGGGGGAGGGAAAGTTAAAGCAGTACTTTGGCAGCACGAGCAGAAGAAAGGACACAAACTTAAGAAACAGCTACAAAGATACCAAAAAACTTCAATATCATCGCCGCCCTCATCTCCTTTGTCGTGATACTCATGTGATTCCAATGACAAATACTTAAAAATATACATTTCATTATCTTAATTATTATTATTATCATTATTATTATTATTATTTCCCTTTGGATAGCTGAGGTTGGAAGGCCGCGTTGCGAGGTGACTTGCACGGGGAAAGCGATAGAGGGATGGGACGGGAAGAGAAGAAGAAGAAGAAGAAGAAGAAGAAGAAGAAGAAGAAGAAGAAGAAGAAGAAGAAGAAGAAGAAGAAGAAGAAGAAGAAGAAGAAGAAGAAGAAGAAGAAGAAGAAGAAGAAGAAGAAGAAGATAAGAAGAAGAAGAAGAAGAAGAAGTGGCGAGTGTCGCGTTTGCGGTGAAGATCATGATAAAGTTCTTTGGTTTTATTCGTTCACATCGGACGCTCTTTGCATGTGTTGCTTGTAAAAACCTTTGGGCTAAAGCTGTGTTGGAGGAAAGAGGGGAGAGAGGGGATGAGAGGGGGGGCCGTGGGTGGACGCGTCAGAAGGGGCGGGGCTTTACGTTTGGCGTGGCGTTAACTTTCGCACGTTTGAACTTGTAAATCGTGTTGAAATTGACATCCGTCCGGTCAAAGCGGCCCGGGTTTTTCACAGTTTGCGATGTTCGGAGGCTAACGCTAACTCTGCCGTCGGTAATGCATTGGCGCTACTGCATGGAACCGGCGTTTGGTCTTTATCTTTATTTTGGCCGGACTAAATCACATATAGCTGCGGTTCACAAACATTTGAACGCACACGTACATCCACATTTGGTTTAGTCCTTGTGTAGAACTACTGAGGCGAGTGCTTGGTCCTGTTCTAGACCTGGTTTAGCCCTAGTTTAGCCCGAGAACAGTCCTGTCTTTAACCTGGTTCAGGCCAAATGTGTGTGTTATTCTGCATCAGTTTGCCTCCTTTAAGACTTCACTTGAGTTTTGTCGCGTAAAGTGCAGTTTTAGCCCGGAAATTAAACGATCTAGCAACGCAATTGTGTGAAAGGATCAATTGCGGAACATTTCGCGAAAGTCAGACTAAAGGGAGTCTCGGCGCGGCGCTGAGTCTTCCGGCGAGGCATTAACTTTGGTATCATTCACGAGGTGGGGGCATCCTCGCCGACAAGACCAGCCCCGCGCAGAACCGGCCCCTCGCAGTCTGACCTCCGCCAAGACGCTCCCGAGTTTCCCGCCCCCTTCAGGGTCCACCGCACGGCAACGTACGAGAAGTGTCATTTTGTGTCACCCGGCAACATCGGCCACCCGCCGCTCCCTCCGCGACCTGCCCCGCCGCCGCTCCCTACAGGCCAGTAGTGTGGGGGGTTTTCGTTCGCGAGGCCGAAGGCGTGGCGCCGCGCTGACCTTTACCGCAAAGCTGCTCAGTTTGAACTCGATCTCGCATCTTTGTCGAAATCAAAGTGAGAAATTCACCCCGAGCACTTTGTGTCGGGCACTTTTGATCCCAGATTCGAGGCGGACCAGCAGCTTTACGGACGTCGATAGTCGGGGGGGGGGAGGCGGAGGGGTCGGGTTTGAGGAAATGGCCGTTTTTCAAAAAGCTCATTGCGATCAGCGGTGGGGGGTTTCCAGGGAGACGAGAGCGGCGCGGACCGGCGAGGTGAACTCATACGACACCTGACCCCACGTGGCCCCTTTGATCCGAACGGAGAGAGGGAAAGGACTGATCAATGCTAAAGCTAAAGCTAACTCCGTTCAGAACTTGACCCCCCGCGTCGTATGTGGCCACGCTCTCGGTCCGACACGCATCGTCCGCAAGTGCCCCGCATGGACCCCGCTTTAAAGCATTCATCTATTTGGTTTATCATCAAAGAATATGAGGTATATGATGAACTATCTCTCTTTAACGTCATACACTGGATCAAAGAACTGGAGTTGTGCCAAAGCATAATAAGAAACAAAATAGATCGGACAGAAAGAGCCATTGAGTGGTACAAAATCACTCGCCACTCTGTTTTGTCCAGAAAAACGGTAGTCTCGCCCCAGCTAATCTTCTTCGCGTTTTTGGTTTTTGCAATAGGCTAAAGCTTTCAAAGTCGTCTACCAACGGAGAAAATACATAAACAGACATTGGAGTTCAAGAACACATCGATGAGAGGGTCTGGACTCTACCTCTGCCGGCTTTTGTTGAGACGTCATTCAGTCAAAGTCAGATCAACGATTGAAAAGGGATTGTTTTTGGGGTCGACGGTAATCCAAAGACGACACTCCGATCAGAGAGGCCAAAGATGCTAACTCAAATCACATAACGCATCCCGGATTTTTGATAGTTTGGGTTTTATGAGTGAGAAAAGACGGGTGTCCGCTTCACAGTTTTGTCTATGAAAGATTATCGTTGGGGGGGGACGTTGAGATTCGTGGGTCGTAGGTCTCACGGTCACACCTCCTCTCGCTACGATCCATCTCTGTCACACGCTTGACAAACGGTGAGCTCGGCCGTGAACAGCAAACTAACGGGAAAAACGCTGATGTTAGCGCTATGTAGCACGTAGCGCTAACTTCAGCTAATCGTGCAGCGGACACCGGGCTTAACTCTGGCCTCAATACCACCGTCGCAGTCTTATCGAGCTGCGAATCGTGGATCGGTAAAGACGTTTCCTTGATTTTGGTTCGTGGTTTGATATCGTCTCTGCTGAATATCGGTATCGTCTCTTTAGCTTAGCGCAAGTAACGTTTTTGGTCGCTCTTATTTGGCAGATCAGGGCCTTGGCAGAGGCAGAGGACGTTTCTCTTCATCGTAATGTTGTGACGGAACTGTTCCATCTTCAGTTTGCCTCCCCGTAATATTTGGCGTTTGTAAGTAGTACGAAAGAACATCAGCAGGGGGCAGACTAATCAAGCACATCTGCAGCTCAGAACACGAAAAGCGCCCTCTATAAATAAATAAGCAATAATAAATAGCGAGACAAAAGAAAAAAATTATATTATTAACATAACCGAACCTACCCTGAATAAATAGTACAATCAACAGTCTAAAAATCATTGTAAGAACATGAAACGGAGTCAAAAAAAAGCCCGAAGAGAGATAGTTAAAATTTTTGGTCTAAAATCAAGTTATCGTCATCAATGTTTTTAGGATCTTTTTTTTTTTTCTCAAGACATTTTTCGTATTTTTTTTTCTTAATACATTAGCGATAAGTAAGCAGTAGAACATAGATCTTTTTTCCTACAAAATCTATAGAAGCACTAACAAGATACATTCCGTCTAAGAGTTCAAATGCGAGGCTGGCGGTTTGACCTTTCACCCCGCATCCAAGTTTGGTTTCTGAGTGATTCTTCCTCCTTCTCCCGTCGAAAGTTCGCTCACTGCCGCGGAAACAAACCTAATATTCTTTGGATAGTCCCAACGTTTCGCCGGAGCGGTCAACTCGTCCGAGCCGCGGTGGCGCTAACGCGGACCGCTCGCTACACTGTTTCGGTATGCTAAGTTGCTAAGTTATTTGGTTTTCACGGTGTTGCTATTTTTTGGCTTTTTGGTGAATGTGTCGTCTTTTTTTTTTTTTTACTTTCCCCCGTTCGCCAAAGACAGTCTTTATCTAATAATAAAAATCTGGAAGCTAAATTTTCACAGTATTTTTTCCCAACCGACCTGATAAAAATAGCTAGCACGACTACGAAAAAAATAAGGAGCTCTCGTAAGTAAGTTTCAAGCGAGTTGCGCTATTCCAAATGAGTATAAGCACTAAAGTACATTACAGGGGAAAGAAAAACAGCATCAAGATACACAGCAGAAGATTGGAACAGAAAAATAAAAACAGATTATTTTTTTCAGAAGATTCAGAAGTTCAGTGAGGTCATTTGCGTTTCGTTCCATCCAGGACCAGACGGTTGAGCCGGAGAGAAGGAGAGGATCCACAAAAGCCTCGTCTGTTCCTCTTCCATGCTACAGTTTTCTTTTGCGGACGACGGACGTTTGCGCATTTCGTCCGTCCTCCCTTTCCTCTCTCTCTCCGTCTCCATTTGGTAAGTGTTCTTTTTGGTTTGCTTCTGTAATTCCTTGGGTTTTTTGTGTGTGTGTTGAGTGTTCTTTTTGGTTTCAGGTAACATTTTTGGTATCCTCTTACAAAAGTTGCGATGCCTTGCGCCCGCCCCTCACTGCGACGCCGCCTGTCTCCAGCTTTTCCCGTTCTCTGGGGTTCGGAGTAAGCAAGGAAGTGTTCCTTGGTATAAAGCTCCCCCATTTGGGAATTTTGGACAGGCGTTTTTGAGGAGGGAATCTTCCGGCGGCGGCGGCGGCAGCTTCGGGTCCCGTTTTGGTCCATCGCTAGCCGCCATTTTGTGTCTTTTTTTTTTTTTCCTGTTATTGAGTTCATGTGTTTTCGACCGCGGACTCTTCTTCAGAAAAAACCCGCGGTCGCTAAGAATGCTTTGGTTTCCATTTGAGATTAATGGCAGTGTGAAGTGGAAAAAACGGGAATGATTGATGGAGTGATGATGAGAAAAAGACAATTTGACAAGACACACGACCACGCCATGACTAAACCGAGCTTTATTGACGCATTACCTTTCAAACACTAGCACAACTTTCCACGTCCACAACAACCGTGGCCTGACAATTTCATACTTTTCGACTTCTCGCCACGTCGTTTTGGGAAAATCGCCGTGCACTTTTGAAGAAATGAAAAGGTTTATTAGGGCACTTTGACGTGTTCGATCGACTCATTTACGCCATGAAATCGTCTCCACGTGTGCCAACTTTAGCGCTTATCTTTGGCACTTAGTGAAGGCAAAGTCAATCACAAAAAAACGCAGCCTTGGAGACGGCGATGATTGCAAGCCTGTGGCTACGGAAAGCGGCAACAATAAATAGTAAATGGCGGTTCAAAACACTGCTAATAAATAATAGAAAAGGTTGTATTACAAGGTGGCGAATGAGACGCGCCGTTCTGCTCTTGGAACCGGCGGTAGCTAAGAGACGGGTGGATACGGCGGGACGCGGAACAAATGCCAGAACGGTTTACAAAATGAAATGATGGATGGAAAATGGTAGAATGTCAGTGAAAGAGTTGTAGAAGTCCTGGTCCTGGATAGCTTCAGTATTTACACGTCCTCTGAATAAAGCTTTTCTCTCCGTTATTTTTGGTATTTGGGATTTTGGTATGGTTGTCATTTTTTTTTTTTGTCATTGTGTACTCCTCCGCCTCCTCCTCCACCTCCGAAGGTAAATTTTTGGTTTAAACCTCTTCTCCCTCCTCTTCGTTCAGACCCGCAGCTTGTAAAAAGCAAAAAAGTAAGTATGCACAGTTCGCCCTCTCCTCTCCGATCTGGGTTTGTCCTTGCCGCCATTCCTATGTCACAAAGTAAAGTTTTTATTTGTCATTTTTGGTTTCTGCACTCGGACACGCCCCCCCCGACGCCTCCGCCAGCCTCCGCCTTTTTTAAAAGTCATTCGTTTTCCCTCCGGAGGCCGGGAGCGCGGAGGTGGCCGTGCCCGATCGAACGTTATTGACAAAAAAACATCCTGGTTGCGTCTTGTTTTGGATAGATAAAGATTTTTGGTTTCGATCTTCCCCTTTCCCCTCCTCTTCTCCCTTGGACATCTTTCTTTCCGTCCCTTCTCTCTTTCATTCTGTGTATTTTTGGCATCGAAAGACCGGGAGGGACGGAAAGAGAGAACGGTTTTGCTGAAGAAGGAGAAGAGCGTTGACAAGAGGAAGAGATAGCTTTGGTGTGAAAGGCGAGGTTTTTTTTACGATTCCCTCTCCCTGTCCTCCTCCTCCTCGGCTGATTGGCCCACGGTGTCGTCACTCGATCTTGGCTCCTCCCAGTGAAGGCGGACTGTGTGCCATTTCGATGGAGGAGTAGGAAGAGGCGGGGCTAGAGCAGGGTGAAGGGGAGCAGGGGGTGGGGCTTATGCTGCTGGCCGTGGGGAACGGGGAGGACTGGCAGGCTTTGGCCACGGCCGCACTGACCAGTCCGGCGCCTTGGGACTGGGCCATGTGGAGCAGGGCCGGGTGCTTCAGGAACAGGGAGGAGTGCAGGTGCCCGCTTTGGCCCCCCGAGGCCCCCAGCATCAAGTGTTTACTGCCCTCAAGACTGGAAAGAGGCAGCTGGCCACCACTGGCTGCTAGGGCTGGAGGAGAGACAAACATAATAACATGTCATTTTATTGTGTATTTGAGATTGTAGGAAGTGTCATCGGGAATAATTGTTTTAAATATTAAGACTTTTTGACTTCCATTCGACAGTCTTTTTTTTGGATTGAGCAGATTGACTTTCGGATGGATTTCAGATGCATCACTCCTGGATGACACGACTATATTTGAGATAATAAAAATAAATAAAAAATGTGCTCGTATTTGGAAATATATTTTTCCATAAACTCTAGAATCAAACAAGTTATTCACAGGCAAATTAAGGCAAAAAAAAAAAAAGACGTAACAACATATTTTATTTTATTTATTTTATTTATTTTATTTATTTTATTTATTTTATTTATTTTATTTATTTTATTTATTTTATTTATTTTATTTATTTTATTTATTTATTTTTGGTCTTATTGCAGGACCTTTTGAGAATTTTTGGGCAAAATAATGTTCTTCCCTGAAATCTAAAAATGAGAATCAAACACGGCGTTTGTGGTTTGTTTATATTTAGCGCAAAAAAAACGACTTCTTCTTTGTTATTTCCCCATTTGAAAAAATAACTTTCTTTCAACCTGAAATAAGCCTGTTCGAGTTTACTTTAGGTCTCAAAAACAAGAGCGCGTCGTGCAAACTTGGACCACAGTCTTATGAAAAGGGAACTCTGGGTTTATGCAGAGGCTTAACAGGGCGGAGCCTCATCTCGTCTTATTGTGGGTAATTCAGGTCAATTCAAGTTTAAGTTTGTGCATGAAAATATTTACGCACATTCGCTTGCGTTCTGTTGCATTTGTGTTGTTAGTTCAGTGAGAGATGGAAGTTTAAATGAGAATAACACACAGAGCACACACACACACAGACGCACGCACACACACACACACACACACACACAGACGCACGCACGCACACACACACACACACACACAGACGCACGCACGCACACACACACACACACACACACAGACGCACGCACACACAGAACACACACACACACAGAACACACACACACAGACGCACGCACGCACACACACACACACACACACACAGAACACACACACAGACGCACGCACACACACACACACACACACACAGACGCACGCACGCACACACACACACACACACACACACACAGACGCACGCACACACAGAACACACACACACACAGAACACACACACAGACGCACGCACGCACACACACACACACACACACACACAGAACACACACACAGACGCACGCACACACACACACACACACAGAACACACACACACACAGAGAACACACACACACACAAACACACACACACAGAACACACACACACACACACAGAACACACACGCACGCACGCACACACACACACACACACACACACAGAACACACACACACACAGAACACACACACACACACACAGAACACACACACACAGACGCACGCACGCACACAAACACAAACACAAACACACACACAGAACACGCACACACACACACACACACACACACACACAGAACACACACGCACGCACGCACACACACACACACACACACAGAACACACACACACACAGAACACACACACACACACACACAGAACACACACACACAGACGCACGCACGCACACAAACACAAACACACACACAGAACACGCACACACACACACACACACGCACACACACACACACACACACACACAGAACACACACACACACACACAAACACACACACACACAAACACACACACACACACACACACACTGGATGGAAGGATGCATGGGATGGGATGACAACAAACTACCACTTTTCCCTATGCCATGTTAAGTATTATGTTTTAAAGGTTGGTGCTGCTTTTTAAAAAATATTATTATTGAAATCATTATTTATTATCATTTATTAGTATTTATTATTATGCATTATTATTATTTATTTATTTTTACATTTATGTTTTTATTACTGTATGTTTAAAAAAAAAAAAAATGAATTAAGTTTGGTGCAGCATTGTATGTGCATTTAACAGCAAGAGGAAGAGTCTTTACTCGTCCATTGTGCACAAAAATGTGATTTGTTCTGGTTTTTCTCTCTTTTACCACCAACAAAATGTGCTTATTTAAAGGAGACTCATTATGCTTTTTTCTGATACTTATTATTGAATTATAATGTAAAAGTTCGTTCATTATAAACTGCAATATTGATCCATAACCGCTTGATAATAGAAACAGAGCCATTGACTTCCTGTCGAAGACCGCAAAACATATAAGCCCCGCCTCTTCACGATGATAAACCCCGCCTCTTCATAGTGACACTTCACCGTAACACGCAGCACATTCTCATTTACATGTTTTAGGTTTCGAAAAGTTACAGAACGCTGCATGTGTCACTCGGGGTCTTCATTTTGGTGTGGGCGGGGATAGGGGGTAGGTGAGAACAGGACTTTTCTCAGCACGACACAGGATTATACATGCAGGAATCAATCAAAAATACAACTTTGAGTGAATTAAGTATGAAGAAAAGGGATTAAAACACTCATTAAAGTTGAGTTTGCGTAATACGACCGCTTTAAGAAGTAAAACCCGCGCCACTTTTCTGGTACCCGCCAGTTGGAAATACTTATTATACTTCATAATTAATTTAATTTAAGTAGTTAATGGCATTTTGAGTCACCATGACAAAAAACACCTCACGTTTATTCTGAGTTTTGCCGGGGTTAATGTCAGTGCCACCGCGTGAACGGTTTGAATTGTTTTCCCGGTTCCGTTTCGTACGGCGGTCGTCACGGAAACACACCTTGGATAGTGGCCAGGGGATTGTTACCGAGGAGGGCGGTGCTCATCCCCGTGTTCACTCCCATCACAGTGTTCCTGGTTTTCCACACACATCACCACACACAGCGGCAGGAAGAGGAGAGCGAGGACGAGAGGGAGGAAAGGGTGAGGAGACGGAGGAGGAGGAAGAGGAGGAGAGGGAGGAAGAGGAGGAGGAAAGAAAAGAGAGCTGGGTTAGATGCAGCGAAGACATAGGTGAAAAGCAGAATTACAACAGAAACCAGCAGTGCAGTTAGAAACAAGCATCTGAGAGAAGTGTGAAGAAGAACAGTCATTTCACCAGGTTTACCAGTCGTGTACTTGAGTACTTATACACAGGATACTTTTACTTTGTTACGTTTGAGGTTCAGGTATCTGCTCTTTCTATATATTTTTTCCTACTTGACAGAAAACAATATATTTTCCTCACAGTTAGAGACTTACTACAGTGACTTTGAGTTAATAAATATGTAAAGAATAAATTGTAAATACAGATGATTTTAGACAAATATATTTCATTACTTCTGTTCACAAAAACACTCTTTGTCTAGTTCACAATATTTGACTATAGTTATTGTTCTCAAAATATGTGCAAAATACCTAATATATTTAATGGGTACTTCAATGCTTTAAGTGTTAGTTTTAGTATTAGTATTAGTAGAATGTTTTTATGTGATACTTAAGTAACAAGTTCAGCCTCATTGACACTAAATAACTATAACTTTAACTATCTGATGCTAGTTCTCATGTGGAGGGTCCGAAACCCCACTTGAAATCTCCATGGAGACAAGCAGGTGACACTAAACCCAGTTAGTTTGTTTGTTGGCCACTAAAATGTCTGTAATTTGACACACACAGCGCCGGCGTTTAAGAACTATTAAAGGTGACGATCTGTTTGTGTTCTTTTACTAATGTCAACATTGTATTTATCTATTCATCACCGGCGACATTTTTGTTTGTTTTAAGCATAAATTAGTCCATGTAGAGTGTATTGTGGAGTTGTTTAGAAGTGACACAGAGGAAGAAGAATTCAATGGATTTAGTGATTTGGGGTAAAACTGATGCTTTGGTAAACTTGTTAGCATGTTCTTTATGCTATAGTTATCTGAAGAACTGTTCATATGTTACGTTAACATACCAGACACTTACCACAGTTCTGTCTGTGCCTCATGTAGCTGAAGGTGTTAGCGTTAGCATACGTACACCTATTCACCATGTTCTCTCATCTGTTATTATTTTAAACTGCATTTCAAGAGGAAATGTCTGTTCTTGGTCTTGGATTTGATCACTTATACTCCAGTGCGAATTATATGTTTTTTTTCTTCTCTATTATGCATTTTTCTGCTGGTGCGACTTATACTCCAGTGCGACTTATACTCCAGAGAATACGGTACTCGTCTCCAAACACAGAGTCAGTTCCTCAGCAAAACGCATGTCGTATTCACCTCAAGTTTGCAGCAAAATCGGTGATGTAGTTCGACACGTCGCCGTTCTTTTTACCCATGCGCCATAAGCTGTGGACAGAACAAACACACAGACACAGAGCAGAGGGTTAGACCGCGGTACGGCGACGCCCGGGGGCCAGCGTTTGCCCGAAGGCACGCCGGAACATGAGCGCGTGTGTGTGCGTGTGTCACGTTATCGGAGGTTTCACGACAAACTGCAGGCGAATCGAGACTCGGGAGCTCGTGACGTCTGCGGCTTTGGACACTTGTGTTTACGTGTTTGGGATAAATGTAGCGCGTGGGTTTGATTACTTCACTGCATGAGCGGGTAACAAAGAAGATTAGATGTAAAAGCCTTTGTTTTTTCAGTGTTTTTACTGTAAATCTATGAGAAATACTCAGGTAATGCGTACTTTTTTTTGCACTAATACAAGTGGAATGTTAATATTTCACCTCTGAGCGTGTGGGCACTGCCTCGCCAGCAGGAGGTGTAAGTGACATGACTCGTGACTAAGGCCCTGAGGGATGTGTGCACTAATTATGACTCATTATTACCAATATTCATCAAGAAACTCCATTTCCCTCTTCAGCTGTTGCACTTGACGTGACACACTGCAAGAAGCAATTCCATCAGTGGTTAAAAGTCCTTCTGAACGGGAAACTCACTTTTGAGTCGAGCAATAGGGATTGGGGCTTGTTGCTAGGCGCACACACGTGACTTATTAACACATCATCCACAGCTTTTTGTCTTATTGCATTAGAACGCTGCGATTACGCTAGAATGTGAACTACAAAAACGACAAAACGAAGTGCAAACGCAAACGAGGCTAACGTTGCTAATGCTATTACGATATGTTATGGATATTATAAAGTGACAAATATTGAAACCAGACGGTAATACCTTCAAAAAACTTAAAATTACAAGCTCCAAACTAGTGAAAACATGATCTAAGTTCCAAAAAATCCAAGTCATTTAAATGTATTGAGCTGTTCTTTTTGTGACATCACGTGAGGGCGTGTCCAGAAGGTATCGGGGGGTGTGTCTTTTACCCTGTGTTGAGGCTGAGCGCGCTGTGGCTGGGGGTGGCGGGGCTGGCCGTGCTGCGGGGAGGAGGGGGCGGAGTCACGGGGGAGGGGGCGGAGCTCAGAGAGGGGTGGCTGGAGGAGAGGCTTGAGGAGAGGCTGGAGGTCAGGGGGCACATGGAGGACATGGTGCTCACTGGTGTGCTGCAGAGACTGGTCACCGCTTGCGACAGCTGACTGGACATCTGCCACAACAACAACAACAACAACACAACAACAACAAGCGTTTATTCACCTTTTTATTCACATTCATCATATATTTTGTTCATTTATTTCTGCGCCTTTTGTTAAAATTGTTTCCTTTTGAATATTTACTGAATACTTTATTTATTTTTATTTCTTATGATGTTTTTGACACTGTGATTATTATGTTATTATCGATTATAAAGTGTGTTTTTCTGCTTTTATAAATAAGTTTCCACCTCATAAGACATATATTTGAAAAGCTGTTTATGTATGAAATAACTGTCCATACATTGACTATTTTGCATGTACATCAGGATCATCATCAAATAGAAAAGGCGAAATGATGTACCATATTCTCTGTACTATAAGGCTCACTTAAAAGCCTTTAAATTTCTCAAAAACGACAGTGCGCCTTATATATGGATTTATTCTGATGTTTCTCTTATACACGTTTTGTTTCCCTTATATGAAAAATGATGGAAAACAGACCATTCATTAATTCATGCGCCTTATAGTGCGGAAAATACGGTATTTATTTGCGGCCAACAATGTATTTTTGTTTCTTTTTGGTTTCATGTGCTGGGACCGACGTGTCTGTACAAATGATCTCTGCTCAGTCGCACAAAATATATGCAACACGTAAAAAAACATCACAAAGTACCAATGGTAAATGTACTTTCAAGATGTTTGCAGCCGTGCGGTCAAGTACAGATATATTGTGGGTTAAAACGAGACCGCTGTGTGCTGTCCGCATCTAATTATGACGCGTTTTATCGAGCGAGAACGCGGACGTTGCAGTCGTTGCTCGCAAAACTACTTTAAAAGATGTTTGCAGTCGTGTGGTCTAGTACAGATATATTGTAACTCGTGGGGTTAAAACGAGACCGCCGTGTGCTGTCCGCATCTAATTATGACGCGTTTTATCGACCGAGAAAAAAGCTATAAAGCGTGGCGGGTGAAGCGCGGCGGCGGGACGTACCATGTGGGGGCTGTAGCAGGGCGTCTTGTGCGTGGCGGGGGCGGAGGGCGGCTGGCTGGGCAGAGGGGGCGTGGCGCTGCTCGGGTTGATGCGTTTCTCCTTCTGCCGCCGGTTGCAGAACCAGACCCGGATCACCTCTTTCTCCATGTTGAGCTGCTCGGCGATCAGCAGGATCTCCTCCGACGTGGGCTTCTGGTTCTGCTGGGACGAGGCAAGAGCGAAGGGCGCAGGGCGACTTTAGAACCGGCACGTCAAGCATCGCATCACACACACGTTTATTACATATTATAAACATCGCATCATACACACGTTTATTACATTCATAAACATCGCATCACACACACTTTTATTACATATTATAAACATCGCATCATACACACGTTTATTACATTATAAACATCGCATCACACACACGTTTATTACATATTATAAACATCGCATCATACACACGTTTATTACATATTGTAAACATCGCATCATACACACGTTTATTACATTCATAAACATCGCATCACACACACGTTTATTACATATTATAAACATCGCATCATACACACGTTTATTACATTCATAAACATCGCATCACACACACGTTTATTACATATTGTAAACATCGCATCATACACACGTTTATTACATAATATAAACATCGCATCACACACACGTTTATTACATATTATAAACATCGCATCACACACACGTTTATTACATATTATAAACATCGCATCACACACATGTTTATTACATATTATAAACATCGCATCACACACACGTTTATTACATTCAAAAACATCGCATCACACACACGTTTATTACATTCATAAACATCGCATCACACACACGTTTATTACATTCATAAACATCGCATCACACACACGTTTATTACATTCATAAACATCGCATCACACACACGTTTATTACATTCATAAACATCGCATCACACACACGTTTATTACATTCATAAACATCGCATCACACACACGTTTATTACATATTATAAACATCGCATCATACACACGTTTATTACATATTATAAACATCGCATCACACACACGTTTATTACATTCATAAACATCGCATCACACACACGTTTATTACATTATAAACATCGCATCATACACACGTTTATTACATATTATAAACATCGCATCACACACACGTTTATTACATTCATAAACATCGCATCATACACACGTTTATTACATTCATAAACATCGCATCATACACACGTTTATTACATATTATAAACATCGCATCACACACACGTATATTACATTTATAAACATCGCATCACACACACGTTTATTACATTCATAAACATCGCATCACACACACGTTTATTACATTCATAAACATCGCATCACACACACGTTTATTACATATTATAAACATCGCATCACACACACGTTTATTACATTTATAAACATCGCATCATAAACACATTTATTACATATTATAAAAAATCGCATCATACACACGTTTATTACATATTATAAACATCGCATCACACACACGTTTATTACATTCATAAACATCGCATCACACACACGTTTATTACATTATAAACATCGCATCACACACACGTTTATTACATATTATAAACATCGCATCATACACACGTTTATTACATTCATAAACATCGCATCATACACACGTTTATTACATTATAAACATCGCATCACACACACGTTAACATCGCATCATACACACGTTTATTATATATTATAAACATCGCATCACACACACGTTTATTACATTCATAAACATCGCATCATACACACGTTTATTACATTCATAAACATCGCATCACACACACGTATATTACATATTATAAACATCGCATCACACACACGTTTATTACATTTATAAACATCGCATCACACACACGTTTATTACATTCATAAACATCGCATCACACACACGTTTATTACATTATAAACATCGCATCATACACACGTTTATTACATTTATAAACATCGCATCATACACACGTTTATTACATTATAAACATCGCATCACACACACGTTTATTACATATTATAAACATCGCATCATACACACGTTTATTACATTTATAAACATCGCATCATACACACGTTTATTACATATTATAAAAAATCGCATCATACACACGTTTATTACATATTATAAACATCGCATCATACACACGTTTATTACATTATAAACATCGCATCACACACACGTTTATTACATATTATAAACATCGCATCATACACACGTTTATTACATTTATAAACATCGCATCACACACACGTTTATTACATTATAAACATCGCATCACACACACGTTTATTACATATTATAAACATCGCATCATACACACGTTTATTACATATTATAAACATCGCATCACACACACGTTTATCACATTCATAAACATCGCATCACACACACGTTTATTACATATTATAAACATCGCATCATACACACGTTTATTACATTCATAAACATCGCATCATACACACGTTTATTACATTCATAAACATCGCATCACACACACGTTTATTACATTCATAAACATCGCATCATACACACGTTTATTACATTCATAAACATCGCATCACACACACGTTTATTACATTCATAAACATCGCATCACACACACGTTTATTACATTCATAAACATCGCATCATACACACGTTTATTACATTTATAAACATCGCATCACACACACGTTTATTACATTCATAAACATCGCATCACACACACGTTTATTACATTCATAAACATCGCATCACACACACGTTTATTACATATTATAAACATCGCATCATACACACGTTTATTACATATTATAAACATCGCATCACACACACGTTTATTACATTTATAAACATCGCATCATACACACGTTTATTACATATTATAAACATCGCATCATACACACGTTTATTACATATTATAAACATCGCATCACACACACGTTTATCACATTCATAAACATCGCATCACACACACGTTTATTACATATTATAAACATCGCATCATACACACGTTTATTACATTCATAAACATCGCATCATACACACGTTTATTACATTCATAAACATCGCATCACACACACGTTTATTACATTCATAAACATCGCATCATACACACGTTTATTACATTCATAAACATCGCATCACACACACGTTTATTACATTCATAAACATCGCATCACACACACGTTTATTACATTCATAAACATCGCATCATACACACGTTTATTACATTTATAAACATCGCATCACACACACGTTTATTACATTCATAAACATCGCATCACACACACGTTTATTACATATTATAAACATCGCATCACACACACGTTTATTACATTCATAAACATCGCATCACACACACGTTTATTACATATTATAAACATCGCATCATACACACGTTTATTACATATTATAAACATCGCATCACACACACGTTTATTACATTTATAAACATCGCATCACACACACGTTTATTACATATTATAAACATCGCATCATACACACGTTTATTACATATTATAAACATCGCATCATACACACGTTTATTACATTTATAAACATCGCATCACACACACGTTTATTACATTCATAAACATCGCATCATATACACGTTTATTACATATTATAAACATCGCATCATACACACGTTTATTACATTCATAAACATCGCATCATACACACGTTTATTACATATTATAAACATCGCATCATACACACGTTTATTACATATTATAAACATCGCATCACACACACGTTTATTACATTCATAAACATCGCATCACACACACGTTTATTACATTATAAACATCGCATCATACACACGTTTATTACATATTATAAACATCGCATCACACACACGTTTATTACATTCATAAACATCGCATCATACACACGTTTATTACATTCATAAACATCGCATCATACACACGTTTATTACATATTATAAACATCGCATCACACACACGTATATTACATTTATAAACATCGCATCACACACACGTTTATTACATTCATAAACATCGCATCACACACACGTTTATTACATTCATAAACATCGCATCACACACACGTTTATTACATATTATAAACATCGCATCACACACACGTTTATTACATTTATAAACATCGCATCATAAACACATTTATTACATATTATAAAAAATCGCATCATACACACGTTTATTACATATTATAAACATCGCATCACACACACGTTTATTACATTCATAAACATCGCATCACACACACGTTTATTACATTATAAACATCGCATCACACACACGTTTATTACATATTATAAACATCGCATCATACACACGTTTATTACATTCATAAACATCGCATCATACACACGTTTATTACATTATAAACATCGCATCATACACACGTTTATTACATTCATAAACATCGCATCACACACACGTTTATTACATTCATAAACATCGCATCACACACACGTTTATTACATTATAAACATCGCATCACACACACGTTTATTACATATTATAAACATCGCATCACACACACGTTTATTACATTATAAACATCGCATCACACACACGTTTATTACATATTATAAACATCGCATCACACACACGTTTATCACATTCATAAACATCGCATCATACACACGTTTATTACATATTATAAACATCGCATCACACACACGTTTATTACATTATAAACATCGCATCATACACACGTTTATTACATTCATAAACATCGCATCATACACACGTTTATTACATTCATAAACATCGCATCACACACACGTTTATTACATTCATAAACATCGCATCATACACACGTTTATTACATTCATAAACATCGCATCACACACACGTTTATTACATTCATAAACATCGCATCACACACACGTTTATTACATTCATAAACATCGCATCACACACACGTTTATTACATTCATAAACATCGCATCACACACACGTTTATTACATTTATAAACATCGCATCACACACACGTTTATTACATTATAAACATCGCATCACACACACGTTTATTACATTTATAAACATCGCATCACACACACGTTTATTACATTCATAAACATCGCATCACACACACGTTTATTACATTCATAAACATCGCATCACACACACGTTTATTACATTATAAACATCGCATCACACACACGTTTATTACATTTATAAACATCGCATCACACACACGTTTATTACATTATAAACATCGCATCACACACACGTTTATTACATATTATAAACATCGCATCATACACACGTTTATTACATTCATAAACATCGCATCATACACACGTTTATCACATATTATAAACATTGCATCATACACACGTTTATTAGAACGAAAAGAGCACAAACACTTTACTCTAAATAAACTCCCTATCACTGCTTATTAATATCGTGTTTCTGTGCATGAATTATGATCCTTAAAGTGTTGCTAAGGGAAAGTCCCACAACAAATGTAGTTTTTACTTAATAACATGTATTCAAGCACAAAAATGTCCCGCTAACAGCAGTGATAAGCAGTTGTTGATAAATGTCTAATCAGCAGCAGATTAAGGTTATGCAGAATAAGACATTAATAAGTGTTGAATAAATATAAATTGGCATCAAATTAACCACTCACAGGTTGGCAAACTAGCAGCTGGTTAAATTGTAATAATAAGTGTATCCTGAAAGTTGTTGTTGTCACAGTTGCCCTGGGTGTGGCTGTCATTCTGAGCCACTGGCAAGACCTTTTTTTGGTCGATTGTCTCTGTTGATATCGCCTCACGGTGCAAGGAAGCTTTTATTTCTCATTAAACAAAGACTTCCTTGTACTGGTATTTGTCTTTCTGCAGCCTGAGGCGACATCAACATAGACGATCAACCAAAGAAAGGTCTGGCGGGTGGCTCAGAATAACAGCCACACCCCTGTCAGCCAGCCCCAGGGCAACTGTGACAACAACAACCAGGTTGTGATGATTCAACGCCGCGTTTGAGCGTCTGCAAGCGCCTGGTGAATCGTGTCGTTTTGACCTTCGTGACGTTTTTTGCGGCGCGTGTCTCACCGTCATGAAGGAGCGCTCCAGGGCCACGCGCACGTTGGTCTCGATGCTCGTTCTCTTCTTCCGGCGCCGGCCCGGCATTCCCTCGAAGCCCATGGAAGGCGAGGACAGGGAGCTGGGGCTGGGGAGGGTGCTGTCGATGGACATGGTCTCTGCAGACGACACGCACAACAGCGGAGATCAGAAGTCGCAAAGGCATTTGAACATACCGTATAAGTCGCTTAAAATAATAACAGATGAGAGAACATGGTGAATAGGTGTACGTATGCTAACGCTAACACCTTCAGCTACATGAGGCACAGACAGAACTGTGGTAAGTGGCGTCTTTATCATAACATGACAGGGGCCGCGCGGCCCCTACCCCAAATCACTAAATTCATCAAATCCATTGAATTCTTCTTCCTCTGTGTCACTTCTAAACAACTCCACAAACTCCAGAGGAAGAGGAAGTGCAGACTCTTCTTCTGCGTCGCTTAGAGCCTAGAGCGCCCTCTTGTGGTTGCCAGTGTGAAAATAACGAATAATATCACATATAAGTCGCTCTGGAGTATAAGTCGCTCTGGCCAAACTATGAAAAAAGACTTATAGTCCGGAAAATACGGTAACTATGTTGAATACTGAGATAATGATGTTATTGTTGCACTTGTATTTACTTGTACTCCGCAATTCAAACAGCAAGGAGACATATTATGCATAAAAGATACTATATAAGAGCTTTAAACCGTGTTATAATTGTTTTCACTCAAACTTGTATTTAAGTTTGAGAGGGTAAATCATTCTCCTGTATTCTAGACCCATTGAGGCAGGATTACCCATTGTTTCATTTATTCAGTTGTTTTAGATCAATACTTCCATTTTAAATGGCCAGAATATAAAATACTGAACCTCGGGTGTCATAGATTATAACTATATACCAGACGAAAGCATGATATTTCTTTTTTAACCGTTATGAAGACAAAGCAGGACCAAAACGAGCGACTAAAACAGAACTGCTTGAATATTTTAAGGTCTATCGTTCGTCCTGGTTTGTTCTCAGCTTAGTCTCCATGTTGACTCGCTTTGGTCCAGTCCCAGTCCCAGTTTAGTCCTGATCTAGCCCCGATTCAGCTCCAGGTTTATCCCAGTTCAGTTGCAAGTGCAAACCCATCTCATTTTTACCAGCCTTTTCGTCTTATGGATCTCTCTGGAAACATACTCTCTGGTCAGTTTGTAATATATGTTGCATGAGTCGTGTCTCACCCGCGTCGTTGAGCCACTTCTCCAGCAGTGGCTTCAGTTTGCACATGTTTTTAAAGCTCAGGTTGAGGGCCTCGAAGCGGGAGATGGTGGTCTGGCTGAAGTCGTTGCCGTACAGTTTCCCCATGGCCAAACCAACATCGCCCTGGTAACAGCAAATGATATAAATGCAGTGGGATGTATCAGGTTTTATGCAGAAAATAATGAAAACTAAAAGAAATAATGAAAATCTGGTGTGCGTTTTAGCATAGAACGTGTTAAAAAAACACAATGGCACAGAAATATAACAGCAAATTATAAAACCAGATGAATCGGCCGTACATCCTTCCAAACAATAAAGTCATGCATGAAGCTAGACGGCACATGACTTGATCTGTGAGCGTGGTCAGGACCAGTGTGAAGTGTGCTCTCACCTGTGTGAAGCCCAGTTTGATGCGTCTCTGTTTGAAAGTGCGAGCGAACTGCTCCAGCTCCTCCAGGTCGCTGGGCTCCTCTGAGGACACGGCCGTCATGCCCCCCACGGTCACGTCTGCGCTCTTATCTCGATGCTGCACGTGCCACAGGGAAGGAAACGTTTGTGGTGCGTTGTAGCAAGACTCGAGCGTTCAAATACACGTGATCAAAGTCAGAACCTCCTTTTGTAGGCTTATATTTTTGCTCTAACTCCACAATCTGTTTTACATTTATTATGGTTTTACTATTTATCTTGATGTTTCTCATGCTGTTCTCACACTAGAATGTCTCTCATCTTATCTCATCTGGAACATGCCTCCTACCTGTGCTTGGAGGCCCATCCTGCTTTGGGCAGACAACAAACTCCCCTGGTTTTGCTGAGGTAGCGATATAAGATTTGAGGTGGACAGGAGTCCTGGTAAAAAGCAGAAACACAGCACGTTAAGAACAGAAGAGTGAGAGTCTTTGTTAGCACATGTTTGTGGAAGTCCTTACCTTGCTGTCCCTGCTGGGCCTGTGGCAGGAGGAACTGAGCCGGAGAAGGAGGCAGCAACACCAACTGTTGGAGCTGCAGCAGCTGCTGGAAGTCCTGCTCAGCCAGAGGCACAGAGTGAGTAAAACAGATCACAGAGCGGCGGAGGAGGAGGTGAGATGGAGTGAGTTTGTTGTGAGAGGAGCAGAAGGAGGATGTAGTTCATGCGGCTGCTGAGTGAGTGTCCCGGAGTCATGCAGAGAGCGAGCTGGAGCCTGTACCTGGGCGGTGAGCTGGATGGGCTGGGACAGAGCCAGCTGAGGAGGAACAGACACACTTTGGGGGGTCTGCTCCTGTGGCCCCGCCCCCTGGCTCTGCGCCTGTCCCGCCTGCTGCTGCTGCTGCTGCGCTTGCTGATTGGCTGCGGCCGCGGCCTGAGCCTGCTGATTGGCCTGAGCGGCGGTGTGCGCGGCGTGGGCTGCGTGGGCCGCACTGGACTGTTGAACAGCCGCAGCCAGAAGCTGAGCCTGGGCCTGCTGCAGCAACAACTGCTGCTGCGCCGGGAGTAAAGCTGTGAGCTGAGCGGAGAAGCAGAGGCGAGGGGGGTTACAGGGGGTCCCGAAGGAGAGGACCACAAGCAAGACAGAGCGAGGACCAGAGAGGAGAGACAGGCCCCGAAGCCAGACAGAGCAAAAGCCCAGGTCCACACCCTGTTCACACTGCAAACACACACTGAGTCTCACCCCTGCGAGCTGGGAGCTGGTCAGCATGAGCTGGTGCTGCTGCTGCAGGGCCGTCTGGGAAGGCGTGGGCCCGTGGGAGGGAGGCAGAGCGGGGGACATCTCTCCACACTCCTCCATCTTAGTCTGAAACCACAAGACACAGAAGACTGTTAAGTCCGCGGTGAAACACATCGTCACACGAATCTCACACGTTCTCCTTCTGTTTCGGCAGTAAAAACAAGCGCGTCACGTGATCGTTTAAAGTCATGTTTCTAACTGCGACACCGCTACACTATTCTGATCTGTGTCGAGCGTTACACGGAGCTCAGGGCAGGTCGCCGCCACGGCGTGTCAGTTAAGTGGCAGTCCCCGGCTCCTGCGTGTTTGGACTCGAGACGGGCCCTTTCCAACTTCCAACGCACACGATTTGCATATCTCCTTTGGCATGCAAAACCGTATGCCTCTGAGCCGTGACCCTGAGCCCTGCAGGAGTGCCCCCCCCCACGTCTCCCTCTGTTTACATGGCGATCGGGAGGAGCATTATGAGCCTCATCGTGGCGCCGACACAGGGCTTTGACAGAGGGCTTTGAGCGGACACAAAGCCAGCTTATCAAACGTATTGTGCGATGGGTGAACAAAAGGAGCCCAAACTGTAGCGGGGGGGGACGTGTTCGCAGAGACACGCACTCACCTTAGAGCTGCTCAGCGCCGGGGACAACGGGAAGGGGTTGACTTTCATCGACTGAGCCTGCAAAGCACAACGAGAGGAGCTTATGGAGAGTTTGAAACGCCATGTTAATACTAAAGTTAAAGGTGCATTAGGTCACTTTTCTGGTGTTTTTCCCCATGAGCTTGTTATTGTTTTGCCTTAAATGTTCCAAAGTATTAAACTTGTATATATATGTAAATACTTTAGTTGCAGGTGTTTAAAAAACTCAATAATACATGGAAAAACATCTGTGTCGGCCGATG
>NW_027315945.1:35012222-35019722 GCF_026437365.1 Eucyclogobius newberryi | reverse complement strand
ATAATCACTTCACCTTAAACAAACAGAACTAAATCAACAGATGCATTAGTCAAACTTAAAATACCTGCATTTCAACAGTTTGAGAGAAAACCCACAGAACTTTTGTCAAATAATGCGCTAAAAAAAGGAAATTCCAGTGAATCGCAATTTTAAAAAAAAATCTTCCAAAATTCCTTTCAGATAAAAAAAAAAAAGCAATAAAAAAACAGGTAAAAATCATGATATTTTCTCGTTTTTTTCTCGTTTTCACACGCGCCACCAAATCTTGCGTTATAGTAAAACCTGTTCCGGTCTGGAAACGCCCAGACGTCATGTTGCCACGTGTGATTCTGATCCAACTCCAATGATCAATGATGACACAATAATGACTAATCCAAACAAACTCAAGAAAATCCTGCGCGCACATGTTTTATAGTCAAATCCAAGACCTACTGCACCACCCTTTTTACCCCTGACCTCTTTTTATTATTATTTTATTTTATTATTATATGTATTTTGTTTATTTTATTTGTTATAATTATTATTATTATTTTTTATTTATCATTTTTTAAAATTTATTTATTTATTCATATTTATTTTGTATTTGTATTTTTTTGTATTGATTTTTTATTATTCATTTATTTGGGGTTTTTTTGTATTTATTTTCTGTATTTTCTGTATAATTTGTGTGTTGCTGTTGTCATTGTTCGTCTCGCTAAAAAACTAAAATATAAAAAATACTGACCGTTATAAACACTGAAAAAACACCATTAATACATAGTTTACTTGTGTTCAAACCATAATATTACTTTAAATGAATAAACCCTCATTATTTGTATTTGCAGTGTAAGTGCAATAACGCCACTTCATTAAATCCCGCGCCATAAGCAAAGTCTTATTTTAACAACTTCTGTTAAATTATTATTCATTCTCTCTGCGTCTTCTCGTTTTCGTGTCGTTTTTTAAGCGTCGCCGTCTTATTCCCGCATGACATCCTGCACTTGACAATCCGCTGTTACCCAATTCCTGTCGCGTAAAACCCACTGAATTTACAACGGTTTCGCCAAAGTATTTCGAGTTGTTGCTGCTGACGACGGCGAAATAAAACCCAAGTGCGACGCTCGTGTCGAAAGTGAGACAAACCACAAGCGGCGCCATCGAACCCAACGCGGATTCAAACCGCCCTGAGTTACGGGTCAGATCTGTGGAGGGGGAATGTCTTTAGAGGTGTTTTCAGCGATAAAAACACAACAAATACCAAATATACCTGTTTAATGTCATATTTTGGAACATTTTAGGCAAAAGCACATGTTAAATAAGGAGACGTGCATGTTTTATTGTATTAGATGAATTTGTGACGCACTTATTGCGTTATACGTTCATAATTTGCTTCTGATGTTCTTTTTACGCTGCATATTTATTATTTTAGACACGTTTTAAACTTGTTCAGGAACATTCACATTCGAGGTAAGACTGCTTATTGTTTCGTTTCCAGAATACATTCTTGAACCTAAATATGTGCAGCGGCAGTATAAAGTTTATAACAAAAAAAACAACCTCAAAATTTGGCAAAAAAAAGAGCAAATTAAAAATGAAACAAAAACATATGTCGTAATAAAGTTATATTTCTGCACTTTTGCAACTACTTTCACATTTGTATGCTACTAAAATCTAATCTATCATGTTTTATGGCCTTGTTCTTTCTTGCTGAGCACTTTGACAGTTATTTATGCTCCGTTCATGAATATTGATCGATTGAACCCTCTTGATATCAGAACGCTGGGTAACACACTGGGTAACACACTGGATAACACACTGGGTAACGTGCTGGGTAACACACTGGGTAACACACTGGATAACACACTGGGTAACGTGCTGGGTAACACACTGGGTAACACACTGGGTAACGTGCTGGGTAACACACTGGGTAACACACTGGATAACACACTGGGTAACGTGCTGGGTAACACACTGGGTAACACACTGGATAACACACTGGGTAACGTGCTGGGTAACACACTGGGTAACACACTGGGTAACGTGCTGGGTAACACACTGGGTAACACACTGGATAACACACTGGGTAACGTGCTGGGTAACACACTGGGTAACACACTGGATAACACACTGGGTAACGTGCTGGGTAACACACTGGGTAACACACTGGATAACACACTGGGTAACGTGCTGGGTAACACACTGGATAACACACTGGGTAACGTGCTGGGTAACACACTGGGTAACACACTGGGTAACGTGCTGGGTAACACACTGGATAACACACTGGGTAACGTGCTGGGTAACACACTGGGTAACACACTGGGTAACGTGCTGGGTAACACACTGGGTAACACACTGGGTAACACACTGGATAACACACTGGGTAACGTGCTGGGTAACACACTGGGTAACACACTGGGTAACGTGCTGGGTAACACACTGGGTAACACACTGGGTAACACACTGGATAACACACTGGGTAACGTGCTGGGTAACACACTGGGTAACACACTCGGTAACGTGCTGGGTAACACACTGGGTAACACACTGGGTAACACACTGGGTAACACGCTGGGTAACACACTGGGTAACGTGCTGGGTAACACACTGGGTAACACACTGGGTAACACACTGGGTAACACACTGGGTAACGCGCTGGGTAACGCGCTGGGTAACACACTGGGTAACACACTGGGTAACACACTGGGTAACACACTGGGTAACGCGCTGGGTAACACAGCGCAGGGTAACACTGGGTAACACGCTGGGTAAAACGCTGGGTAACACACTGGGTAACACACTGGGTAACGCGCTGGGTAACACACTGGGTAACACACTGGGTAACACACTGGGTAACACACTGGGTAACGCGCTGGGTAACACACTGGGTAACACACTGGGTAACGCGCTGGGTAACACAGCGCAGGGTAACACTGGGTAACACGCTGGGTAACACACTGGGTAACACACTGGGTAACACACTGGGTAACACACTGGGTAACGCGCTGGGTAACACACTGGGTAACACACTGGGTAACACACTGGGTAACACACTGGGTAACACACTGGGTAACGCGCTGGGTAACACACTGGGTAACACACTGGGTAACACACTGGGTAACACACTGGGTAACACACTGGGTAACACGCTGGGTAACACAGCGCAGGGTAACACTGGGTAACACAGCGGGGACACAGTATATCAAAAAGCGTCCGTGTCTCTCTCACTTCCCCTGCTGACTTCCTCTTGTGCCGGGTCGAACGCCAAGCGCTAAACCCAACACTTACTGTCAACCAGGCTATTAATATTAAAGCTCTTTAATGTGCAGCTTCTTCTTTTTCCCATCGCTCTGTCGCTCTGTACCTGCTGCAACATCACAACATCATACAACAACACACAACAACACACAACACACAACACACAACATCACACAACATCAAACAACATCACACAACATCACAACATCACACAACATCACAACATCACACAACATCACACAACATCACACAACATCACACAACATCACACAACATCACAACATCACACAACATCACACAACATCACACAACATCACAACATCACACAACATCACACAACATCACAACATCACAACATCACACAACATCACAACATCACACAACATCACAACATCACACAACATCACACAACATCACAACATCACACAACATCACAACATCACACAACATCACACAACATCACAACATCACACAACATCACAACATCACACAACATCACACAACATCAAACAACATCACACAACATCACAACATCACAACATCACACAACATCACACAACACACAACATCACAATATCACACAACATCACAACATCACACAACATCACACAACATCACAACATCACACATCACAACATCACACAACATCACACAACATCACAACATCACACAACATCACACAACATCACAACATCACACAACATCACAACATCACACAACATCCCACAACATCACACAACATCAAACAACATCACACAACATCACAACATCACAACATCACACAACATCACAAGATTACACAACATCACAAGATTACACAACACACAACATGACACTGGAGCCAGAAACACGCTTCATTTTGTCCACTTTTTTGTCAATATCATAAAACAAAAACAGAAAAGTGTTAAAAAGTAACTTAAAGTGCAGACATGGACGATTTTTCGGCGATTTGAGAACGCAGGCGGAAGTGCGCACGCCACTCCCCCGTGTGGACCGATACAACACACACGTGCGTTTGTTTATTAGTGCGACGGATCACATCACATCTCTCGTCTCCCGTTGATTTCCATTTCTTCTGAGCTCGAACTGTCTTTTTCCGTCTTAATTTTGTCCCGTACACTGAGGGAACTATATTATGATAGATCCATGCGCTTAGACACAGGGAAACGTGCTGCTCTCATGGGGACGAGCCACATCCATTCAACCTTTAATTATTAAAATGTGTCTTGATGAAACAAGTCGACGAAAACAATTAAAATGATAATTATGGATTTTGTCAACGTTATTGTCCTGGAGACGAAATCACAGTCGCTCAGAACTTTGTCTAAATGCATCAGTTTAACACCATAATGTATATAATGTGCTTCCGGGTCAAAGGTCACGAGCTCTGCCACAGAACAGACTGCTATACAAAGAGAAGGACATTTTGATTGACTAAAAACTAAACTTATTCCGTCAAAAAACTAAGACGAAATCAAATAAATGATGTTTTATTCCCCTGAAGCTGATAATACACTTCATTTAAAGCCGACATAATGATGGATTTAACTGTTGTTGTCATGGAATCATAAAATCGGGACGTTTCTTACACTATTTGAACATTAAATTGAATACAGTGAGTCACATTCCTTTAAGTCAATGAGTTTGAAGTCTATAAACTAAATAAACTCTAAACATCCAGTTGTTTCTCATCAGATAAAGATTATGGAAACATCTCGTCACTTTTATTCAAATAGTGAGAGACGTGTTATCATCATCTATAACTATAATGTGTGATTCATCTTTGCCACAGATTCAGGGCAAAACACACCTTTTATCACAAAGAAACTGTTTTTATTCATTTTGTCATTAATCTGAGCATTTAAGACTTTTTGTCATTTATTGGAACAATCGATGTAATTATGATTCCATTCCATTTACCGTAGTTTCTGGAGTATACGTCGCACACCAGCCAAAAAATACATAATAGAGAAGAAAAAAAACATATATAAGTCGCACTGGAGTATGAAATGCAGTTGCAAGTGTGGAAATAACAAATAATATCACATATAAGTCTCTCCGGAGTATAAGTATATAAGTATAAATATAAGTATAAGTCGCACCCCGGCCAAAACTATGAAAAAAGTATGGTATTATTTCACCTTCTTATCGCAACGTGCTGTATTTACGCTCGAAAATATTTAATTTGATCGAGCGCAATACAGCATTACGCTTACATCATCACCATGGAGACGAGCGGGTTAAAACTCACAGTTTTTAGGAGCTTTCTGAGCGACAAAAACGCCCGTAATCGAGTAATAATGCGGAAAATACCGTATTTTCCAGACTATAAGTTGCACAATTTTTCACAGTTTTGGCCGGGGTGCAATTTATACTTATATATATATACTTATATACTTGTACTTATACTCCGGAGCGACTTATATGTGATATTATTTGTTATTTTCACACTTGCAACCGCATTTCATACTCCAGTGCAACTTATATATGTTTTTTTCTTCTCTATTGTGCATTTTTTGGCTGGTGCGACTTATACTCCAGTGCGAATTATAGTCCGGAAAATACGGTAAAAGGTTAACTGGAACATTCCGGACACGACGCTCCAGAAACGTTCCGCAGTGACGACCCTTTGACCTTCGACCCCCCACTCGCCGTTCCCCCTTTAAGCATTCGCCCGACTTTAAACGACAGAACAAACTCTTTTAAACTCGCTCGTCTCTTTTATTTTAGGATGAAACTGTTTTTCGCCGACGGGGCCAAAACTGACCGCGGACCCCCGACAAACCCCACTCCCCGATTCAGGCCACGACCCGGGGAGCCCAGGGGCCCATCTGGGGAAGCTGTCGCCGCGGAAACGGGCCCAATCGAACGGCTTATCTAACGCCGACGGAGCGGGGGCTTCAGGTCGAGACGAAGGCGGAAAGTTAATGAGCGGAAAACACACTTTTAATGTTGTTTGTGTTGTTGTCGAGTCGAGACAAGTGTGTTTAAGTTTGAGTGACGTGTGAGTGATAAATGTGCAGCTAATTGTGTGTTAGCATAGCCACATTTACAGTAATTATAACACATTTCTTTATTATTGTGTCGAATTGTCAAAAAACATGGTTCAGGAGTGAGAAAATGACTCGCTTTAAAGCTGTTTTAAGTACAATATGGAACGAGTAAATCATTATTTGGGGTAAAAGTAACTGTCTGATTTTTAATAAGAAGTTAACACGATTGAAAGGACGAAAAATATTAAATAATAAACTAAATATGGCATTTTTAAAGGATTGTTTCCCGAAATATGAATCTTAAATGTTCAAATTGTTCAATATTGTCGACGTAAATCTTTAATTATTCACATGAAAAGTGACCAAAATAAGAATACTCATGAATCGCATGAATTACCGTATTTTCCGGACTATAAGTCGCACTGGAGTATAAGTCGCACCAGCCAAAAAATGCATAATAGAGAAGAAAAAAATATATATATAAGTCGCTCCAGAGTATAAGTATATAAGTATAAATATAAGTATAAGTCGCACCCCGGCCAAAACTATGAAAAAAGGTGCGACTTATAGTCCAAAAAATATAGTACTCTTTTTATCTCTTAATATTCAGCCTTTTTTTTGTCTCCTCGTAATTTGACTGCACTTATTCTCTGACGTTGTTGTTGACGTGCTTTTTAAATAAAGTTGAACTCGACTCAAAAAGTGTCTAAAAACAATAAGAAAAGCACAGTTTTATTTTAAAGTGACTAAAGACACGTTTATCCTCATCATTATTGGCAGATTTGTGTTTTTGTAATGAAAAACTAATTAAACTTTACATTGGGAGGAAAAAAATAAATAGTATAAATAATGAAATAATAAACAAATACATAAACAAATGAATACATAGTTAACAACCATAATACAATAAATAATAAATCATCAAATTGTACATACATTTTCACCTTTGACGGGTTTAAATGCAACAGAACGACGTGATTTAATTGAAATAACTTCTAAAATACTGCACGCTTCTCGTATGTGTCACGTATGTGTCACGTATGTGTATGTGTTGCCCCCGACAACACGAGTCAGCCCAAAACAACGACGTCACAACTGCCCGCGGTGAGTCAAAGATCATCTGATTTTATCTACACCTTTTGCAAAAAACTCATTCCGTGTAATCGAACGTGACGACGACAAACGAAACCATGAATATTACGCCGTGGTATTCGACTTATTCAGTGTTTTTGGAGTAACAGAAACTTAACGACGAAACAAAGCCACAACA
>NW_027315945.1:34987222-35004722 GCF_026437365.1 Eucyclogobius newberryi | reverse complement strand
GTAGCTTCATTTTATTGTGGTTTATGTTTGATGATGTTTCACTTTTTAATCTAAATTAGCCTTGAATTTGTCTGGATTTTGTCCATTAAGTTTTTATCAAGACAGAGTTTGACTAATACATTAAAGCAGGAACATATTTGTTTTAATGATTAATTGTCAATATAATATGTCAAAAAGTATATAAAATAGTCAAAATAACACAACTTGTAGTATAATCTTCTATATGTTTTGCATGTATTTATTCATCATAGTTCATATTGTATTATTATAATTAATTGTTTTGTTCAAACCAAATTCCTCCTTTGGGAATTTTGGTCACTGACAATTACAATATAATTTTTTATTATTTTTTATTAAATTATTTTCATTATATTCTGTCACATTTCCCACGAAACCTGAACCTTCAATTTCATAAGTTTTTTTTTTTTTTGTAAATGTCTGATGCATTTGGGGGAAAATCTGACTATTTCATCAGGATAATCCCAAAAATTATGTCAATATTACTTATTTTTTTTAATAATCTGCCTCATTTTCGTCCGTATTTCGTGAAGAATAATAACTCAAACTCGTGTTTATTCTTCAGACTCAGATATTCAAAGTTCTCCACATTTGCCTCATAATTCCCTCATTTAAAAAATAAAATAATTATAGAGTTTTTTGTAATTGAAGTTTATTTACTTGAGTCCGATTGCCCCGCGCTCGCGTTCTCCATTTCCAATCAAGAGTCCGCTGTCCGAGGAGGAGACGGACTGCTGGGGGACGGGCGTTACCGGGGGTCAAAGGTCACCCCTGCTGCCCGACTTTGGCCGTGACCCCTGTTCAAACCCCAATCTAGCCACATAACTACCACGCGTTCGAGTGTGTGCGTGCGAGTCCGAGTGCGCGCCTGTGGTTGTGGGTGGCTTACAGTTCACGGCCGCGGGGGTCCATCCTACCCGGAGGAGGCCCGAGCCCTGGTTGCTATGGAGACCGGGCCCGGCCACGCTCGCAGGTATAGGTCGTCGGACATTTTTTAAATAGGCTGCGCGCTGGAAACCGAGTCGAGCGTGTGAAAATGCCTGGCATACGGTGGGGGACAGAGTCGGGGCTCCGGGGGCCGTCACATCGTCACACCAACGATGTGACGGCCCCCGGTGTGAAGTTTGGAATATCGCGAGCTAATTGTGCGTGCGTCGTGGCTAATTTTACCCTCAGACGGAGATCGTGGCCAAGTGCGACGGCGAAAGTCTAGAACGACGCAAACACTGACTCTGCAGAGGCTAAAACTCTAACAATGAAAGAGAAAATACACAGGGAGTGAATTATGTCCCTCAAAATAAATATAAATGATATACTTAAGCTAGTTATATTGATAATAGCGCACATTTTATTATTTCTTTGCATTGTGATGAGCCATAATGCCCTCCCGTAATCACTGTATTGTTAATTGTCCGTCAAGATTGAACAATGTCATTACTTTTGACAAAACGGTAACGCTGGTATTAGACATTAGACATTTTGACAATTCATTTTAAACTGTAGGCTCGTGGGTTTCAGCCGCACAGTGTGTCGGAAAAATGTGACGGAACGACCAGTGTCGCAACAAATTAAATATATGTCAAATGGTCCTTGATCTGACAGAAACGTACAGTAAAAAAGGCTGATTTTATTTGAGTTTGTCCTATTTTAAGGCCTAATTTAGCCTTGATTAGCCTGTTTGTCTCTGTTAAGTTTATTTCATTTTGACACCGTTTCACAAGTACATTAAGGTTTGTGTTTTAGTATAATATATATGTCAAAAAGTACGTTATTGATATTATTTTTAATGTTTTAACAACCATTCAAATAGTTAATTTTCACTCTGAACTTATAAATAAAACATTTTGCACAATGCTATTTTGCGGATGACAGTAAATTGCCGATGAGGACGCAGTTGGTGAGTAAATAAATCAGATTTTTTTTTTTTTCTGTTTTCTTTATAGTACTGATGTGACTGCGTTTGTGCAGCGTGCCGAAGAAACTACAAGCTCATTGGACAACACATTGTGCCACATATACCCAATCTGATAGTGGGACCCCAGGGAGACGATGGGGGAGCAGGGGCCTCTGGAGTGCCATCAATCACTCCTCCGTCAGAAGGACAAGAACGAGGGAGCGGCGGGGAGGGGGCCAAGCTTATGGAGAGCGAGAGGGGACGGAGGAATGGACAAATATAGTTTAAAGATGCATAGGATGACGGAGTGACAGCGAGAGGTGAGAGACGGGTGAAAAACACAGGCGCGAACAAAAAATCGGGGACGAGGAGAAGGGCCGGGAGATTGGTCGCAGAACGGGTCAGTGCGGGGACAATCTGGGGGTCTCTGCCGTTCCCGCCCGAGCTGCTCCTCTCACTCCGGGCCCCCTGCGTGTGCACCGGCCCCGGGCCCGCTGAGCGCACTGACTCTAATTCAGATAATCCATCATATTCCTCCTCTTCTCAGGGACAAAGCCGGAGTCCGGGCAAGTCCCCAACTCTCAACAGCAAGAGTCTATTCTGCGAGGTGAGAGATTTGAATTCACAGAGTAAATAGGTGTAGCCCCATGAGGAGCTGTAGGATTATAAACTGTACAGGGCCGGCGCTGTGGCGGCTGGCGAGGTGAAGGTTTGTATGAGACGCAGCGGGCGCTCAAACTCACACTGTTGTCTGTCATGGGACCAAAGCCATCTGACACACAGGCAGCTACACCTTTACAACACCTCTGCGTCTTGTGTCTAATGCCTCTCCACGCGCTGCTCCAGCGGCCTCTCCACTCGCCATTCTTCTCGCACATCACCCTCTCTCTCTATCATCTCTGCCGCCTACAGGGAGCGAGGCTTGTCTAGACACGGCGCTCTCTCCCACGGCGCTACCAAGGCTGGAGCTCAGATCTGTTTCTCTGCCGCTGTAGAAGAACGCAGCCTTCATGGCAGGCTCAGAGCTCAGAGGCCACTTTAGATCACATTTATGTTGCAGACATAGGGACACGGGTTTGAGCAGACAAAAGCTCTTCGTAAATAAGTGTAATCTGTGCATGACTTCATAATCACCCACTCTTACGACTCCCTCCGCCCGTGTCAGTCCAAACTTTCTCCTCTGCTTCTCTGTCTCCTCAGAGCTGCTGGTCAGCAGCAGCTGTGACATCACTGGCCACTGTTCTGCGCTGGGATTGGACATTCGGCTACGTTGCCAGGCAACAGCAGTGAAAGGTCTGGAGAGTGCGTGTGGATGTGTGTTTATGTCTGTTTATAGCGACGTGAGTGAAAGGTGCGAGCCATTTTCCTCGCCTTGCCCTTTATCTGTGCATGAAGAATGATCAGAACAGATCTAGTGTGCGCGGTATCTCACATCAAAGCATGTAGATGATTGGGCTGCCTTCAGCACCGAAGAGCGATGTGTGCGCACGGCGTTAATGAAAAAGAAAGATGCTGGTGCGCGCGTGTCAGTGTCCGCGACTGCGTGGAACTAAATAAATGTGTATGTTGGTGTCAGATCCAGATTGGTGTCTGTATGTGCTGTGTGAATGTGTGTCTAAGCCCCCGGGAGCGGGTGGTTATTGTATCTGACACAGCGGCTCTTTCTCGCGCCTCATATTTCTGGGCCGATCGATTCCTCTGACTCCCGACAAGACAATAATCGCACCTCCCTCTCTCACTCCATCACTACCATTATTACTGACCTCCCCGGGGAACGAACAGGGTGAGGAAGAGAGAGGGATGAGGAAGGAAAGAGGAAGGAAGTGACAGAGCAGCGAAGAGGGGGACAAGAAAGAATAAGCCTATGGTGATGAAAAAGTGAGAAGGGGGGACGGTGTTCGGAATGAGCCCGGAGGAGTCGGCCGGAACAGGATCGGCGCTGGCTCGGGCCGGGAGAGGTGTGCGAACGTGGAGATAAGGAGATGGAGGGATGAAGTCCGAGGCAGGGACGGAGGAGAGGAGAGATAGAGGCTATGACATGTATACGAGAGGTGATATAAGGAAAGAATTGTGAAGCTGGGAGAGAAATCATAACAGGAAGAAAGGAGGCCAGTTTTTTCTTTTTTTTCTTGAAGAACACTAGCAATATAGATCACGGAAAAGAAAAGAAGAGAAGGGCAGAGGAGGAAGAAGAGTGGACGGAGGTGAAGAGCGGGAGGGGTTGGGCAATAACGGAGAGAATTAGTGGAGGAGAGATGAAGGATTCGCGCTATCTTCTTCTAATAAAGGCCTGAATGAGAGACAGGGAGTGGAGCGAGGAAGGTGGAGGAGGAGGAAGGGAGCGAGGGAGGGAGGGAGGGAGCGAGGGAGGAAGCGAGGGGGGGGTTAGGCCGAGGTGAAAGAGAGAAAGACAGAACAAAAAATATATAGGAGATCGTCAGAGTGAGAGATGGCAGAGAGGAGCAGGTCAGAGCGCCCGAATATGATTAAATTGACAAGAGTACAATAGTTGATTGGAGCGGGCGACATGTTCAATGGGGTTCAGGGACACGGAATGGACAGGGCGAGATGGAGGACGGCTCAACGGCCATTTTTAGAGTTAGGGGGGCTTTACCGCGTTTGATTACCGCGCCGGGTTTTCTATAGATAATAAAAGAATAGCCGAGGCGAGGGACAAAAAACCCGCAGGCGTAACGGTGCGACGGTGTGACTTTTCCGGTACAACACTTGAACCAATTGGTATCCAAAAAGCTCTCGACCATCGCGTTTGTTTCCATAATAGTCGACTGTATTATCGTTTTGTTAGAAGCAACGGGCGGGAGAAAGCGCGGACAGAGTTAGCTGGAGTTTGGACAGTTTTCGGTCCGATGTCTTTTCGATAAGATAACAAGTTCGTTGGAGATCCTAATCGTTTTTGAGAACTTTTTAACGCGCCTCGATCCTTTTTAGTTGACGGATCGATGCGCAGGTTACGTCGTTTAGTCGTCAGAGTGTTCCTTTGATCAACGAGAGACCAGCAGGCCTCGCCACGACAAGAAAAATGATATTTACTTTAGCGGTAGCCTCGACAAGCGCGCTGACGCTCAAAGACGCCGCGGATCTACGACGTCGGTATCGCTGAACTTGGGATTTTCAAGCAATTAAACTTGACTTTCGACGCGTCTTTGATGGTTTTTAAGCGTGTATGTTAGTTACCGTAATGGGGGCGAGTCAACAGTGAGGCGGCGGCGGCGGGCTAACTAAGCGTCTGCCTTCCAACCAGCAGGTCACAGGATCAAACATTGCTAGAGGCGCACCGACTTGCCCGCGGGTAATTAAGACACTCAACTGCCACTTGTGACAGGAAGGACATCTGGCATAGTAATCTGCTAAATTGCCCGTGGATTCGGTGCGGTAACGATGAAGAGCAAAGTTGCACGAGAAGACGAACTCGTTATCCATCTCATTAGGTCGTTGTGTACACTTTGGATGGCTTGCTGAACTGAAGATGCTTTTAGTTACGGTAAAATAGAAGTGTTGTCCAGCTCTGTAATTTATGTAGCCGACTGTTTGCCAAGTTATTTCATTTGTTTACACTGTTAAAATGTCTTTTCTTGTCTCCATCATCCAGGGACGCGACATGGAAAGTAGAAAATGTGCAAATTCTGGCACGTTTATTACACTGCGTGCTCATTAATATGCACCGTCTCTTTAAATAAATACATTAATCTACATTTATTTGGACCCTGCTGGGCTCCGCATCGGATCTTTCTCTAAATCTTCCGGAAAACCGAATACTGGAAGTTCAAAAATGTAGTATAAAATGTAAAACCGAATCGCCGTCGTACCAAATCGCGGTTCCAAATTCTGCCGCTCGGACCCACTTTCCCGACCCGACCGCGGGGGACGCACATTCGGCCTGGCCCCCGGCGCCTCCCGCTGCCGTGCGCCTTCTCTTTGAATCCAGATTACAATTACAGTAATTGGCTCTCAATTCTGGGGATTGCTGTTTGACCTCCTCACCCCTTTTCTCTCTCTCTCGTTCCCTTCTCTCCCCTCGACCCCCCCTACTCACGGGCCCCTACACCCCTTATCAATATTCCCCCGCCCCGCCCCCCTCTCCCTTCCCTCTCTTCTAGCTCCTCGGCTCCACCTGTATCGCCACATCCATCTTTCCGTCCCCCCCTCTCATTTGACACCTCCTTTGGGTTCCATTCATTCTCATGGATTCTGCAAACAGAAAAGAGCGGATCTGTTGCATAGTTTATTGACGTTGTATTCATAATGCAGAGATTTGTCGGATGGCGTGAGTTGCGAGGAGGGAGGGGGGTATATTTTTGGGGATTGTGTGTGTGTGTGTGTGTGTGTGAGTGTGGTGGGGGGGGTAAAAGGGCACGTATATACAAGGTGCTGGTGCTGATGGTGTGCTGGGGCGAAGACGAAGAAGCGGGAGGGGGTGGTGGGGGGGGCTTAGGAAATTGGTCTGGCTAGCGGAACAGCTTTTCACCTCTCTCTCCCTCTTTCTCTCTCTCCCTCTGCCCCCCCTCCCTCCATTCTGCTTTGTATTCTGCAGAGATGACAGGGGGAAAGCTTTATTGCTCCGAGTTGGTATCGATCGGGGCCCCACCGAGGGGAGAGGCCAGGGGACGCGGCGAGCAGGCCCTTTTGCAACGACCGCCTCTCTCTCGCTCTCTCTCCCTCCATCCCTCCCTCGCTCCCTTTTAGTCCGTCCAATCCCCCCCCCTCTCCCCTTTCCCTATAACCACCACCTCCACCTCGTACTTGCCGGCTCACTCTGAAATTCAAATTCAAGGCTACTATTCTCAGAGGTTAGCCAGAGAAAGGCAGATAGACGGAATAAAAGAAAGATGGAGGAGTATACGATTTCGGCTCCTTCTTTTTCTCTCCCCCCCCGCGGATTGAAGCTCTGAATGAAGCTAGGATCTGATAAGCGCCCGCAAACACAAACACGGCTGAGGAATAGACAAAATAAAGGAGCAGCTAAAAAGAAATAGCCGCGAGGAATAAAACGGGCCTCCGGTTTGTTGGTTTTCTGAGCACCTCTCGCCTCCTCTCCTCACTAACTGGCCTCTGCTGCTTAACCCCAGCCTTGCCGTATATCTCTACTTCTCTGGCGAGGTGAGCGTGATTGCGGTGACAGGTGAAGAATGAGCATGCATAAACCAGCGCCTCGGTGTCCCCCGCCTGGTCCTCGTTAGACCCGCGCGTACGTAGCCCGGTGTAGCCGCGGCTTAAACCAAATCAGGGACGAATTTCGGCGAAAATCCAGCAGTTAAACAAAAGCCTCATCCTTCAAATCTTTCTGTTTGACGAGGGTTAACCAACAAAAGGAGGGCAAGGAACCAAAGCCAACTGACCAAACGGACAAATCCGTTAATGGAATGCACAGCGCCGCAGCCCGAACAGCTTGTCGGTCCGAGGGGGGGTTACAGGGTTCACGTCCATGACCAGAGGGGCTTCAGAGAGGTGAGGGGGTTGCCGGTTCAACTCCCCAGAGGCTGAAGAGGATCCCTGCTGTCTACCGTCCCGTCCCCCCCACCCCCTTCAACAACCACAACCCACCCCACCCATGCAACCCTCGAAAGCCTCCTTCAGGACATTACACCTCCGCCTTTCTTTCTTCTGCCCCGTGCGTCTCTGCTGCTGCTGCTGCTGCTGCTGCTGCTGCTTCTGACTGTTTTGAAGCATGCTTAGTCACATCACACACAGCCTTACGTGCACCAACCTGTTTGTGGGCAAAGAATACCAATTTCTGTACAGTTTTCCCGCCATACCTTTTTTCCAGAAACACTTGGACTCGCTACATTTTAAGGCATTGCTTGTATCTGATGATGCTGCACAAAGACTTGAATCTCCAAATGTTCCAGATCAGGAGTAAATGCTTGGTTCATTCGTGCGCAACCAGCTCTATATTGTTCCTTAGCTGTCTCATTTCACCGACTACAAGGTTTACAATTCATAACGTGTGACGGCTTCTTCAAAGTCCAATCGTCAATGTCCAAGGTTTGAGTCTTTGTTTTCTTTAGAGACAAATTTGCACACGTCTTTTACACATGTCCTCCTTTTGGTCTGTCATTTAGAACTAACCTATCCATGGCATAGTCTCATTCTAATCCTAGTTCTGAAAAGAAGAACAATAATCCAGGTTTAGATCTGGCTGTACTCGGAAAGCAAAGGAGCGTCTTACGTGATACTCGGTGTGAAAAGTGTGAGAACCCCTATAGAGCACATCATTAGTTCATTTATAGGCCAGATCCTGATTTTCTAGCTATAAAATCTGACTTCCTGATGCAAGTACAGTAGCACTCTTCATTATAAAACACAGTCTTTGCAGGGGCACTATGTAACTTTTCTGGCTGGAGGGTCCATGGAGACGACCAGACAAGTCAGAGTGCACGTTTCTCGAGGTGTTTTGGAGCAATTATAACACGTGTATTGAAATAAACCCGTTAGTTAGACACATTGAATATTCCAGGCAAAGCAATAACATCTCCCCAAGAGGCAGGGACGTGGCAGAAAGTTACACCGTGCATCTTTTAGAACACAAAACAACGTCAAACGTAAAAGAAAGTAACAACATTGCCTTTCTTTCACGGTACAAACGCGCTTAACTCCCTCGTGTCTGCCCTGCTTACCATTTCTACGATGCACAAATATATTCCTCAATCCACCGTGGACTAGACTTACTTATTCTAACCAATGCCCTGCTCCTATTTGCTCCAGCGCATTACCAGCATCGCTTTTATTTCAACCCCCATCTCACTTACTCCTCCAAACACCGGCCCCGCTATCAACTCGGGCGGCAGATGCGAGTGGATATGAGGTATTTGTGTAAACATTGGATGCATACGCCGTTTTATATACATTGCCATTGATATTACCTGTGTGGTTTACTGTATGCACTTGCAGATTGCGCACAATGATAGAGTATACGTTGGAGGATCGGGCCGGTTGCTCGGTACATGCCTGATTCATAAAGGCATCGCGAAGCTGGAGGCACATAACCTGTCTTGTTGGCTGGACGGGGGAGATGCATTATTAAACACTTTGGGATTTCATATGTAGAGGTGGAATATGGATGCCGCAACGCCGGTATATATTTGCCTGTTTACTCCGAGAAGATGCTGGCAATTCCCAGACCCGCAATTCCTATAGACCCCTTAAAATGCAAGTCATCACAATGTTCACAATTTTCAGAATGGAGGCATTTTTTCAATTACTTACTGGCGTCAGATCTGAATGCTTGTGGTGTTTAGAGTCTTTTTAACGCAGAATAAGCAACGATCTTGTCCTTTTATGGTAGGAATGTGAGTTAGTTTGCTTTGCTGTTATGTTTCTGGCCTCGAAATTGTATTTGAGCTTCACAAAAACAAAAAGAAATGTGGTAAAGTATGTGATATCTGTGTAGATTGAGTTTTTCTGTAAATATCTTAAGAGGTAAACCTAATATAGTTGATTTTCTTAATACAAATGTTGTATCTATCATGATCTCATACTATGCTAATATTTCATGTTTAATACATTAAATAAATATGTAAATGTCTTTAAACAGGGTTCTGATGTCACTTACTTGAATCTGAAGTGTTTTATGTGTTAATCCCAGTTTCTCCTCTGAGATTGAAACATTATGTTCCACTTCACCGTGGCCTGTGTTCTGTAATTTTCAATGTATTTTATTCGTTTAAAGGCTCTGTTATTTACATCTGAAATCTGCGCATTGATAGTCTTGTCATGCTTCCCTCTCTGGCTTAGTCCTTTCTTCTCGATCCCATGTATTTTTCAGCCATTAGATCTAAAAAGGCGAGTGTATCTGTGTTTTACTTTGAAGGCCTTGGACTACGCGGTATAAATAAAATGGACTTGACTTCTCCTGCTGCGTTAAGGTCTTAATACGACCAACTATTGAAAAGTGCACTTTTCTGATCAAAGACAGATGGACGAGAAGTGGACGTACATGCCATCAGCCCGAGCACAAAGGGGCTGTTTGCAGTGGCATTACTGGGCTAAAGTAACAGGGAATGTGGACTGTTTGTCTGAGAGCTAGTGTTAAAATGATTTGTTTGGACAGAGTGGTCTTAAAGTCTTCTTAAAGTCGTACGGCTTTGTAGTGATTAGATTTACACTAAATTAACCATCTGTGTCCTTCTCCAGCAATCCAAACGCTTTCTGCAACTGCATAAAGCACTCCAACCCCATAAAGTTATCCAGTGTCTAACGTTTGATAGTTCAATGAGTTTGAATGTTAAAAAGAAATGCCTGTGATCAAGCAGAAGCCCCAAACAGCTGAAACAGTGGAAGATCAGCTAAACTACTCGAGTAGAGTCACGATTGTTCGAGTCCTAGTCAAGATCAAGTCCCCATTGTTCAAGTAGAAGTAACTTAGGACAAGTCCGAGTCGAGTCCAAGTCAAGTTTAACTGAGTCCAAATCATCGATGTTCAGTTCTTACAGCCTGAAACTAACGTTGAACTAAAAACAAACCGGGAAGAGGCCCCGGGGAAGACCCAGGACACGCTGGAGGGACTATGTCTCTCGACTGGCCTGGGAACGCCCCGGGATCCCCCTGGAGGACGTGTCTAGGGAGTGAGAAGTTTGGTAGTCCCTGCTTAGGCTGCTGCCCCCGCGACCCGGCCCCGGATACGTGGAAGAAGATGGATGAACTCAAACAACTTTTTAGCGTTTTAGTTTTTTGACTGCAGTTATACAGAGGGCCAGTGTAAGGACTTGGGAGTCCAGTCGATGGTCCACAAGACAACGTCCTCGTGCCTGAACCTCAACTTAAGTCAGAAGTTGTTGCCTTCGCGAACGTCCAAGTCCGAGTCGAATCCCAAGTCATTAAGTTCAAGTCATGAGCCCTGAAAGTGACTTGAAAACGAGTCACGGGTCCGAGTCCCGGCGGTCCGGTACCACACCGCCACCTCAGACACGGCGAAACGTACCAACTGCAGCGTCCGCGTCCGTCACGACACCGGCATGTGCCACTATGGGCCTCGGGCGGGGCTCATGCCTGACACGAGCGCAGAGAAACAACAGAGCGGAGGCCTCGCACCGCCGGAGCAGGGGAACATCAGCTAAACCACAACACGAGCGTGGAGTGTGTTTACATCTGTAGGGCGGGCGGCCCGGGCTCGACTCTCACGGTAATCGATGAACGAGGGAGGACGAGAGAGAGGAGGGGGGAAAGAGGGTGAGGAGGAGGAGGAGAGGAAAAATCGGTAAAGAAAGCAGGTTATCTCCCGTCATTAGGGGCGGGGGGATTCCCTGACTGGAGGAAGGGGTGAGTCGGGGGGGAGACGGGTGGGTTCATTGATAAAAAGCAAGCGAGGGGAGACTGTGTTTGGCATCGAGAGAGAGCAGACAATTATCTGTATTGATTAGAGCGGCCCAGTACTGTGAAGACTGAGAAAACTATGACTGGATCAATATGGCGAGCGAGCGAGGGAGGGGCCGCGAGGAAACGAGGAAAGGGGGGCTTCGGTCGACTTCGCCAAACAGACAGAGCAATACGGAGAAACAAATGACACACATAAACGATTCATACGGAAAAGAAGACGCTTCGTTTGCGCGGCGGAGTGGCGTTTAACCGGCCCGGGGGTGGCATGGCGGGACGGGGAGGGGAGGGGCCGACCAAGGGGAGGAAGGCGATAAACAGCACGAGGAGACATTAAACGCCTCATGACATTACTCTTTATCATTGATTTGTCAGCAAGACCGCGGAGTTCATCCAGTGCCATCGCCGGAGCGGGGGGGGGGGGAACCGAGGGAGGAAGAGGTGGGCATCATCGCTGCTGGGAGAGCGGCGGCGGCGGTGGGCCGGGGGACGGCGTGGGGGGTGGGAGTGTTTTTTGTTGTGAAGCGACGCAAATACTCGGCGTCGTATCGTTCGCAATTGCCACCGATCGGCTCGGGCTACGGCGAATCCACTAAATCCGCCGTCAGTGAAAGAGTTTGGAGGAGTTTTTGTTTGTTTGTCTTGCTAATAAAATGATAAAAAGCCATATTTATTTGTTTTAGAGGGAAAAAAACATCGCACAAAAAGTTGTTACAGGTAAAAAACAGGATTTTTTTTTTATTTTGTTAGATTATTTGTTGATTTGCTTTATTTTTTTGCAGAAAAGTGCTTGTTAAATGGTGCGTTTATGGAGAAGGAGTTGTCATGACACCTGGAAAAGGGCGCGCGAATAATTGAACAGTTATTGGACGTCGGGTAAAAGGTGAACACTTAAATGTAACAAAACAACAGTCGAAGTCAAAGATGCGGCGCCGGTGTGTTCGTACTTTGCGCTTTATGCCGTGGTTTGTCTGTTTTGAACACTTTTAGGTTGAAGGTTTAGAACATATTCGCACATAAACCTGTTAAAACTCATGGTCAGTTTAGAATCGTCACTGTATACCATATTTTCCAGACTATAAGTGGCAGTCATAGTTTTGGCCGGGGTGCGACTTATACTTATTTATACTTATACTTCGGAGCGACTTATATTATTAGTTATTTTCACACTTGCAACCGCATTTCATACTCCAGTGCGACTTATATATGTTTTTTTTCTTCTCTTTTCTGCATTTTTGGCTGATGCGTCTTATACTCCGGAAAATACGGTAATTACTATTTTTTAAAACACGAGCTGAAGGAGTAGGGCCCGATTTGACTCACCTTTTTTGCTTTTGACACGCTTATGTCACACTTAACGCAATCTATGTCCACTAATTAACTGCCGAGGTTATCTAAGGTAATCTAGAAAGTTTGAATTGATAATATTAAGTAGGTTTTTCAAAAGCCTTGATATTGTTCAGCCTTCTCTTTTGTCACGAGCCCCCACCAACAGTTTTCTGCTGGTACTTTTAAAGCGTCTGCACACTCCAGATCTTTTCATAGATCGCTTAAAACGCCGCGTCCTTCCACTTTGCCTACGGTTTTGAACAACTCGAATTGAAAAAGACCCGGGGCGCTAACGAAAAAAAATGAATATCTTTATGTTCGTAGTCTCTCAGATCAGATCATACTTTTTGAAAACCTTCTGACTGAAAAATGCCTTTTACTATCTTGAGGTTCAAGTGTAGAAAAAGCTCAGAAACCGACTGTGAAATTTACTGTCAAGGACAAAGATACGTCGGTTTTATCAGTTTGTTTTGCGGCGTTTTGGCAGTTTCTCTAATACAGACAGCGTGGTTAAAGGTGCCGTGTGTAACGTCTCCGTGACAACGCATTTTTAAAGTTAGTTTAAAGGAGTCACATTATACAAAATCAACTTTAATGAGCTTTTAACCTCAGTTCGATTGATGCCTGCGAGCTTGTGTGATCCTGCGTTGTCCTGCAACTGCGGCTTGACTGCTCAGAAAACTCCTGTTTCCACCTACCCCCTATCCCCGCCCACATCCCTGTAAGTGGTTGCGATTCGTCGGAAAATGAAGACGCATTCGCACAAACACCCAAGTGATACAGGGATTTTAAACGGTCACGCGCAAACAAAAACGCGTAAATGCTGCCGTGAAATGCCGCTATGAAGAGGCGGAGCTTATCTGTTCTGCAGTTTTGAACAGGAAGTGTCCCCGGGACCGTGTCGTTTTAGATCAATATTGCGGTGGACAAAGTGTAAAACGATGTTCTTCTTATGTAATAGTCCGATGCTAAGTATGCTAAGGAAATGAAGCCCAGTGCAGTACGTCCCCTTTAATGCCACACCGTGGAACATTCGTCTGAGTTTAGAGTCGACGCTACAAGCTGCGCAGTGCACCTTTAATGTCCCGACTTTGCCGCTTTGATACGATCTTGTAGACGGCGTTTGCCCTTCCTCTGTGCGGTCGAGAGGAGAGGGCCCCGTGTGCGCCCGGCCTAGCTTTGAAAACACAGAGGGGGGAAAAGAGGGGGGGAGTCAGGGGGCCGCTCAGGTAGGGGGGCCGTGCTGTGGGGCCTCTTTTTGTGCGGGACAAAAACCAAAATGGTGGAGTGGGAGTGGAACAAAAGGCACAAGGGGGGATCCAGGGGAGCGACAACCTGCGCTGAGTAAAAACATCCCCCCCGGCCCACACACACACACACACAGACACACACACACACACACACAGACACACACACAGACACACACAGACACACACACACACACAGACACACACACACACACAGACACACACAGACACACACACAGACACACACACACACATACACACACACACACACACACAGACACACACACACACACACACAGACACACACACAGACAGACACACAGACACACACACACACACACACAGACACACACACACACACACAGACACACACACACAGACACACAGACACACACACACACAGACACACACACAGACAGACACACACACAGACAGACACACACACAGACACACAGACACACACACACAGACAGACACACACACACACACACACAGACACACACACAGACACACAGACACACACACACACACACACACAGACACACAGACACACACACACACACACACATACACACACACAGACACACACACAGACACACACACAGATACACACACAGACACACACACAGACACACACACACACACACAGACAGACAGACACACACACACACACACAGACAGACACACACACAGACAGACACACATACACACACAGACACACACACAGACAGACCCACACACACACACACACACACACACAGACACACACACACACACACACAGACACACACACAGACAGACACACATACACACACACACACACACACAGACACACACACACACACACACAGACACACACACAGACAGACACACATACACACACAGACACACACACAGACAGACACACACACACACACACACACACACACACAGACACACACACAGACAGACACACATACACACACACACACACACACACACAGACATACACACACACACACACGCCGCACTGCAAAAAAGAGGCGCCAGGACTTTCAGGCAGATTTGTTATTTATAGTCGCTTTGGGTCGTTTTCGCCGGCTCGTTTAAGATTACATAACTTTTTGGATATTGTGTGTCTCGCCCGTGTGGCCCTCTCCAGCTCCAGAGCGTGTGCCACAGGTCAGTTCTGTGGAGAGGCGTCCCTGCTCCCTGTAATAATGCATGTTATTTCAGAGATTTTTTGCACTTGAATTAATGCAAGATACATCAGTTTTAATGCCGTACTGTGGAGCATTCCAGGCAAAGCAATAGCATCTCATGCAAACGAGCGGGTGGCGCATCCTACACCAGAAAAGTTACTGAGTGCAGCTTTTTCAGCCTGTTTAGTACAGTGAAAGTTAAGTTAAGTGACGTTTACCAGGGAAGAATGATCTAGTATTTTTTCTCTGGGTTTCAGAGTGATGAAAAACCAGGATTAATGTCTATATACCGTATTTTCGGGTCGCACCTTTTTTCATAGTTTTGGCCGGGGTGCGACTTATACTTATATTTATACTTATATACTTATACTCTGTTATTTGTTATTTTCACACTTGCAACCGCATGGAAATAAGAGCGTTACTATTGTTATTATTATTATTATTTTTTTAGAGTTTGAGAGCTTTTTATAAGAGTTTTTTTTAAGTGTTTTTTATGAGTTATCTGTTTTTATTATTATTCACTTCTGTACCTACTTTGTGTTGCAACACTGGAATTTCCCCATTGTGGGACAAATAAAGGGTTATCTTATCTAATCTTATTTCATACTACAGTGCGACTTATATATGTTTTCTTCTCTATTATGCTTCTTTTGGCTGATGCGACTTATACTCCAGTGCGACTTATAGTCCAGAAAATACGGCAATTAACACTTCAAAACCAAATATTATTAAACAGTAAAAAGTATTTCACACTTGATGTTATTTGGTCCTAAATTAAGCCCATTTTAGCCCTGGACTTGGTTTGGTCCTGTTCTAGTCCTTATTCAGGCCCGGTCTAGTCCAGGTCTAGTCCAGGTTTAGTCCCGGTTAAGTCCAGGTTTAGTCCAGGTCTAGTCCAGGTCTAGTCCAGGTTTAGTCCAGGTCTAGTCCAGGTCTAGTCCAGGTCTAGTCCAGGTCTAGTCCAGGTCTAGTCCAGGTTTAGTCCAGGTTAAGTCCAGGTTTAGTCCAGGTCTAGTCCAGGTCTAGTCCAGGTCTAGTCCAGGTCTAGTCCAGGTCTAGTCCAGGTTTAGTCCAGGTCTAGTCCAGGTCTAGTCCAGGTCTAGTCCAGGTCTAGTCCAGGTCTAGTCCAGGTTTAGTCCCGGTTAAGTCCAGGTTTAGTCCAGGTCTAGTCCAGGTCTAGTCCAGGTTTAGTCCAGGTCTAGTCCAGGTCTAGTCCAGGTCTAGTCCAGGTCTAGTCCAGGTCTAGTCCAGGTCTAGTCCAGGTTTAGTCCCGGTTAAGTCCAGGTTTAGTCCAGGTCTAGTCCAGGTCTAGTCCAGGTCTAGTCCAGGTTTAGTCCAGGTCTAGTCCAGGTCTAGTCCAGGTCTAGTCCAGGTTTAGTCCAGGTTTAGTCCAGGTCTAGTCCAGGTCTAGTCCAGGTCTAGTCCAGGTCTAGTCCAGGTCTAGTCCAGGTTTAGTCCCGGTTAAGTCCTAAATGCGACGCGTGCGAGTCCGAACGCACCTTCAGTCATCAAACTAAATGAATCGTACTGAAAACCGCAGACATATTCAGAGCGAAGGCCTTTTGCTCCGTTTGCAGTTGCAGATGTGAGAGGCCATCAGGAGCGGCAGGAGCGGCAGGGGCGGCAGGAGCGGCTGGAGTGCACGGGCAGCACTCAGCCTGCACTCTCCGCTCTGAGCCACATTACTGCAGCCGCTTGGCCTCATTACCCCGGCAACCTACACGTCCAGCCGCACATCTGTCATTCCGCAGCTTAACACTCGCACTAAATGGGTTACGTTTCTCCGCGGCGCGAGAGGGCGGGGCCGCGATGTACTGATACTGTACATACTTTGCTTTTTACGGTTATTAATACTTCATGGATGTTTCTTAGTATTTCAAAGTGTCGCGTATGTGTCAAGGGAAGTAACGAATGATTATGTTGGTGGTCGATTTATTTTTCGATGAGCCGGTTAGTGAAACGATTACTTTTATTGTACATTTTCAACCGATTAAAGGTTCAAATACGTCGAATGTAGGCGTCTAGTAAGAGAATATGTATAAAAAGTGTAATATTTTGATGAGAATCTGACTTTTCTCATTTTTAATTTGACATTTTGATGTATTTATGCCACTGTCTTTGTTAAAACTGTCATTTGGCATGTGTTTTTTAGTCGTTTAAATCCAATTAATGATGACAATTATCCAAATGAATGGCCTTGCATTTACCCAATCTGTGTCCATCGCACACGGGACACGTTTTTAACTAAACATAGCGACAAAAAACACCAAAAATGTAAGTAAAATGAAAAAGAAAATAAGAAAATGATCCAGAACACTTCATACATTGCGAGATAGGGAAGTAAATCCACGGCAGGCCACACGGGGGCAGTATAGGAACAGGATTGTTTGTGTGTTGCGGCTTACGCTCATATTCAATAGCCTTTTAGTTCTTTTCATAATAGTTCTGGTTCTTCATAATGTCACTTTACATTGCGAGATAGGGCCAGTGTCTCATGCGGA